>NC_092135.1:15685433-16310433 GCF_043159975.1 Macaca nemestrina
AGAAATTTTTGTGATGATGAAAATGTTTTATCTCTATGCTGTCCAATGTAGTAGCTGTTGATTTCACTTAGCTATTGAAAACTTGTAATGTGGCTAGTGTGACTGAAAGATGGAATTTTAAATTTTATATGATTTTAATTAATTAAAATGTAGCCACATGTTATCTAATGACTCTCATATCAGATAGTGTAAATATTTATATTTTACAATATGTATTTTCATTATCTACTTTTTAAAGACATCACTGGAAGACACTGAGAGTAATACTTAGATTATTAGACCATATTTTATTAAAATTACAATTTAAAGTCACTATTTTAGGAGACACATATAAGTAATGTATAGAGTGAGACATATCCAATATTTAAAAAGATGGAAAACCATAAAGACTACAGAGAAGAAAAGGAGAAATAAGTAGAAACAAATTTTAAAAAATAATGACTCTAAACGTCTCAATTTGATAAAACATAATATATACACTCAAGAAGTTCAAAAAATTCCAAGTTTCTACTCAAAAAAATTCTACTCAAAAAGATCCTCACATAGATACATCATAGTCAAGTTGACAAAACTTAGACAAAGAGAAATTAATGAAAACAGCACTAAAATTATAACATCACATACAAGGAACCCTCAATTATGATAACAGCTGACTTCTCCCAAGAAACCACAGAGGCCAGAAGAGATTTAGGTTGACATCTTCAAAGCATTAAAAGAAAAAGCTTGTCAACAAAGAATTCTATATTTAGCTAAAATTTCTCTCATAAAGGAAGGAGAAATTGTCATTTCTAAATAAACAAAACCTGAGAGAATTTGTTACTATTAGCCCTGCTCTAAGAAAACACTAAAGGAAGAAGTCCTTCAGGCTGAAATGAAATGACAATAAATAGTAACTTGAAACCACACGAAGAAATAAAATGACCTAGTAAAAGTATCCACACAGTTATTATGAAAGACAGCATGAACACATTTGCTTGTAACTCCTTTCTTATCATACTTGTTTTAGAACATACCTGCATAAAAACAATAATTATAAAAGTGCATTGATTGGGTTATAACATATAAAGATAGACTCGTATGACAATTATAGTACAAAGGGGTGAAAACCATGAAATGAAGTTGGAGTAATTTTTGTATACCATTGAAATTAAATTAGTATTTTATCTGAACAACATTATTCTAAATTAAGATGCTAGTTGTAAGTTACAAGGCAATGGCTAAATAACAAAAAATATAGTAAAAAGGAACAATAACAAATATAAAAGATACAGCAGAAAATATCTAACAAAAAAGGAGAAATCCAAGAATAGAGAAACAAAAATGACATATGATCTGTAGAAAACAAATACTATTAAATAAGTGGCCAGTATCAGTTCTACCTTATTAATAATTGCATTTAATGAAAATAAACACATGAATCAAAATGTAGAGGTTGACAGGATAATTTTTTAAAATAATGTAATTATATGCTGTATACAAAGGATATATTCTAAATTCAAGACACTAGTAAGTTTAAAATGAACAGATGAGAGAGGTATACCATGAAAGTGGTAAAGAAAAGAAGGATAGAATGGTTTCACTAACATCAAACAAAATACACTACAAGGCAAAAACTCTTACTAGAGACAAAGATATAAATTATGTAATAATAAAAGGGCCATTCTATCAAGAAAATAAAACAATTGTAAATATCTATGCACATAATAACAGAGCTCACAAATATATGAAACAAAAATTTATTTTTATAAAAAAAGAATTGAAAGGGAAAATAAACAATTTAATAATAAATAGTTGGAGACTTAAAAAGCTTGATTTCAGCAATGGATAGAACCAGTAGGCAGAACATCAATAATAAAATAGAAGACAAACAACATTATAAAGCAAAAAGATCTTACAGACAGAAAATGCTAGCAGACAATACATACAAACTTATGAGGTCCACATGAAATATTTTCTAGGTGAGATCATATGTTAGGCCATAAAGCAAGTTTCAATGAATAGAAAAGTATTGAAATTATAAAAGTATGTTATTTGACCAAAATGAAATTATATTAAAAATCAATAATGGAAGGCAATTTGGGAAATTCACAAATATATAGATACTAAACAACAGTTACCTAAATAACCAATGAATCAAGAAATAAATAACAAGCGAAATAATAAAATGACTTGAGAAGAATGAAAATGAAAACACAAAATACCAAAATTTATGATATATAGCTAAAGAAGAGCTTACAGGGAAATGACTAGCTATAAAAATCTATATTAGGAACAAAAGAGAGAGAGAGAGAAAGTAAAGAGGAAAAAAATAAAGAAGAAAAGAAATGAAAGAATGAAAAAAAAAAAAAGACCAGGGCACAGTGTGGTAGCTCATATCTGTAATCCCGGGCCATATATCGTGGCTCATGTGTGTAATCCTCCCTTTGGGAGGCCTAGGTGGGAGGATTGCTTGGGGTGAGTCATTTACAACCAGTCTGGGCAACATAGTGAGATACTACCTAACAAAAAATTAAACATGTAGTCAGATGTGGTGGCTCATGCCTGTAGTCCCAGCTTCTCAGGAAGCTGAGGTGGGAGGATTGCTTAAGACTGGGAGATTGGGACTACAGTGAGCCATGATCACACCACTGCACTCCAGCCTGGGCAACAGAGTGAGACTTTGTCAAAAGAAAAGAAAGAAAAAGAGAAGAGAAGAAAAGAAAGGCAGGCAGGAAGGAAGGAAGGAAAGAGGGGAGGGAGGAAGGGAGGGAGGAAGTCTTGTGTGGTGACTCACATATGTAATCCCAACAGTTTGGGAGGCCAAGACAGGAGGATCACTTGAGCCCAGAAGGTCAAGATCAGCCTAGGAAACAGTGAGACCACAGTTTGACAAAAAAATTTTAAAAAAAATTTAGCTGGGCATGGTGGCACATATCTATAGTCCCAGATACTCAGGAGGCTTAGATGGGAGGATCACTTGAGCCTGGGAGGTTGAGGCTGCAGTAGATATGATTGTGCCACTACACTCCAGACTGGGTGACAGAGTGAGACCCTGAAAAAAAAAATAATAAAAAAAGAATAAGAAGGAGAAGAGAAGAAGAAGAAAGAAGAAAAAACGGGAAGAAGAAAATAAATATCTCAAATTAGTAGCTTAAATTTCTACCTAAAGAAGTTAGGAAAAAAACAAGAAAACTAAACACAAGAAGCAGAAGGAAGGAAATAGTAAAGCTTAAGTGGAAATAAGTTACATCTGGGCTAAAAAAAAAAAAAGGAGAAAATGAATAAGGCTAAGAGTTTGTTCCTGGAAAAGAAAAAAAAAAAAAAATTGGCAAGCCTCTAGATAGATGGATGACAAAAAATAAAAAGATTCAAATTACTAAAATCAGGCATGAAAGAAGAGGCATCAGTACCAACCTTACAGAAGTGAACATATAACAGAATATTATAAAATTGTTTATCAACAAATTCAGTTATTTAGATCAAAACAAGATGGTCTTAGAAAGACATACATTTCAGAAGAAATATATATTTGGAATAGGCTTATAACATGTAAAAGGATAGATGAAATAAATTTAAAACTTCCTGCGAAAAAGAAGCCTAGGCCATAATGGTATCATTGGTGAGTTCCATGAAACATTAAAAAAAAAAAAAATCCTTCACAAACTTTTCCAAAAAATAACAGGAGGAAACATTTTGCTACTTATTCTACTAGGCGAATATTATCTTGATATCAAAATCAGACAAAGACATAATTAGAAAAAAGGAAAAAGCTACAGACTGATAACCCCTTATGAGTATAAACAGCCTGGACTATTAAACAAATTCAGCAATGTGGCAGGATAAGCGATCAATTCACAAAAATCATTACATTTCTATACACTAGCTGCAAACAATGTAAAGATGAAATGGAGGAAGCAATTCCATTTGTAATGGCCACAAAAGCAACAACATACCTAGGAACAAATTTAACAATAAAAGTATAAGATTTTTAGATGGAAAAATACAACACATCCTTTTAAGCAATTTTTAAAAATCTAAATAAATCAAAAGACATTGTACATCTATAGATCAGAACCTTGTTAGGATAGCAATATTTTCCAAATTGATCTACATAAGCAATATAATCACTATCAAAAGTCTTAGCTTCCTTTGACTTTGTTTGCACATTTTACAAGTTAATCTTAAAATTTATATGGAAATGAAAGGGACACAGAAATCCAATTTTGAAAAAGAAGACGAAAGTACAAGCGCTCACACATCTTGGTTACAAGTCTCACTACATAGCTACAGTAGTCAGGACTGAACTACTGACCTACGGAAAAACATATAGAATAGAGAATCCTGAGACAAAACCATATATTTATGGTCAACTGACATTTGAGAAGGGTGCCAAAATTATTCAACAGAAAAAAAAATATTTTCAAAAATGTTACATGGACAACCATATGTCCATATGTAAAAGAATAAACGTGGACCTCCTTCCTCACATCATATTAAGAAATCCGCTCAAAATGTATAATGGAACTAAACATAGGAATTAAAATGTATTATGTTCTCAAACACACAAAAAGAAGTTAGTCTAAATTAACAATGTGTAGAAAACTAAAGAAAAAATAGATTTGACTTTATCAACATTTAAATCTGGCGCATCAAAAGACACCAACCAGAAAGTGAAAGACAACATACCTGGAAGAAAATATTTCAAACTTATTTATCTGCCAAGAAACTTGATTTTTAATATATGGAAAAAATCTTACAATTGAGCAATTGAAAAGAAAAGAGCTCAATAAAAAGTGGGCAAAGAATTTGAACAGAGATTTCTCCATCAAAGATATAGAAATGATCAAGAAGCACATGAAAAGATCCTCAATATCATCAATAAATTAAGGGAATACAAATAAATGCCATGGCGAGATATTACTTCACACCCACTAAAATGGTTAAAATCAAATAGGTAAGAACATGGTTTGCAGAGATGTGAAGAAATCAGGCCCCTCTTATACGATTTCTGGGAAGGCAAATCCATGCAACCACCTTAGAAGTTCTTCAAACTGCTAATACAGAATTACCATCTGATCCACAACTCTGATCCTTCTTTTTAAGGAGCGGAGACTTTATTTATTTATTTATTTATTTATTTATTTATTTATTTATTTATTTATTTATTTTTTGAGATGGATTCTTGCTCTGTCGCCCAGGCTGGAGTGCAGTGGCACAATCTCAGCTCACTGCAACCTCCACCTAGAAGTGGAGACTATTTTTAATTTAAAGGTTTATTTTTTACATTTGAATCAAGAAATGTGACACCCTAAATACTGTTTGATAGATTTCCCCATTTAAGTTACTAAATGCTGCTTAACAGATATTTTAATCCAACCATACGCTCAAACCTGGTTCTCACACAGAATTCCCCATCTCAGTGGTTAACTCCCCTTTCAATTAAGTCATACAACCAAAATCTCAAGAATTATCCCTGATACATCATTCTAACCCCCATCCCCAACCACAATATTCTTATTCTGTTACTTTCTTTTTATTTTACTTATTATTATCATTCAAATCTTTCACTTCTCTGCTGCCACTGCCTAAGTCCATTTGCTTATAATCTCAAGCCTAGGCCATCCAATAGTGTCTTTATTTATCCTCTCTTGAGCCACAACTTTCAATTTTAACTTACTCTCTCATTTCAACAGGAATACATTTGTTTCCAAAAGCAAATCTGATCATTTTTCAAAATTCAGCACCATGACCCACATGATGTGGCCACTACTTATTTCTCCAACCTGTTTCTCCCTTCCTCGTGCTGCTCCCACTACCATGGCATTCTTTGTTTCTAATACTCCATGCTTCATGCCTGTCCCACTATGCTCAAACCATATTCTTGCTTAGTCAACTTATCTGCAGTCATCTTCATTTTTATTTATTTATTTATTTATTTATTTATTTATTTATTTATTTATTTAGAGGTGAAGTCTCGCTCTGTCGCCAGGCTGGAGTGCAATGGTGTGATCTCAGCTCACTACAACCTCCACATTCCGGGTTCAAGCAATTCTCCTGCTTCAGCCTCCTGAGTAGCTGGGACTACAGGCATGTGCCACGATGCGCAGCTAATTTTGTATTTTTAGTAGAGATGGGGTTTCACCATGTTGGCCAGGATGGCCTCGATCTCTTGACCTTATGATTCGCCCGCCTCAGCCTCCCAAAGTGCTGGGATTACAGGCGTGAACCATTGAGCCCGGCTCATCTTCATTTCTTTAGGGAAGCTTTCTGTGACTTCTTTAAAACAGAAATGGCTAATGCATTATAAATTTTGACATGGATAATAAGCAATACAAGTAAAAGCAATATTTAACTTTCATTCTTATATTCCTAAACTTCACAGGTATTCTATATCACAAATTGTAAATATTTATATATCTAATTATTTGATTAGTGCATATATCCCTTAATACATAATGAGATCCTTATGGCAGGAGCTCTCCTATTTTCTTTCTATTGTATCTTCAGCTGTAGTTGTGGTTGGGACAGAAACAGCATATAAAATATAATGGAGTAATTCAATCAAATAATCATAGGCAATATAATGTATTTTAAGCCCCAAGAGATAATAGATTGCATGTCTATGTTCTATGTATTATAAATTTGTTAATTTTATTTCAAGATTTTTTTTCAACCAGGCTTCTAAAAATTCCTCTGTTACACTGTTATACACAGAAAACATGCATAAACGTACATATAAGAACTAACCATGAAATAGATTCTATTGTCAAAAATTGTGGCAAAATATTCAAAATAGAATTACCCATTTAATGACATTTAAAACCTCAGAGATGATGCTGATTCCTCTATTTCCAACAGGTTGAAAGTAATTAACCAACAAAGCCCCACCCATTTTATCTCCAAGCAAATCCTCCACCCACCTACCTTTTACCTTCTCCATTAGCATCCTTGTACATAGTTCAAGCCCTGCATCTTCTCTTATTTGTATCACTGCAATAGCCTTCAGAATGGTCTCTCCGTTTCTACTTTAGTATCCCTAGAAAATGCTCTCCATATAATTGACAGAGTGTACTTTTAAAATATCACTCAGATATTGCCACCTTCTTTCTTCAAAGTGTACCTATTGCTCACAAAATAAAACCTTGACCTACAAAACTCAATATAAATCTTTCCCCTAGTTATCTTATTGAGTTCATCTTGCACCATTCTCCACCCATGTCCACCACTTATATATTTTCTGTTCTTGGAATAGATCTATATAGTTTGAATCCTATGTTCTTTGTAATTACTGACCTTGGAAACTACACAACTCTTCAACTTGACCTTGAAATGTTACCTCCATAGTGAGTCTTTCCTAAGCACCTAATCATTCTCTAGACCTCACCCTATATTATTTTTCAACAAGGATTTAAATTTACTAGCTAACATTTTCTTGTATTTTCAATGAATTACTTATTTATTGTCAGTCTGACAAACTTGCCTTGCCATTGTATCCCCAGAATCTGGAATATTATCTGACACACAACAGGGGTCCAAACAACAGTTGGCAAATAAATTAATAAAGTAATAAGTCATAATGAGTCATTTCAACAATGAAGCAGAAATATTATAAAGATGGAGATGTAGAAAAATCTCTACAAGTTTCTAAGAGACTGAAGAAATTCAAACATAAACTAGATTATTTCAGCCAGATATATCAGGGGAAAGAAGAGAAGTAGACTAGTAGTTCGTAACAATAGGTGATGCTTGCTTGGTGGTAGTTGTGTGTGTGTGTGTGTGTAATGCAGCCAAGGTTGTTATCCTTTGTTCACGAGGCAGTATTTCAACAAGAATTGAAAACATATGGATGGAAACAGTGACGACACAGTTTATAGTCATCACAATATTTAAAACATGTTAAAAACAAATATGACTTCAGACAAGTTAAGGCAAACAAAGCCATGTAAACCACACCTACAGTTTTCCTCTTTTCCACTCACTATATGATGTTTCCTTCCTGATTATCTGGTAGTAAAATGGATAGACTGTTAGACTGATTGATTGATAGATATAGATAGATGAATATTTGCATATATACATAGATCTATATGTAGGTATCTATCATCTATCTGTATTATGTGAACATATGAATAAATACATATAAACATACATATATTTAATTTAAGCATCTTTCCTAAAAGGTTTAAGTAAAAATTCCACAAATCAACATAGACTATTTTTATATATAAAAAACTAAAAGATTGTTATTTATTCTTAAATGTATTTAAAAGGTATTTTGAATGGAATTCTCAGCTAGTAATATTAAAAACAACACTGGATTAGGAGTCAAGAAATGTTTGCCCTAGTCTCAAGACTACACGAGATATATTGAGCAAGTCTCTTTATTTCTCTGGGTCTCAGTTGTTTTTTATTTTACTTCTTTTTAATTTAAACTGAAGTAGGAGACAGGGAAAATGCTTTCTAGTTCTATAATGAGCTGTCATTGTCATTCGATGTTTACCAAAAATTGAACTTCCTTGAATGCTCATGCATGTTTCATAAGCAAACCAAAATACTAATTTAATATATTTCCAACATACTATTAAAATATCTGTATTATATAATGTAGAGTGTGGATGGGCTGCAGTTTTGGCAATGCGTAGTTCTACATCATCAAAGCTGTGTAAACTGAAGTATTCTGAAAGATCGAAAGAGGGGAAAAATTATTTTTTTATCATCAACTCCAAAAGCTTGAAAAGTTTCTTGAAAATGTATTTTCTTTGCTTAAGTTCCATCATAAATTAATAAAACACTGAGTGTTTTATTATTTTATAAAATTTCTTTTTATTAATAATTTTAATTTATAAATTATAATTATATATATTTATGGGGTAAAATGTGATGTTTTGCTATATATGGATGAATACACAATGTGAAATGATTAAATCAATCTAATTAACACATTCATCACCTCACATACCCATCTTTTCATAGTAAGACATTTGAAATTTATTCTCAGTAATTTTGAAATACACAATACATTATTATTAACTCTGGTCACCCTGCTGTGTTTCTCAAAAGCTTATTATTCCTTCTGTCTGACACTTTGTATCCTTTGACTAATATTTTTTAAAATTTCTAATTGGCTTTCCATGAGTGGGAGACAGCAATATATAAAATTATTCAGAAAGAATATGAAGGGCAGAAATATCCATCAAATATTTAAGCGAGAGCCTTGACTTCCTCAAAATGGACTGACTGGTCCTGGATACAAGTCAGAGAGCTGACCTCTCAGAAAGCCAAATTCCAAAACGATTGCAAACAGTTGTTACAAATCTAGCTGTCTGTTGGTTTCCAACATCCTGTCTGACACCTCCAGCTCCAAAGAGACTAAATAAGAATCTTCTAAAAAATCAACACTGGAATTGTAATCTTTTTATCGCATATATCTAAGAGGGTCTATCAGACAAAATTGAACCAAGTTCTAGTTCATATAATTAAACAAGTGTCATCTAATTTATTTTTGTCATAATTTTATTCCTATCTGAAGAAAACAATTTAGTTATGTATTTTTATATTACTTAGATAGTTTTGTTTATAAGGATGACTCACTAATTTAACAATATACATAATAATTAAATGGCTATGAATGTAGATTTATTAATAACACTATCATTATTGACAATAAAATGGTCATACCATCTGAGATACTTTGTCCTCATGAATAAATTAGTTGAATATAATTTCTAGATCCTTCATAATGGTAATTTAGGGTAAAAAATAATAATGCAGTAGTCAATTTTAGCCCTTTAATCCTATGGAGAACTGTATGAATAACTGTTTGAAATTGCAGGGTAATCCTGTCATACTTGCAAACACTTAGAGGCAACAATACTATTTCTTCTTACACTTTTAATTAAAATAGTGCATGAGTAGACTTCCAGAGTAAGGATCAGAAATTTTCTTTCTAATTTTCCTGTTTTAATGACCACCACTTTTAAAGCTATGCTGGAATTCACTTTCACATATATCTAACTTACAGAAAATTTTGAAAAGCCTAAATATCTATGATAGATTCAATGTTTTCTTCCCTAAATATAGAAGCTGTCCAATCTTTGCTGAAACATGTATTATTCCATTCATTTCCCTGAATGTACATCAATGTTACATCCTATTTTGATGACTGAATTGGAAATTACCTAAATAATGTAAATAAACATAATAATCATCGTTAAATAAATACTGTGGATATAATAAGTATCTAAATATTTTCATAGAGGATGATAAAAATAAGATAAATATGAAGGTATCTAGCAACAGGAAATGGTAACTGCTATAGCGAGGGGAAGGACATGTCCAAGCAAAAGATGATGAGATTCAATTATTCATAAGCACAATGCACCAGTGAAAGCAATTACGCTGAATGGAGTCCCCAGTAGCCATCAGTTTTTATCCTCTATCTTAAAAAGGAACAATTGTTTCCTAGTAAAAAAAAACTTGGCAATGGCCAAATAAGTGACACTAACTTATCTGAACAAAAAAGTCTTAATCAGAAGTATCATCCAAAAAGTGTAAGAAAACTGGGTCACACTTTTATTTTATACTCAGCAATACACACAGGAGAGGAAGTCAAGGTCAAATGATCCTACTCATGCATGCTGGTCTTCTTTGCAGGGTTCTTCTTAAAAAGAAGAAAAGTACATGAAACTAATGACGCTGAAAGCCACAGCTTAATATCTCCCTTAAAATTACCAATTTAAAAGTCATTACTTTGATCCCACCTCAAAAAACTGCCATCTAATTATCACATGGTTTTTCTTGTATCTCTGTCTAGAACAGGGTTTCTCAAACTCTACACTCCTGACATTTCTGGTTGTGTTAAGTGTAGGATGCACATTTCTGACCTCTACTCAGTAGATTCCCACAGCAAACCCCTCACATCCATTCAGGACAATCAAAAATGTCTCCTGGGAGTAAAATCACCCCCAGTGGAGAAACACTGGTCTAGAAAAAAAAAGAAACAATACTGTCAAAACACAACATTGATATGTACAGTTCCCGTGGCTTCACTGATTAACCAGTATTAGTTACACTACTGATGTCTATCACTACTGGGATTCCAACAGATACTGAGTAGACCAAATCTTACTAATAATTATCAAATTTTCCATTACTATTGGCCATTATGTGAGGCCACATGGCCAATCAAATTTTCTGATAATATTTCCTCATCTCAAATTTTATGAGATAAAATTTTTGATGCCTTTGTTAAGTAATTATTTATCTGTGCTACTGTGTTTATTTTTTTGTTGTTACTGTTTTAATAAGGCACCTATTTCCTTAAACACAAATCGAATAATAAGTTCCTTGATTTCACAGTGGTACACAGTTGGATCTATCACCTCCATATACCCAGCAGCGCAACAAATAAAACAACCAAGAAACAAAACCAAAAACACTAGGATGACATCCAAACCAGCTGATGCTGTCTGTTTGCATTATAAATCAATGAATCTTCCTTGGTTCTTCCCAAACCTACTATTTTGTAATGGCCTAGATATACGTAAACGGTTAGACCAATGAATATGTAACTAACATTTTTCTTTTCTTTTTTCTTTTTTTTTTCCGAGACGGAGTCTAGCTCTGTCGCCCAGGCTGGAGTGCAGTGGCCTGATCTCAGCTCACTGCAAGCTCCGCCTCCCGGATTTACGCCATTCTCCTGCCTCAGCCTCCCGAGTAGTTGGGACTACAGGCGCCCGCCACCGCGCCCGCTAGTTTTTTGTATTTTTTAGTAGAGACGGGGTTTCACCGTGTTAGCCAGTATGGTCTTGATCTCCTGACCTCGTGATCCTCCCGTCTCGGCCTCCCAAAGTGCTGGGATTACAGGCTTGAGCCACCGCGCCCGGCCTGTAACTAACATTTTTCTTGGAATCATTCTGCTTCCATATATGAATTTCCTTCCTGTGTTATGGCTATTTTTAGTAGAATGTATTTAAATAGACTTACAGAGTTTCAAAGATTTCAGATGAGACTCTTATCTCTCAATTATTGCTTTTCATATTAATGCATAAGATATATATTTTAGGGGGCCATGCTCTGTGACCCACGCTTATAAACCCAGTGCTTTGTGAGGCCATCAGAGGAGGATCACTTGAGGATAGTAGTTCAAGATGAACCTGGGCAACATAGTGAGACCCTATCTCTAAAAAAAAAAAAAAAAAAATTTTTTAAATTAGCCGACCCTGGTGGCACACACCTGTGGTCCTAGCTACTCAGGAGGCTGAGGCAGGAGGTTCACCTGAGCCCAGGAGTTTAAAGGCTGCAGTAAGTTATGATTGCACCACTGCATTCCAGCCTGGGCAAGAGAGCAAGAGTTTGTATCTCAAAAAAAACAAAAAAGATACATATTTTTAAAATCTTAACTATACTTAAGTACATGGGACTTCGACTTATGTTTACAACCCCCTTATAATTTCAAAAAGTGATTTGATAAAACAATTTACGGCTGCTGGTATGTTCAGCCATGACCATGGTGATATTCAAATTATTGACAGTGGAAACAGTACAGCTAATAGTTAGGAAACATTTTCCTCATTTTGTCATGGTGGATGAGCTTTTGTTTGAACTAGTTCTGGCTTTAAGAGATAACATTTCCAAACAATAATTATAAAGAGCAGTTTTGAGGCTAAATCACTTACTTCTCATCCTCTAATTCAAAAGTTATATGCCCCTTAATTTCCTCCTTTAATTATAAATCCACCTACCTTCAAACCAAAAGAATGCCTTAACACAATTATTTCATTTTTTAAAAAGTATTTTTTATTTTGGCAACCATGCCCAATATTTATTTTAATCATAGAGTCTGCTACCCAAAAGTACACAGTAATCATATTTAAAATGTGTTTAAGCTGAAAAGTGATAATATGATGTTAAATTTACTTAATTTTAAAAATATATATTGTAGCATAATATGTCTTACTATAGAACAGGCCATTCTCTTAGGACATTTTTATCAATAGTATATTTATTTTCTCAAACGACTTGTCATGCTTTCATTTCAAAGCTTTTTATACTGATCTGATCCAATTAATTATTATTATTATTAAAATATTGATAATTGCTCACAGAAAAACCAGCAATACTTGTTTCAATAAAATATATTTTTCAACAGAGTTTCCTGGAAGAGAAATTAAATCCAGGTTTTAGCCTAATGTTAATCTTAAAAACATACGTGTATTAAATAATGCCATCTTGAAGTTAGGAGAAAATGATTAAACAAGCTCCCTTGAAATCATCTGGAATTATGGCAATTTCTATTTTTGTTCTCAGTTTTGGGTAACTGGTTGCAAACTGATGCCACCTTCCACTCCCTTAACCCCTCCCCCCACATTAAATTTAGATACCTCTAGGACTTATAAATTGCTTAATTATCTGTGCTGTGACATAAACGTCCTTAGGGAGCCTATGAATCTTAGAAGATAAGTAAATTAGAATATTTACTAAATATGACCCTGTGGTAATTAAGAGTCATGGCCAACATAGAGGAGAATAGAAAGAGACCTCAAAAGCATTTAAAAAGATATAACACAAAAGCACAAAGATAAAATAGCGTTAATTAGCACATGGAGTAAAACCACGATGATATGAGATGGTGATGGTGTGTAGTACCAACAAAAGAACTGAGATAATGGAATAAGAATCTAAAAGTTTTGTTTGTTTTGGTTTCTTTTTTGATGTATCATGGAAAATAAAAAAGTAATGAATAAATGGAAAACAAAAATGTAATTAGTGATGGGGGAAAACCTCATTGACTTGCATGAATGAGTATTTAATAAGGCACAGTCATATAATAGAATAATTCATATACTGAGTATATCTAACCTGAATGTTTGGCTACTGAGGGCCTAGAATCTCCATAACATTATGTTACTTTATGAAAAAAAAAAAAAGCAAAAATTAAAATGCATTCCATTTTTGTTCCCCAAACTAATTTTATTAAAAATCCATTCATTCTGACTTTAATCTGTATATTATTATCATACCTTCTCATCATTATCGATTCTGGAATTCTGTCTCTTTTCCTATCTTCTTACTAATGGCTAATTTTCCACTATTGACAGTATTTCTCAATGATTCTCTAGGCTTTTTTCTAGTATCCCTGAGGACCATCCACTGAAGAAATAGTAAATACTGCTCTATACTGTTTATTAAAATTCTCCATAAGGGTTAGTATTATCTCCCAAAGGAAATCCACATTCTTGGACAGTAGGCAATCTGCTGTACATATCCTTGACATCCTATGAGTACCATAAAGAGTTGCACACCAAGTAGCTATTCTTTGATTCCCTGTAAATTCGTTTAAAAACAAAAATGTCATTATTTTTCTTCTGACTGATGACCTCATTATTAATGTACATTAGTTGGCTGGTTAAATTTAGCCCAATGATATATAATCACTTAATGATTGTAATGACCTTTTCTCCTTAATATGTAAAAATACTAAACAGAACATTTTTAGTCCATTTCTTCCATAGGGCCATTCCATAATAAAAATGGAGATTAAATGTTTATTTTAAGTGTACAAGTATGAATACATTTTTAAAAGTAGCCAACAACTTTGCTTATCTTCTTATTTTGTGGAGGTTTTCTGAGAGCCTGTAATATATTTTGTCTGTATTTTATGAATTCATCTAATTGGCAGTCTATTGAAACTTTAATTACAATAAAATAGTAAGTAAATAACTGTGTACTATTTTTCATCGGTGTTGAGTAGCTAGATTTTCAACATTTGCAATAGTAATTCATTATCACTTACCAAACAGGTAATTATAGCTAAGTCTCCTAACCTTAGGGTACTAGATTTTTCAGAAAGACAAAGTGTGTATTAAGACCAATATAGATACACACAGTAATTTAAACCATGTTGGCGAACAACAGAACTAGAAAGAAGTCAGAAAGAATGAAAAGTAAAGAAGAAAGGAAAGTTAATAATAAATAAGGCTAGACTAGCCATTTCTTAACCTCAGCATTTGTATGACTAATGTTATATATAAAATATTGGGAAAATTATTCTTTTTAAGCAATTACTATTCATGGAAATATTTCTCCAATTACTAACAAAAGTAAATGGGGAGAAAATGAAGCAGATAGTCATGGGATATTTTCGATCAATAGGTTTACTGATTCTCACACTATTCCCGCCCCAATTTTCACCTGAAAAGCTTTTCAAATGCTGGAGCTGAAGAATAGAGAGTTATGTACATCTAGAGAGCTTTCTAAACAGTACTGAAACACAGAAAGTAATTAATTATTCATTACTTACAAAAGTTGTGTTTTCCAATAATAATGTGGTAGCATTTGTTTCTATATTCAGTTTAATGACATGTCCATTCTCGCTTTTATACACCACATCTGTATCTGCAACAACAAAGACATTCACAATTGACAAATACATTGACTAGGTAATATAGTAACTGTAGGGGAGAAAACGTGCAAAATAAACAGACACATTAGAATAATCATTTTTAGCCTTCAATAACACAAGCAGATTTCTGTACTTGGCATTCATTCTTTTGAAAGATCAGAAAGCCCGCCTAACACATGGTCTATTGTACAATGAACAAGGGGTTAGTATGAGATTCACTCAGGTTCATAGTTTAACAAATGAAAATTAATTAAAATATGGTCAATTTGCTGCACATTCTACAGTGAGAAAAAAAAATGGGCCATTACTGATGATGATCCAGTATTTTAACTTAAAAGTGCTGCCAGTTGACTGTAACTCTATACAGTTCTAAGTCTCCTCAGATTGAATCATTCTCATGCAGACCTATTTATGGATCTGATTCTTCTACCAACACTGAATTCCTATTTAGTCTCTTGAATTCTCTTTTGGGTTGTGAATTTGTTCTGTGGTATTTTATCTGGCTTTCACAATTGCAGCTCAAAATCTCTGAGGCTACCACTATATCAATGAATCAACCTTTTCAATTCTAGAAGAATTATGTCTTCATTTTAAATAATTGCATTTCTTTCAGATAAGTGCTTCCACATATTTTTGAGGTAAGTTTAGCCATGTTTGTCAGAAAATTAAAACATCTTAACAATATCTCTGTCTGAAATTACGAACTTGAGGGAAAACTGACAGGATATAAGGATATTCTGGAGATAAATACATATATGTAATTATACATAATTACATATATATATATAATTAGGTAAAAGAAGATAGCCACATTAGAGTATTTTTGAATATGTTCTCTTTTTAAATGACAATCTTTGTACCCAGTTTTACCCAATTCTAGCCTTTTCCATGGTGTTGCATACACATCCCTAATCTCCTGCTCATTCTTGGAAGAAAGGTGATATTAATGGAGATGAGATTCACGACTTAAATGAATGTGTGTAAGTTACAATATCTCAGAAACTGAATGTCGTCACTTGCAAACTTATAAAACAAGTACTAAATGATGAGTTACAAAGATTATCAGCAAAAACACACAAAAAAGTGTCTGACATTTTGGCAGAACGAGATTTTCTGAGTCCTTCTCTCATTATTTAAATATTATTAATAGTTACGTCTACAGTTTATATGACAAGAAGCAAGCAATACTAGCAAAACTGAAGTTTGTTTTCTTCAGTGTCTAATTCAAAAGACATAGTCCAATATGAGTCTCCTATTAGAGCCAAGACTAACACAGAGGGCCAGTAGTTCTTCTTAACCTTAATCACATGGGAACAGTGATATGTTGGAACTGTGGCCTGGGAAACAGGGAAAGACAAATGGCCTTTTTAGCAAGGAGGAAAGTAAGGAGATAAAGAAGGGATTTCCCAGTTACTCCCTGAGGCTGGCTGTATGGACTGATAGTTCTATATGATCTTTAAATTAAGGCCTTGTATCACCTTCTGAACTTCTGTTATCAGTTAAAAAGGAGTTGAGTTCTTTTTTTAATCCTTAACTTTACCTGTTTTCCTTTCTATTGATGCAGAACAAATAACAGATTTACATAAACTATAAATATTTATTTTGATTTATAGTATTTTCCTGTCTTCCCTTTCCTTCCCATCCATATTTATGATCATGTCTCAACAGCAACACCAACCATCTGTAATGCTCATTTGGTCTTGCCAGTTGATTTGATCTCCTGTCCTCCTACGCACAATTAATGCTTGCTCAAATCAATAGTCCAACCTCAACTTTGAGTTCTAACATCTATTCCCTCTTTGAATTTTTAAAAATATTCTCATCTCTGGCCCACTTCTTGATTGTGATGAACATATCATCGTGGATTAGCAGAAGCCAAATAGCATGCCCTAACAAAATCATCCTTACAATATTTTCTCAATAAATTAAGAGAAAAATTTCCATTTTCCATTGCTTCATGGAGATAAATATAGCAAAACAAAACAAAACACTCGACAAGTAGTTTTTCTCCCAACAGGCAGGCAAAAACATCTTTGCAAAGATTGTGATAATGAAAGAAATCTAACATGGCTGGCTCCGTCTTGCTTTTAGGCTCATAGGCTGGCTGTCTTCACTCATTCTTGGGCATTGACCAAGCTAACCATGGGTGAAATTTAGTTTATAGTTTAACCTTGAAATAAGAATCATAATAGTCACTCCCTAAACCTCATCCCCTCCTTGTTCAGGGATTGAAACCACCCTTGTCATGCTAATGAAAGGAAACAAAACTGAAATTATGAAAGAGGTCTGAATTCTGCTAAAATGTAGCTGTAGTTTCTGTAATCCCTTACTGCTCAAAAGTTATGTGGCCAAAGTTTACAAGATTTGTGACTCCCTTATATATAGATAATATAGATAATAGTACTGTTGTAGAACCTCAGATTGGTCTTTTGAGATGATTTTCAGACTGGCCTCACATGGACTCATCACTCAACAGTCCTGTGACCTCCCATCCAGAGGTAGACTCCATGCACAGTTTTCCACACTTTTATAATTGCATCTCCCTCAACCAATCAGCAGCATCCATTCCCTAGTCCCATGCCCACCAAACTTTCCTTGAAAAACCCTGACCTCCAAGACTTCAGGGAAACTCATTGAGTAATAACTCCAGTTCTCCCACATGGCAAATCTCATGTTACTGAAACTCTTCTTTACTGCAATACCAAGGTCTCAGTGAACTGGTTTTTGCAGTGGACAGGAAGAAATCACTGGGTGATTACACAAGCACACTGGAGAATTTTAAACTGAGATGAGGTCTGTGGCATCAGAGAGAAAGAAAAGTCATAGAGGATTTTTAGTATGAATGGTGATTCCTGGTCAAGAGAAGAGAAAAAGAAATATGTGACCCCACAGTTCCTTATAGTGAAAGAAAATCTTAAATGAGTGATAGTTTGTTATTAGGGGTGGTCAAAATAAAATTAATCATTATTTCCCTTAGAATGAAAGTAGAAGGAAGTGAAGCTTGTTTGAAAAGATAAAGACTACACTTAATATCAATTTATTTAAAGTCAATTTTCTTGGATAATTGTTTGGCCTTGAGAAAAATCTACAGAGAATTAAGATTAGTAAATACCTTTAGTTCTACATTCCTTCAAATTTTACTGTTAGACCTGCAATGCTGCATTAATAGAAAACTTTAAAAATTCACACGTAATTCTCTAGCTTAATAACTAATAAGGATTTTTGCATGAATTATTTTAAAAGCAACTAGTATCTGCCCTCATTAATTTTCTTGGGTTTTTTTTGTTCTTTATAATCTGGTCTTCTGGATTTCATATTTATTCTACTTTACAGTTTGATTTATAATCACTAGTGAAACCCCCAGCTTTGAAACTCCTGTTACTAAGATTAATAGTTATCTACTAGATTAATAGTGATCCTTCATTCTGGAACTACATTTCTAAACGTTGTACTATATATTTTGTTTAACATTAAATAATAAAATATGAGTGAATCAGATCAATGACTTAAGTGCATTAACGTGGGAAGATTAAGGTAGGTGTACTTGAAGTATTCTTAAAACATGACATTATGCATATCTACAAGGTACTTTGATTAAATAATATTTTCTCCTTTTTAGCTCTTTGACAGTTAAGAGCCAATTATTCTGAACACCATTCAACTCAGTCAGTTTTTTTTTTTTTTTTTTAATGAAAATGTATGGCAGAATAGAGTCACTATCTGGCCTATGTACCCTGAGATCCAGGAACCTATTTTCAGTCTGCAGTATCCCTAACTATCATTACTGTCATTTCGATTCAATTCTTTCTTCCATAATTTGGCATACAAAAAGAAAAACATAGTATCCTAATTTAAAATCTTTCAGGTAAATGGAACATTATATTTTATACCCCTTCCACACAAAGCAGATAATATACAGCATTTGCCGTTGTTAATTTAGTTCTCAATGTGGTATTGAAATTAAGAACTAAGACTTCTGCATCCACCTTATCTATCAGGACCAAGAACAAAGGCAGCCTACATTCACTATTTTACTATTTGTTCTAGGAAGTTCTTGTTCATGAACTTAATGGGGTAAATCAGAACAAAAACCTTTTTTTTTTTTCAGAAAATGGCTGAAAATTAGTTTCTAGAAACATTAAACTCCTAAAACTGGGTAAATTGCTCAATTATCAAATAACTCACTTCAAGATTCCTGCCTTTCTGTATCTACCAATCCTAAACTATTACATCTTGAAGTGCACCTAACCAAACCAGATCCTTACATTGAAAGCTCAGTCTTATCTACTCAAACCCAGATTTCCAACCCTATTCATATCTTCCCCTAAACTTCTCCTTCTGGACACTCGGACTCATAAAATGTTGTCTTTTCTGACTATTATAGGTAATAAACTCAGCTTTGCTTAACAGGTTACGCTGTGAGCCTTCTGAGAAGTTGAAAACTGACAAAATTCATCTTCCATGTGTATCAGTATAAAATCCCCATATTAGTAGTTAGTCTTGCTAACGGCTAATGTAAGTATGCATTTACTTTTGATGTGATAACCTACTTTCAGTGTTTCAAAATTAAATCAATCAATAAACATATCATCTATCTCTACATAGGGAAAGAGTTTTCAAAAAGTAGAAAAAACCTTGGCAAATCAGTTCTCTGAGAAATTTTAATCCAAACATAATTGTCATGGAAAACTATTTTGATATATCCACAATTAAAATTCTGTAGCAGTCCATGTTTTAAAAGAAACTATACTCAGTAAAAAAGCTGGGCAATTAAAAATAAAACGTGAAAAAAAATGAAATTACTATCACAGGAAATGCTCAAATAAATCTAGGAAGGGTTTGTTAACTAACAAGTTAAGATTTTATTCTTTAATTAACTATTATCAATGGTAAATCCAGAATATTTAGCTATTCATAATTAAAACACAGTAGGCTCCTCATTCAACTCTCCTAAAACACTGCTCACAATGTTAAACTTTTCTCACATTTTGAAGAGCCCTAGGATCCATACATTTAGCTGAGAAAACTGAGGCCATTAGAAATGGCTTCAATATCCTTTATTTCTACTTCGAGATCTCATTCCATGTACACTCTTTGTTTCCCAAGACTTTTTGGAAGAGATGAACTTTCTCCTTTGCAAAGAGAAGCTCTGTTTTATAAACAAGTAAATGCACTCTAAGTTCTTAAATATCTTTGATTTCTGCTAAAAAAAAAAAAAAAAAAAAAAAAAACTATGGCCAGGCACGATGGCTCATGCCTGTGATCCCAGCATTTTGGGAGGTCGAGGGAGATGGATCACAAGGTCAGCAGAACGAGAGACAAGCCTGGCCCACATGGTGAAAACCCGTCTCTACTAAAAATACAAAAATTAGCCGTGGTGGCATGCAGCTGTAACCTCCAGCTACTCAGGAGGCTGAGGCAGGAGAATCGCTTGAACCTGGGAGGCAGAGGTTGCAGTGAACCAAGATTGCACCACTGTACCTCAGTCTGGCAACAGAGTGAGACTCTGTCTCCAAACAGAAAAAAAAGAAAAGAAAAGAAAAGAAAAAAAGTACATTAAGTCTGGTGTTTTTCTCTGTTCCTAGTTTTTTTTCCCTTTCACACTAGGCCTCAATAAACCTTTTGCCTGAGGGGTTTCCGTAACAGCCATATTCTCCATATTCTCCGTAACAGCCATACATGCTATTCTGCTATTCTCTATATCTTCTGCAGTGCAGCTGCAGTTCTTGCTCTCCTGAAATTTCAGACTTCCAACATCATCACTGACCTGCAATAACCAAGTCCAATATGCTCTTCCCCTATGCTTAATCTCCACCTAACTCAACTTCATAGTGTGTAACAATGATGATGAACAGTAGGATTTTGCAATGCTCTTCTCTTGACTTTGAACTACTACCTTGCCCTGGTATTTGTTCTTCAAATTTTCCTTTCAATTGCTATCTAAACAAAGGCATCCTTCCAAACTCAGCTGTAGGCCTTTTTTTTTTTTTTTTTTTTTTTCCCAACAGCTCTTCAGTGACTATTTTACTACTCACACCTTCCTATATTGATTCTTAAACATTCAACTAAAGTCCTCATCTTTCCCATATGCCAGTTCTATATTTCCAATTCTATACTAGATCACGTATCTTGTAGACATATAAGACTCAGTACTAAAATTAAACTTTTTATAGTTTTGGCTCTACTAGCCCTCCAAATTCCATTTACATACATAGCATCCTATTGGTTACACCTTTCCTGTATCTTTATCTCCTATATTAATATTGTTCTTTATGACCACCCACCCAGACTATTGTTAGTTTTGTAAGAGTTTTCTATGCCTCTAGGTATTACCATTACACAGCCCGATCAATTAGACACAATACTTCCCATTACCTCAAATACTCTACAAAGACCTGTGGCTTCCTAATCATAAAATATAAAATTTAACATATATTTATATATTTATTATCTACAAATAGTCTATAAGATAGTCCAGATGATCTGGTGCTTACAGTTCTCCGCATATGTAAAACTTCACTCCCACTCAGACTTTCTTACAATGCCCACAATAAATACACCAGATCTTGTCCAAACTTTTTAATTTTTTTCAAAGCATGGTTAAATACCCAACACCTTTAAAGTATTCACCTAATATCTCTCTCTTCGGAACTCCTAAGCCATTTAATATTTAATCATATAATTCCTTTCGATCTTTTTTACTGAGTTTTTAAAATTCCATTTTGATGTGTTTGTTTTGGGTTTTCAATTACTTTATAAACTCAAGAAGGGACCTATTTCTTGTTCCTTTGAGTACTGAAACCATCTACATCAACATATCTTACTGTTTACACTAACACAATTTGCTATTCAACCGTCTGCGTTGATACGACTTTAATATTTCAGGAAATTCTTGCCAGGAAGCTGAAGTTGCAAATAACCATCTTTTTCCAAGAACTTTCCAAAAATCCATTTACTTGAAAAATAGACTGCACCATCTAAGGCTCACTAAATATATCTTCCTCAGAACAACATGCAGCACAAACAAATGACTGTTTCCTATTTAAGAGCTTCTCCAAAGCACTCACATCCCTCAATTCAACTATCCTAAACTCTTAATCACAAATTATGCCCAACTCTAATCAAGACCACGTATTGAAACACCTGTCCAACTACATACCCTCAAAACTTTATAAGCATCTCTTCTTTGCTTTTCTCTTTCCATATGCTGCTCACTTTCTGTGACAACAGTGATCTTTTTTACCAAACTAAACAATTAAGTCAGTCATGCTTTATCTTCAATAGGTTATTTCGGTGGAATTTTTGGCAAGCCACCATTCAGTCGTTTGTAGCTTTTACAATATTTACTATAGCCCCATCCAGTAGAATGATCACAGCAAATATTTTTGTTTCCTCTAAGTTTTTGACTACATTTATCAAATATATATATGCACTTATTTACTTATTTATTGCTGTTGTGACGTTATTTAGAAATACATTTAGCACTCCTGATGAAGATATCTGCCTTGACTAAAATTTGTTCAACCTCCTCCATCCACTTCACAACGAGTCCTTGACCTTGGCCGGCCTTTAACAAGAATCCTGCTGGGTCAGTTTAGTGAGAATCCTCCTGCCCTTGACACTTGATCAAATTCCTCTACCCCCACCCTTGAAATTTAAGTCTATGGCTTGCCTTTAGCAAAAATTGTGTTAATCCAGTTGACAGAGCAGGAGCACTGCCATCTTGGACATGCCCTTCATTCTAAAGTTCAACTTAATAAAAGCTACCTAAATCCAAAGGGCATCAGCCTAATGGCTAAGGTCAGCATGACCATAAACCGCAAATAACATCTCCAACCAGAAACATTCCAAACTCCTCCCAGACCACGGACATGCCAGTCCCTAGATAACCCCCTCCTGCTGGGAAGATGCCAGCCCCGAGATAACCCCTCTCCGGGCTGGAATGATGTCTGCCCTAAGATAACCTCCTCTGCTCCCAGAGACATTCCAACCTGCCATCAAATTATCCACACACATAAACATTCCAAGCTTCTGATAAGCCCCTCACCGTAAAACCAATATATACTCACCGTCTGTAAGAGAAAGGGGTCCTGACCAATCGGCCAGGAGCCCCTCTCAGGTTTTAACTAAAGAAAACCTCTTTAACTGTCAGCTGTGTTTCACGTTTCTTTCCTCTTTCTTTAACTCTTATGCCAGTTTAACAAGACTCCCCCTGCCCTGGATACCTCCTGTTAGTTTTCCAGGTATCGACTGCTTTATTCGGCTCATTGGCTCTAAGTACCTCTAGCAAGCAGTGTTTGCTCTGGTTGCAGTTAAGTCTCTTTACTATATTGCAATAGTTCTTTTGTTGGGTTTGGTATGGGTTTTTTTGTTTTTTTCTTTTCTTTTTTTTTCTTGAAACAGAGTTTCACTCTGTTGCCCAGGCTGTAGGCTGGAGTGCAGTGGTGGGATCTCGGCTCACTTCCCAGGTTCAAGTGATCCTGCTGCCTCAGCCTCTGGAATAGCTGAGACTACAGGTGTGAGTCACCACACATAGCTAGTTTTTGTATTTCTAGCAGAGATGGGGTTTCACCATGTTGGCCAGGCTGGTCTCAAACTCCTGACCTTAAATGATCCACCATCTTGGCCTCCCAAACTGCTGGGAATACGGGCATGAGCCACCACGCCCAGCCCTATTGCATTCACTTTGAATAAGTTCTTCCTTAGTGTTTTAGTAAGTGTCAGAATAGTTTTTAATATTATTTTGCAAATCTCAACTTTCATAACCTACTTTCATAATATTACAGCATTACATTTAAATAATTTTTAATACATTTACATATATATAAATTTAAACTTAGCATTGTTAACAGAAGAAATAAACTTTGTGAAACATTTTAAAGAGGTTTATTCTGAGCCAATATGAGTGACCATGGCCCAGGGAACATTCTCAAGAAGTACTGAGAAATATGCTCAAGGGAGTTGGGTTACAGTTTGGTTTTATTCATTGTAGGGAGATAGGAATTGTAGGTAAAACCATTAATATGGTTTAGCTGTGTCCCCACCCAAATCTCATCTTGAATTGTAATCTCCATAATCCCCATGTGTCATGGGAGGGACCCGGTAGGAAGTAATTGAATCATGGGGATGGTTTCCCCCATCCTGTTCTCCTGATAACGAGTGAGTTCTCACAAGGTCTGATGGTTTTACAAACATCTGGCATTTCTCCCGCTGGCACTCATTCTCTCTCCTGCTGCCCTTTGAAGAAGTACCTTCCGCCACGATTGTAAGTTTCCTGAGGCCTCCTTAGCCATGCAGAACTGTGAGTCAATTAAACCCCTTTCCTTTATAAATTACCCAATCTCAGGTATTTCTTCATAGCACCATGAGAACAGGCTAATAAAACCATAAATAAATACAGGGAAGGTTTACAAGGGTTCAGTATAAGAGGTGGGATATCTTGAAGTGGGGAAGGTTTACATGTCATCAATGGAGTCAAAGACTTTCTGATTGGTAATTGGTTGCAAGAATTAAACTTTGTCTAAATATTTGAAGTCAGAAGAAACAAATGCTTGAATCAAGATTAAAGGGGGTTGTGAAGGTCAAGGCTTTGTTATGCAGATGAAGCCTCATAGCCAGCAGTCTTCAGAGAGAATAGATGGTAAATGTTTCTTTTCAGACATTAAAGTTGTCAGATTATCAGTTCATCTCCCCTAGATCTGGGAAAGGCTTGGGAAGGGAAGGTCTGGCTGCATTAATGGAGATTGTCTGCAGATCCAAATTTTCCCTACAAAAGATGGCTTTGTGGGGCCATTTCAAAATATATCAAAAAATATATTTGGGGGTAAAAGATTTTTGTTTCCTTCAGGGTCTGCTATCTGTCCTGTGACACTATGCCAGAATTAGGTTAGAAATTAAGCCAAATTGTACCAGGTTAATTAAAAAAACAAAAAACAAAAAACAAAAAACACCAGTTTTACAAAATTTTGTGGTTTGTAGGATATGACTTAACCTTTGCCTTGCATGACCTTTTGTCTTGTTTTTATTTAGCCACAAAGAGACTGTTTTGTTAGTCTTATGATCTCTATTTTAACCTGAATGCTGGTCACTTGTGCTTAAATTCCAAAAGGAAGGAGACACAATGAAAAGTGTTCAACATCCCTTCCCATCATGGTCAGGAATTCAGGTTTTCAGGTTTCTCTGGGGTCCCCTTGGTCAAGAGGCAGTCTGTTTGGTCTGTTGGGGGACTTAGGGTTTTATTTTTGGTTTACAGTATACTAGATCAGGGGTCCATAAACGATAGCATTGGGTCAGTCTGGCTTTTCAAAGCCTGTTTCTGTAAAGAACACAGCTACATCTATTTATTGTTCATGGCTGCTTATGCACTACAACGGCATAGTTGAGTAGTTGCAACAGAGAAAATATGGCCCACAAAGCCTAAAATATTTACCCTCTGGTTCTTTAAATAAAAAGTTTGCTGGAATCTATGTTAACCTATTAATTGTTTGCCTCATTCAAAGAACATATTTTTTACTTACTATATTTATAAATGTTAATCACTGATCATTGCAATGTAACTAAAAGACAGTTCTTCTGGATTTCCAAAAGAGCTATATACTTGAAAAGGTATTTTTTTGTTGTTGTTGTTGTTTGTTTGTTTTACAACATGGCATGAGAAATACATATTTTTAAAAACATGAATCAAATCCCTGGTAAATAAGATAAAGTTAGATATCCAAAATAAAAGCATTTACATAAAAAGTAACCAGAATAAACATCATTTTTATTTAAAAGTCATCATAATTGTAAGTAACCATTATTAATACACGTGGAAGTGCCAATCCTATGAATGCTACTTCCTGTGATAAAGAGCCTTTTTCAGGCTAGATAATGGAGCAGTTGATAGCCACTCAACTAAATAATGTTTTTCTGATTTGTAGCTAAAATGTGAATAGCAGCAATTTTCACACGATCATTTCATTCTTTGGATTATTTGAAAAAAGATCGCATAAGAGGAAAATAAAATCTCTCTCTAGAATTTTAAATATCTTTTCCCACCAGAAGGGTTGTTTGCATAATAGTAGCATAACCACCAGCTTTAACTGATTCTTAACTTTCTTCAGTTAAAACTCTTACCAAAAGTTTCTTGACTTCATACTCATACACTCAACAATCTTGTTGAATGGTCCAGTCTATTTAAATCATCAGGCAAAGGAAAGATGTAAGCAGATTCATGCTTCTCTTTCACTTGAGCAGCTCATATAAAGTAAATATAAAGATGGGTGTGTTTTTATGATCTCAAAGGTCTAGAAATCTACACTGCAGTGATACATGCAGAAAATAGAGCTTATTTTAAAGTAACATCTAAACTGCAAAATATGGAGGATAAAAGAGGCTAGGCAAATATTTCAATCACTTCCATCTCCCTGTATTTAGTTTGTGTCAGCTACTATATTGACACCATTTTTTTCCTCATTCTGAAAAGATTAAACCGAGCTGATTTTAGTCTTTCATTGTGCTTTAGGAGAAAGGGAGGTCACCAGCAATCCTATGCAAGATGACAATTTTTGTATTTTGGGGTTCCACTCCAATAATACACTTCACTATAACACCTCATTGGCCTATAATGATTTGACTGTTGCTGTGAATAATAAACTCTTTGTCTCTGACCCAAATGCCTCATTTTTATATAGTCGCACATACTTTGGCAGGCTAACTTGTTAATTTACAAGTAGGGTGAAGTCTTAGACCCTTCACAGTTATTCACTTAAAAGATATCCTCCCTCCACTCCAAACATCTCCCTGCTTTCTCTTAAGATTTTAATTTTAATTTCCATGCCACTAGTAAAATGACCTCAAATTGCAGAGTTATGTTTCATTAACTTAGTCATAAATCAAATAATCCTTCATCAAATTTGTAAATTAGAAACTCAAAATGAACTCTACTTATCTAATTTGTGCTTCGATCCTGCAACATTGACTGTCATTTAAAACTCTGAAGTCCTATATTTAAATAGCTATCAGCATAGCCTAACCATCCGTCACTTAGCTATTTTATTATCTTGCTCAAATCTTTCACGGTCAGTCCAGGAACTTTAGTTAATTTCCATTGACTGTTGATATTGTCCAATTGACAAACATGTTTACTCTCCAACATCTTTGATAAAGCTGTGTCTTTCAAGATTCAATGTCTTCCCACTAGTATTTCAGTTGAATGGACAGATAGATATGTTACTAGTGCCAGTAAAACTTAAGCAAGTTTTCTCACCCTTATAAAAATATTTCTCTAGTCGTGGTTAATATCAGCATACAAAAGATGATAGAAGAAAAAGACATACGGGTCAAAGACAATAATTTTTTACATTTTCTGATTTTAAAGTAATGTATATTCACTGTGGAAAATTTGTGTAATGCAAACATGTCAAGGGAAACTGACAATTTTAATGTGTTCCCTTATAAAACACAGTTGCAATCATTTACATATCAATGTTTAGATCAGACTTTATTCCTTAAAATTATAGATTAGGCAATATACTCTGTCACTAAAATTTCACCATCGGCTATTTCAAAAGCTCAACACTTGACTGACATTATAGAAAGAAAACTAAATTGAAATATCATAACTGAAATATATAATACATGCTATAGTTCTGAACATAATTGCATAGAGTAGTATTGAAGAATTTTGTTGTCTGGAAAACTAATTCATACATCTAAACAACAGATGCTGTGACTCTTCAAATGCATAATGGCATACCTTATCAATTTCTACATATTTCAATTAAATCTCTAGAGAGAAGAATTGATCACTGTAATCCAAGTATATAATTAAACCATAAAGTAAGACTTAATTAAATAGAAAATTGATTTAGTTGAATAAATTGGTAGTATTGCATTCATTTAAACAGAAACAACATTGAAAGAAGTGACAGAAGGAATAATTAAAATTCACATGCTTAACAACATGAATGAAGGTCAGGAATATAAAATATATGAAAATACTTACAAAGAAATAGTTATAGGATGGTTACTAATATCAAAACACTAGCTAGTTCTAAGACAATAGCAAGTGGAAATAAGGCAAAAACTTTGGCCAATAGGTTGTCGTTTTTCTTTGGATAAAATAACTTCTCAAGCATATGTAGGCTTTAAGATTTTTTTTTTTTTTGAAACAGTGTTAAAGTTTATGAGAAATATTCAGATGATTAAGAAAAAATGCTGATGAGCCTAAAATTGTACAATGGACTTAATCATATTTGTTCTTATGCCTAGGATGTAACTTAGCTAACTGTAAACAGCTATTATACAAGTTAATGTCTGTTTGTTTGTTTGTTTTTGAGATGGAGTCTTGCTCTGTTGCCCAGGCTGGAGTACAGTGGCACAATCTCAGCTCACTGCAACTTCTGCCTACTAGGTTCAAGCGATTCTCCTGCCTCAGCCTCCCAAGTAGCTGAGACTACAGGAACATGCCACGATATACAAGTTAATGTTTTCAGAAGAAGGATGATCAGCTAAGAATTGATAGATAAGTCATTGTTACCATTTTCTACTTTAGGGAGGAGGTGGGAGAAAAGTAAAGACTATTTACTTCTTTTGGAAGTATCAGAAACTCCTGCCTGAATGAGATTACCTCCCGAACTGGTTGACTGCATGTAGGGCTTCATGCAGACATGCATGACTTGATACGGATACTTCAGTGTTGTCGTCAGGGGCATGAATAATATCTTACCATAGTTTTCTTTCAGATGGCTCCATTCCGACAAGCTTTCTCTTCATGATCAAAAAATGACTACAGCATATGTAATCCCTACAGCCTCTCACTTTAAAGACAACATAAAAAAGCAAGACAATATTTTCCAGGGTTCTCGGTAGGAGGTTCCTTGCATTCATTGGTCGTAGACCACCCAGGTACTCATTCTTGTGCTGTACGTTAGTGGTATGCAACGTGCTAATTAGGCACAGACCTAAATCACATGCCCATTACTGCCAAGCATTGATTGTGTGTTGGTTTTGAAGAAAGAAGTTATTTTCTGGATGACAGAAAATGATCAAAGTTAGCTAAGTGACACAGACAACAGATCTATTACACAATGAGTGTGTACTGATAATTACTATGTTTACTTATGGAGGGTATTATTTGTCAAAAAAAAAAAAAGGGGGGGGCTCTCCAAACTCACCATAAGTTTGCATCTCATAAAGCAGGTAAGTACAGGAAAATTGATTATATATGTGCACATGTATGTCTGCACATATCTGTTTGTGTGTGTGTGTGTGTGGCGGGGGGTACCAGTGGTAAAAAAAGTGGGTCCGTGATAGAAAATACATTTTTAGTAATTGTTAAAATTCTGAGTGGGGTTTGCTGTTTGTCTGGGGTCCTGTCATCTACACAAGTCATGTTTTCCCTGGAGAAAAATGATTTTGTCTGAAATCTCAAGATATTTGATGCCCATTGAGGAAGCTTGCCAGGAGAAATGTGTGCTTTTGCCAGGATGTGTAGTCAGAGATTTATTCTACTGAGAGGGGGGAAAACATGTTGGCAGCAGATCAGTCTGACACTGCTGAGAAGATATAGATATATGTCCTGGGAGAATCACAAATCTCCATTAAAGTTTCAAGTCTCCTGTTGAGTTGTTAAGAGTAATCAGATTGGCCAAGGAGCAGTCTGAATTTACAAGTAAGTCTGCCAGTAAGGATAAACTCTAAACCTATAATTTAACATCAATCAGTGTTAGAACACGAATGGGGAGAGTACATTTTTTATTGCTGTGGTTGTTTTCTTCAAACTAGTGACCCTACCTCACTTCTCATCATGATTAACCAAATTTTCCTTATCTAACATCATGGGCAATTTGAAAGTCCACCCCTTCCATGAATTATGAATTCCTCCCAAACAATATTAGTTTTACACACACAGACACAAATGCACACACATACACAGATAGACAGACAGACAGATAGATAGATAGATAGATAGATAGATAGATAGATAGAGAAATAGATAGATAGACATATCAGGCAGTGAAAGAAGGAAGAAGGAATATGTCTTAGAAATTTGGGGTGAAATTCTGACTCTTCTACATAACAGTATTTAATTTTGGAGCTGGTTACATTAGCTATCTGTAATTTACTTTTGTCATCTGAAATAATTTTTTAAAAAACCTAAATGTCCAAAATAAGTTGTTTTAGTATCAAATACTATAATACATGTTAAAAATGAAGTATCTTGCACAGAGTATGCATCCAATAAAGTGGTCTTGAGTATGATGATGATGGAGGTAATGTAACTGACTACAATGATTTAGTAGGCATTTTTAAATTCTCCATCCTACTTACCTTTCATCTTCTTATCAGATACTACCATTAACCATTAAAATGGCTGTGTACTCTTAGAAGAAAATATACAAAGTTCCTTATTTACCTAATTACTAAGAATAAGACTGATATATTTGGTATTTACGTATCTCATTGAATTAGTGTCTAAGTATTCCCACTTTGAGAATTTTGGAAATCACATATGCACTTGATGAGACAACGAACCAAGAATAGAGTAAAATCCCAGAGGTTAATCATGCACACAATAATAAAAAGAAAAAATAAGAAGATATTAAGGTAGTAAGGCTATGACGAAAGGAAGCCATCCCAGTATCATGAAATGATGAATTGATGAAATGTGGTATATCCATATAATCATATTGGTATTTACATATCAATAAGGATGAACGAAGGAATGATACATGGTACAAGAGGAATAAACCTTAAAAATATGAATGTAACTGAAAGAAGATATTAATAAAGAACTGCACATGGCATAATTCAATCTATAGGAAATGTTCAAATAGGAAAATCCACAGAAATAGATAGTAGATTAGCGATTGCTAAAGACTGGTGGGGAGGAGAATCAGAAATAACTGTGTACTAGATTTCCCTTTGGAGATGATGAACGCATTTTGGAAATGAACAGCAGTGATGATTAGACAATTCTATGAATATACTAAAAACCAATGAATTGTACACTTTAAAAGGGTGAATTTCATAGCAGTTTTTATCACAGGGAGGAAAAAATGGGTAACTATGTGAGGTGGTGAATATGCTAATTTGTTCCCCCATAGTTACTATTTTACTATGTATGCAGAGATATATATATATATAATCTTATAACATTATGATGTATACATTAAATAGACACAATAAAAATTATTTTTAAAAAATAAGAGTGAATTTTATGGTATACAATTTTATATCAATAAACTTATTTTTTTAAAGGTACATGATAAAATAGCGATGACCAAAAAGGAAACAATTGAGACGACAAAAGTTTAAAATACAAAACTTTAGATATAGTTTGGCTGTAAAATCAAAACTACTGGTGGAATATAAAACAAAACAATGTGCCATTTTCCTGGTATTCATTTCAACTACTCAAAGTAAAGTTTAACTTCTCACCAACTTTGAAACAAACATGTTTGTTCTTGTGTTATAGTTGCTATGTGTAATCCTTCTCCTTTAATTTGAATCTTCTCCTCCTTACCTCTAATATAGGGCTCTACAAGTAGTATATATATTCTGAATAAGTTGACAATATTAAATACATTAATCATATAAAGGTGATATGTTCATATAATAAAGTATTGAAAGGAATGAAATAATGATATATAGTACAAGATAGATGAACCTTGAAAATATTAATCTAACTGAAGGAAAACAGTCAAAAAGAGTTAATTATTTTGTCAGTAAATTTTATACACTGTTTCTACAAAGGACCCCTGAGAAAAAAGTTGACAAAGTAATTGGCTCCAAAATGTTTTGGAGAGCTGGATGGAACCAAGGAGGTCATCTTGTCCATTGACTTCATTTCATCCATGATGAAAAAGTCATCAAAAAAGCCGCATTGAACGCAGTGAAGAATCAGCAACGAAAACTCCTGAATTAGGATTCCAAGTCCAGCCTAGTTACTGCAATACTGGTTATCTCTTCATGAATGAATGATGCTGATACTGCTTCCTTAAGCTTACCCTCCCACCTGTGCGTTCTTTGGCCTTTCTACTTAGCTTCAAGCTGTGAAGAATGTACTTTATGAAGCTAAGAGATTCACTGTTAAATCATAATTAATTCATAGTTGAGCAACTCTTTATTCATGACATAGAGGATCTTCCCTAATACTGTTCTATGATAGGTCCAGTTGACCCACAGTAGTATGTTGAAAGAGGCATATGAGTAATTGTGTTTCATCTCTTCTTGAATTACCAGAAGCAAATGTCAAATATGCAGGTGTTTAGATCCATATATTTTCATACTTTATCTTCTTAGACACAGTTTATGGCTCACATTTCTCATCTTACTAAAAGTACCCTGGGTTTTCTTAATTTTGTCACTTCCTGCCATGCCTATAAATATAATTGTTCTAATACTTAGCGTCATATTTAATCCAAGCCACCTGTTTGCACAGATGGCAGCTTGCTCACTTTTATGCAAGAGCTAAAGATCTGGACCTAAAGAAACACAAGAATTAAACTGTCGCTTTTCTTTGCTTCTCCAAGTTTAAAGTGGGTTAAAGAATCAGAGAGAACAGATGTCTCTCCTTAAGCATTTTATTTTGCCATTTTTTTCTCACACAATTTTTTAGAAAACATGATATGAGATTCCTTGTACTGAACATTATGTTTCTGCTTCAAAAACATGGGCCTTCCTGTTCTTCTTCCTAATATGACACTTATTGCACACATCATTAAGCAGATAAGAGCCACAATCTGCAGATCCTACCTCACTTCACCTGCATTTTAACTCCATAACATTTGCTCTTGGGCACAGCTGGAAGCACAAATATGATAAAAAGGTAGATAACTGTCTTCAAAGATACAGATATGATATGATATAGAAAATCACCATTTTTGTTCCTATCAAAGTGTTCTGATAGAACAAACAAGCAACAATATAATGAATACACTTTTCAATCTCAATAAACTACTTGTTACGTGTTTACCATGCCCCTAGGAAGCAGGAAGAAGGAGGAGAAAAGGCACCCATAACCTAATCAGTGAGAAAAAATACAGTGATGCAGTACATTAAAAGAAACAGCCATTTCTTCACACCTACAATGGGAAGGACATTTTGTTAGACATTTATACTTGTCTCATTTAATTCTTATATTTACGTAAAGAAAATTCTCATATTTACATAAAGAAAACTGAACTCCAGGGAACTTAATTAACTGGACTAACATCATACAATTAAGAGAAAGGGGTAGCCAGAATTCCAATGGGAGACAGATTTTAAATACAATTTGGAAGTGAAATTTTAATAACTACCCCAAGGGATGGTGCTGCTTGGTCTCCACCCCCTTCTAGCACATACCCTACCTGGTTATGGCCTGCAGCACCCAGAGGCTGTTGTTGAAGGGGTAGATCCCAACATTCCTTGTAGTATCAAAATTAGGGGAAATAACTGAGGTCTGAACACGGCAAATTCAGGCGTGTATGCATTCATGTCCCCCCTGCAGGGTGCATGCTAATGCTAGTTTCAGCCTTGTCAGTGTCAGTTAACAAATGTGAGAAACCACGGTAGCAGCACAACAGCATGTGGCTAAAAGTGGAGCTAGTCTTCACTAGACTGTTGCAGACCCACCTTTGAACCTCAGCAAATATAGAGTGATGACTTTCAAAGGGGCTAAAGAAGGTCATAAAGCTGGAGCAAATTTGATTAAGTCCTCGTGGTCTTAAGTGAGAGCACATATTATCATATCAAAAATGTGCGTATATATATGTATGTATGTGTTTTTATTTAAACCGTGTTTTTTCCTCATTTTTTACTTCTAGTAAATTGCACACAATATAAAATGTATCATTTACCATCCTAACCATTTTAAGTTTTCAACTGAGCAGTGTTAAGTACATTCATACTGTTGGATAACCATTGCCACCACCTATCTTCAGAACCGCTTTCATCTTGCAAAACTGAAAATCTGTACACATTAAACAATAACCCTTCATTCCTTACTGCACTTCTTGGAAACCATTATTTTACTTTCTGTGTCTATGATTTTGACTACTCGAAGTACCTCATATAAATAAAGTCATACACAGTATTTGTCTGCTTGCAACTGGCTTATTTCACTTAGCATGGATGAACCTTAGAAGGTTGTAGCATATGTCAGAATTTCCTTCCTTTCTAAGGATGAATAACATCCCATTGTATGTACATACCACATTTTGCTTCTCTGACTCATCCATCAATGGACACTTAGGTTGCCTCCACCTTTTAGCTCTTGTGAATAATGCTGCTATGAATAGGGGTACATAAAAATCTCTTTAAGACCCTGCCTTCAATTCATTTGGGTATTTATTCAGAAGAATAATTTCTAGATCATGCAGAAATTCTGCATTTAATTTTGTGAAGAAGCATCATACTGTTTTCCACAGCAGCTATAATATTTCACGTTCCCATCAACAGTGCACAAGACTTTCAGCTTCTCCACATCATCACCAAATATTATTTTCCATTTACTTTCTTTTTGATAGTATGTATCATAGTGAATGTGATGTGGTCTCAAATTATGGTTTTAACTTGCATTTTCCTAATGATTAGTGACATTGAGCATCTTTTTCCATGATTATTGGATATTTGCATATCTTTTTGGAAAAATATTCATGTAACTCCTTTGTCTATTAATTATGCTGTTTGTTTTGTTATTCTTGTTGAGTTGTAGGCATTTTCTATATGTTCTGGATATGAATCCCTTATCATAGATATGATTTGCAACTATTTCTTCCCAATCTATAGATTACCATATGGCTCTGTGGATGATGTCTTTTGATGTCATATCCAAGAAATGCTACTGCCAAAAACACTTAGGCTTTTGTCCTGCTGTCTTCTAAACATTTTATAGTTTAACGTTTAACACTTATGTGATAGATTCACTTAGAACTAGTTTTTAAACATCATTTTAGGTTACAATCCCATTCCATTCTACTGCACGTAGATAAACAATTTTCCCAACAACATTTGTTGAAAATACTGTCTTTTCCCCATTGATGTCTCAACACCCTTGTTGAAAATAATTTAAACACATATTTGATAATTTATTTCTGGGCTCTCTGTTCTATTCCATTGGTCTATATGTCTGTTGTTACACCAATAGATGTGGTTTGGCTGTTTGTCCCCTCTCAATCTCATTGAAATGCAATCCCCAGTGTTGGAGGTGGGGTCTGGTGGAAGCTGACTGGATCACAGGGCTGGATCCCTCATGAATGGCTTGGTAATGAGTGAGTTCTCACTCTGAGTACACATGAGATCTGGTTGTTTAAAAGAGTGTGGCACCTGCCCCTATTCTTGTGCTCCTGCTCACAATGTGAGATGTCAGCTACCCTATTGACTTCTGCCATGATTGACAGCTTCCTGAGGCCTCACCAGAAGCCAAGCAGATGCCAGCACCATGCTTCCTGTCCAGCCCATTTTCCTTATAAATTACCCAGCCTCAGGGCTGCCTTTATATGTATAATAACAACAACAAAAAAAGAGCTAACACACCAGTACCACATTGTTTTGATTACTGTGGATTTGCAGTAAAATTTGAAATCAGGAAATATGAGCTCAACACTTTGTTATTCTATATTGAGGATTGTACTGACTATTAGGATACCTTAAGATTCCATATAAATTTTAGGATGGGTTTGTCTATTTCTGCAGAAAATCACTGGGATTTTTATAAGGACTGCATTTATCTGTGTATATTGTTTTGGACATTATTGGCATCTTAACAATATTGTTTCTCAATCCATGTACATGGAATAGCTTTTCATTAATTTATATCTTTGTTTATTTCAGGAATGCTTTGTAGTTTTTTGTATGCAAGACTTTTATCTCTTTAGGTAACTAAATTCTTAAAATTTTAATCCTTTTGGTGCTACCACAAATAGAACTGTTTTCTTAATTTCCTTTTTTGGGTTGTTTGTTAGTGCATCAAAATGCAACTGATTTTTGTGTATTGACTTTGTATCCTGACACTTTGCTTATTGTTTTCAGTTAGTTCTTACAAACTTTTTGGAAATCTTTAAAACTTTCTAAGTATAAGACCATATAATATATAAACAGAAGTAATTTTACCTCTTTCTTTCCAGTTTCCAAGGCTTTTATTTATTTTTCTTGGCTAATGTCCTTGATCAGAAATTCCAATACTATGTTGAATAGAAGTGGCAAAAGCGAGCATCTTATCATTTTTCTGATCTTCAAGGACAATTTTTCAGCAATTTCAACACTGAGAAGAATGTGTGCTATGGGTGTATCATGGGTGACTTAGATTATATTGAAACAGTTTCCTTTTATTCCTAGTTTGTTGAGAGTTTTCATCACGAATGGGTATTAATTTTTATTAAATATATTTTGTATCAATTGTGATGATCTTGTAAATTTTATCTTTCATTCTGTTAATGCTGTGTATTACATGATTGATTTTTACACGTTGAACCATTCTAGTACAGGAATAATCCCAGTGGGTCATGGTGTATAATCTCTTAAACACGTTGCTAAATTCAGTTTGTTAGTATTTTGTTGAGAATTTATGTATCAGTGTTAATACAGTTTGGATGTTGTACTCTCTAAATTTCATATTGAGTGTCAATCCCCCGTGTTGGAAGTGGGACCTGGTAGGAAGTGATTGGATTATGGGGGCAGGTTTCTCATGAATTGTTTAGTGCCATACCCTTGGTGCTGTTCTCATGACAGTGAGTTCTTACAAGATCTGGTTGTTTAAATATGTGTGGCATCTTATCCCTAACTTTCTTGCTTCTACTCTGGCCATGTGAAGCATTGGCTCTCTGTATTTGTTTGTTCTTGCACTGCTATAAAGAAGTACCTGAGACGGGGTGATTTATAAAGAAAAGAGGTTTAATTGTCTCACAGCTCTATAGGCTGTACAGGAAGTATAGTGGTTTCCACTTTTGGAGAGGCCTCAGGAAGCTTACAATTATTGTGGAAGGCAAAGGGAAAGCAGACATGTCTTACATGGCTGCAGAAGGAGGGAAGGTGGCGAGGTACCACACACTTTTAAAATATCAGATCTCACAAGAACTCACTCACTATCACAAAACAGCATCGAAAGGAAAATCCGCCCTCTTGATCCAATCACCTCAAACCAGGCTTCAGATCCAGCATTGGGGATTACAATTCCACATGAGATTTGGGCAGGGACACAAATCCAAGCCATATTATTCAACTCCTGGCACCTTCCAAATCTCATGGCTCTCTTACATTTCAAAATACAATCACATCTTCTCAAGAGTCCCCCCGAGTCTTAACTCACTCCAGTATTAACTCAGTCTTATCTGAGACAAAGCAAGTTCCTTTTGAATATGAGCTTGTAAAATCAAAAACAAGTTAGTTACTTCCAAGATACAATGTGGGTATAGGCATTGGCTAAATATTTCTTTTCCAAAATGGAGAAATTGGTCAAAAAAAAGAGGCTATAGGCTCTGTGCAAGTCTGAAACCCAGAAAAGTAGTCATTAAATCTTAAAGCTCCAAAATAATCTTCTTTAATTCCATGTCTCAATCCAGGTCACACTGATGCAAAAGGAGGGCTCCCAAAGCCTTGGGCAGCTCCACTCCTGTGGCTTTCTAGGGTTTAGCCCCTACAACTGTTCTCATGGGCTGGTGTTGAGTGCCTGTGGATCTTCCATGCTGAGGGTGAAAGCTACTGGTGGATCTACCATTCTGGGGTCTAAAGGATAGTGGCCCTCTTCTCACAGCTCCACTAGACAGTGCTCCAGTGGGGATTCTGGGTGGGGACTCCAACCCCACATTTTCCCTCCACACTACCCTCCTGGAGGTTCGCCATGAGGGCTCTGCTGCTGCAGCAGGCTTCTGCCTGGACATCCAGGCTTTTCCATACATTCTCTGAAATCTAGGCAGAGGCTCTCAAAGCTCAGCTTCGGCATTCTATGCACCCACAGGCTTAACACCCCTTGGAAGCCACCAAGACTTACAGTCTGCATCCTCTGAAGCAGTGGCCTGAGCTGTACCTGGGCCTTGTTGAACCATGGCTAGTGGTGAAGTGACTGGGATGCAGGGAGTAGTGTCCCAAGGCTGCATAGGTCCATGGTGCCCTGAGCTTGGCCCTCAAAACCATTCAGACCTCCTAAGCCTGTGGGTCTGTGAGGAGAATCACTGCCATGGAGGTCTCTGAAATGCCTTCAAGGTCTCCCCATTGTCTTGGGTATTGGCAACTGGTTCCTCATTGCTTATGCAGATTTCTGCAGCCTGTTTGAATTCCTCCCCTGCAAATGGCTTTTCTTTTCTACTAAATGACTAGCCTGCAAATTTTCTGGCTAGAGCTGGAGCAGAGTGAGATGTGGGGAGCAGTGTCCCAAGGCTGCACAGGGCAGTGGGGCCCTGGGCTTGGCCTATGAAACCATTCAGTCCTCCTAGGCCTCTGAGTCTATGATGGGAGTGGATGCCACAAATGTCTCTGAAATGCCTTGGAGGCTCTTTCCCCAATTGTCTTGGCTATTAGTAATTGACTCCTCTTTACTTATGCAAATTTCTGTAGCCTGCTTGAATTCCTCCCTGTCAAATGGGCTTTTTTTTTTTTTTTTTTTCTATCACATGGTCAGGGTGCAAATTTTACAATTTTTGATGCTCTGTTTTTCCTTTAAATATAAGTTCCAGTTTCAGGTCATTTTTTGCTCACACATATGAATATAGGCTTTTAGAAGCAGACTGGCCACATCTTGAATCACTTGCCCCTTAGAAATTTATTCTACCAGATACCCTAATTCATCACTCTTAAATTCAAAGTTCCACAGATCCATAAGGCAGGGACACAATGCCCTCCAAGTTCTTTGCTAATGCATAACAAAAGTGACTTTTTGTATTAGTCTGTTCTCATGCTTCAGAAACTCTGTGGCTGAATTTCTAAGAAGTCCAAGTTGATATGGTCTATGATATCTTCTAATTCCTACCTCTGTGGGCTGAACCCATTAGAACCTGGCTAAGAGGCCAGAGGACTCATGTCTTCTCACTTTCTTCTCTTCTCATATGAATGTGTTCTTTGTTTTAGTTTTCAAACTTCTCAAAATAGAAAAGTTTTCTCTTAAATCTTGAGAAAAATCTTGGTGCCCTATTGCAATTTAAGAAACAATTTCCCTTTCATGATTATCAACATTCAGTGAATAATAGAGTAGTGTGTGTTCATAATTATCATTGCCATTGCATAACAATCTACCTGAGATCACAATGTATAGGGATTGCTAGATATTGACAGGATTTAGTCATTCCTGAGTTAAAGGACACAATGTCATCTCATAACACTATCAATTTCCACTCTACTTCCCCAAATCTCCCATCCTAATACACACGCACTAACCCAAAGGGAGTTCAAAGGATGTTCCAGGATTTTTCTGGCCCTATATCCCATCAATAAGATGCTTTCTCTCTTTCTTCCACAATAACTGTGAGGGAGTCAACAATAGACCCGACTCCAGTCATTGCTATGTAATGTACTCACACACCTTGGAGGTCTGTATTACAGGAATACAAATAATGTTCTCTATGTCACAAAAAAGTAACCTAAGCCAATACTAAATAGTTAATTTAGATTGATAAAATCTTAAAACTCTAAGTAGTCATAAAGTTAGCTGATTTCTAGAGTGTTACATAAAACAGCAGCCTTTATGCTCCTACATATTCTCCATGGCAGCCAGCCAGACAGAGCCTTTGGAAGACAGAAAACTCATCCTGGAGCCATTGAAGTTTATTCCTGCCCATTCTGAAAAATTGGCTGATATTGATAATTGTTATAAAAAGTTTACCCCATGAGTATCACAGGCTGCCAAGAATGTAATTGGGCTGAAATGGAAGGCTAGTATAAAGCTTGCATCTGGTTCTGAGTCAAGGAGCCCTCACTCATTGACTAGCATCGAGGGAATCTTCTTTCATTTTAGGGAAAACAGATGGAACAATTTGACTATAATAGAGTTCATTTTAAGGAACTGTCCCAGCTTGTCCCAATGATGGCAAGTCGAATAGGTTCTCAAATAAATAACAGAAACCAGTAGGAGTTGAACTTACTAACCCTGGCTCAAATAAATCAAATCAAATTAATATTTATTAGGAATCTACTATGTACGAGTCATGATCCCATTCATGATTTTACCAAAATAATAGTACAATGCTAACTCTGATCCCATTTTTCTACTAATGATAACAAAATACAATACGTTATAATAATTAGAAAATTTGTCAGTACACCTTTAGAACACATTTTCAGTTATTATATTGCTATGTGGTTTTAGTGAAAGTCATAGCATTTACATGCATTCTTAAAGTGGAAACTTGGCATATTCTACTGTCTGTAGGGGCCACAACTAACTTCCAGGATAGCTTCCCAATCTTCTTGTATGACCAGCTCAGAAGTCTAAAAGGCAAATACACGCCTTTTAGAAATTTGGTCAAGCATTTTGAATCTTTTAGATTTTCAGTTCTACGATGATGGCTAAAAAAGAGTATCCAAAAATCTCTGTACTCTGAAGCCACTGCAATACTCCAGCAACAAAATTCCATAAGCATTTATTGTTTCTGTATCTTAGGCATTAACCAGTCTATATACTTGAAATAAAGAAATGAATAGTATATTCTTCACCCAGTAAAGATGCACACAGTAGAATGGGGCAGGCAAATAAAACTATTTCAATACAAAGAGGGGCGCTGTAATTAGGAGTAAAGACTTGTGCTGTTGAATAAAGGTAGCAGTTAGGTACATGCACTCTAGAATGCCAGTCTGAATCAAAATCTGCTTTAAGTTTAAAATATACACTGGATATGAAAACTCAGCGTGAAGAAATAAAAAAAAAAATCTCATTTTTATATGGGTCATATGTTGAAATGGTATTTGGAATGAAATAACAGTACAATTAATTTTACCTATTTCTTTCTGCTTTTGTAATATATCTACTTGAAAATTTTTAAAAATTGGATTACATTTTTAGTTCATATTAGATTTCTTTTTTTTTATGGATCTTAACCATTTTTATTTTTTCTCTTTTAAAAAAATTTTTTATTATACTTTAAGTTCTAGGGTACACGTACACAACGTGCAGGTTTGTTACATATGTATACATGTGCCATGTTGATGTGCTGCACCCATTAACTCATCATTTACATTAGGTATATCATATTAGATTTCTAATGGACAGCCCTGCTACAGACCTCTTCAAAATTTGCTCTATCATTAGCTGTGAGAATTGAGTAAGTAACTTAATTTTCTTTGCTTTATTTTCTACATTCATAAAATAGGACTAATGATAACTAGAGTTGTGTGCTGAATAGGTTTTTCAGATAAGTAAATTATTTAAAACACATAAATAATAATTATTATTAAAGAAGTAAGCATAGAGCATGCAGACACCTAGAAAGATTATACAACACAGCCAGGAGAATTAATCTCAAGGAATGCTTTTTTATTTTTTAAATTTTATGGTTTAACAAAGCCTTGAAAAAAATGTTAGGAAGCTGTCCCAGTGTAATCAGATGGGGAGAGTATTCCAAGAATAGGGAACGATATACAATGTCACCAAAACTTGAAAGAATCCTGGTCTGGCTGGGTGGAGTGGCTCACACCTGCAATCCTAGCATTTTGGGAGGCTGAGGCAATTGATCACTCGAGCTCAGGAGACGGAGACCAGCCTGGGTAACAGTGTGAGACCTTGATTCTAATAAACAACAACAACAACAACCCAAACAAAAACAGAAAAAAAAAAAAAAAAAGGACTAGTCTGGCATGGTGGCGCATGCCTGTGGTCCCAGCTACTAAGGAGGCTGAGGTGAGAGGATCGCTTGAGCCAGGGAGGTAGAGGTTGCAGTGAGCAATGATCATGCCACTGCACTCCAGCCTATGTGACAGTGTGAGACCTTGTCAGAAAAAAAAAAAAAAAAAAAAAAGAGAGAGAAAAAGAAAAGAAAAGGAAGAATCCTGGTCCATTTCAGGAACTGAAAGTGGTTTTCAAGACGTAAGATTGTGAACCGCTCGGAAGCCGGTGGTGGAAGGAGAGACCAGAGAGCAGGGTAAGGGCCAATCATTGCTCAACCTTATACTATTCTAAAGAATTTGTGGAATTAGGTATTCCTATAAGATTAACTCTACTGTTCCAGGAGAGGCAAAGGCAATATTCAAAGAGAAGAAATGAAATGGGAATAAGTAGTCACGTAGATTACTGAAACACTGATACAAAGGCTGTCTCAACAGAAAAGCATACTTTTCCTTTCCCCACTTAGTTGACTCTCAAGGTGGGATGCTTTTGAGTAGGTAGTCAATTATCCTTTTCTATGGATTGAGCCTATTAAGCCAATAAGCCTCCAAACCTTGTATATGCTTAACAAATTTACTGTAATATTGGTTCTGAAAATAAATTTTGGATTTTAGAAATTGTGCATGGTCCACCAAAATAAATATTAATGCTCAGATTCTATTATCATATGGATAGACAAAAAAACTCATAAAACATTTATCACTTAGAAGGACAAAACAGACATAGAGAGACATACTCCCTGTCAAAAGAGAAAAAGTTGAAAGCTCTTCTGGAAAGGTTTCCTTTGTCTTAGAATTGTAGATAGTTACAATATTATGTCATGAGCGCAGTAAAATAATAAGAAAGATGACTGTTCTGGAAGAAATATGGTGAAGTACATTTGTAAATGTAAGAGATACAACTGTTAGAAGTGAAATAGACAATACATTAGATAGATCATACATTAAAATGCAAATCTAACTGAGACTGGGGGAGAAGAGGATAGAAAACCAAATTTTGAAAAGAACAAGCAATACAGAGAAAAAATTTATGCAGAAATGGCTTTGATGTTGGGACAGCAGATTGGAAAATGCTCACACAAACAGTGATGGAATGTGACAGAAGCTATCAAAACCCAAATCCACACAAACATTCCAATTGTTTCTCATCTGGATGCAGTTTTTTTTCTCCTCGTCTGAACTGCAATTACAAATAATGGGCTTCAAACTCTCTCAACCAGCGCCCAATGAGAGAGGCATGTTTATGCTTTCAAACATTTGGGCCATCTACTTGTTCATATGCTATGATTTGATGGCCAGGTTTTTTTTCTGTGCCATGAAACCCTGGTCCAGGATGAAACTGGGAAAAGATGGTGCAGTGACAGGATGATAAAGGAAGTTCACCACATTAAAAGGGTGGGTTGTCCTCTAAAATTTTTGCAACAGAAACAGTTTTACCAACATGTCTGTCCTGAAACACATTCTTCTTTAATGTTTCAAAGTCAAATAACCAATATCCACAATCTATAAGAGGACTAACAGGGAAATCTCTTTTTGTTTCACCATTCGATGTCTTGAGTTGAACATTCTTGCTTTAGAACAGGACAATTCATAGGTAAGGATTTTGATTGGTTGTTGTAATTAATGAAATTCATACTTTGAAAATTCCCAATTAAAAAGGCCATTTTAGGGTACAGAGATTCTATTTAGTGAGGGTTCTTCATCTTAAAACAAGATTTTCCACATTTCATTTAAAAATGGAATTAATCCATTAATCCAGCACATTCAAAATGCAATACTATACAAATACTATACAAAGATTTGAACTGATATCCATATTTTAAAGAAACTAGTTTTTTTGGTTTTTTTTTTTTTTTTTTTTTTTTTTTTTTTTTTTTTTTTGACAGAGTCTCGCTCTGTCACCCAGGCTGGAGTGCAGTGGCATGATCTTGGCTCACTGGCTCACTGCAAGCTCCGCCTCTGGGGTTCATGCCATTCTCCTGCCTCAGCTTCCTGAGTAGCCGGGACTACAGGCTCCCGCCACCACGCCCAGCTAATTTTTTTGTATTTTTAGTAGAGATGGGGTTTCACCATGTTAGCCAGGATGGTTTGGATCTCCTGACCTCCTTATCTGCCCGCCTCGGCCTCCCAAAGTGCTGGGATTACAGGCGTGAGCCACCGCGCCCAGACTAAACTTTGTTTTTTCTTTTTCTTTCTGTTTTTTTTTTTTTTTTTTTTTTTTTTTTCCTGAGACGGAGTTTTGCTCTTGTTGCCCCAGCTGGAGTGCAATGGCATGATCTCAGCTCACTATAACCTCCACCTCCCGGGTTCAATTGATTCTCCTTCCTCAGTCTCCCAAGTAGCTGGGATTATAAGCATGCGCCACCACGCCCGGCTAATTTTGTATTTTTAGTAGAGACGGGGTTTCTCCATGTTGGTCAGGCTGGTCTCAAACTCCCGACCTCAGGTAATCCACCCACCTCAGCCTCCCAAAGTGCTCGTATAGATGTGACCCACCATGCTCAGCCTCGGAAACTAGTCTTCAGAGAACCTGGGGATGCTAACTTTTTACAAAGTAATTTCAATCTGTGATCGTAGAACCTCTGAAGGTATATTGATTCTTTAAACAGACATAAATAACGTTAAAGTCAAAAAGGTCTTAGTCGTAGAGAGGCAGCGCCCTCTAAATATCAGACCTTTAAAATTGATTACAGGCTAAAATCACAAAGTAGAAAATGACAACTGTTAAATTTGTCGTGTGGTTTCACTCTCCCAGATAGCTTTGTACAGTGTCATCTAAAATTTAATCAGCAATGGGAAACTAGATTAAATTTAATTCGAAATTTTATTTTAGAATAATTTCAATTTGAATACTTCTTTGGTCTTTCTTCATGCCCTTCTAAATAGTATTAAATTCATAACTTCGTATTTCACTTGCCTATTTTCTTTACACACTAATGTTTATTTTCCATCAACCTTATTGCCATGTTGCTTAAGAACCTCAAGACCAGCCTGGCCAACATGGTGAAACTCCATCTCTACTAAAGACACAAAAAATTAGCCAGGCATAGTGGTGTGCACCTGTAATCCCAGCTACTCAGGAGGTGGAGGTTGTAGTGAGCTGTGATTGCGCCACTGCACTCCAGCCTGGGTGACAGGGTGAGACTCCGTCTCAGAAAAAAAAAAAAAAAAAAAATACCTAGGCAAGAACAGCTTAGGACCACTCAGTGGTTGTTCCTACCCATTCAGTGGCCTGAGAAGTGGGAATTGAAGACCAGTCTTCTGTGGTAGTCTGAGTGCTTCAGTTTTCAGCAGAGCCCTACTGAATAAGCACAGAGAGCACCTGCATACCTTGAGACCAGTCTGCAAACTCAGGCTGAGTAGCAGCAAACTCAGGAGCTACAGCAGGCCATTCATCTTGAAATTCTTCTTCCTTGATCAGAGCTTTTTCAGTAGCAGCCTGCTCTTCCTTTTTAATCTCTTTAGGATCTCTGTAGAAGTAGAGATCAGGCATGACCTCCCGCGGATGTTCATGGGAGAAGGTGCCACACGTGTGCAGAACTCCCCGGGCCACCATCTACCACATCAGCCCCACTGAGTGAGCTCCTTTGCTGCATGGGATGGCAATGTCCACACGGCACAGAGGAGAATCTGTGTAACACAGCACAATAGCAGGCAGGTTAACAAAAGATGCCTCGGTGAGAGGATGTTGGTCAGCCCTGGGATTATTAACCACTAGAAGCTGTGGCTCCTGAAAGGCTGCCAGGATCTGGTTAGTGAACACCATAAGAATGAAGCAACCAGTAATTGGAGTTGCTCCAGGGGCAGCAGCAAACTTCGGCACAGCCCTCTGGCCAGTATTCCTGGAGGACATGACACTGACATCAGTTTTCAATGGCAACAATGACACGGGCGGCCAGCAGAAGCTTTTCCCAGGTCCTCTTCAGATTTAGGATATAGATGCCATCACTTTTCCTTTTATAGATGTACCGATCCATTCAGAAGTCAAGGTGGGTGCCACCTAAGTGGGTTCCTGCTGCAAGAAACTTGAGGACATCTGCTACCTTCATTTTCAGGATATCACAGGTTCCAGCCACTGTAAAAGCTTCCCTTTAAGTTACAACAGGAATCCAGTACCATTTGGGCCCTTCTCTGGGTAGCACAGAAAACTCAATTTTCCTTAGGAGAATCCTTAGGATAATCTGCATGATTCTCTTTATTCTTTCAGTTTCCTTTAACATATATTGAGCAAAACTATAGCATAGTACTCTAATAAACCCCTGATTCTACTATATTAGTTGTTTGCAATCACTCCTGAACACAAAGCTATAAATTTTGCTCTACAAAGTCCTGCCTGTATGCAGAATGTTCTACATAATAAATATTCCATAGAAGTCAAAAGTCAACACTTTAAGTGTCATTATTCTAATAATAATTTTTCAAAATTAATTCCAGATGTCTTGTACTCTTAAGTTCATCATATTAAATTGCAGTCCAGGTAGCAGTTAAATCAACCTCACAGGAGTAGTGAGCATCACAGTTAATTTTCTCTTTTTTTCAGTGTCTTTTTTTTTTTTTTTCTTTGAGTCAGAGTCTCGTTTTGGCACCCAGTCTGTAGTGCAATGGTGCGATCTCGGCTCACTGCAGCCTCTGCCTCCTGGGCTAAAGCAATTCTCCTGCCTCAGTCTCCCGGGTAGCTGGGATTACAAGTGTCCACCACCACGCCCAGCTAATTTTTGTATTTTTAGTAGAGACGGGCTTTCACCATATTGGCCCGGCTTGTCTCTTGACCAGGCAGGTCTCGAACTCCTGACCTCATGATCTGTCCGCCTCAGCCTCCCAAAGTGCTGGGATTACAGACGTGAGCCACTGCACCCGGCCAGTGTCTCTTGTTTTATGTGGTTGTTGGGCATGTGTGCACATGTGCATGTGTTTGTACAAACATGCATGAGTGTACATGCATGTATTTATCATTTACTTTTATTGTCACCCATGTTCAGATTTCTGCTTTTCTTCTTTATTGCTCCCTTAAATTCTCCCCATGCCTTCCAAATTTCTGAAGGGAAAATTTAACCTTTTATAACAAAGTTAAACAGAGTGCTACATTCTTTCCACCAAGAATCTGAGTTTTGTCTTTTTGTTGAGGGTTAAGGACCTTCACTGTCACCAAGAAGTACTTCCTCAAAAACAAATAGATTTCAAAGAAAATGAATGCTAGAAGAGTCATCAATGCTTCTATCAGGTGCCAGGAGGTTTACATATAAAGGCCATCTCTTTAATATCACAACTCTTCTAGGAAGATATTGTTAACCACCATTTTACCTGTGAGTGAACAAACCTAAAGAGATCCAGTAACCTGCCCCAGTCATACTGACGATAAAAGAAGAACCCAATATAGAGCTAGATTTCTGACAAGAACATCCATATTTTAAGGGTTACATCATACTACATCAAGCCTCTAGAAAGTCAAATTCTAGACAATTAATATTTTACTTTGTAACCCTTTATTTTTTCACAAAAGTAATAAGATTTACATTATTCTGTTATCTTAGATATTACTGTTACTGTACATATGACAAGCATTATATGTGGACTCAATTTAATTTATTGTAAAGTACTCTTAGGAAAGAAGTTTTGGCAATAATCTTCAAAAATTAAAGTAATCTAAATTACTTTATTATTAATACATCAAATCAGAGTAGGTTTTAGTATGATTTAGTACAATAATATTTGTAGGAATTTCCTATTTGTAGAAAATGACTGTATTAGAACATTTCTCAAACTGTGTTCTGAGGAATAGTAGCTCTACAAAATGTTATCTGATGCTCCAAATTATGGGATCCGTGATATTAAAAGTTAAAGAACACCACACTATAATTCCCGTATTAGACGTTTTGAAGTGAATACTACAGGTTCTGAAAAGTCCCAGGTGGGAGACAGGGATACAGGGTTTCTCTGGAGTGGTATTTCCACATAAGTTTCTAAAGCAAGGGTCTATCAGTTTATAGATATAGAATACAATTCAGTTAGAGATTTATAGACAAACATGTTGGTGATGTTGATAAATTTTTTTTTTTACATTTTCACTTTTAAATCAATAGATACATAAATAGAAAAAGTGAGTTCTTTAAAAATATAGTTAACTATAATTACCATTGTGGAATGTGTAATTATCATGTTTAAAAAGGCAAATTATTATGAAAGTTAATTCACTTGGGAAACCACACTGTTTGACTCATGGCAAACTCTAAACTACAGATTTATCAACTAAATGACAAAATGTTCTGCTCATTATTTTCCATTTATTTTATTTTTATTATTTTTTGAGATGAAGTATCACTCTGTCACTCAGGCTGGAGTGCAGTACCACGATCTTGGCTCATTGCAACCTTCACCTCACGGGTTCAAACAATTCTCCTGCCTCAGCCTCCCAAGTAGCTGGGACTACAGATATGCACCACCACCCCCGGCTAATTTTTATATTTTTAGTAGAGCCGAGGTTTCACTATGTTGGCCACGCTGTTCATGAACTCCTGACCTCAGGTGATACACCTGCCTTGGGCTCCCAAAGTACTGGGATTACAGGCGTGAGCCACTACTCCTGGCCTACACTTTCCATTTTAATGCATTTAGCCTTCCTCAAATCTTATTCCTTAATTTTCCACAGTCGGGCAAGGATATTCAATATTGTCATTAATTCTCATATTCTGTACTTAGTACTTTGACACAGTTACGTTTTCCATTTTAACACATTTAGCATTTCCTAAAATCTGAATCCTTAATTTTCCATAGTTGGGCAACGATATTCAATATTGCTATTCTCATACTCTGTGCATAGTGCTTTGACACACTACACTTTATTTCAGTAGTTCTCTCCCCTCAGTGTGAAAAATACAGATCTTTTAAAGTATAGTACATTCTAAGCCTATACAATCTGTTTTGATTTTTAGTCATATTTTAATATATATTTTATTCCAAGGTTCACATGCATAATAGGATAACCATGTGTTTAAAAGAAATAACAGCATTATGTGCAGAGCTAGAGGAGTTAACTGCTGAATTTATGAGTGTGTATTACCACAGCCTCCAAAGTGTCCATGGCAATACTCATATAAGTAATAGGAAAAATATATTGTAAGTATTAAGCAATACTTAGGAAACAAAAAGAAAATTAATTTCCTCTTTATATTGTTGCTTTTTAAAAATCTTTTCTGCTCTAAGATGCTACCAAAAAGTGTATTGTTCCCAAGCAGATTGTGTTAGTGATTCGTTCTCTTTAAGAAGATAAAAGAATATAAAAGGAGAACTAGGCCATGGTATAAACAGAAGACCTTAAGTAAGGACAGCAGCAGATAGGAGCCTTTTAGACTTGAGATGATGGAAATCTAACCGTGAACTGAGTAAGTATGAACGTTAGATCAAGGACACCCAGTCCCTGCCCTTTGGATGGTTCTCTCTCCCTCCTCTAGCTCACTCCTTATTCCATAAGGCCAAGGGGAGTCTAAATTACCTATTGATATCATACCTATCTGGAATCAATACCCACCCAGGACTCTAGACATTCCTCTCTGAGCCCTCTGCCCTGGTCTGTGGGAGTTCATTCCTTGGATTTTTCCTCTTTGCAATGAATTTTGCCACCTATGTGTGTATCTCTGGGCCTGAGGCATAGCACGTTTAAACAGTTTCAACATACAGGCTGGGGCATTCACACAGGTTTGTTTGAAGCTCTCAAGATGCTAACAGCCTCAGGGGTGAACAAAATCTGGTGTTAGACACAGGGCAGCTGTCAGGTGCTAGTTCGCCTGTACCACTCTTTTTGTTTTGTTTTGTTTTGTTTTGCTTTCTTGGCTCCAAAACTTTAAGGAGTCAGATGATTCTCAATTCAAATCTGGCTTTCCGGACCATTAAGAAGATATTTGTGTCAAGGTAGAAGGATAGCATATATTTTTAACAGCCTGTCAGATAGATTCATGAGTTAAATATTTAATGTAAAACTAAGAATCTCCATTTATGTTCTTGTTCTAGCTCCAAAGACATGATGACTGCGACTGCTCTATCACATCACCCTTCAGTAATGGAAACAGACACATGGTATGATTTGAATCATTTCAGGGTCATCTGGAGTAGAGTTGGACTGGCAAGGTGGCCTGGAGGTTGAACAGTGAGGACCCTATAACAATTGAAGCCATGATTCAGGGAGCCTATGGCGCCATCCTGAGCCATGAAGAGCTTGGGTAGTCCTGTTGTGGGGAGGGTGGAGGGAGGAGGGAGAGCATTAGGCGATATACCTAATGCAAAAGACGAGTTAATGGGTGCAGCACACCAACATGGCACATGTATACATATGTAACAAACCTGCACATTGTGCACATGTACCCTAGAACTTAAAGTATAATAATAATAATAATAATAATAATAATAATAATAATAAAAGAGCTTGGGTAGGCAAGAGAGGACCACCAGTCTCTACTGGACACACAAGACAGATGTCACTCTGGACTCAAACAGTTTAGGACCTCAGCCATTATGACCAACAGAGAGAGTAGCAACTACAGGAATATAGGAGGAAAAAAAAAGGAGTTCACATTTGTCACAGGGCATCACAATGCAGGGATCTTATCTCAGCACTAAGAGCTTAGGAAATCAACCCTTCCCTCAGATGCCACTATAGGATGAGTAGGCAGAGAGGTACTGGTTGAGAGGATTTTTAACCAAGAGAGTCAGCACTGCCTAAAGGGATACTTGAATCTACAGCATTATAGACCAATGTAAGATTAGATGTAAATGAACCAAAATAAAGTGTGATATCCCAATACTCATCACATAAGGAAGACCAAATCCGTTAAAGAAAAAATAAATTACACTTTGTGTATTTGAGGCGAAGGATAGACAATTTTATGACACCACTACTTATGGACAGATATGTGTTTATGTAACACTCTGTATATTTAAAAAGCTGCTGAAAGTTTTATGATCTTTTACCTATACTTCCTTCAACCCTAAAAACCTCAGAAACCTTTTCTCCAACTATCTCTTCTGGATTTCATTGATGTTAAAAACTAGACACATTTAAATTTTGAAAGCATCATACTTAGTTCAGCCCAAATAAATCACACACAATGTAAATAGTAGTCAGTAACTTGTCAAGGATTTGGTGTTTACCATGTGTCAGATGCCAGGTGTGGTATAGGAATCTCAGAGCTGAATCAGTTATGGAAATGCTCTGCAAAGAATTTACAAGGGAATGCATGTACAGAAATCAGATGCTGTGGTGGCATAAGGAAGAGTTGGTCATTTATCCCTCAGAGAAATATGAGTAATTTCCAAATGCAGTCGACACTGTCGCAGAGTAGCTATTTCACTAGGTGACCCTGTTTGGGTAAGGCTATTCCAGATAGAGGAAATAAATTAATAAAAATTATAGGCTGGGCACAGCAGCTAACACCTATAACCACAACACTTTGGGAGGCTGAGATGGGTGGATCGCCTGAGCTCAGAAGTTTGAAACCAGACTGGGCAACATGACAAAACCCCAGTTCTACCAAAAATATAAAAAAATTAGCCAGGCGTGGTGGCGTGTGCCTAGTCACAGCTACTGGGGAGGCTGAGGTAGAAGGGTTACTTGAGCCTGGGAGGCAGAGGCTGCAGTGAGCTGAGATCATGCCTCTGCGCTCCAGCCTGGGCCACAGAGGGAAACTGTCTCAGACAAAACCAAAAAACATCAGAGCAAAGGGAAAATAATCCCCAACTGCATAAATATACATTAGCAAATATTCTTTATAATACTTTTATTTTACATATGTGTGAGACAACCTATCATGGTTTAAGATTCTGTATTAAATATTAAATAAACATAATAAATATGGTCAGGTTCTATAATTCTATTGAAGACATGCATAGGCTTCATATCATGGAGGACCTTGTATGTCATACCAAGGAATTTGGATTCTAACATTGTAGGCACTGGGAAATTAGTAAAAGATTAAACTTTAGGAGTTCACATAACCAATTCGATATTGTAGTGATCACCTTGCCACTGCAGAAGTATTAATTGTAGAAAAGCAGCAGGCCAGTTAAAAGATGAATGGAGCCTGAATTAAGTTGGAAGCACAATAGTAACTCCAGGGGAATGGATCCAGGAAGTGTCAAGGAGGTGGACTGATGGAACTGGAATACAGTTCATAGGTAAAGGACCAGGAAAAGGGAGGCATGGAGGAATTCTAGACCTCTGTCTTGAGCGACTGGTAAGTGACAGTATCATTCATGGAAGTTTGGAGAGCAGAAGATACAAGTTAGTGAGGAACAATAGTGAGTTCAACTTTGAACATGTTAAGCTTGAGGCACCTGTGGATTGTTGAAATCTCAATTCTTTAGTAGAAAATAGTAAATTAAAGCAAGGTGTTAAAGGCTTAAAACACCATTCAATTTCTCTAAATTTTAATGGAATAAAAGACATTCCAAAGGTCCACACGAAAGGGCATTTATTAATTATGCCTTTAGTTTATGTGAGTGAAAGAGAAAGAAACAGAGAGAAAGAGCAAGCCTGGAATTAACTCTATACTCAGTAATTATTCCACAATGAGAACATCAGAGCAAAGGGAAAATAATCTCTAACTGCATTAATATGTATTAGCAAATATTCTTTATAATACTTTTACCAGCAGCACTGGTACACATTATTGTCTATTATATAATGAGAGAGAAAATAAACCATTTTTATTTATTTTTTCCATGCTTATTGAGATATAATTGGAAAAAAATGTATATATTTATGGTGTACAATATGTTTTGATGTGCCTGTATATTGTAAAATGATTACTACAATCAAACTGATTAACACACCCATTACTTCACATAGTTACCAGTTTTTCTTCATAAGTGTGGTGAGAACATTTAAAATTTACTCTTTTTAGCAATCTTTAAGTACAAAATACAATATTGGTTAACTATAGTCACCATGCTGTAGGAAAGATCTCCAGAACTTATTCATCCTGCATAATTGAAACTGCACCTTTTGACTAACATCAACTTACTTTGAGTAAAATTTTCATATAACAAAATCTACTCATTGTAACAGTATTTAATGGAAAGCACAGAACGTCTCTGCCACTCCAAGGAATGCCCTTTTAGTCACTAGGTTATAAATTTAACTAAAATCAAAGCATCAAATCAAATCATTTAAGACTATGTTGAGCATTTAAGATGACAAAATAAAACAAGTGTAAACTTGTTTTATTCATCGTTTTATTCTCATAACAGAAGCCACAGAGGAGCTAATAAATACAAACTGGTTAAAGAACAAATTTTTGAATTAATGTACACATCTCCACTGCATTTAATTTATTCTTATCTTTGAGGCATATCGGCAGAATACACACTAGAGTTACCCCCCATAACTCTGAAATTTAACGAGAAATTGTCACTTCCCTGACTCATTATGAGAGATAGGTTCCTGCTCTCATGTGGAATAATCAATCTCATATACAAAATAGACTTTGAGTGGTCCAGGCAATATATTGTCATCAGATTCATTTGATAGTACGCTCATTGCTCAACATACACAGCAACTCTTCCCTCTTCTCATTCTCAAGACCTGGCAGTAGCCAGATCAGTTTAAGCTCACTGCACTCTCCAGTGATCTTCCTATGCCACTTCACGGTATTCTGATAGGGCAGCGTGAGAGACACCCGGAATAAAACAGTAGGAACAACATCGTGTGACTATTATCTTGTCAAAGCAGCACATTTTCTAAGACAATCTACAGGCAACTGGCCAGGAAGAATAGCCAATTAGAGAACTTGAGAAACTTGAATATATTTGTAAAGAGTAATAATTAACTTTAGATTGTTAAGCATTTTCAAATTCCTACAAGAAAAGCACCATTTAAATCTAGATCTAAATAAGTGTTTTAAAACACAAAAACCAAGAAGACTGCTTTTTTAACCATGGGAATGTCACCTTGGGAGATATTACTTGAGTTCAAATAGATAAAACTCCTGGTATTTCATTATGTCTCTTCTACTTATGTGCCAAGAGAGAATAACTAATAGGGAGAGAAAGAAAGGTTTTATATTTGCAGGTCGTTATGAAAAATGTAAGCCATTCATACAACAGAATATGTGATTACTTATGTGGACACCAGGTAGAGTTAATGGGCCTCTGAAACCTATTATATCAGTCACTAGAAAGTACCTATAAAGCTAAAAATTGAAACTCACATTACCACTGAATATTCAAATGAATACTATGGTTACTAATTCTACAAAGGAAAATGTACTACATTTATTACAATGTTCTGAGAAGAAATTAAAAAATTAAACGTACTTTTACATCCTTGAGGGCAAATTTCATATTCTATTCTGTTTTATAGCCACAATATCTAGTATAATAATGCAAAGGTATTATATATATGTTATATATATAATACCATATATGTTTTATTATATAAGCCTTAAAAATAATTTTACCTATGGGTGATCTAATAACATGGTAGTCCTTTCCAGCTTGTTCTTTAGTCATAGAACCAATATCAAATCTCAGAAGTCAGAAATAATTTCAGCCATTCAACTGTTGGAAGTTGGACAGATTTTTTGTGAATATATACACACAATTTGAATTCATATTATATTTAGTTTTTGTTTCTCACAATTTCTATATTTGCAATACCTTTACATGGCCCCAATTTCCTCAAATTGCTTTTTTATCCCTGGAGAGTAGTCAGTTAAGGAGAGAGTTGGTGGGCACTCTCAAAAAATTAAATTGAGTATATATTTTACGTATCACAATGCTAATATTGCCTGCATGAAAAACATTGAGAAGATCAATTATAGCCATGGTAATAAAAACAACAGAAACTCTTTCATGTGGTTAGAAAACTTTATATTAAAATCAAACTCACGGCCGGGCGTGGTAGCTCATGCCTGTAATCCCAGCACTTTGGGAGGCTGAGGTGGGTGGATCACCTGAGGTCAGGAGTTCGAGACCACCCTGGCCAATGTGGTGAAACCACAGCTCTATTAAAAATACAAAAATTAGCCAGACGTGGTGGCACGTCCCTTTAATTCCAGCTACTTGGGAGGCTGAGGCAGGCGAATCACTTGAACCAGGGAGGCGGCAGTTGCAGTGAGCCCATTTTGTGCCACTGCACTCCAGCCTGGGCAACAGAGCAAGACCCAGCATTAAAAAAAAAAAAAAAATCAAACTCACAAGATAAAAACTGACTTACCCCAAATTTTGACAACTGTTATGTCCACCCAAATCACCAACAGTACGTATAAGTTTAATACAGTTGCTAACCAATGCTAACTGTTTGCAGTGGCAATTGTTGATTGCAAGCATCTATCATAAATACAACACGTCACTGGAGTGTCCCTCTGTCTTTGCTGTTAGAAGATGGCTAAAAGAAAAGGTTATGCTTTAATTAGATGAATATTCCTTGTGATTCTATGAGAACCTAGCAAAATGTAAATAAAACATGTAATCTTAGTGTGTATATTTTACATGTTTAATGTTAAATATGTATACAAGTAATGGGCATAAGTATCACATGTAAACATGTGACACATATACTGTACATTCAAAGTACAAATCACCTGTTTTATTTTTAAAAAGTCATTTTTCTTTCTTTCTAGTCCTCTATATCAGAGTTTATTTTACTATATCTGATCATTCCAAATGTCTTAATATTTGAGCAATGCTGAAAACTGGTATGTAACTTGAGTGAATCATGCAGAGCTTAATTGTGTACACAATGTACACACACATTGAAGTTGTGGATATTGCATCAATGCAGTTTCAACGTAGTTTGTCTCTCTGAGAACATCTCACTTTCCATTCTTCATTACAAAAGAAAATAAGCCTAAATAAATCATGGAGTTGAGACCTTAAATGACAATTACATATGTTCTTTTAAAATATAGATGTTGAAATTCACGGGAGAGAAGTCAAATCCTCAACAACAATATCAAGACAGAAATTTAATCTTAGTGTTGAAGTGAACACAGACACTGCGAGAAAATCCATAGCAAGCTGACAACGTAGAAAACATGTGGACCTCTCAGTGAGGAGCTCCCAGCTCACCAATTTTAAATGCATTATTTCACCCTTAATCACCAAAGTAACCAAAATTTCTAGCTTAACTGGGAAGAAAGGTGGGGTGACATTAGATACTGGTTTAGCTTGATGATTAACTCATAATCTATTCCAAGCATATTAGTTAAGTACGTCCTTAAAATAAATATTAGACTGCATTTTTAGTGAGTAAAAGCTGGCAAACCTCAATATAGTATTTCCCATTACTTCAAAACTTCCATGTCAAATACTTTGCCCATTATATAGAATTGCATATATATGTATACACAAACATACATATACATATATATGTGTGCATATATATATATATATATATATATATATATATCTCCACACACACATAAAATTGGATTTCATTGAACCTAAAACATATCAGGTAAAAAAAAAATGTAGTTGAATAAAAGCTCTTCACACATTCTGTTTGTCTTTTCATTTTCTTTCTTTTCAAGAGCCGGAATAGGAATGCAGAAAGCAGTGGAAGGTTTTGTTTAACTAAAGGTAACTTTCTACATGTCTTTTTCTTTTCAGCCTAGTCAGCCTATACACATTATTTCAATCAAAAGTAGCATCTAAACAATTGTCTATAAATTTAATACATAAATGAAATCAAGGCTTATCTCTATTTTTTTTCTATTCTTTATAATTACCTTGTTCCCATCACAATTAAAATAATCATATTCTTGAGACTTTCCTCCAATCTGGATCATCCCTATGGTAAGAGGCTGAGATTACATCTGGAAATGGCTCTGATTACTCCTTCCATGTCTCTCATTTTGGGGGTGTAATGTTCATATCTTGAAAATTTAGCCATTATATAGGTGAAATTCAATCACCAGACAGTCTGCTCTTTGTCTTCAGAAAATTTGTCTTTTCTGGACTTTTCATATGAATGGAATCATACAATATGCAGTGCATATGCTTCTTTTACTCAGCACAATGTTTTCAGGACTTATCCATCTTATAAAGTAACCACCAGGAGTTTCTTCTTTTTACTGTTAATTAATAGTAATCCACTGTATAATATACACATTCTGTATCCATTTACTAGTTAATAGAATTCTGTATTGTTTGCAGTGTTTGAGTATATAAAGAATGTTGTCATAAACATTCCTGTACAAGATTTTGCATAGCTGTATGTCTCATTTTGCATTGGCATATAACTAACAGTGGAATTATTGAGTTATCGAATTAGTATACATTTTACTTTTTAGGAAACTGTCAGATTGTCTCGCCAAGTGCTGTGCTATTTTGTATGTCCACCAGCAATGCATAAAGGTTCTAGCTTCTCCACATCTTGCCAGTGTTTGGTATTACCCTTTTGATTATAGGTATTCTTGTAGATATACAGAGGTATCTCATTATGTTTTTAATTTGCATTTTCCTAAAGATAATGGTGGTAAGAACCTTTCCATATATGTATTACCTAATCACATGAATTCTTTCATAAAATATTTGTTAAAATCTTTTGCCTAATTTGTTTTGAGTTTTTAAAATATATTTTAGATATAAGATCTTCATAAAATACAAGGTTTGCAAATATGTTCTCCCTGACTTTTCATTCTCTTAACAATGATGTCAAGTTTATCAATTTTCACTTGTATGAATGATGCTCTTGATATCACATTTAAGAATATTTGTCTAAATCAAGGTAAAAGATTCCATGGTAGTCTTTTTCTAAAAAGTTTTATAGTGTTAGTGCTAACATTAAAGTCTTATGTGTTCTGAATTTTTTTTTCTCTATTGCGATATCAGGGTCTAAATTCATTTTTTTTCAAATGGATATATAATTTGCCTATCACCATTTGTTGAAAATACTATTCTTTCCTTCAATGAATTGCCTTGAAATTTTTAAAAATTAATTGACCATAAAACTAAGGGCTTATTTCTTGACTTTCAATTCTATTTCACTGATTTATATGTTTGTCATTATAATAGTACCACATTTTCTTGGCTACTGTAACTTTATAGTAAGTTTTGAAATCAGGTAGGGCAATTCCTCCAATTTCTTATATATTTTTTTATTATACTTTAAGTTCTGGGGTACATGTGCAGAATGTGCAGGTGTTTTTAGGTATACATGTGCCATGGTGGTTTGCTGCACCCATCAACCCCATCATTTACATTAGGTATTACTCCTATACTCCTAATGTTATTCCTCCCCTAGCCCCCCATCCCATGACAGGTCCTGGTGTGTGATACTCCCATTACTGTGACCATGTGTTCTTTGTTCAACTCCCACTTATAAGTGAGAACATGCGATGTTTGGTTTTCTGTTCTTGTGTTAGTTTGCTGATAATTATGATTTCCAGCTTCGTCCATGTCCCTCCAAAGGCATGAGCTCATCCTTTTTTATGGCTGCATAGTATTCTATGGTGTGTATATGCCACACTTTCTTTATCCAGCCTATCATTGATGGGCATTTGGGCTGGTTCCAAGACTTTGCTATTGTGAATAGTGCCACAATAAACCTACACGTGCATGTGTCTTTATAGTAGAATGATTTATAATCCTTTGGGTATATACCCAATAATGGTATTGCTTGGTCAAATGGTATTTCTAGTTCTAGATACTTGAGGAATCGCCACACTGTCTTCCACAATGGTTGAACTGATTTACACTCCCACCAACAGTGTAAAAGCATTCTTGTTTCTCCACATCCTCTCCAGCATTTGTTGTTTACTGACTTTTTAATGACCACCATTCTAACTGGCATGAGATGATATCTCATTGTGGTTTTGATTTGCATTTCTCTAATGACCAGTGATGATGAGCTTTTTTTTTCATATGTTTGATGGCTACATAAATGTCTTCTTTTGAGAAGTGTCTGTTCATATCCTTTGCCCACTTTTTGATGGGGGTGTTTGTTTTATTTTTTTTCTTGTAAAAGTGTTTAAGTTCTTTGTGGTTTTTGGATATTAGCCCTTTGTCATACGGATAGATTGAAATTTTTTTTCTCCCATTCTATAGGTTGCCTGTTCACTCTGATGATAGTTTCTTTTGCTGTGCAGAAGCTCTTTAGTTTAACTAGATCCCATTTGTCTATTTTGGCTTTTGTTGCCATTGCTTTTAGTATTTTAGTCATGAAGTCTTTGCCCATGCCTATGTCCCGAATGGTATTGCCTAGGTTTTCTTCTAGGCTTTTTACAGTTTTAGGTTTTACATTTAAGTCTTTAATCCATCTTGAGTTAATTATTGTATAAGGTGAAAGGAAGGGATTCAGTTTCAGCTTTCTACATATGGCTAGCCAGTTTTCCAAACACCATTTATTAAATAGGGTATTCTTTTCCCATTGCTTGTTTCTGTAAGGTTTGTCAAAGATCAGATGGCTGTAGATGTGTGGTGTTGTTCCTGAGGCCTCTGTTTTGTTCCATTGGTCTATATATGTTTTGGTATCAGTACCATGCTGTTTTGGTTATTGTAGCCTTGTAGTACAGTTTGAAGTCCAGTAGCGTGATGCCTCCAGCTTTACTCTTTTTGTTTAGGATTGTCTTGGCTATATGGGCTCTTTTTTGGTTCCATATGAAATTTGAAATAGTTTTTTCCCGTTCTGTGAAGAAAGTCAATGAGAGCTTGATGGGGATAGCATTGTATCTATAAATCACTTTGGGCAGTGTGGCCATTTTCTTATTTTTAAATATTGTCATGGCTGTTTTAGGTCCTTAACATTTTCATATACATTTTTTAAACCAGCTCATTAATTTCTGTCTCCAAAAAAAGCCTACTTAGAATTTTGATAGAAATTACATTAAATGTATAGAACAATTTTGGGAGAATTGGCACCTTAACAGTATGGAGTCTTACAATTCATGAACATGGAATGTTTCTCCATTTTTGTAGATCTTCTTCAATTTGTTTTAGCAATGTTTTGTAGTTTTTAACACAAATTTTTTACTTTTTTAATTTATATTCCTAGTTTGTGATGTTATTTTATATATTTATTTTTATTATAATTATGCTAAATTATATTAATATTATATATATTATATTTACATTTATAATATATTCTTAATTTTTCTGTGTATCTTATTTTTGATGTCATGGATAGAATTTTTTATAATTTCATTTTTAGATTGCTCCTTGCAAATATACAGAAATACAATTATATTAATCTTGTATCCTGTGACACTGGTAAATTTGTTTATTAGTTTGAGTTGTTTTATTATGAATCTCTGTATTTTCTGCATAAAGGATCATGTCATCTGAGAAATAAAATAATTGTACATTTCTCTTTCAATTTGAGTGCTGTTAATTGCTTTTTTTCCTTTTTAATGCACTGGCTAGATCCTTCAGTACTATGTTAAATAGAAGTGATGAGAACAGACATTCTTTCCTCATTCCAGATTATAATGGAAATATTAACATTATTAATGGAAAATTAACATTTAACATTCTCTACCAATAAGTACTATACCAGCTGTGAACTAAATACTGTTTGTCATTTTAAAGATGTTCCCTTTTATTACTAGTTTTTTTAGAGTTTTTATCATGACTACTAGAATTTTTCAGTTTTTTTCTGTATATTGAGATAACTGCATTGCTTTTTACTTTATTCTGTTAATATAATGTATTACCTTATTCGACTTTTAGATGACAAACCAACCTTGACTGTCTGGAATATATCCTACATGGTCACAGTGTATAATGCTTTTTATATGTTCTTGAATTTAATTTATTAATATTTTGTTAAACACTTCTGCCTCTATGTTCATGAAAAATATTAGTCAGTAGTTTCTGTTGCTTATTTATCTGTTTGGTTGTGTTTCCTTGTGATGCATTTGTCTGGTATGAGAATTAGGATTATACTAGCCTATTAATAAAATAAGTTTTGATGGCTCCCACTGGTACCAGTAGGAAAGATTACTACTATTTCTTCTTTAAATATTTCACAGAATTTATGAGTGAGGCCATGAGATAGAGGGCTTTTATTTTACGGAAGATATTAAATTGCTAATTCAATTTTATAGTTGTATTCATACTCTCAAATTCTCATTGACTTCACTTTGGTAATTTGGGTCTTTCCACGACTTTTGCTAGTTATCTAAATTATTACAATAACATTTTTATAATACTCTTTTATAATATATTAAAATTTCTGTAGGATCCTAATGATGTCATCTCTTTCATTGTCAGTCTTGGTAATTTGTGTTTTCTCTCACATTTGTAGTAAATTTAGGTAAGATTTTGTTAATTTTGTTGGTCTTTTTAAATAATTAACTTTGGTGCATATTTCCATCTTAATCTTTATGATTTTCTTCCTTCTGCTTGCTTTGAATAACTTTATTTTTCTGTTTTCAAGTTTCTTAAGATTAAGCTAGGGATGTTAATTTGAGAATATTATTATTTCCTAAAATAGACATTTAAAACTATACATTCCCCCAAAACTACTGCTTCAGTTGCATTCTATAAACGTTGAGATGTTGGATTTTAGTCTTCTTTCAGTTCAAAATATTTTACAATTTCTTGTGACCTATTTTAGAAGTATATTCATAAATTTCCAAATATTTGAGGGTTTCTGAAATTTATTTGTGTAGCTGATTTCTAATTTAATTCTATTTTTGCCAAAGAATATATTCTCATTCATAAGAAACAATCATATTCACTTTTATTCAGTGACATAGAATTTGCAAAATCTCAGAACACTGTGATTTTCTTTGTTTATTCTAAGAAAAAGTTTCTACTTTATAGAATAATACAAAATAAAGCAAGAAAAGAATAAGAAAAAGCGTATGCCAATTTAAAGTACGAGTTCTTTCTAGGAATAATCAATATTTAAAAATGTAAACACTTAAGAAGAATTTGAGTTAAAATGTAAGTAGTTCATGATCTCCTTATTATAAACAACTACTCAAGAATATCTTTTCTTAAGTGAGGAGTAACTGAAAAAAATGTACCCTTGTTATTTTGAGAATTAAGACAGGTACATTTAAAATCAAACATAAGGTAAGGTTTTATTTCAACAGATATTCCTAATAAATTTTGTATAAACCATATTGAGTAGTTGGAAATGCCTAATTATGGATTTTCAAATAAGTAATCTAAGCTCATGCTTATGTAGTGAAAGGTAAGGAAAAAAGCAAAAATTCTTACTATTGTCATGTCTACAAGGGGAAAGTAAGTGAAGTATTTCCATAAATTCTACTATATGCTCATCGCTGTAATGATATGGATAATCTGACCTACTAAACAAGTATGTCTGATTGATCTGATTTATCTTTTATATTAGTATTAATAATTATTAATATCTTATTATTATTATATTTTATATTATTAAAGAGCATTGCCTGAATTACGTTGATCAGTATTTAAAAGCTTTCTTTAGTCATAGAGAAAGATGGATAAGAACAAACGACAGTTACAGGGGCCACTCCTACATGACATGCAAAAGTTAAGGAAAGGAGGAAGACAAATGTTTATGGAAATGATGAAGATCTATGGGAAAGCCAGAAAAACTGGGAAATGCTGGGAAAGAATAGAAACAGGCACAGATGCTTTGCAAGTAGAATCACATACAGCTTACTTTCATGTCTGAGAATACAGGAGAATACAGTTACCATATGTGTCATCAGTATCTTGAGCATTTACACCCAGAAGGCAGTCACAAGGACACTCCTAAGTCAATCAGCCTTGACTTAGACTGGGATGGGAGAGAGAAGCTTTAGGAATTGGAGAGTGTGGGAGCCACAGTCCCTATTTAGCCAATTTGTTTAAACTTAAGGCCTAGATATTGGGGCATGCTACAACATTTTTGAGGTCACAAATTAATGTCACACTTAAATAAATTTCCCTGCCTTTCTCAATTCAGACATCCTCATATAATAGCCCTCTTAGGATTAAGCAAAGCAGGCCACCAGAAGTCTCATAGGCATGTCAGTTCACAAATGCACTGTAAATTAACATAAATAACAAATAAAACTAAATAAGGAGAAGAATAATGAGAAAAGATAACCGAGAATGAGAAAATCTGTTCTAGTTCTGCTCTGCTACTAACATATTATGTGACTTTAAGATATTGATTTAAAGACTCCTGGCTCCCATTTGTTGAGAAGTAAGGTGGTCTAGGTAGACCAAATACACTATAAGGTCACATCCAGTTCCATTTTGGGGGAATTTAATAAATTTCCATCACCTCTATAAACACAGACACACATACACACATTCTCTCTCTTCTATACAGTTGGTATTTTGTTCCTTCAAAAAAATTACATGTATTCTAAACTGATCTGTATAAAAACATGAGTATTTCCACTGTTTTATGCATGTTTATAATTTTTATTTAATAAAAATTATACATTCATAAATTTGAAAGATATATTTGAAATTAACCAACATACATTGTTGAATGAGAATAAAATACTTCTTAAAATATATAATTGTCATGGTAACAACTTAGACAGCTGTCTGTGCTTTCTTAATTTTCAGCTGGCTTCCCTTGGCAACATTTTTATTAAGTAATTTCTACCAAATATAGTATTATGAAAATAGTGAAATGGAAATTATGATTTTATAATAAATCTACAAACATTTTATCACATAAAAGAGCTAGAGACAAGTGGCAAGATGCTTTCAAAGAGTTATATTCTTGTCTGCAAAACTTGGCAGACTGATGAAATCTTTGAGGATGCTAATTTAATAACATTCACTGAAATTTTGGAAGGTATAGTCATATTTAAAAAGAATCTTCTTATTAGAAGATTCTTAAAGAATAAATTATATGTATTTAAACTCTATCCTTTTCACCTTTCACATCTAGTTCTAATTATTCATCCTTGATAACTGAATACTTTTATTATACTGTCAACATTTTAGCAAATGGTTTCTAAGTGATAAGTCAATGTAAACAGATGACAAGATTTTTTAAACAATAATAATAATGCCTGTAAGTAGATGCTACAAGCAATACAGTAAGAAAAAACAAACAAACAAACAAGAAAACACTGGCTTTGGAGTCAGAAATACCTATCTTGTGCTTTTCCATTTACAAGGTTTGTAATTTGTGTCAAATTACATTCTATGAGCCTCAGATTCCTCATCAGTAAGACAACTATAAGAATACTGGTCATATTGTTCAGAATTTAATATTAACTGAAAACATTTTATAAACTAAAGAGCGGCATGTTAATACTTTTATTATCATCTATTTTGAGAATCACAACAAATAAAATCTAACATGGTGCACAGACGTACGGCTGGGTTACGAGAGATATAGGCAGATAACTTAAAAATTATTGCACCTTCAGAGCTCAACATAGTTCACTGAACATTCAGAGTCAATAAATGGTTTAGCAGCCTCTTCAAGCTGCTAAAAACACCTTTTAAACAAAAAGCAAATACTCATGGCTCTGAAGGAAAACAAGTATATGACATATTTTATCTTCATTGTGCCTGCCTTGGTCATCCTAAAGTCATGATGAAAGAGTAAGGTTGACTATATCCTGGTCTTGGAGTCTTATTGTCAAAGGCTGCTTTTCTTATATTCAAAGTATTGGCTTGTATCTTTGTATCTTATATTTTGATGTTTATTCATTATGTTTCAAATAAAAGTTTTGCATTAAAAAATCTCAATTGAGGACTTTATTCAGTTAGAATCCAGATGATTCTCTGCAGGTAAGTGTCACATACAGATAGCCTTCAACTTATGATGGTTCAAGTTAATAATTTTTCCACTGTGCAATGATACAAAATCATCACAATTTCAATGTACTGTGAATTTTGAATTTTTATCTTTTTCCAGGCTAGTGATATGCAGTCATGAGATATTCAACACCTTATCATAAAATAGGCTTTGTGTTAGGTGATTTTGCCCAACTACAGTCTAATGTAAGTGCTCCGAGCACACTGAAGACAGGCTAGACCAAGCTACGATGTTTGGTAGGTTGGGAGTATTTAATGCATTTTTGACTTATGATAGTCTCAACTTGTGATGGGCTAATTGGGACATAAACTCACCATAAATCAAAGAGTGCCTGTATTAAAGAGTACAAAAGGATTGAGATTCAAGAGGCCTCAATTTATGCCTTCGTGCTGTTGATGAATAATTCTTGGGTTTTTGTGGGGAAAATCACTCCTCTGGGTTTTACTGTATTTGTCTCTGAATAATAAAAGGACAATTCAAGTTTAAAATGCCCTGAATTTAATCACACTTTTTACTATACATATTTGTAACTATAGTACGGACGAATTTTCATGTAACTTCTGTACTACCTATTTACGGCACAAACTCAATTACATATATGCTGAGGATCTGACAAGGAGTCTATGGCTTTACCTTTACAGCAGTGTAGGAATAATTCTCTAATTAATGTTAGCTTGATATGGAGCATAAGCCCAAATGGCAATCAAAGTCTCTGTCAAGCCTCCAAAGGATGCAGTCTCTCCACTCTGACTTCAACATTTAGCTAGAAGAGAGACTGTGATGTGTTCATTATAGGATCCTAAATCTGATGCTCATTACAGTAAAGTCACTAATGCGTTACTAGGTTACACATACGTGTGTCAAACTATGTAAAGATATAGTTAAGGACCACATTATATTGGTCCTTAACTCTCTTGTTAATAGACCACATTGTATTGGTCCCCTACTCTCTTGTTAATAGAATTATCTCAGTGACTAAGATCAAGTAGACTCTATGCTCCTCATTTTTGTTTACCCCTTAGCACATGTTTCTCTGATATTTTTTCCTAAGGGAAAGCAACATCAACAATCTTACTGTTTTACTAACATTCCCAATAGTAAAATGGTCGACTGGCCAGATCTCATGGCTCTCTCCCAGTATATCTTGCATCAAATGTTTTCCAAAATGTATTAATTAACTTATTTAGAAAATATATTTCTCATGTTACAATTATAGTTTTAAAATGTACAATTTTTTTGTAAATCAAACTTAAAGTGGAAGAATTAGTTTTATCTCAAATACATTGGTTACTTTGCTGAAAAGTTCACCATTTCTTTTTTCTTTTATATGAAAATCCCTTCAAAATATTTAACGAAGATTTATTTATTCATTTACCCATTCAGCAAATATTTATTGAGTGTCTTCTATTTGGCCAGAACTATTCTAGGTATGAGAGACAATAAGCTAAAACAAATGAACTCACTGACCAAATGGTGCTTATACTCTAGTGAAGGACAGAAAAATAGTAAAACCTCAAATGATATCTGCTATGAAGAAAATGATAGGTAAAAACTTTTTCAAACAATTCAGTCTGGAAAGGGATCTCTGTGGTATTTCAGTTCAGCAGAGCCCTGAATGAAATGGAGTAGCATTTTATAATTTACCTATGCATTTTCATGAGCTCTTCTCATTTCATAGGGAAATGAGAAATTCATTCAATAAATATTTATTATCTTTTCATTACACAGAATATTTTAATAAATTTTGGGATCCTTTTTAATGATCAGAATTTCGTATCTTGAATTTTTCTTGTCGAGCAATAGTAAGCAATATTTTTCTTTATATAGTAAGTTTTACAAACATTGGATTCTATTTCCTTTATGATCAGGATTATATGTCTTGAATTATTTTTCTCCCACACTAGCAGATGATACTCAAGGGAGGAGGAGGCTCACTTGACTTTATCTTTAGTTCAAGGGTACATGCTTTTCCTCTTGCTACATTAAAGTACAATTGTGCAGTCTATTTAATGCAGGTAGACTTTTGTTATCATCTTATGGTGGTGGTTGTCATTAACCTGTTTTTAATTGATTATCTTCTTATTGATTGGTGATATTTTATTCTAATAGAACCCTATTCTTTTTAGCTGCTTCTTTCTCTATCCCGTGCCTCTAAGGGAGATCTCCATTTTCCAGTGTGTGTACATTTCCCCTGGAATAGAATCTTTCGAGTATGCCACATCTCATTCTGTGTATTTTCCAAAACTTCACCCTTCCCATAAATCAACAATCTGATTCACCATACCTCAGATCTGTTCTCACTGTTCCCCACACAGGGTGAATATTCCCCTTCTGTCGAACTTAGACAATGTTATGTCTATCCAATACCAGTCAGGTCAAACAGACTTCTGTACTCTTTGAAACATATCCTTCTAAAATTTGTTATACTTACATACTATTTATTTATAATTACATATTATTTATTATCATCATCATCATATCCATCACCTATTAGTATCAAACTACATTACTGCCATCCTGACCAAGAATCTACTGTTGGTTGAGATAAAACATGCTTGACCCTCACTGACTGTAATAGTCCATTTTCACACTACTATAAAGAAATACCTGATACTGGGTAATATACAAAGGAATGAGGTTTAATTGACTCCAAGTTCTGTATGGCTGAGGAGACCTCAAGAAACTTACAATCATGGCATAAGATGAGGAAAAGCAAGTCCCTTTGGTTCAAAAGGCAGCAGGAAAGACCAAGAGAGCAGGGAAAATAACAACTTATAAAACCATCAGATCCTGTGAGAACTCTCTCACTATCACAAGATCAGCATGGGAAGAACCATATCCATGATCCAATCACCTACCACCATGTCCCTCCCTTGACACATGCAGATTATATTTGAGATGAGATTTGGGTGGGGACACAAGGACAAACCATATCATTCCACCCCAGCCCCTTCCAAATCTCGTGCCCTTTTCACATTTTAATCATGCCTTTCCAACAGTCCCCCAAAGTCTTAACTCATTCCAGCATTAACCCAAAAGTCTAAAATCCAAAATCTCATCTGAGACAAAGCAAATCCCTTCCACCTATGAGCATGTAAAATCATAAACAGTTAGTTACTTCCAAGGTACAGTGGGGGTACAGGCATTGGGTAAATGTCCCCATTTCAAATGGGACAAACTGGTCAAAATAAAGAGGACACAGATGCCCATCCTAGTCTAAAATCCAGTGGGGGCAGTCATTAAATCTTAAAGTTCCTTTGACTCCATGTCTCACATCCAGGGCACCAATGCAAATGGTATATTCACATGGCCTTGGACAGATCCACCACTGTGGCTTTGCAGTATTCCACTCCCACATCTGTTCTCATGGGTTGGTGTTGAGTGCCTGTAACTTTTCCAGGTGCACATTAGAAGCTGTTCATGGTGACAGAGCAAGAGCACTGTCATCTTGGACAAACACCACTGTTTTAAGTTCCAGCTTGCTTTCTAACCTCATGCAATCCAAGGAAATCACTTCTCTTTTAACAACAAGCAGCCAGAAACAGCAGACAGTAAAACACAGATAAGGCAGCTCAGGCACAGAAGGAAGGGGGAAAGTCTCTTGGGTAATCACCAAACTTCACATTCATACAATGGGCCCCAGTAAAATAGTGGACCTAATAAGCACATCCCTTTCCCTTTAGGTGCACTAAGATAGGAAAGGTAAAAGCAGACTCAGATGGGTATGCCTGCAGCTTCAGGAAGATGTATGGAAACAGACACAAAATGTCGCCTGTTGCAGGAAGTCAGGGACCCCAGATGGAGGGGCCGGCTGAAGCCATGGCAGAAGAACATAAATTGTGAATAATTCATGGGCATTTGTTAGTTCCCCAAATTAATACTTTTATAATTTATTACACCTGTCTTTGCTACAGTCTCTGAACATAAATTGTTAAGATTTCATGGACATTTATCCCTTCCCCAATCAATACTCTTATAATTTCCTATGCCTGTCATTACTTTAATCTCTTAATCCCATCATCTTCACAACCTGAAGATGTGTGTCACCTCAGGACCCTGTGATGATTGCGTTATCTGCACAGATTATTTGTAAAGCATGTGTGTTTCAACAATATGAAATCTGGGCACTTTGAAAAGAACAGGATAAGAGCAATTTTCAGGGAACAAGGGAGATAACCATAAAGTCTGACTGCCTGCAGGGCCAGGCAGAACAGAGGCACATTTCTCTTCTTTCAGAAAGCGAATAGGAGAAATATCACTGAATTCTTTTCTCAGCAAGGATAACCCTGGGAAAATGAAAGCATTCCCAAGAGGAGGTCTCTAAAATGGCCGCTCTGGGAGTGTCTGTCTTATGCAGTTGTAGAATAGGGATGAAATACGCCCTGGTCTCCTGCGGCACCCCCAGGCTTGTTAGGATTGGGGAATTCCAGCCTGGCAAAATTCTAGTCAGATTGTCTGCTCTCGAACTCTGCTTCCTCCTAAGATGTTTATCAGTGACAATGTGTGCCCAGCAGGACATGGACCTTCATCAGTAATTCTAGTTTCACCCTGGCCTTGTGATCTCACTCTGTCCCCATTTGCCTTGTGATATTTTATTGCCTTTGAAGCATGTAATCTCTGTGAGCCACACCCTATTCGTACACTCCCTCCCCTTTGAAAATCGCTAATAAAAACTTGCTGGTTTTGTGGCTTGGGGGCATCACAGAACCTGCCAACATGTGATGTCACCTCTGGAGACCCAGCTGTAACATTTATCTCTTTTGTACTTTTTCTCTTTATTTCTCAGACCAGCCAACACTTAGGGAAAATAGAAAAGAACCTACGTTGAAATATTGGGGGCTGGTTTCCCTGATAGTCTCCCTCCCAGATAAGCAAGACAAAGAGACACAGAAACATTCCAAGCCTGTGATAAGCTCTCCTACCCTGAATCCTTAAATACTCTTAGTCTGTAAGAGAGTGTCCCTGAATGAAATCGACCAGAAGCCCCTCTCACGTTTAAACTAAAAAATAAATGTGTCTTTGACTACTGAGCTGTTTTCATGTTTCCTTCCTCTTTCTTTAACTCTTAGCCATGGATCTGCCATTCTGGGGTCTGGAGGATGGTTGCCCTCTTCTCCCAGCTCTACTGGGAAGTGGCCCAGTGGCAACTGTGTGTGGGCTCCAAATCCACATTTCCCTTCCACACTTCCCTAGCAAAGGTATTCCATGAGGGTTCTGCCTCTGCAGCAAACTTCTACCTAGACATCCAGGTATTTTCATATATACTCTGAAATCTTGGCAAAGGTTGCCAAACCTCAACTCTTGTCTTCTGCACACTGGCAGGCTCAACATCACATGGAAGCCACCAAGGCTTGGCATTGGCATCCTCTGAAGCAACAATCTGAGTTGTACCTTGGCCCTTATCATCCATGGCTGGAGCTGGAGCAGCCGGGCCACAGGACACCAAGTCCCAACACCGCACAGAGCAATGGGGCCCTGGGCCCATCTTACAAAACCATTTTTCCCTCCTAGACCTCCAGGCCTGTGATGAGAGGAGCTGCCATGAAGGTCTGACATGCCCTGAAGACATTTTCCTCATTGTCTTGGCTATTAACATTCAGCTCCTCATTACTTAACAAATTTCTGCAGTTAGCTTGAATTTCTCCTCATAAAATGGGTTTTTCTTTTCTACCACATGGTCAGGCTGCACATTTTCCAGACTTTTATGTTCTATCATCTCTTGAATGCTTTGACGCTTAGAAATTTCTTCCACCAGATACCCTAAATCATCTCTTTCAAGTTAAAGGTTCCACAGATCTCTAGGGCAGGGGCAAAATGCTACCAGTATCTCTGCTAAAGCACAGCAAGAGTGACCTCTGCCCCAGTTCTCAATAGGTTCCTCAACTCCGAGGAACTCAAAACTACTCAACAATTCTCTAGAAAGTTCCAAATTTTCCCATATCTTTCTGTCTTCTTCTGAGCCCTCCCAACTGTTCTAACCTCTGCACGTCCCCAGTTCCAAAGTTGCTTCCACATTTTCATGTTATCTTTATAGCAGTACCCCACTTCTGGTACCAATTTCCGGTATTAGTCTGTTTCCACACTGCTATAAAGACATATCCAAGACTATGTAATTCATAAAGGAAAAAGATCTAATTGACTCACAGTTCTGCATGGCTGAGGAGGCCTCAGGAAACTTAACGATCATGGCAGAAGGTGAAGGAGACACAAGTACCTTCTTCAAAAGGTGACAAGAAAGACAGAGAGAGCATGGGTAACCACTACTTATAAAACCATCAGATCTCATGAGAACTCACTATCATAAGAACAGCATGGGGGAACTTCCCCCATGATCCAATCACCTCCCACTATGTCCCTCCCTTGACACATGGGGATTCCACTTTGAGATAAAATTTGGGTGGGGACACAGAGCCAAACCACATCACTGACTCTTATGAGTTAGTTAATGTGAGCCAAATATTAATGATAATTGAATCTTGTTATAGGCCTACCAGCAAAACTAACCTGTGAAAAAATGCCATAGGTACACAGCTATCTAAACATTGTAGAAAGTGTACATATGTTTACAAACCTACCAAAATGCATTACTGCTATACTTGCAGTAATATGCATTTTAATTGCAACTACTCTTATCTACTTGGGTCCTAGCAATCTCAAACAGGACCACCTATAATCTAAAACTCAGAAAACTAAAACACTTTGGAACTTGGTTAACAGACAGATAAGAAACTGGATCTTCCTACTTCATAACCATCAATTCAGAAACACTTTTGAAATATAATGGATGAGTAACTACAGAAAAAGACTTGCACTTCTTGGAAAGAAACAAATTCCTAAGAGAATATGTCATTGACAGAGACCTATTATAACATAATTCATCCATGAGAATATTTTGATTTACTATTAAAATTATGCCCTTCACTTTCTTAATTATGTTCAAAGATCTTTGGAAAAAGCAGGTGCCTGAGTCTAAACCTCACGATAATTACATGAGATTCACCAAATCATTAAATTTAGAATATAAACAGAATGTGTTACTATTTGAGGATAAAACAGGATTAATATATAAGAGCATTTATTGAAGGGAGAAGAAAAATAGGTTGAAAACAAGGCAAAAAAATGAAAGACTAAAATGACCAGAACTTGGATCACCTCTGGTCTTGGGATCAAATTCACTTGTCTTATAATGAATAAACATGGTGGAATTCCTTTATCCTGTTTCAGAGCACCTTACCACACACCATAGGATAAGATAAAAGGCAGGGCAAGTCATTTGTATTGCCTGGGGTGATGTGGGGGAGGGGAAGCAGGGAACTGCTAATAAGAATTTGCCTTCTGGAGATATTTGGCAATTTCTGGTGTCATGCTTGGCTGTTACTACTGGGGCATGCTACTGGCATATAATGGTTAGAGGCCAGGGATGCTGCTAAACAAACTGCAATGCAAGAAACAGACTCCTGTTAACAAAGAATTTTCTGGCCCAAATATCAACAGTGCTCAAGTTGAGAAACTCTGACCTAGAAGAACTATTTTCAATGTTGAGCCATGAGCACCACCTAGAAAACATTAAATCACAGATTGTTGAGTTCTATCCTCAGTATTTCTGACATAGTATGTCTTGGGTGGAGCCTAGAATTTGCACTTCTAAGAAGCTTCCTGATGATGTTAATGCTACTTGTCTGAGAACTACATTTTGTGAATCATAATCTTGACCTAAATTACTTTGATATAAACATTCAGAAAATGTAATACTTCTCCTTACCTACAATATATCCTATCTATAATCATAAATGTAATGTCTGTCTTCTCTTCCAGATTCTTAATTCCACTAGAGTAAAATCTGTCCAATTCAGCACTGCATATTCACATAACAGGCACTCAAATATCAAACTAATAAAAAACTTCCAAATCTAAATGCTTGGAATTCTGCTACAATGTTTCAAAGTCTGAGTTGTTTATCTCAGAAGCATTTCCCTTACCAAATGACAAAATACTTGTTAATTATAGGCTTTTAACATTACGAGAAAAGTCTGGAGAGGGTATTTGCTACCTTTGAATATCTTCTGCCTTGAAAGTTGAAAGCATCAGTCAACAAAACTTTGCTCAAATCGTTGTAAGCTTTTAAGAATTCATGCTAAAATATTTGTACACAAGATTGATATTAATGAAAATTATGTGGCTGCCTCATAACTTAGCCTTTCCAAATCAAAACAAGGACTTTTATAAGAACATAATGTAAATTTTTAAAAAGCCTTTCCATTAGCATCAATATAAAATAAAAAAAGACAAACTTTAAAAAGTACAAATGTGCAAAATGTACAAAATAGACCAATAGCCTCAATCTTTGTTACAGACCTTCCTTTTTATCCAGCCCATGCTATCCCTAGGTTTCTAACCCAGTATCCTAAGACCAATCTAAAGCCACATGAGATACAGAACTGTTCAAGACAACTCATCTTAGAAAGATAAGGGACAAAATATTAATTATTCTGGCAAGTGTTAAGTCCCCTTACATTTCTCTCAATAATGTAATCCTCTTGGAATTACATAAAAAAATGTAATCCCACGAGAAGAAAAGGTCTGTGATAGTTTTTAATATCATTGTAAGGGAGAGTAACTACATAGATTTGAAAAGGAAAAAATACATTTAGTAAATTTGTCTTTAGATTTGTGTTCAGTTTAAAACAAGTTACCTCTCATTAATCATCAAAGCCATTAAATAAAAGGCATCTTGTTCTACTGTCTTTCCTTTCTAATATGCTTATAGGCAAACAACCAGAAAAATCTTCAGAAAGCACTATGTTGATCTTCTTCCTCTCTTACAAATCCTAAGCAACATTCCACTGAACACTGAATACTGTTAATAAAATCTTCTTGATCCCCCAAATCAGGAATTAGGCTAACTCGGAAACAATCCTAAAATAACATCTAGAGATTTCTAATGAAACCACACACACACACACACACACACACACACAGATAATATATTGCAAGAGCCGTGGTGGCAAGGGGTAGGAGTGGAGGAGCACTGGACCTGGATATCTGATCGAGGAATCGGATTTTGATCCTCTTACAGAGCCGATGAACTTTGGGACTACCAAAACTAATTGGTTAAAACTGAGACTTGGGCATTAAATCTAGGACCTTAACAGAGTACAAGCACAGTGAAGACAAAAAACCTCTGTCTCAAAAAAAGGAAAAACAAAAAAGAAACTTGTCTTGACATAGGTCTGACCAAAAAAAATTAAAGTTTATATTCATCATGGGAATGATGAATCAAATAACTAGGTTTTTTCCTCCACATGTAGGGAGTCTAAATTTGTACCACCCATGTGATTTGAATAACTGAGAGCCACAAATAATTATATTTCAAGTGCTCAATAGTCAAATGTAGCTCGTGCCTACCAGATTAAACATTGCTGAGACAGGTAAGTAATATTCAAACATAACCATAGGGTATCTCAGATAAACACAGTAATCATTTACCCTAAATATGAATAGGCGGAAATAGGAAAGATTCCCAGAAGAGATAATAGTTCGTCTGACTTCAAATGACAAATAGATGATTCTAGGTCACATAAAAAGCCCTTTCCAACTTCATCCCCCACAACTTCACATAACAAAATTTACCTATTACAAAACCCATACCAAATAGCTAAATCTAGGTCATGGACATCACAGCTTGCTGAAGAACTCCAGCTGGAAGTCTAGGTTAATCCCAACTCGGGATTTGTACAGCACTATATTAAATTCACCTTTGGCTCTTAACATTATATTTATCTATTTCCCCCTTTTCTCCTGTGACCAATTTTATAATTTTATTTTATTAGATTTGGTTTAATTATTTACTTCAAAATCCTCTGGCGTTAAGATGAGAAACTGCATAGTAAAATAATAAGATATGCATAACACTAAATCAGCAGGAAGAAAAACACAGACAAAAAAGGAATATCTAGAAAAAAGGGAGGAAGATAATACAGTAGACAAATGCAGCTCTGTATGGCTTAATACAGCTGAATATGCCATTGAACTTTCTGAAAACCAATGTAAGAACAAAATAATGCCAGTATAATATTTACTTAATGAAAAAAAAATGTATTTTTTCCTTAGCAAAAAAAAAAAACTTACCTTGTTTTTCAACTTCACTTTTCATGTAATATATGGAAATTGTTATATGCGTGCGCGCGCGCACACACACACACACACACACACACACACACACACACACACACATTTTTCTCGATTACGAATTCCTCCAAGGCAGGTAGTTTTTCTCATAGGCATCATACTAAGAAAAAAATGCTGTTCAAAAGAACTAATTAATTTACAAAATGAAGATTAAGAAATAGTAGCATCTAAAATAAATATTTTTGCAAGTTTGCAATTACAACTGTAAAATTCAAAACCAACTACTCTTCAATTCTACAATGGTAATCCAGTGTAATCTAGAATTTAGAAAGGCAGTCTAAAATTTTTAATATGGTCTAAAATGTATATCCAGTTTTAAATCAGTTTTTCTTTTCAAATGTTTGACCTATAGAGTTTATATGTTTAAATTTAATATATCCTACGTCTTTAATAAAAGCTCTATTTTGCACTCCAACTCAGAACAGCTATCTGAATAAACACATGTGTGATAATTTCTATTTCCTTTAAGGATAAGAGATAAGAATTTTATTTGTTTCTAATCACTGCCACATAGGAGATCAGAATTTGGGGAAGCTTCATGGTAATTCTTCAACTCCAAATAACCTACTATCCATCTTCTTGGTAGAAATAAAACAGAATGGGCTGAGAGTGGTGGTTCATGCCTGTAATCCAAGCACTTTGGGAGGCAGAGGTGGGTGGATCACGAGGTCAGGAGATCGAGACTATCCCGGCTAACATGGTGAAACCCCATCTCTACTAAAAATACAAAAAAAAAAAAATTAGCTGGGTGTGGTGGCGGGCACCTGTAGTCCCAGCTACTCAGGATGCTGAGGCAGGAAAATGGAGTGAACCTGGGAGGCGGAGCTTGCAGTGAGCTGAGATGGCGCCACCGCACTCCAGCCTGGGCGACAGAGCGAGCCTCCGCCTCAAAAACAAAACAAAACAAAACAAACAACAACAACAAAATATATATATATATATATATACACACATATATATATATTTAAAACAATGTATTACAATTTAGCAAAAATTTCTAAAATTCTATTTTGTAAGTTGTTTTCTGTAGTTATATTTGTCAAGATTAAAATATTCCATTTTTGTAGTGATAAAATATATGTAACATAAAATGATCATTTTAACCATTTTTAAGTGTACAGTTCAGTGGCATTAAGGGCTTTCACATTGCAGTACAACCATCACCACTATTCATGTCCCGACATTTTTCATCATTTCAAACTGAAACTATGTACCCCTTAAACAATAACTTCTCATTATTCTCTTTCTGCAGACCCTCTTAGCCACTATTCTACATTGTGCTTCCATGGATTGACTGTTTTAGGTACACAGTATTAGTGGAGTCATACTATTTGTCCATTTGTATCTGCTTTATTTCACTTAGCATAAGGTTTTTCGGATTCATCTATGCTGTAGCATGTGTCAGAATGTCCTTCCTTTTTAAGGCTAAATAATATTTTATTGCATGTATACACCACATTTTGTTTTTCTGTTCATCCATCAATAAACATCTGAGTTGTTTCTACTTTTGTGCGGGGGGCAACTGAGAATAATGTTGGTATAACAATTGGCATACACATACATGTTCAAGTCTTTGCTTTCCATTCTTTTGAGTGTATACCTACCATACATACCAGTAGCAATTTTTTTATGTGGTTATTCTATGCTTAATATTTTGAGGAGCCACCATTCCTTCCACAGCAGCAATGCACAAAGGTTCCAATTAATTTCTCCACATCCTTGCCAACACTTGTTATTTTTGTTGTTGTTGCAATATTTTTTTCATGACAGTCATCCTAATGGAGGTGAAGTGGTGTCTCATTGTGGTTTGATTTGCATTTTCCTAATGATTAGTGATGTTTAACATCTTTTCATGTGCTTACTCTCACCATTTTTTAATCATGGTTTTTGTTTAATTTGAGATTTCATCCACATTAACAGGCCCATCTCTCATTTTTTTCAGCTTGAATCCCTAGTCATATAAGGAAACTTATGATTATTTTTAATATCCAAAGCAGATACAACTTTCACTCCTGAAGTGCTTGAATGTCAGCTGTTTGGCACTATGTGGCGCATAAAATGCATTTAATAAAATGAGATACATGTTACAAAAGAAATTATATTGTGTTTGAATAAAAATCTAGACACAATAAAACACTGTATCATTTTTGTTCATTTTTGGTGACAGCTCTTACCACCAAGGCAGTCATTTATCACTTTCAAAATTCACACCTATTTTCTACTAGATGAACATCAGTGTTTAGTCACATTCTTCATATAATTCACACACTGTACTGCAAGCTGTTGTTTACTACATGATTAAGGTAAAGGGACATTGGATTATGAATATTTCAGTTGCCACCTGTTTTCCTATCCAGCATCATTTTTCAATTTTCAAAGCATCACATAGATGTTTATCTGTGGAATCATAAATAACTTAGATGATACTAAAGTTGTGCTTATCAACATTGAGTAACACACTTAACTTAAACCACTTCTAAGCAAGTTCCTCTTTTAATCATTTTCACTCCACTTCAGCTTCGTAGACTCCTTTTCTGAATCTATGTCATGATTTGAATGATTTGAACGGCATGAGATGAGATGGAGCACTGGGTCAATTTCGATCCTCTCTATGAAGTGTAGAAATAGGCAAATATGTTTCTTCTCTAATGCTGAAAACTTGCATAAGAGGTTATAATCAAGGGTTGATATATATGTATAAAAAAGGTTGCTGCTTGAGCTATCCACTAGAAGAGGGTTAATTCAGTAGAAATCTCCTTGCTGATATTAGGGAATGTCTTCACCCTATTATCCATTATTTTGAATTAATTCAAACATCTTTTCCATGAAATCATGTAAGAGTCCAGATTAGATGATTTGTAATTCTCTTGTGACTCTAAAATGCTGCATTTCCTTGGTATGTAATTATCAATAAATGACACTCTGATTTAACATCACACAGTCAGGTGATTACTTATTGATGAGACTATATGCTTCTTTTTGAGAAATACTGTATCTCATACTTTGTGAAATTGCAGTATCTTATATACTATTAGACCACAATTTTCAATTTACGATTGGTAGGCTAGAATACTAATTATTATTGGGGTAGAATAAATTGTTAATTAAACTAAAGATGGTTCAGTTTAAAATGCTTCATATATATATATATCCCAATTTCTACCTCAAAATGTAGTTGTACATGTAAACTGAATGATCTTAAAGAACCAGAAAAAGAAAACTTCATATTAGACCAGTAGCTTTCCATATTTTTAAAACTCCCAAGTGTTTGTTCCTGTACTATTTTTCATTATGTTGTTTTTCAATACCCACCCTATTCTCTGTAACATCCAGCATCATACTGTGCCAAGATTCTAAATGGGCCTCAATAAATAATGTTTAAAAGTGGTTGATTGATTATGTCTAATATTTGAGTTCTAATGAGTGTGCTTAAGCATTCAATGATAAAAAATCAGGTATTTTCTAAATGAGACCTATACCCTAACACTTAATCTCAATACTTTAATCTTTAAATTATGTCATTTAAGCATTTTAATATGACACTTCTCAGTTGTCTTCAATACCTCAAAATTTTAAAAATAAAATAATCTATTTGCAATTTACTTGTCTCTAGATTTAAAAGAGTTAATGACATCCAAAATCCTAAACTCTAACAACTAAATTTGTAGGGAGAAATTAAACCAAATTTTATCTAATGCACTTAGTTTATATGAGATGCCAAACACAGAGGAAAGAACACGGTATATGTTCAACATGTCACTATTTGTAGAATGATCACTTCTTAACTAAGATTACAAAGATTTTTATCACTATTCCATACCCAATACATTATTTTGCATTGCGATAGACTTTTACTGATATCTCTGCAAAATATTTTTCACCCTTTTGACCTAACGTTTCCACTATGAACAGAGTTGTTTTGTAAACAAAAGAATATTACCACTCCCAATAACATCTGTCCAAATGCTTTTACTTAGAGAAAAATTAAAAAATTTTCCACTAGACAGGTGCCAGGAACATGTATTGGGGAAAGGACAGGCTCCTTAATAAATGGTGCTGGGGAAAATGGGATATACATATGCAGAAGAATGAAATTTGACCCCTATCTCTCACCATATACAAAATCAACTCAATATGGATTGTAGACTTAAATGTAAGACATGAACATAAGAAACTACTAGAAGAAAACATTGGGGAAATTCTTCAGGACATTAATCTGGGCAAAAATTTTTTGTGTTAAGATAGGCAATGAAAGCAAAGCAACAATAGACAAGTAGGATTACATCAAATTAAAAAGCTTCTGCAGAGCAAAGGAAATAAATCAACAAAGTAAAGAGCCAGTCAACAGAATATGATTATATTTGCAAATTATCCAAACAACAAGGCATTAATAATCGGAATATATAAGGAACTAAAACAACTCAGTAGCAAAAAAAAAAAAAAAAAAAAAAAAACCAAAAAACAATAATCCAATTAAAAATTGGCAAAAGATCCTAATAGACATTTCTCAAAAGAAGACATAAAGATGGTCAACAGGCATATGAAAAGATGTTGAACATCACTAATCATCAGAGAAATTAGAATCAAACCATCTCATCACAGTTAAGAGCTGTTATCAAATAGACTAAAATTATGAATGCTAATGAGGATGTGGAGAAAGTGTAACTCACACACTGTTGCACACTGTTGGTGGGAATGTACATTAGTAGAGTCACTATGAAAAACAAACAATATAGTGTTCCTTCCCCAGAAAACTAAAAATAAAACTACCATATTATTCAATCAAACTGCTGGGTACATAGCCCAAGAAAGGAAATCAGCATGTCGAAGAGATATCTACACTCTTAGGTTTATTACAGCACTATACACAATAGCCAAGATACGGAATAACAGATGAATGAATAAAGAAATGTGATACATATGTGTGTGTGTGTGTGTGTGTGTGTGTGTGTGTAGAAATATTATTCAGCAATAAAAGAGAATAAAATCTTGTCATTTGCAGAAACATGGATGGAACTAGAAGTCATTACGTTAAGTGAAATAAACTAGTCACAGAAGTACAAATATTGCATTTTCTCACTCATGTGGAAGCTAAAAAAGTGGATCTCATGGAGATAGAGGGTAGAATGGTGGTTATCAGAGGCTGGGAAAGCTACTGCGGAGAGAGGGATGAAGAGAAGTTGGTTAATGGTGACAAAAATGCCATTAGAAGGAATAAATTCTAGTGATTGATAGTATAGTAGGTGGATGATAATTAACATTTTAAAATATATTTCAAAAAAGCAAGAAGAGAACTGAAACATTCCAAACACCAAGAAAAGATACAAGTTTGAGGTGATAAATATCCCAATTTCTCTAATTGGATCATTAAATCTTGTATACATGTATCAAACTATCACATGTACCTTCAAAATATGTACAATATTATGTATCAGTAAAGAAATGAAAATTATTTTTTTAAAATAAGAAGAGTTCGTTAGTGCTTCCATTTGCTCCAATCTATGCCATGCATGTGTTTATTATTACAGCTCTTACCCTATTTTGCCTGCACTGGCATCTTCTCAAGGATGTGGAAACAGTCTGATTCATCCAAGTATTGCCAGGACCCCATTCAATGTCTGATAAGTAAATGTTCAGTCAACTGCATTTAATAAAAAAGGACACAATTTACCTGGCCACGATATCAGCCAATGTTTCAGATGGTTGGTGATGGAGATTGAACTAATTTATCAAATTCTCAATTATAAATTAACAACATAATATCAAACTAAAATTATCCAGAAAATTTCATAATACAGCATCTTTTTTCCCCTATTTAATTTACTTTTGTTGCTTTTGCTGGGCTGTCTAATGTGTAAATTATACTATCATCATTACTCATATATGTATAGTAATTGATATTTTTCAGAAGCTCTTAATATTTACTACCTGAGCCTATCTCTGGGGCAAATTGAGCAGGAAGCTATGATCAATGTACCCACAGTGTACAGAAGTTATTTATTTAAAGATAAATAGATAATGACTGTTAGAGTCAGACCAGAATTCAAGTCTCCAGAAGTATAGAAAATCTCATAAAACAAAAATTTGAATTTGTATTTGAGCATGGAAATCATGATACCTGAATGACACATGAAGAATGAATCTTATTAAATAAATTTAAATAAGAAGCTCATTTAGCTAACTTCACTATAGAAAACATCAGCCCTGTTGTTTCAAAAGCTTAAGAAAATAAACGGAGTTCTTAAAGAAATAGAAAAATACTGAGTGTATTCAATTTGTGCACGCCTGAGGGTAGTTCTAGTGTAGAGAGCAGCCATATGTGAGCCTGATGTTCTATTTATAAAGTGAAATCAAGAGAGTATTAAACATTTAGTGAATGTGAAATCTCACTAGAAAAAAAAAACAAACTGTGTCACACAGAGAATGGTATATTGCTTGTGGGATTAATTACATGATGAGAACAGAATATTTTGTTTAGATATAGATATGCCTTTGACTTTATATGTATATGCACACACACGTGTATATGTATTTATATATTTACACACACACAGAAACACACATACACGCAAATAGCTAAAGTAGCCCTGCCTGAACAGAGAATTATTAAGATAACAGAAATTAATGAAATCAGTGAAAATCTCTTCAGTGGTTTTTAATTGGCTGTAAATATATAGAACACCCACCTAAATCACAATCCATAATATTGATTGTATTTATACATTGCTAATACAGTGGCATGAAAATGAAAAATGCCCTTCTTTCATAGCCCATGAAACATTTATAAAAATTGTTACATAAGGACAAAGGGAAAATAACACTAATAAAATAAATACACAGACTGAATTCTCCAGCTATGACTGTTAACACAATAACGATGTGGCCTCTCAAGCACAAGAGCAAATATGGTCTCCAATCCTTACTGTCTGACAGAAAACAGAATCCCTTTGCTCATGGCAGGGAGAGTGGGAGATTCTGCTCTGTTTGGTTTAGATGACAAGGCACTTGGATCACTATATCATGAAGGATGTGGTAGGCCATCAATCTGGACAACAACTAGTTGCACGACTTCTCAATCTTGGCACTACTGACATTTTGGACCAAATAATTATTTGTTAAGGGAGGGCTTTCCTGTGCATAAAAGATGTTTAGCAGCATTTGTAGTCTCTACCCACTAAATAACAGTAGCTCTCCCATATTTGTGACAATCAATAATGTCTCATTGTTTCATGTCTGCTGAAAGGCAACATTGCCTTATTGATAACTACTGAGCTAAAAGGCACACACACACACACACACACACACACACACACACACACACACAAAAGTGCCTATGGATTTTAAACAAGAATTTCTCAGAAGTAATTCAGGTTAACAAAATTGAACTCGAATTGACCAATTATTTTGTGTATCAATAGCAATCTATAGTATAACAGAAGGAAATGGTCCCTTTATATGATCATGTCTAATTCTTTAAAGTCACAGATGAAAAAACTAAACTCACCTTAGTATGAATGGCTTTCCTCAAGTCCCTCATACAGCTAGACAGTAGCCAAACAAGCAGAACCAACGAGAGCAAAACCAATTCTTTCTTTTAATGAATATCTCCCACATTTGAAATCTTTAATTTTAAGAAGTATTTCCTAAAATAAATTGTATCATCTTTCTTTCAGATTTTAGCCAAGCTCATAATAGCTTACATAAAGTATGAGTCAACTGTCGAGGTCTGTCGTGAATAGCATTCCTGCTAACATAATTAAGTGTACTTATCCATAAACTTGATGCTTTCTAGGGAAGGCAACTAATAGATAACAAAAGTCCCAGGGTAGAAAAATTGAGAACAAATGTTGACTATACCATTTGAAATCCCTTTTTTGGGGTAATTGTGTTTGGTTTGCTTTTCTATCTGGAGTATGGGTAATTTATAGAGCTTTGCTTACTATGTTTAATGGCATGATTTTTATCAGTATAAAGTATACAGATTTCCTGCTTCCCTTGGAAAGCAGCTTATTTGACTTACTATCAATAATTCTGATGTTATTCTAATCGAATTCCAAATCCCACTTTAAAGATATCTTGTAGAAATGAAGATTCAGAACACTAGTGTTCAAAATGTAGTTCACATGAGAATTTAGGCAGATGCAAGTGCCTGCTTGTTCTACTTTTAAATTCAGATCTATGGGGAGTGAACGGACAATACCGGGCCTAGAATGGAAGGGTGATATCCAAAGTGTGTGCATTTGGGGCAAGCTGGTCCACAAACACAAGAAAAGTGATCTGGGCAGACCTCTATATGTGTTGGAGACCAGCACTGAATATGATTAGCACAATGGAGAGCCCAGGAGGGCTTGCAGAGATGTGAGAAATTCTTTTAGATTCTCATTCCTAAAGCTCTAAAGAGACATGTGCTTTTTTGTCAATTCCCATTCAGAGATCATTGGCTTTAGGCAGAATGCTGTAGGTAGTGCTATCTCTATACCACTGCAGTATCAGAATTCATGCTTGCAGTCCATGTTTATTTTTTTCCTCATCTACATCCTGACCTAGTAACATGCAGGAATTTCTGTTGGGATTCCTGATTCCATTATGTGGTTATCTTACGCCACTGTGGGCACCAACATTTCATCCTTTGGTCCTTTCACTTCATTGTCTACTCCTTGATACTCAAACTGATGCTCAGGTAACAGTACTGCTTGTTTCTTACAGTGATGGACTTGTCCTCCAGACTCTTGAAAGCCTCTCATGACTGTTTTCAATCCTTAGATCTCTGGTCAAGACAAGTTGGCTCATATTTATCACAGAATTCCTGGATTCCTTCACTTTTGTGAGATGTATCAGTTCATGAAGAATCACAGTGCATTGTCATGAATAATAACTCTGGGTCTCTACATTGATATTGTCTTATTTTTATTCTCTTAAGAAGCTAGGATCACATCTGTTTAACCAACCTAATATAACGTGTCTGGCAGAGTACTGCATGCAGATTGGATCTTAATAAATGAGGAGGGAAATTTATGCCACCTTACTCCAATATGTTTCATTTAAGATTATAGAGTAACTGCCCTCTCCAAAAAAAAAAAAGAAGTGTTCCCATTTAAGGCCTACTTGTCAAATACTATGAATGTAGGAGTCGAGTGAGCAGTAAAACGCAGAGCAATTTGCTCATCTACCATTTTATGGACGCTGGCAATGTGCTGTCTTTATTAAAGTCAAATACGAAAAGAACACCATTCTTGAAAAAGTACCGCCCAAAGCTTTTGGGCAGAAAGTTCAATACAATGCAAAAACCTGAGATTATCAATTTAGTTGTTTCTTTATATGTAATGTAAAAGGAGTAACATTTTCTAATTTTTTCTCCTGAAATATATTAAATCGTTTGTTTGTATTACCTCATCTACTTTATTTCTAGTACATAGCTGAATTCCACAAATACTTGAATATTTTGATGGACAAAGACTTTAAAAATCTATCGAGATGTAAAGAAGCCTCAATATTATTATTATCCAATGTTTTAAATGTTAAATCTCATTTTCCTCTATAATACATTCACAGATAAAATAAGCCTGTTTTTATGTTTCTGTGCTTCATAATGTTACATTATGAAGATTAATTTCATATTCATTAATTATTGAATAAGAATTAAAGAAAGTCCAACTGTGGATCTGGCACTATTGTAGCAATCTTAGAATTGTCTAGTCCAGGAACATTTCCAATATTTGAGCATTGACCTTGTATTCATTCAGTTAAAGCTAAATATTAATAGCAAACATCAATTTGTGTGACAATTAATTTCATCAATGGATAGATTTGCTCATTAAAAAATCTTAAATCAGTTCCAAATCGACTTCCATCTAACCTCAAACTACAGTTCCTAGTTTATTAATTCATTTATTTTATTTCCCAACTAGTGGTTTCAGGTATTTGCAAAAGAATACCACACAGACCGTGTGTCCCTGCTCTTTTTTGAAGGCCTCCAAAATGAAATGCTTTCTTTTACCCCTTGTCATAAAAAATGTCTTTGCACTTCCAGTTACACTCCTCTAAACATGCTCCAGGTTGTTCATAAACATTTTTAGATAATGAAAACAAGAACTGCACATGCTACTATAGACATTACTTTTTCGACAGAGTGTGATGACCCCAAGTGTCATTCAAGACTCTGTATGACTGTTAATAAATATTTGTCCCATATCTACCTTACACTGTCAACATTTCCAACTTAATTCTTAATTGTTGCCTTTGTTGAGGAGAAGGTTATGTTTCCATGTGTTTTACTGACAAAGTGAACCAAACGAAGGTTCTAGACAAGATTAAATGCTGGGGAAGGGACATATAAGCCATTCACTTAATGTTCATTTTCATTGTAAAATACACATCAGATTTTTAAAGTCCTGAGGACACTCTGGGTATTGTCTCTAGAATACATCAATCAGCTTTTATTACTAAGCACATAAAATAAATCCTTCTTTTTTTGAGTTCTTCTTATATGCCAGACATAATGGAATCCCATTTTTGGACATTATGTTATATATTTTTAAACCTCATTACTACTCTGTTTTAAGATCACATATTACCATGTCATTTATTTTTCCAAAACATTTTATTAATGCTAGCTTGTTGAATTTTACATAGCTCTGTGAGCCTCCTTTCTCACATGAGGAGTATATTAATAAATAAAATGCAGCTTAAACATTACAGTAGCCTCCAAATAAGAAAAGCAGATGCACGTATACAATTTTTATTTTTTTCTTTTTATTTAATATACTCTAAGAGTAGTAAGAAAAGCTTAGAGAAAAAAAATTCCTTACATGTATAAAGCAAAAAACTCTACAAAAAGGCCTCCTTTATTTACTAAAATTTTATTAACTAAAATAATTACAGTTAATCATTTCTATTTCTTTTTTATGTGTTTCTATTTTTCTTCCTTATGTATATTTCTTCAATCCTTTTTGTTTTTCCCTTTATTTTTCTTACGTAGCTACCTGATATAATCTGAATATTTGTTGCTACCCAAATCTCATGTAGAAATGTAATCACAGTAAAAAGTAAAGTAGAGGTTTCTCTTCAAAGATACTTTCCTCCCCATCTAAATATAAGGTCCCATTCCAGCCAATAAAAACCGTACACAGCAGCAGAGGGGACATATCAGGTTATAAATAGCCCTATCTCCTTTGTTCAATATACTCTCGTGGCAAAACTGCTGGTGAGTGTACCCTTTATGCAGAAAGTAAAAATGGACTTGCTGAGGAAATTAAATGTATGTTCAAGTGCTATTTCTTTATGGCACTGGGAAACAAGCATTTCTAAAATCACCAATGTTGGAGGTGGGGCCTGGTAGGAGGGGTTTGGGTCATCTGAATAGATTCCTCATGGCTTGGTGCTGTCCTTGCAAGATCTGGTTGTTTAAAGTGTTTGGCACCTCCCCTACCTCTCCCTTGCTCCTGTTCACACCATGTGTGGTGCAAGCTCCTGCTTTGCCTTCTGCCATGAGTAAAAGCTGCCTGAAGTCTCCCTAGAAGCCAAGCAAATGCGAGCACTATGCCTGTACAACCTGTAGAACCATGAACCAATGAAAACTCTTTTCTTTATAAATTACCCAGTCTCAGGTATTTCTGATAGCAAAGCAAGAACAGCCCAATACAGAAAATTGGTACCAAGGCATAGGGCATTGTTATAAAAATACCTGAAAATGTGGAAGCAGCTTTGGAACTGGTTAATGGGCTGAGGCTGGAATAGTGTGGAGGGTTCAGAATAAGATGGGAAGATGAGGGAAAGTTTAGAAGTTCATAGAGACTGGTTAAATAGTGGTGATCAAAATTCTGATAGTGATTGTTAGGCAGGAATCTAGACCCAACATAGCAGTATCACCGGGCGTGGCAGGCCCTTTGTTAGGACTTCCTGCCCTTCACTTCCTGCTAAGACTCTCAGTGCGTGAAAAAAACCCATGCCCCCCAAAGAACCCCTGCTCTGCGCAAGCTCCTGGACACTTCATTCCCCAGAAATCAAAACCTCACTCAGGAAAATCGAAACCTACAAACCCTGCCTACCTCGCCCTATAAAAGTCCCCCCATACCCGCCCTGAGTATGACTTCCTCGGCCCTCCCCTTAGAGGACCAGTGAACTTCGCCTGCGAGCCCAATAAAGGATACCCTTATTCTCATCTGCCTCGTGTCTTCTTGCTCGGCTCTCCATTTACATTACATTGGTGCCGAAACCCGGGAGGAGACCCCTCCCCGGACCCCTGACGGTTCCGGCAGGCTCTCCTCCCCCAGAGCCAAGACCTCCTCTCCCAGCCAGGAGCTGTTTCACCAAATCCCAGACTCAATTTGATCACTGCTGGTTAAGTTTTCCCCCATCCTGCAGGCTGCGAGAATCCCTGCCCGAAATGTGCGTGGCTGTGTCAGGGCTTCCCCCATCCGTAGAAGCCACCATATCCCACACTCCAGGAGGCAGTGGGAGGACGCTCCGGTTGCCTCTGGACTGCCTGCCTCAGGACCATGGGGGCTGCCCAGTCCAAATCAGACCCAAAATCCCCTCTGGGGTGCCTCTTGGCTAATTTCCAGACTTTAGGTCTCAGCCAAGACCTAAAGCGAAAGCAGCTTATTTCCTTCTGCACAGTGGCATGGCCGCAGTATAAATTAGATAATCAGTCTCAGTGGCCTGCAGAGGGCACTCTAGACTTTAACATTCTCACTGATCTGACCAACTTCTGCAAGAGACTAAGCAAATGGTCCGAGGTACCCTATGTTCAGGCCTTTTAGGACTTCCGTTCCCACCCGGAGGTCTGCACCTGATGTTCATTGGCCCAGGTCTTGCTCGCGAAATCTCCTCCCTCAAGCAAGGAGAGGGACAATTCTCCCTCTTTCTCTGAGCCTCCTGATACTCTTTCCCTGCACCCCCTTGGTCCCCCGCTGAAACTTCCACCTATCAATCTCTTCGCACACAAGGCAAATAGTTCTTAGACCAAGGAAATTATCTCCTTCCAGCCTCACAGGCCCATTCTATTCTGTCATCATTTCATAACCTCTTCCATGTAAGTTACAAGCCGCTAGCCCGTCTCTTAGAATCTCTCATTTCCTTTCCATCATGGAAATCTGTCCTAAAGGAGATCACTTCTCAGTGTTCCATCTGCTATTCTACTGCCCCTCAGGGATTGTTCAGGCCCCTTCCCTTTCCTACACATCAAGCTCGAGGATTAGACCCTGCCCAGGACTGGCAAATTGACTTTACTCACATGCCCCAAGTCAGAAAACTAAAATATCTCTTAGTCTGGGTAGATACTTTCACTGGATGGGCAGAGGCCTTTCCCACAGGGTCTGAGAAGGCCACTGCGGTCATTCCTTCCCTTCTGTCAGACATAATTCCTCAGTTTGGCCTTCCTACCTCTATACAGTCTGATAACGGACCAGTCTTTAATAGTCAAATCACCCAAGCAGTTTCTCAGGCTCTCAGTATTCAGTAAAACCTTTATATCCTTTACCGTCTTCAATCTTCAGGAAAGGTAGAATGGACTAACGGTCTTCTAAAAACACACCTCACCAAGCTCAGTCACCAACTTAAAAAGGACTAGACAACACTTTAACCACTTTCCTTTCTAAGAATTCAGACCTGTCTTCGGAATGCTACAGGTTACAGCCCATTTGAGCTCCTGTGGGACCAACTTAGACTGCACCCCAAAAAAACTTTCATCCCTACTGTCTTCTGTCTAGTCATACTCCTATTCACCATTCTCAACTACTCATAAATGCCCTGCTCATGTTTACACTGCTAGTTTACACTGTTTCTCCGAGCCATCACAGCTGATATCTCCTAGTGCTATCCCAAGTCGCCACTCTAAATTCCCTGTTAAAGTAAATAATCTTTGCTAGCAAGGCTATGCTGAGCCTCCTTAAGCACTCTCTAATTAGATGTCCTAGGTCCTCCCAATTCTTAGTCCTTTAATACCTGTTTTCTCTCCTTTTCTTATTCAGACCTTGTGTCTTCTGTTTAGTTTTTTAATTCATACAAAACCGCATCCAGGCCATCACCAATCATTCAATACGACAAATGTTTCTTCCAATGGCCCCACACTTATCTCCCTTTGCTGACTCTCATTTCGCCTGCACCCAGGTGAAATAAACAGCTATGTTGCTCACACAAAGCCTGTTTGGTGGTCTCTTCACACGGGCGTGCATGACATTTTGGTGCCGTGACTCCAAATAGCCAGAAAACGGTACTTTCGATATTTTCCATCCTACAAGAGCTAAATAATTCTTGTCATAAAGTGGGCAAATGGTCTGAGGTGCCTGACATCCAGGCATTCTTTTACACATCAGTCCCTCCCTAGTCTCTGTTCCCAATGCAACTTGTACCAAATCTTCCTTCTTTCCCTCCCGCCTGTCCCCTCAGTCCCAACCCCAAGCGTCACTGAGTCTTTCTAATCTTCCTTTTCTACAGACCCCTCTGACCTCTTCCGTCCTCACCAGGCCGAGCTAGGTCCCAATTTTTCCTCAGCCTCTGCTCCCCTACCCTGTATCTTTTTATCACCCCCCTCCTCACACCCAGTCTGGCTTAGTTTCATTCCACGACTAGCCCTCCCCCACCTGCCCAGCAATTTCCTCTTAAAAAAGTGGCTAGAGCTAAAGGCATAGTCAAGGTTAATGTTGCTTTTTCTTTATCTGACCTCTCCCACATCAGTTAGCGTTTAGGCTCTTTTTCATCAAATATGAAAAACTTAGCCCAGTTCATGGCCCGTTTAGCAGCAACCCTGAGACACTTTTCAGCCCTAGACCCTCAAAGGTCAGAAGGCTGACTTATTCTCAATATGCATTTTATTTTATTACCCAATCTGCTTCTGACATTAAATAAAGCTCCAAAAATTAAATTCCAGCCCTCAAACCCCACAACAGGACTTAATGAACCTCGCCTTCAAGGTGTACAATAATAGAGTAGAGGCAGCCGAGTAGCAACTTATTTCTGAGTTGCAATTCCTTGCCTCCACTGTGAGACAAACCCTAGCCACATCTCCAGCACACAACCCCAAACGCCTGAACCGCAGCTGCCAGGGGTTCCTCCAGAACCTACTCCCCAAGGAGCTTGCTACAAGTGCCGGAAATCTGGCCACTGGGCCAAGGAATGCCCGCAGCCCGGGATTCCTCCTAAGCCATGTCCCATCTGTGCGGGACCCCACTGGAAATCGGACTGTCCAACTCACCTGGCAGCCACTCCCAGGGCCCCTGGAGCTCTGGCCCAAGGCTCTCTGACTGACTCCTTCCCAGATCTTCTCAGCTTAGCAGCTGAAGACTGACGCTGCCCCATCACCTCGGAAGCCTCCTGGATCATCACAGATGCTTTGGGTAACTCTTACAGTGGAGGGTAAGTCTTTCCCCTTCTTAATCAATACGGAGGCTACTCACTCCACATTACCTTCTTTTCAAGGGCCTGTTTCCCTTGCCTCCATAACTGTTGTGGGTGTTGACGGTCAGGCTTCTAAACCTCTTAAAACTACCCAACTCTGGTGCCAACTTGGACAACATTCTTTTATGCATTCTTTTTTATCCTCACCTGCTCAGTTCCCTTATTAGACCAAGACATTTTAACTAAATTATCTGCTTCCCTGTCTATTCCTAGGCTACAGCCATACCTCATTGCTACCTTTTCCCCCAGTTCAAAGCCTTCTTCACATCCTCCCCTCATACCCCCCAACCTTAACCCCCAAGTATAGGACACCTCTACTCCCTCCTTGGTGACTGATCATGCACCCCTCACCATCTCATTAAAACCTAATCACCCTTACCCCACTCAATGCCAATATCTCATCCTGCAGCACGCTTTAAAAGGATTAAAGCCTGTTATCACTTGCCTGCTACAGCATGGGCTTTTAAAACCTATAAATTCTCCTTTCAATTCCCCCATTTCACCTGTCCTAAAACCAGACAAGGCTTACAGGTTAGTTCAAGATCTGCACCTTACCAACCAAATTGTTTTGCCTATCCACCCCATGGTGCCAAACCCATATACTCTCCTATCCTCAATACCTCCCTCCACAACCCATTATTCTATTCTAGATCTCAAACATACTTTCTTTACTATTCCTTTACACCCTTCATCCCAGCCTATCTTTTGCTTTCACTTAGACTGACCCTGACACCCATCAGGCTCAGCAAATTACCTAGGCTCTACTGCCACAAGGCTTCACAGACAGCCCCCCATTACTTCAGTCAAGCCCAAATTTCTTCCTCATTTGTTACCTGTCTCGGCATAATTCTCATAAATACAAAATTACTCTCCCTGCTGATCGTGTTCAGCTAATCCCTCAAACCTCAATCCCTTCTACAAAACAACTCCTTTCCTTCCTAGGCATAGTTAGTGTGGACAGAATTCTTACACAAAAGCTAGGACCGCATCCTATAGCCTTTCTGTCCAAACGACCTTACTGTTTTAGCCTAGCCTTCATGTCTGCATGCAGTGGCTGCCACTGCTTTAATACTGTTAGAGGCCCTAAAAATCACAAACTATGCTCAACTCTCTACAGTTCTCATAACTTCCAAAATCTATTTTTCTTCCCCCAACCTTTGCTCAAGACAACGCTTAAGCTGATAAGGAAACTAAAAAAGCAGCCATCAAAAGGCATCAGATCCCATCGCTCAGGACAATGCTTATGCTGATAAGTTAGCTAAAAATGCAGCTAGCTTCCAACTTCTATCCCTCATGGCAGTTTTCCTCCTTCACATCGGCCACACCCACCTGCTCCCCCGCAGGAGGAATGTCTTAGCTATATACTTTATTTCTCAATGGGCTCCGGATATCCGAAAAAAATTAAAAATGGTGGAGGACGGCCCTCAAACTCCCATCCAGGATTTAGTCAAACTGGCCTTCAGGGTCTACAACTCCAGGGAGGAAGCCGCTGAGGCTCAGCGACAGGTGAGGCTAAAAGAGAACGTAGACCTCCAAACCCAGGCCTTGGTAGCAGCCCTGAGGCCAGCCGGCTCCAGGAGCTCTCCGAGAGGAGGTACTCCCCAAGCACCACCTGGTGCCTGCTTCAAGTGGGGTAACAAAGGCCACTGGGCCAGGCAGTGCCCCAACCCTGAGGAGCCAACTCGCCCCTGTCCGAGCTGTTGGCAGATGGGCCACTGGAAGTTGGACTGCCCCAACCTGAGGACAGTTGCTACGCCTCCATGTGATGACCCTCCTCCAGGTACTGGAGGCACATGCCAGCTCCTCGACACCGATGAAAATTAAAAGGCCCAGGCTAGAAAATCTTTCCTACTGTGGAGGCCCAGGCTGGAAAGTCTCTCCTACTCTCACCGAGCCCAGGGTTACGCTCCAGGCAGCGGGTAAGTGCATATCCTTCCTTATGGACACAGGAGGCTACCTACTCTGTTTTGCCTTCCTCCAGTGGCCCCAGCTATCCCTCCGCTGTCACGGTCATAGGAATTGATGGCACTCCCTCCACCTACTGCCAGACTCCTCCTCTGTCTTGCTGCCTGGATGGTTCCCTCTTCTCGCACTCATTTCTTTTCATTCCTTCAGGCGCAGTCCCCTTGCTAGGATGAGACCTCCTCTCCAAGCTAAAGGCCTCAGTTCACCTCTGGCCCAACCCTTCCTCACACCTCATGCTCCTCTTTCCTCTCCTCTCACCTAATAAACCCTGCCAGGCTGATACTTCACTCCTGGTTTTCGGTCCCCAAGACTCCACCAGAGAAACCTCAGATCAGGGCCCTCACTTAGGTGGTGGCAGTCGTCTATGGCCGGTTAGGTCCTACCCTTTCTAAGCCCCTTACTAATCATTGGCTTCTTGCTACTCATAGCTCTCTGTGTCCTCTGCTTCATCCAGGAACGCATGAAAGAAGTCTCCTGGGTCACTGTCAATCAGATGCTACTCCATCCCTATATCCAAGTTCCGACCTCTGAAGGACCCCACAATGACCTATACCAGCAAGAAGCAGCCAGATGAACACATTGCCCCTTTTTCTTATTAGAAAGAGGTCAGAATGTTAGGCAGGAATCTAGACCCAACATGGCGGTATCACCCGGCATGGCAGGCCCTTTGTTAGGACTTCCTGCCCTTCACTTCCTGCTAAGACTCTCAGTGCGTGAAAAAAGCCCACGCCCGCCAAAGAACCCCTGCTCTGTGCAAGCTCCTGGACACGTCATTCCCCAGAAATCAAAAACCTCACTCAGGAAAACTAAAACCTGCAAACTCTGCCTACTTCGCCCTATAAAAGGCCCCCGATATCCGCCCCGAGCACAACTTCCTCGGCCCTCCCCCTAAAGGACCAGTGAACCTCACCCGCAAGCCCAATAAAGGAGACCCTTGCTCTCATCTGCCTCGTGTCTTCTTGCTCAGCTCCCCATTTATATTACAGTGATGTGGACAGTGAAGTCCAGGCTGCTGAGGTTTCAGATGGAAATGAGGAACTTATTGGGAACTGAAGCAAATGTCATGTGTGTTATGCCTTAGCAAATATCTTGGCTGGATTGTATTCATGCCCTAAGGATCTGTGGAAGTTTGAACTTCAGAGAGATGATTTAGGGTATCTGACAAAAGAAATTTCCAAGCAGCATAGCATTCAAGAAGTTCTCTGGCTGCTTCTAACAGCCAGCTTCAAATGCAGGAGCAAAGAAATGACTTAAATTTGGAAGTTATATTTAAAACGGAAGCAGGACATAAAAATTTGGAAAATGTGCAGCCTGCCTGTGGGGTAGAAACAAAAAGCCCATTTTTAGGAGAAGAATTCAAGCAGGCTGTGCAGCAATCACTTACTAAAGAAATTTGCATAACTAAAAGGGAGTCAAGTGCCAATAGCCAAGACAATGAGGAAAAGGACTCCAAGGCATTCCGAGATCTTCTAGGCAGCCCCTTCCATCAGAGGCCCAGGGGGACTGAATGGTTTTGGTGGTGTGGGAATCGGCCCAGAGTGCTACTGCCCAGTGTTACCCCAGGAGGCTCCTGCTAACATAATGGCTGTTGTGGTTCCAGTCACCACTCAGAGGCCTCACAGTACAGCTTGGGCCACTCCAGAGAGCATAAGCCACCATAAGCCTTGGTGACTTCCACGTAGTATTAAGCCTGCAGGCATGCACAGTGCAAGAGTGAAGGTTTGGCAATCTCACCCTGGATTTCAGACAAAGTATGAGAGAGGCTGGGTAACCAGGCAGAAGCCTGCTGTAGGGGCAGAGCCCTCACAGAGAAACTCTACCAGGGTAGTGCTGTGGGGAAATGTGGGGTTAGGACTCCCTCACAGAGTCCCAGCTTGGACACTGCCTAGTGGAGCTGTGGGAAGGCAGCCACCATCCTCCAGACTCCAGACAGGTGGTGGCAACAGCAGCTTGAAACTTCAGTGTGGAAAAGACGCAGGAGCTTCCCAAAGCCCTGGGTGCCCACCCCTTGCAGCTGTGTGCCTTGTATGTGGGACATTTCATCAAAGGAGAGTATTTGGGAGCTTTAAGACATAACAACTACCCTGCTGAGTTTTATACTTGCATGGGGCCTGTAGCCCCTTTCTTTTGGCTGATTTCTCCATTTGGGAATGGGAATGTTTACCAAATTCCTATAATCTCATTGTATCTTGTAAGTAAATAAGTTAATTTTTATTCTACAGGTTTATAGGTAGAAAAGATTTGCCTTGTCTCAGATGAGATTTTAAACTTTGAACTTCTGAATTAACTCTGGAGTGAGTTAAGACTTTGGGGGACTATTCAGAAGGCATGATTGTATTTAACAATGTGAGAAGTGTAAGGGATGTGTGGAGGTCAGGGGCAGAAAGATATAGTTTGGATGTTTGACCCCACTCAAATGTCATGTTGAAATGTGATCTCCAGTGTTAGAGGTGGTACCTGGTGGGAGGTGTTTGGGTCATGGAGATGGATCCCTCATTAGTTTAGTGCTGCCGTCATGGTAGTAAGCCAGTTCTCATGAGATTTAGTTGTTTAGTATTGTGGTACCTCCCCCATTCTCTCTTGCTCTTGCTTTTCCCATGTGACATGCCTCCTCCTCCTTCACCTTCTACCATGAGTAAAAGCTCCCTGAGGCCTCCTCAGAAGCTCAGCAGATGCCAGTGTTATGCTTGTACAGCCTGCAGATCCACGAGCCAATTAAACATTTTTTATTTATAAATTACCCAGTCTCAGGTATTTATTCATAGTAATGCAAAAAATGGCCAAATACACTATCAATTAATGAATCAATCACTTATCTATCTTTTTAAAGAAGATGAAAACTGTTAATTTTCAACATATACTACATGTGCTTCATTTAAGTGGAATAGTGTTCTATTATAAAGAGCTACCTATTCTTTAGCCACTCCCTTATTTGCTGAACTTTGTTTCAATTTGTGCTCATTGTAAATAATTACACAAGAAATACTCTTATGAATATACCTCTGAGTATGAGGAATTTTGAAGGCTAGGTTACTAGAAATGTCATTGCTAGTGAAAAGGTAAGTACCTCAGAATTATATTAGAAACTATATTATTAGTTCCTCCCCTCCCCTCATGAAATAGCAGCAACAAAAACAACATAAAAATTATACTTTCACAGAACACACAATAGTACTTACTTGGAAATAAGAATTTGCAATCAAGTTCAAAATCATTTTTAATACCTAGAGAAATTTCTAGAATTGTCTAGCATCCATCTATCCAACTACCCCTTGTCATCTCATTCAATTTGGCAAACTCATAACTTCTCTATAGTTATGAGGAAAATAGTCAGTTAGATTATTAAATAAACCCTTTAAGGGGCCAGCACCTCCTGTCCAATTGCAGTTTTTGCTAGAGACCCTCATTCATCTGTGCCTTTTTCTCTTTTATGAACTTGTTCATTGATTAATTCCCCAGAAAGCTATCTGCATTTCAGAGACACTATATTCATTCTCCACTCATTCCCCAACTATTCTACTTCTCTCTTCCTTTCAAATGAATATGCCCGTGTTTTACCTTTCACAGATGTCAGGCAAGGTAGAGTACCCATTAGTGCAGAGGCAACACAATCCCTTTCTACAGACAATCAATCATATTCTGTTAGTCAGAATCTCAAATCACTTAAATTGATCTTAGGAATAGATAACATGCTTTTTATCTTAGTGACAGGTATCAATGAAGTAAAGGTGAGATCTTAAGTATTAGATGTATCAGCTACCTACGTTCCGTAATATAAACACATTTTTAATCATCCTATTGTATAAGTGACTGTGCATATGCATTTTATGCTTCTGAATTTTAATTTATATTTATCCTTATCTATATTTATTTTAAAAATACATCCTCCTAGACAAAAGAAATATAAAACTGAGGCAAACAAGAAGTAACAAAGTGACTACAAAGCAGTAATTGGATGTAACAGACTTCTAGGAGCCATGTCAATAGTTTCTCTTTGTTTTTTTAAAAATATTGTCTCCCCCACCCCACTTGCTGAGAACTTATATTGACAGTACACCAAGGCAGAATAATCTGTGGCAAAAATAATAACATTTTAGAAAATAATAAAATTAAATGTTTGAAAGTCATTAGGTTATATATTCTAATCCAATCATTATTTTATAATAAAAAAGTTCTGTACATTAGTAAGTATTTTCAGGAAACATAGTGAGTTCTGGCCTAATGCAAAAACTATTGCCATACAAATGTAAAACTTAAATTTTACATATAATAATAATACTTTTTAAAAAAACAATATTGAATAGTAAAAACATTTGGTTACACTTGGAATTGTTTTTAACAATACTGGATGCTGACTCTTTTGGTTGTCTTTGTAAGGGGTATTTCTTTTCTTGTCATAATGTCTTATTATTTCATTAGCTATGGTTCTGGCCAGGTTGGAGGAAAGTAACAGACAGTCCAACAGAGATTGTGGCTCCATAGATTCCAACGATTCTGGTAAAATGCTGAATGATCAGATCCTGAAGATGAGCTGCCCTGGAAAGTGCTGGTATTTGATAGTTGTACCTGAAGAGTTTGGCATAACAATGAATGCAATTTATAGACTGACTTCCTTCCTTCCTTCCTTCCTTCCTTCCTTCCTTCCTTCCTTCCTTCCTTCCTTCCTTCCTTCCTTCCTTCCTTCCTTTCTTTCCTTCTTTCTTCTGCTTCTTCTTCTTCTTCTTCTTCTTCTTCTTATTATTATTATTATTATTATTATTATTTTGAGACAGAGTCTCGCTCTGTCACCCAGGCTGGAGTGCAGTGGCGCAATCTCAGTTCACGGGAAGCTCCGCCATTCTCCTGCCTCAGCCTCCAGAGTAGCTGGGACTACAAGCGCCCGCCACCACGCCCAGCTAAATTTTGTATTTTTAGTAGAAATGAGGTTCTTCTTATAAAATCAGCTTTTGCCAAATATAAGCCCATACAAGGTAAGAATAGAAGAAAAAAATAGCAAATATAACAGACACTGTCTAAGGTATTCTTGCTGATGAAGACAGTCATACTCAAATTGAACAATTATACCTCTCAAATACCGTGTTTCAGTTAGTATCAGACAGTAGTCCCACAAGATACTATTGATTTACTATACATTGAGATATTATAATATTTTTCTCATTAAATGCTTCTTGTATAATCTATGATGCCCAGGATCTAAGTACAAATTTTCTTAACTCATTTTAGATCGTCCTTTTTCTTAGTTTTCCCTGCTACTGTCCCAGGCAAAGACCTTCTTTTCCTCATTTCTCAGTTCTTTCCTCAGCAGAAATATTCCACAGAAAGAAACAGCTGTCTCTATATACAAAGAAAACACTCATTTAAAAGATCTGACTTTGTTTTATTTACACATATGATACAAAACATGGCTTTGTCATTAGAATTTTAAACTAGCATTTAAAATATCTTATTTCTTATGCTATTTCCTTAAATAATAGTTACCTAATAAGAAAATGTACCATAGAACTTCTCTGTTCAATAGTCTATCTAGCCATGTTTGGCTCTGAGTACTTCAGATGTGGCTAGTGTAAACTGAAATATCTGTAAATAAAAATTGCAAATCTCTTTTAAAGAAGACAAAATAAGTCATGAGTAATTATTATGTTGGTTACATGATGAAAAGTTAACATTTATATTTGGTTAGATTATTTTATTAAAATTAATTATACTTGTTTTATATTAAAGATATTAAATATGCTAATATTAAATTTTGATATGATATTACAATTATTTTCTTGTTTTATTTTTTCAGTGTTGCCACTAGACTATTTAAATGTCATGTTCACATTTGTGGTTCACAGTATATTCCAGTTGGATGGTGATGCTTTAGAGAAAATGCAGCTAAGATAAATAAAGACTATGGCTAGACCTTGTAAGGAAGTTGCATTTGAAAGGATTTAATTTCATTGAGGGATAAAATGAAATCCCTTCAAATGAGACTCCCTTACGAAGTTATTAAAACATTTTCCATATGTGTAAATGAATCTGAGCAAAACCTCAAAACACTGAGAAACTCATGGGGACATGGACAAATTTATATAGTTTTATTTCATCCTTAACTCACAAAATCTGAACTGACACTATTGGATATGATTTTTTTCTCTTTGTTATCAATTCAACTGTATTTAAAGGATTAAAACATATTTTAATAATGTAAATTATAAATATAAAATGTGATTATTTGATGGAATATATCAAGTTATTCTTTTCTTTGCAAGGACAGAATGAAAGTCATGGACAAACAAAATCTATGAGTAGAACTTTCATCATGTGCAATTTCAGCCTTCCAATAATCTTTGCTTATCTTGAGAAAATAATTTTGTCTTTTGCTTAGCCAAAGAATGATGCATATTCTTGTCACAAAGAGATATGTTACTGGCATAGCCACACAGACTTCTTACCTAAACTGTCAAGCTAAGAAAAAGCCCAAATAGAAATAACTTCTCAAACTTCCCAGGTTGAAACAAATAGCCAGTACTAAAAATGTATTCTTGGAGAGAAAAAAACTAATTCAAACTCCAGAGTTCTATGTTGCCTTTGCTATAAATATCGGTATAACAATTTATGACATTAGGAAGTTTCCATTCTGCCTCTTACAGTGAATGATCCTTGGGAGGATTGATTTCACTTCACAGTAACAGAACTCATTAAACAGCTTTGCATCAACAATTTTCTTTCTCGAATCCATTTGAGTTTGTTAAAGAATCTGCCTCAGAGCAGTAACTTTTCATCTTCTACAGGAATAAAACTGAGTGAGTTGTAGGCCCTATTTATACTACATTGTCTATTAAGGGCATTTGAGAGGTAGAGGTGCAGCTTTTAAACTTGTTTAAAAGTTTAAAGAGACAGAAGGAAGAGACAGAAGGAAAGTTTCAAATAGAAAATAGTCCCTAAATTTGACCTCCTTGCATTTTTTTTTTTTTTTTTTTTTGAGACGGAGTCTCGCTCTTTCGCCAGGCTGGAGTGCAGTGGAGCGATCTCGGCTCACTGCAACCTCTGCCTCCTGGGTTCAAGCAATTCTCCTGCCTTAGCCTCCTGAGTAGCTGAGACTAAAGGCTCACGCCACCAAGGCCAGCTAATTTCTGTACTTTTAGTAGACATGGGGTTTCACCATGTTGGCCAGGATGGTCTCGATCTCTTGACCTCGTGATCCGCCTGTCTCGGCTCCCAAAGTGCTGGGATTACAGGCATGAGCCACTGCACCTGGCCGCATTTTTATAGGTATAAAAAAATATTATGAATTTATATTTCATTTAGTCCCTCGTGGAATTCCTTCCTGTATTTTATGCTATTTTCCTAAGTCTAATTGATTCAAATTAATATAAATAAATTGATGTTGCAGAAGATCATTTTCAGGTTTGACACTCCAGGAATACATGCAGGGAGAAAGTTCTTAATAGTAAGAACATGGTAAGAATTTTTTTTTAATTTGCTGAGCATACCTTTATTTGTTTCCACCCATGTTCCATTCATAGTTCCACAGGATATTTACAACCACTGAAGATGGCAGCTGAGGAAGATTTTATAATATTAAACAATTCACATTAGTCATATATTTGTATATTTCTGGACCTAGACATACCATGTGTGAAGGGTAATACCAATTATTTACCCTTGCATATAGACTGACACTGAACACATGGTACAGATTTAACATACAATTGGTGAATTAAAAGCAATTGAGAAAGATGGGGAAAAAGAGGAGTAAAAAATAAAAATAGAGCCGCAACACTACAGGGCAGAAAGGTTGCCTTCTTGAACAGAGGCTGCAGCAGCCCTGTGTTTGCATTGCTTCCAATTTCAGGGAGAAAGATCACGAATTATATTTTACTAACAATAAAATTATGTATTTCTAGATTCCATTCCCACCTACTCTAGTGAAATCCTGGTGTCTTCTGAGTCATTTCTTAGTCATTGGATATTTTTTTCGAGGATCTGATATTTTTCTCTGTGTTCTTAGGTATTTGATATTCCCCCCCGTCTTCTACTTTGGTCCTTCTACTGTTGTCTTCCCAGGAAGTTCCTGCTGCCACAGAGTTGTTTGTTGATGTGTCAAAAACCACGGCTGCCAGGGATCCCCAGAAAGGAGCCAGGGCTGCTCTTCTTTTGATCACAGGTGAGACTGATGTCTCAAGGGAGATCTCAATCATTACCAGTCTTTGTTTTCAGAAGCTGCTGGTTACCTCGTTCTTGATTAACAGAAGCTATAACCACATCATATTTTTAGGATCACTCATTGTGTCCAAGCAACGTGATGTCTTACGCCAAAGGAGAGAATAATATTTCATTTTTACTAAACTGTTTGACACAATCCAGCAGCATAGTTTTGGACCCATAAGTCTTAAGCTATCTATAGTGAAAGCAGCTCTTTCTCTCTGTTCTACATAGCCTCTAATCCATAATGGATAAATTGATTTTGTTTTAGCCATCTCTTTCTCCTTCCTACAAGCATGCTTGTTTACAGCAGTAGCAAGACACACATTGAGGGGAAAATAAATTAAAAAGTTCTCATCAGGCCTTGTGTCTAGTCCAGTTGTACCAACTCATTCTTTGTCCAAAGGTCTGTATTATATCATAAGAAATTAAATAGCAATTATCAAAGTGATACTCTGATACTCAGATGTAGAGCCTCTCAGGAAATCCAGAGGGAGAATGCATGATTAGCAGGACAGGATTTGGGTTAACCAAGTTCCAGACCAAAATATTTCATAAAAATATCAAAGCCTCATCTTTACCTCTAATAATTTACTTTTGGCATTTTATGTAAAGTGTATTAACCAGAATCAAAAATACTTCCATAACATATTTTTATCCCTCAGTTAAGGATAATGTAAGTCATCTATGGATATATACAACTTCAAGGGGAAAGTTCCAGAACCTCAAGAGGTGAAGATTCAACCAATTCCCACATTATTAATATACTACTTAAATAAGTAGTGCCCTATTTCTAATTTTAAATATCACCGGGAGACATTTTAATGGTTTTAGATATTTTAAAAATATATTTTAGTACCTTCTTTTCTGCAGCATTCAAGCAGCATATACAGTTTTGGGGTAAAATTGATTCATCCTATTTAAGTCATAAGGAACAGAAAGAGATGGCCTATTTTTAAGTAAGTGTTTGAAAACTTTAATAAATTGGTCACTGTTCTAAATTGGATAAAGCATTTGATATAGGTCGGATATTTTGTCCCCTTCAAGTCTCATGTTGAAATGCGATCCCCAGTGTTAGAAGTGGGCTTTGTGGGAGGTGTCTGGGTCATGAATGGCTTGGTGCCTTCCCTGCAATAGTTAGTCCTCCCCTCTACTAGCTCGTTAGAAATCAGGTTATAAACTAATCTCGGCCCTCGCCCCCTCTCTCTCGCTCTCTCGCTTTATGACATGCCTGCTCCCCTTTTCCTTCTGCCATGATTGAAAACTTTCTGAGACCTCACCAGGTGCAGATGCTGACACCATGCTTCTTGTACAGTCTGCAGAACCAGGAGCCAAGGCTTCGCTGACATCTGTGTTCTGATGAATCCAAGAATGTATGTCTCTTGCTTGAATTCCTCTCTTGATATTTAGATGTGTGTATTTAACAGGTTATTTGAAATTTTCTCCTAGATATCTAGTAGGCATCTAAAACTTAATATGTTGTGATGGTCAATTTACGTGCCAACTTAGCTAGGTTATGGCATCCGGTTGTTTGGTTAAACACTAGATGTTGCTGTGAAGGTACATTTTAGAAGTTATTAACATTTTAATGAGTAGACTTTGGTAAAAACAAATTGCCCTTGTTTGTTGACCTCATCTAATCATTAGAAGGCCTTAATACAAAAGACTAAGGTTTGCTGAAGAGGAATGAATACTGCCCCCAGACTGCCTTCAGACTACAAAATGAACTCTTGTCAGAATTTCCAGCCTGCTGGCCTGCTTTGCAAATTTTATTTTATTCTTTATTTTTTAACCGTTTATACTTTTTAGTTTTTACAATTAATTAATTAATTTTTATGTGTGTGTGTGAGACAGGATCTCACTCTGTCACCCAGGCTGGAATGCAGTGGTGTGATCAGAGCTCACTGCAGCCTCGACCTCCTGGGTTCAAGTGAACCTCTTTCCTCAGACTCCCAAGTAGCCGCTATCACAGACATACACCACAATGCCCGGCTAATTCAAAAAAAAATTTTAGATGAGGTCTTGTGGTGTTGTGCAGCCTGGTCTTCAACTCCCAGACTCAAGCAATCCTCCTGCCTCACTTCCCAAAGTGCTAGAATTACAGGCATGAGCCGATGTACCTGGCTTGCTCTGCAAGTTTTAGATTTGTCCATCCTAACAAACCCTTGAGCCATTATTTAAAACAGTCTCTGTCTGTCACACTCACTCTTCGCTCTCTTTCTCCACCTTTCACTACCTCTCTCTCTGCATATATACCCTATGGTTTCTACTTACATCAAGTAATTAATTTATTACTTGATTAATAAATTATTAAATACATTAAGATTAATACATATATCAAGAAATAAATTCTTGATCTTTCTTCAAAACTTGCTCCTCCCAGGCCCTCCACATCTTAGTAGGTAATACATTCTTCTTTTTAGTTGACCAGACCAAAAACAATGACAACCAAAAAATGAGTCATCCTTGAATCGTCTATTTCTCTTGCACACACCACATCCAATCTCTCAAGAAATGCTCTCAACTCTATCTTTGAAATGATTTACATTCTGACTACCTTTCACACTATTGACTTTCAGCTGGATTTCTGAAGTTGATTTCTTACATAAACCTTAACTCTGTAAAATATACTTAGCGTAACCTCAAAATAAACTCACACATATTGGGGAAAACAATTGAAGAATTCCCACTAGGGCAAGAATGCCCATCGCTACAACTATTATTCTAGAGGTAATGATCCACTCCTGTAGATAAGAGAAATAAGTCAGACAGAGAAAAATTCAAATGTAGTGGTATAAAAATAGACTAATGACATGATTGCACACCTGGAAAAGACAAATGTTTTAACTGAAAAATTAACATAAACTACCATGAGCACAGCATAGGAGAAGAAGTGAGGTATCATAAATTCATAGGCAGCATACAGTTGAAGAGACTAAGGCACCTGGAACAAGGCTATCTAGATTGACCTAGACTTTGAAATGTATTAGCTGTGATTTTGGAAAAACTTGATCTCCTTTTGCCTCATTTTTTCTTCTATCTAAAGTGGGGTGATATACATAGCTACATCATAGCACTGTAATAAGAATCAAAAGGGTTAATACATGCTAAGTTCTAGGACTATTACTTTGGTATAAAACAGTTTACTATGATAACTATGTTGTTATTATAACATTTATTGTTAATATTGAATTATTACCAATATTTATATAAGACAACCCCTTTCAAAACTGCAAACTATTTTCTCATTTTCTCTAAATTGAGTTTTTTCCTCATCCCTACAGTAACCATATCCTTTAGAAAGAAGTCGACTTCATTTTCTAAGAGCTAAAAGAGGTGATTTTTTTACATTATTTGGGGGGTTTGCATTCAGTGATTTTGTGTGTTTTCTCATGGTACCTTGGCAACTTGTAACACACAACATACAATAATTAATATTGGAAGAACTTCTTCTATGTTGGGGAGTTCCGGCACATCTATAACAAGGGCCAGTTAAATTCAAAAATATGTACCTGAATCTAACATCCATTCTTCATGAAAAGTTTGACAGTAAGATCATATCAATCTTATATGCCAGGCATGAATAGAAATAACAGAATTTGACTCCCTACATATGAGTTACAGAACACATCTTGAAATATTATAAAATAAAAAGACCCATAGGATATCACCAGGCAGCGATAACACAGCAAGGGGTATGCTCGCCTCTGGCACCATCCCTTGACTTGAACAGTCTTCTCAGGTCTGAATTCTATTAATCTTCTCAGAAATTTCAATCTCTTTATATAAACTGCTATTCCTGAAACTGGAACACAGCCTCATGACTGGTGTGATACCCACAAAAGCCTTCGAGTTCTCAGTGTGCAGAAATGGTTTCCTATGTTTATCTCTTATGAGATCAGAACTAGCAAAACGCTTCTCACATGCAAAGTGCACAAATAAATTGATTTAATTAATTTCTTGTTTAATTGATTAATGGAATTTTGAGTATCTGAATATCTAAGGAAGATTTTCCTAGCTCTCCTCTTCAGTATAAGCTTAAGTTGGTAGTTAAGTACTTGACACCAGGCATGGAAAAGACAGAGAAATCCTACAGAATAGACGGCCTAGGGTTTTCCAGAATGTACTAACAATTTTTCATGCACCTGCTTTGGCTAGACTTAGTCATGCTTTCAATATTGCTTATCCACCTGCATTAACTACCCACAGAGGAAGCTACCAACTTATAGCTGAGTCATTTCTACTTGAAAGAGGAATCAAACCTATATTAGCAACTGATCAGAATACAGGAAGGAATACTCTAACTAACCCTTCTGTGAAATCCCAAAGTATACGCAATGTCACACCAGGAAATCAATAAGTGTGGATTTGCTTTTGTGTTTTATCAATCTTGAATCTACCTTATTATTTATCTGTGTGACTTGGCTAAGAAAAATGTCTGTTTGACAGCCATTGGGGTGGGCATTCCATGGCAACATATTCTGCAATGCATCTTAATTGCGAACAACAAAATATAATTTCAAGTATTGAAGGATACCCTGTAGTCTAATTACCTTGGTATTCTGAGAAGATAGAGTAACCAAAAATGACTTCAAGTTTACTGTTTTGCTTTCAAACTTGTGTACTGATTATTTTTGAAGCTCTACAAAAGAAACAGTGCAATTCCAGAATTAGAAGATTACTACATAAAAAATTTCATGTAAATATTCTCAAATATTTTGCCCATTAAAATATGAATGTGTGTGTGTATGTATATACATATATATGTGTGTGTGTGTGTATATATATATGCAAATCGGGTATAAAGACAGACCCATTTATATAATCTGATTTATTTTTCCACTGACATAAAGCCAAGAATTGTACTTCTACATACACATATGTAAATATTCCACTTATGGCAGGAATGCATATATGTCATCCAAATGGCAAGTACAAACACAGGCAAAACCCTCATTTTATACATTAGCACAAAATTAAAGGAAGGTCATATATTTGAGAACTGCAGTTGATAGAAACCTTGCTAAAGAAAAGTGCAATTAAGTTTCTAACCCTGTGCACTTGGCAAGCTTTCCCATATCCAACTTTTGGCATTGAGCCCTTAATAGGTCTTTTAATTAACAGAGACCTTGTTACTTCCCATTTCACTTTACCTGCGATCATATACAAAAGGATGGACCTTAGAGGCTATCGCTCTAGAAAGAACTATTTATATAGGGTTGATGCACATGGGCAGGAATGCATGCTTGTGATATATACAGAAGCAGCTGTGAGTGGAAATGTCTGGTCTATAATGAGGCCAGAAATTTTCCAGCAGGGCTAGGACTTGAACTGATCCTATAGGCAGGCACCAAAACCAAATAATCATAAACAATGAAACTGGCCAAAGTGCAGCCAGATAAACAGGTGCTGAGACAGAATGATAATAAGCAGAAAGAAAGATTCAGACCAGTTAGGAAGGCAAGAGGAGAAATTTGAGCAGAATGAAATACTTCTCTTACCAGGAAAACCAGCTAGTAAGGGTAAAACCACAATAGGATCACAGTTTGCAGCACACGAGTTAGCTAAAGAATAGAATAAGGCACAAGCAATGCTAAGATCTGAGATAATGACGAAGCCTTCAGATGGCTCAAATTTAATCTCGGCCATAATACTTCACAGAGATCTCTCTGAATCTTAACAAATATGACTTCTCTGCAGAAATCTAGATATTGGGGTCAATAGTAGTGCTTGCCTTCCAAGCCTTTTCCTGGAGATAGGATACCATCTTGAGACTTGGCTTGGCAAAGAGTGGCTCTGCAGTTGGCTTTTGATGCATGAATTGTCCAAAGTATTCCAGAGATCAGCATTTTCCCTTCGGATTTTTCTTTTCTTGTTTGAACTTTGTTTGAAGTATTAAATATTCAGAAAGGCAAAGCTAATTTCATATTATTTTCTTTGGACAAGCCTTGGCAGAGTGCCAGCTACAACTTCAGCTATATGACTGAATTCGATTTGATGGTAAATACGTATCACTCTCAAAATGTCTCAAAAATGAATGCCATTTGATGGTGCACAGTCTAAAAATATACATCAGTCTCATAAAAACATATATTGTAGATATGAAAGCTTGTCTCAAAACACATAATAGATTTCTCTGATATATTTTACAGCATGTATTTGTAGTCATTTAAATAATATTAACTGATTTCCTACAATGTATCAAAAACAATATTCAGTGTTGGGACAAAAGATGATGGAAAATGTGCCTCCCCCGGAGCATGGTGGAAACCAGCCATGAAACTAGTATCTGGCTGTAAACTAGAAGATAAACATCTAGATTTGGCTCTGTCCTGGACATTTTTTGGTAATCTTGGCAAGTCACTTTACTTGTCTTGAAAATACATTTATTCATCTCTATAATACTAGAGTGAGACAAAATTATTTCTAAAACCTGTTTAAGTTTCAAATAAGATGCTGAAATCTAATCCTAAATAGGTACAATTTGGGGGATAAAAATTACATGTTTTTATTAACGATCCCGGTAGCCCCTAGATAAACCTGGCATGAATCAGGTTTGTATTAAGAGAAAGGAGAAGCTAAAGGCTCTTTCTCAGAATTAAAGGCTTATCTTTAACACTTTGAACCACTGAAGCAGACACATATATCAAATTTCTTAGGCTCTAGTCCGAATGTCAATGATATCAGTTATGTCAGAGAAAACTAAGCGGAAAAACAAATCACTGAGAGAAGATGTAGAATTGCCTTCCTTAGATAAAGTTGAATGGTTAAAAACACAGGCAGCTGAAATCAGACTTGACCACTAGTATCTCAAACTCTCCACTATCCATAACTGGCCCTGAGTTGAGACACGGGGTAGAAATTTATATCTGGCTTTGACTCAGAAACTAGGCTTTCAACAGTTGCGTAAATGTGAGGTCTGGAAAACTGTATTTTTGCTTGCCTAATCAGCACTTCATTCATAAAGCAACAGATGCCGCAGCTTTTGCAGAGTCATGATGATAAACAAAGGAAAATCTAGTTAAATCAAGCTAGTCATTTTAAAAAATTTTAAGTACTTTTAAAAAATTAGAACATATTGTCCTGATCACAAAAGTAACATTTTTTTTAATTGCAGAGCACTAAAAAGTAGAGAAAATATAAAGAAATCTAATTTACACAAACCTCACCACTTGGAGATAACCTACCCTCATGCTCCACTACTGTGGGGCGGCTGCCACTATTTTCTGACTTTGATTTTCACTTCTCTTAATTTTGTGGATTTTACTGATTCATGGTCTCTGCTTCCATTTTGCTGTTTCTATTTGCATGTTTTCCACATGCTTTCCGTTTCAACACCTTAGGAAAAAGTAACTAAACAACTGGCTTTCACCATTGACTAGAGAAATCTGTGGGGCAGAGCTTTTGGGCCAGGCTACTTGCTAATCTCCTGGTCAGACTACGAAAGACAACAGCTGCCTCTTCCTCCGATGGACTTCTTCAGTCCCATTAGCTGTGTTCAGGATAGGAGGTCTCTGGGGCATGGTGCTGGGGGGTCCTTAGACCAAGAATCCCAAATCCCACAGAAAATGGGATTTGGCCTTGATACTCAATGTTAGACAGCTCAGAATAGGGAAATCACATGTGGTCAACACTTGGTAATATTAGCATTTAAAGGGAAATTACTTATATATAAACACAAATAAATAAATAAATCATCAGGAGTACTCAATTGTGCCCTGGTAGATGAGAGGCCCTCTACTGAATGCCCCTAATAACACAATGGAAGCACCCATCTATTATGTGTACACTCAGTGAGCAGCCAAGTCCCAGGGTTAGAAAATTTGTCTTCCCTCTCAGTAAGAGTTAAAGGTCTTGCTTCTCTCAAATAACATCTAAAAACCAACGTGTGAAGAAAAATACATTAAGTAAACAAGGATGAATAACCCTAAATACGTACAATCCATTGAGTAGATCAGAAATAACGTAGTCCTGTGCCAAGGTGAATTCCTGAGTCACTCATAGTTATTTTAAAGGAAACAAAGATTATCATAGGCAACTGTATTCCAACCCTGGAATAATAACATTGTAAGAATTCAGATGAAAATGAAAAGTCTCATTGTGAAGAATTCACAACAAATTTAAATTTCAATGAACCTTCGAGTAGACACCTGTATTTACAGAGTGGTTTTTTTTTGTTCTTCAATATTTGCTCTTTTTAGTAAAATTGCCTAAAATTGATATATTCTCCATTAATCTAGAATTTATAGCTTAATAAATGGGTGGTAAAAAGTTATATAAATATTTATATTTCATATTTAATTTTTTCCTATGTATCCAATTTAATTTTTTCCTATGTAAGAGGAAAATATGTATAGGTAGTCATTTGACAAATGCAGGTAGCAGCCATCTATAGACAGTTAATTAAATGTGAACAGAGTTGCCACAGAGGCGCTTCTCTCCTCTCCCTCATCAATCCCTCATCAACCTCTTTTAGCTGCAATTATGTGTGCTTAGCAATGAAATTTGGAAGTTAGAGTAAGGTTTTTCTTTTTTCGGAGGAAACTATCATTTACCCTTAAATCATTTTAATCTTTAAAACCTAGTACCATGCATGGTTCACAGTAGTTGTTCAGGTAAATGTGTGGTAAGCATTAATAGATGTCTAAAAAGCAATAGCTATCCCTGCAATTGCTTTCTTAAAAAGGAAACATCAGATGGAAAATGAATAAAGTAGCAAAAATTATATAGTTAAGGAGCAGGGAGAATCAGGGTGGAATATGAGAACTAGAACCATCCAGCCCCACACAGCATATTGTCCACATTTTCATGATTTAACAACTCCACTACATGTGTGTCAACATGACTATAATTCTAGGAAACTTGCCCAAGAAGATAATAGTTGCAAATAACTATTCATTCCAGGAACTTTCTGAAAATCTTATTTCAATAAAGATCAAATTGTTCAGCTCTTCAATAGAAGGCATAAGATGACAGCTTACTCCCCAAGTCTTTCTAAGGTTTCTCAAAATGTTCACCTTGCCACCTCAACCAAATCTAAATCATTAAAATCCTTGCTTCTCCCTAATCCAACTCTCTCATAAAAGACCCTCTTTAAATCATATTCCAAAGTTTCAAAAATATCCCGATTTTCCCTCCCCCTTTCAAGACTTTACTAAGACTTTATCAAGGTAATATTGTCCTTGACCAAGATGCTAATACACACAATTCTTTTTCGCAATAAACCAGTTGTTTTACAGTTTTGAGCAGCCATCATTCACCAATGGACAGAATTAAAGTGAGTGTTTTCTTTTTTCTGTATCTTTTTTTTTTTTTTTTGAGATGGAGTCTCGCTCCGTTGCCCAGACTGAAGTACAGTGGAGCAATCTCAGCTCACTGAAACCTCCACCTGCCTGGTTCAAGCAATTCTCCTGTCTCAGCCTCCCAAGTAGCTGAGACTACAGGCATGTGCCACCATGCCCAGTTAATGTTTTGTAATTTTAGTAGAGACAGGGTTTCACCATGCTGGCCAGGCTGGTCTCGAACTCCTGACCTCGTGATCCACCCACCACCTCGGCCTCCCAAAGTGCTGGGATTACAGGTGTGAGCTACTGTGTCTAGCCCCTATAGTGAGTCTTTTCTATGTATAGTTATTTTTCATACTACAGCTCTTGATATTTTAATCATAGAAAAGTTTTACAAGTTAAAAAATGTAATTAACTAAAAAAGAAGTGAAAACATTTAAAAATGAAAGACAAAATAGCCTAATTTTATGTCAGAATGTTAATACAAGTGATATAGAACTATTAAATGATGTTTAAATTACTGTAAGAATTATCTTATGTGATTTTAATTATTATTATTTCAATAGTTTTTAGGGAATAGATGGTTTTAGTTACATGGATAAGTTGTTTAGTGGTGATTTAGGAGATTTTGGTGCACACATCACCTGAGCAGTGTACACTGCACTCAATGTGTAGTCTTTTATCCCTCACCTTCCTCCCACACTTCTTGAGTCCTCAGAGTCCATTATGTCCTTCCTTTTTTTCTTTTTCCTTCAACTTTTATTTTAAGTTCCAGGTGCATGTGCAGGATGTGCAGGTTACATGGATTATATATGTACATAGGATGTGCCATGGTGGTTTGCTGCAAAGATCAACTCATCACATAGGTATTAAGTCCAACATCCATTAGGTATTCTTCCTCATGCTCTTCCCTTCACACCTGCGACAGGTCCCAGTGTGTGTTGTTCCCCTCCCTGTGTCCATGTGTTCTTATCATTCAGCTCCCACTTATAAGTGAGAGCATGCGGTGTTTGGTTTTGGTTCCTGCGTTAGTCTGCTGAGGATAATGGCTTCCAGCTCCATCCATGTCCCTGCAAAGGGCATGATCTCATTCCTTATTATGGCTGCATAGTATTCTATGATGTATATGTATTAAATTTTCTTTATCCAGTCTATCATTGATGGACATTTGAGTGGATTTCGTATCTTTGCTATCGTGAATAGTGCTGCAATGAACATATGCATGCATGCATTTTTATAACAGAATAATTTATATTCCTTTGGATATATACCCAGATTCCCTATTTAATAAATGGGGCTGGGAGATCTGGCTAGCTATATGCAGAAAATTGAAACTGGATTCCTGCCTTACACTTTATACAAAAATTAACTCAAGATAAATTGAAGACTTAAATGTAAAACCCAAAACACATATCATTCTTATGCCTTTGCATCCTCATAGATTAGCTCCTGCTTATATGTGAGAACATATGATATTTAGTTTTCCATTCCTGAGTTACTTCACTTAGAATAATGGTCTCCATTTCCATCCAGGTTGCTGTAGATGTTATTATCTTGTTTCTTTTTATGGCTTAGTAGTATTCCATGGTATATATATGTTTCTTTATCCACTTGTTGGTTAAAGGACATTTAGGGTGGTTCCACGTTTTTGCAATTGCAAATGGTGCTGCTATAAACATGCACATGCATGTGTCTTGTCTTTTTCATATAATGGCTGCTTTTCCTCTTGGTAGATACGCAGTAGTGGGATTGCTGGATCAAATGGTAGATCTATTTTTAGTTCTTTAAAGAATCTCTATACTGTTTTCCATAGTGGTTATACTAGTTTACATTCCCACTAGCAGTGTAAAAGTGTTCTCGATTCACCACATCTATGCCAACATCTATTATTTTTTGATTTTTAAATTATGGCCATTCTTGCAGAAGTAAGTTGATATTGCATGTGGTTTTGATTTGCATTTCCCTAATCATTAGTGATGTTGAGCAGTTTTTTTACATTTGTTGATCATTTGTATATGCTGTTTATATGTGATCTTCAGTAAATTGACTTCAAAAATTTTGTCAGCTTTACACTTTTGTCTCCTAATAATTCATTATTTTGATATAGATCTCAATATTTTCTGTTTTTGTTGAGTTTGTTTTGGTAATTTGTGACTTTCACAAATTTATCCATTTCACCTAGGTTTTTCACAGTTGTTGGAATAAAGTAGTTCATAATGTTCCCTTTACAGTCCTACATTATAGTCCTACATTATAGTCCTACATTATAGTCCTACATTATAAATTTCTATAGTTTCTACAGTGAGGATACTTTTTCATTCCCAATTTGATAATTTGTTTCTTCTCTGATTATTTCTTAGTCAATCTAATTAAAAGTCTATCCTTTTTTTTCCTTTCCTTTATCTTTAAAAATGGACAAGTTTTAGTTACCAGTTTTCTCCTTTTCTACTTTCTTTTTCATTCTTTTCACTCAGAGATTTACTATTTATTTACTTCTAATTACTTTGGATTTGATCTGTGTGTCTTTAGTTTTTTGGAGAGAATCTTACATTCTTAACATTAAATTTTTTATGTTTCTTTAAAATTAAGGCTGAAAGCTATATTTCTCACTAAGCACTAGTTTACCTACATTCCATCAGTTTTTTGATTCTGTGTTTCCATTTTCATTCATAGGATTTTTAAAAATATCTCTTAAAATGTTGTCCTAGACCAAGGGGCTTATAACTTTATGATTAATTTTCAAATTTTGAAGATTTTCCAACTATTCATTTTGTTGTTGATTCCTAATAGAATTCTATTGGGATCAGAGAATATACTTCATATGATTTCAGTCCTTCTATGTATATTGAGACATTTGTTAATGCTCAGCATATGTTCCCTTTGAGAGTGCTCCACGTATGCCTGAAAGTAATGTATAGTTTACAATCGTGTAAAATATTTTACAGATGTCAACTAGATCCAGTTGGTTGATAGTGACAGAGACAGGAGGCAGCCAAGGGTCCCCCAGCAAAAGTCCACCTTCAAGACTAAAAAAGCCTGAAGGCTGAAAAACTGGACTGCCCGTCCCAGAAGAAACCTACCCCTTTCCCAGTTGATTATTTTTGAATGTCCACCTGCACACTGGGAGATTGGGGTGGAGCCTCAGGAAGTTGGCACCATTTGCAAGACGGAGGAGCCTGGCCTCTCCTGTTCCTGAGAAAGTTCCTCTTTCTGTCAAAGTTACTGACAGCAGGGGAGGCAGAGTATATGTGGGTAAGAGCAGATACTCCTATCACCTAAGTCCCCCTGTTAACATGGGTGAAAGCCACTTTAACACCCACAAATGGCACCCTGTCGTGGTCACTGAGACTAGGAGATACAAGAATGGAGGAAAGAAAGAGGAATGCTTCACTTTCTCTCCCTCACGTACCCCATGTATTTGCTAGAAAGAGAAAGGAACCAGGGACGCTTGCTCCCCTCATTCTAGATGAGTAGCCATTCATCTTCAGTCTGTACTCCTCTGAATGCATCCTAAATCTCTAGGACTCTTTTGAAAACAAATGCGTATTTTTTTTTTTTTTCTTTTTCCTCCTCTGTCCTCTCTTCACTGATAGGTAATTGTGTGTTTATACTTTGGGACCTTCCCGTCATGTGCATCCTCCAAACTGGGAAAAGTTAATTTCACAAACTTAAACTAGTTGGCTTAGGACTGGGCTCAGGGGAAGGGAACCCAGCCTAACATGATGGCAAAAAGGTAAAAGTTTTTTTTTTTTTTTTTAAACCAGTCAGGCTTTTGGCCTCCCCCTCCCTGTACAAACTGGTAAAAGACCTCAGGTTTCTAAGCTTTTCTCACCCACCCCTTGTTTCATTTTGATACATGTTTTCTAATAACCTGGTTTGTCTCTTCTCTCCTTCAGGCCATCAAACTCCAAATGGTCATGCAACGGGAGCCTTGGACAATGATCCCTTTTGCCAGGAACCCTTAGACTGGCCTCTGGGGGAGATCTGACTGCCATTTTTCCAAAACAGCGCCCCCGTCATCAGGAAGCAGTTAAGGCTGGTCTTCGTCCTTATCCTTATCCTTATCCTTATCCTTATCCTTATCCTTATCCTTATCCTTATCCTTATCCTTATCCTTATCCTTATCCTTATCCTTATCCTTATTCTGATGTCAGTTAGATGTACTTCTTTAGAGCGGGGATGATAGAGACAGGAGGCAGCCAAGGATTCCCTGGCAAAACCCCGCCTGAGGCTGAAGTCTGAAACAGTCTGAGGGCTGAAAAACAGGACTGCCTGTCCCAGATGAAGTCTTCCCTTTTCCTGACTGATTCTTTCTGAATAATGCCCACCTGCGCACGGTGGGGAGTGGGTGGAGACTCAGGGAGTTTGCACTGTTTGCAGGGGGAAGGAGCCTGGTCTCTCACTTTGCTGAGAGGCTCTTTTTTTAAATTTCATCCAATAAATCCGTTCTCCCTCACTCTTCAAAGTGTCTGCGTGCCTAGTATTTTCTGGTCGTGTGACAAGAACCCGGTTTTTTCTACAACAATAGTATTTTTCATGTTTGTTACATCTTTACTTAGTCTGTTCTTGCTCTATCAATTAAGAAAAGGGTGTTGAAATAGCAATTACATTTGTTGAAATATCCATTTCTATTTTTTTCAATTTGGTCAGATTTTACTTCATATATTATAAAGCTCTAGTGTTAAGTACATTTATAATTGTTATCTTTTTCCTTCCATATTGCCCTTTTGTTAATTAAAAGATCCTTCTTTATAACTAGTAATACACCTTAGTTTAAAATATCCTTTTGTCTGATTTTAATATAGCCACGCTCTCTTATGGTTATGATTGTATGATATAGATTTTTAAATCAAGTTACTTATAACTTATTTCTAGATTTCAATCCAAAGTTAGTCTCATCTCTTATAGATAGCACATGGTCGTATCTTTCTATTTTAACCAAGTTAGTTACCATATCCATCATCTCCTTACCCATCATTTAAGTAGAATAATATTCTATTATAAATAGTATTTCTGTATATGGACCATTAAGGGTAATATAAGGAGGGCTCAAAAGAAGACCAAAAAAAGACTAAAAAATGTTTAAAACTTCTTAAAGATTGGTTAAGTTGCCATGACCAGAATGCTGACAGAAAAATAAACAGTAAAAGCCATTCAGATGATACCTCAGATGGAATGAAGAATATCTTACTGGGAACTGGTGTAAAGGCCATCTTTGTTAGACACTAGCAGATAACTTGATCATATTGTGTTCCTGTCCTAGGACTTTGTGGAAATTTCTAAGCAGCAAATGTGCAGGCTGCTGCATGGTTACTTCTAACTGCTTACAGTGAACTGCTAGAAAGAAGGGAAGTAGAGTGGAAGGATTTGGAAAATTTATTGCTTGACCATGTGGTAAAGAATAAAACTGTTTTCAGAAGAAAAACCAAGGGTTTGGAGCAGCAACCTTTCGCTACATAGATTAGTGTGAGGAGAGCAAAGCCAGAGGCCATTTATCAGGACAATGGGAAAAAGACCCCAAAGGCATTTCAAAGATCTTCCAGGCTGTTTCTCCTATCTTAGGCCCAGAGATCTCTAAGGGTGGAATCATTTTCGGAGAATAGGCCTCTCAAGCACACTCCTCAGGATTCTCTGCTCCATGCATCCCAGCTACTCTGGCTGCTCCAGCCATGGTTTAAGTGATCCCAGGTACAGCTCATGCCACAACTTCAAAAGGCAAAAGTAGTAAGCCTGGGCAATATCCACATCCATATGGTGCTAATTCTGCATGCAGGCAGAATTCAAGAGTGGAGGAGGTACAGCAGCCTCCACCTAGATTTCAAAGTATTTGTCAAACTGCCTACGAGTTCAGGCAGAAATCTGTCACAGTGGCAGTGTCGGCACACAGTTTCCTCTAGAATGCCCAGTGGAACCATTGGAGCAGGGCCACCTCCCTCTGGACTCCAGACCCACAGAAGTCATCAGCAACATGCAATACCAGCCTAGGAAGTCTGCAGGCACCAGCACGCAACCGCGATCCATGACAGTAGCCACATGTGCTACACCCAGCAAAGTCTTGGAGATGGGCCTGTCCAAGGTCTTGAAGCCCCTCCCCTATCCCAGTGTGTCCAGGAAAAGGTACATGAAGTAAAAGAGTATTCTGAGCTTTAAGATTTAATGTCTTCCCTGCTGGGCTTCAGGCTTACTTTGGGCTGATTTTTCTTTTTGCTTCTCTCTACCTTTTGGAATGAGAATACTTATCTTATGCCTGTTCCACCACTGTATGTAGAAAACAAGAATTTTTTTTTTTTAAATTTTACAGGCTTATAGCTGGAAGGAGTTTGCCTGGAGTACCACTGCACTCCAGCCTGGGGAACAAAGTGAGACTCTGAAAAAAAAAAAAAAAAAAAAAAGAAGGAAGGAAGGAAGGAAGGAAGGAAGGAAGGAAGGAAGGAAGGAAGGAAGGAAGGAAGGAAAGAAAGAAAGAAGGAAAGAAAGAAAGAAAGAAAGAAAGAAAGAAAGAAAGAAAGAAAGAAAGAAAGAAAGAAAGAAAGAAAGAAAGAAAGAAAGAAGAAAGAAAGAAAGAAAGGAAGGAAGGAAGGAAGGAAGGAAGGAAGGAAGGAAGGAAGGAAGGAAGGAAGGAAGGAAGGAAGGAAGGAAGGAAGGAAGGAAGGAAGGGACGGAGGGAGGGAGGGAGGGAGGGAGGGAGGGAGGGAGGGAGGGAGGGAGGGAGGGAAAGAAAGACAGACAGGAGTGGTGAGAGTGAGCATTCTTGTCTTATCCCTGATCTTAGAGGAAATGCTTTCAACTAGTCACTGTTAAGAATAATACTAGCTATGGGTTTGTCATATATTGTGTTGAACTACATTTTTTCCATGTATTTAATCTTTGAGAATTTGTATAAGAAAAGGGTGCTGAGTTTTATTAAATGCTTCTTCTGCATCTTCTCATTTTGTTAAAGTGCTGCATCACATTTATTGATCTGCATATTTTGGACCATCTTTGCATCCTAAGAATAACTCTCACTTGATTGTGAAAAATGATTCTTTTAATGTGTTCTTGAATTGGGTTTGCTAATATTTTTGTTAAGGATTTTAAAACTGTATCTTTATCAATGATATTGGCATATATATATGTGTGTGTATATACATACACACACACTTTTTTTTTTTTTTTCTTGTAGTGTCTTTGTCTGCCTTTGGTGTTGTGGTAATGAGTTCAGGATATAAAATGAGTTTGGAAATATTGTGTAGTTTATACTTCAGTTTTTTGGAATGGTTTGAGAATTGGTATTATCTCTTCTTTAAATGTTTAGTAGAATTTCGCAGTGAAGCTGTACAGTCCTGGGCTTTTCTTTAGTGGGAAATTTTTTTTTTTTTTTTTAACTGGTTCAATCTCTGTGCTCATTATTGCTCTGTTCAGTTTTCTATTTTTTCATGTTTGAGTTTTCAAAGTTTTCATGCGTCTAGGAATTTATCCATTTCTTGTAAGTTATCCAATGTACTGGTGTGTAATTTTCGTAGTAGTTTCTTATGATTCTTCATATTTTAGTGATGTAAATTGCAATGTGTCGCCTTTCATTTCTGATTTTGTTTACTGAATAACCTCTCTTTTGTAACTAGGAAGTCTAGTTAAGGGTTTGTCTATTCGTTTTTAAAGCTGCCCCTAAATGCTCTTTGTTTCCAACTGACTCCAAGTGGCCCACCCCTGCTTGTGCTCCCAATGTTCCCTGTGGGGCAAAATAGGAATGAGCCCTCTGTGAAGAATGTCTGAATGATGGGAAAACTGAGGATTTGCTTCCAACTCACTTTCCCAATGGTAGAAACTGTGGGTCCAGGAGAATTCTCTGTGTTTGGTACTGTGTTGGCCTAGAGAAAGGGCAATGAAGTGAAACATCTGAGGCCTTAATATTTGATTTCCATTTTTCTTTGTTCTGAAGGCCAAGGGTCCAAGGGAAGTCTTAGCCTCACTCCTGAGTGCGGGGACATTTAGGATGGTGCACTTCCTGTGTATAGTTGCTGTTGGATTTCTACAGGGGGAGCGAAGCCCAAAAATCCTACTCTACCATTTTGCTGATGTCACTCCTTCAATATTTTGAAAATATTTATAGTAAATATTTTGAATTATTTTTTCCTGCTAAATCCAATATCTGGCCCCATGTAGTGTCAACATCTATTGACTCAATACTCTTTTGAGTATTGGTCACATTTTCATGTTTCTTTGGATATCACATAATTTGTGGTTGAAAATTTACTATATTAGAAAATATACCAGCTCTGGAATACACTTTAAATTTCTGTGTATGTGTGTTAAAATTAGCTTTGATGGGTAGCCCAGCCACTGATATTCTGCTTAATTTTAATTTACCATTACTATTATATTTTTATGCCTTGTTTTCTAGGAATACCTTCCTGTGTCTATTTATCCATTCATTTATTTTTAGAGGCAGGGTGTCACAGTGTCGCCCAGGCTAGAGTGTAATGGCTTGATCATAGCTCACTGTAATTTCAAATTCCTGAGCTCAAATGACCTTCCCACTTCAACCTCCCAAGTAATTAGGACGACAGGCACACACTACCAGCACAGATACATTTAAAAAAAAAAATGTTTTTGCAGAGAAAAGCCTTCTCTGTGTTACCGAGGCTGGTCTCAAACTTCTGGTCTCAAATGATCCTCCCGGTTTGGCCTCCCAAAGCTCAGGGATTACAGGAATGAGCCTGGACTTCCAGTATGTCTTCATAGTTTAGCGATCGCCCAATTATTTGGATAGAGGATGTACTCAAAGGCTTTGTTTCCATAAAGTGTCTACCCACTTCACATTTATTAGTGAGTGGTTTGGAAAACACACTTAAAGTTGAAGTGAGTCCTCAAGTCTTCCTCAGTTTCTATTTCTCAAATCCCCCTCAGGTCTCCCTAACAGCCAGTGATATGTGAGACCTTATCTCAGACCTTCTATGGCTCGCTCATTTTCAGAATCTCTTGGCTAACTTTCTTGCTGGTCCATTGTTCACCCAACCAGGACCTCCGTGTGCTAATAAAAAATGTTTTTCTCAGTTGTTCCCACCTAAGTACTCACTTTTAACTGGCAAAGCCACAGGTTTTCACTTGCTACTCCAAACTGAGGAACTTCCCCATGCATAGCCTCAAAACTGTTGGTTTTCAATGCCAGCTGTTGCAAATACTATTCTTGCTGACTCTATTGATGTGGGAGTGAAGATGGCAGCCACCTGGGAAGGCCACAGATACTGCTCTAACTTGCAACTCTTGCATTTATTTTAAAAGTAAATTTTATTAACTTGTTTTCTGCTTTTTTGTTGACATATGTACCTTGAAATGTTGTTTCTATTTTTTTCCAATTTATACAGATGGTCCCTGAGTTACTAGGGTTCAACATACACATTTTCACTCTACAATAGATTTATCTAAATGTAATCCTATCATAAGTCTGGAAGCATCTGGACTTACAATCTCTCAACCTACAACTTTTTACTTTATGCTGAGTATAAGGGTATTAAACATGTTTTAACTTAAGAAAGTTTTTTTCTTTTTTTTTTAACTTATGATGAGATATCATGATTGTAAGTCTAGAAGCATCTATACTTGCTTTTTGGAGAGAATCTGACATCTTCATGCTGCCAAAACTAGAAGTCCATTATAAATTAATTTTTTAAACAGGGGAATTCACTTCTAGTCCCCTAACAAAATTTAATCTGAAATACGTTTACTTGCTAGCATTCATTCACTTCTTTCCATTCACAGTTAATTTGGTAAATTCAGCCACAGTATGGTTTGGATCTGTGTTCCTGCCCAAATCTCATGTCAAATTGTATTCTCAGTGCTGGAGGTGGGGCCTGGTGGGAGGTGATTTGATCATGGGAGTTGTCCTTCATGAATGACTTAGCACCATCTTCTTGGTGTTGTTCTCATGATAATGAGTGATTGAGTGAGTGAGTTACCATGAGATCTCATTTCAGAGTGTGTAGCACCTCTCCCCCGTCTCTCGCTCCTGCTCTGGCCATATGAGATGTCCCACTCCCTTTTTACCTTCCACCATGATTGGAGACTTCGTGAGACCTCCCCAGGAGCAGAAGCTGCTATGCTTCCTGTACAGCCTGCAGAACCATGAGCCAATTAAACCTCTTTTTCTTTATAAATTACCCCATCTCAGATATTTCTTTATAGCAAAGCAAGTACAAGCTAACACAAGACAGTAAAGAGAACCATTAGAATTTTTATAAAACATCTGGAAGAAGTTCAGTAAAGAGAACCATCAGAATTGTTATGAAACACTTGGAAGAAGTTGTGATGAAATAAAAATTTTCTTTCTTCTCTTTAAGTTACATTTAAATCAAAAGTAAATCCATATCTAAATGGAATTTTAAACATACAAATTACTATATTACAAAGTCCATCAATAAAAGATAAAGAAATGCATAAAACTCAAATGCAATGCATAGTGTGGGGGTTGATTCTAAGGCCAAATTAAAGGAATTTTTAAATAATTCGGGCTACAAATGTTCCTTGACATATTACAATTTTGAGATTATTTGGGCTGCAAATCAAGTAGCCTAAAAAGCAGAGAATATTTTGAAATTATTCAAATAGTTTAGATACATAATAAATGAAAAAGTTAAATAATGTTGTCTGATCACATTATAAAAAACCTATCAAGAGTTTTGATCATAGTTTATAGTATTGTGTGTTGTTGAATTGCGTACATGGATTACAAAACAAACAAAAATAATTATCCACCCAATAATTTTCCTTTGTGTGTGCTATTTAAAATCACTAGGTCTCAGTTTCTCATCTGCAGCATAGTTAAAATAAAGTACTTCTCTTCAAGTTAGTAACAGTGTGAGCACTCAGTAAATTGTAGTAATTATCAAAGATGATGGTACTAACAGTAGTAATGAAATAAGAGGTGGTACTAACAGCAACAAAAAGTCACCAACAATGCCCCAGAATATTTAGTCAAATTATTTCATACATAAGCAATGATATAAATCTATACATGAATACGTGCTAAAGGGATGGAAAGCTGTAACTTAAATATGCTCTCTGTGACAGCAGCCATAGGAAAATTACACTGGGTTATTGAGGCAGGCTTGTCCCTTTGATTTGCTGTATCAAAATATAACATAAATAAAAAAATCCCTATTTCAGATGACATGGAAACAAACCTCTTTTTAAATAGCACCTTTATTTTGAACATGCCCAGCTGAAAACAGAAAAGTCAAAAGTTAAGATCATTCTGCAACTAAATGTTTGAGGCTGAAGTCTGATATGCAGAATCAAATCTCATATAAAGTTGCTATTGAATATGTTCCTTTAAATCTCAAAACAGAAACATAGTTATATACAATGTAGACAATATGTTCTAGGACATCATAGATTATTGAGAACTTTTAATGATGCAAAAAAGAATTTTATTATATACCCACAAAGAAAAGACTGTGACTATTTGCATTCAAAAACAAACCACAACTCTATGTGAGAAACACATTCTGTTATTGATGCTATATATATCTAAGTCTTAAATAAGAACAATAATTACAAAAACTCATAAAAGAGATTCATTTCAAGCAATTTTCTTAAACACATATTTATCAGATGAATGAACTCCTCTAAGGCACTCTCAGTGTGTTAAGGACATGTCATGAATTTTTTAACTACTTAATAATGCATTTGCTTCTGGCGTGACTCAATTTAATAAATCATATAAGTTGCAATACATTTTATCACATATTTATGGAAAGAGATATTCCAATTTCTTAAGCACTGCTTTTCTAAGTATTAATAAGCAGCTTAATATAACCAAGGGACAAAAGAAGAAAAAAAAAGGTCATATACAATGAAAAACTCCAAGGAAATGCATTAAAAACCCCTCTAAACCATGAGTTTTAAAGTTCATATGCATGAATATCTCTTCAAATTATATGCAGCTGTTTGTGTGATGAACATCTTAATGACGAAAGCATCCATAAATTTCATCACATTATCAAATTAGAAATTGGTCGTGAACATTTTCTCTATGTTGCTATATCAGCTCTCACACTAAACCCAGCAACTTGCCAAGGGTACACATTTCAGATTCATCAGAGGTTATGTGGACACAGACAAGAAGCATTGATCAAGAATATAATTACAGGCATGGGGAAATACTTGTGGTGGTAGTCTTCCCAAACTCTGTAAACACAAAGTCAGAACAATACAAACACTAAACCTGAAAATTCTAGCTCAAAGAAGGCAGACAAAAAATTTCAATAATTGGAAAATCACAGCCAAAAGCACGGGAAGAAAATGCCAGACCAGAATTAGTCAGAAACTAAAGTGGAAGCTGAAGACGAGTAGCAGTGACCACATCACGCCTCTTTCTGAGGGATGAAGCAAGGAGTGGTACAACTTGTATTTAGTAAGACTACTTGTATGCAGTTTTCTTAATCATGCTTGGACGACCACTTTCAAACCCATGTTTTGTAATTCATATATGTTTAACCAAATTATAACAATTTTACTGAATGTCAGAAGACTTAGAATGTAACTCTAGTCACTTATAATCATATGACTACGGCACACTATCTTTTTTTGAAATTATCTAAGAAATGCAAAATATATTATCAATGAGTGCCTGAATTAAAATGAAATAAAGTGTGGTTCAGCTGAAGTCTAGTTAGACAGTAAGATGCAAATAAATATAACAATGCCTAGGTTTCTACTTTATTTGTTCACAATGAATTTATTAACTTGTTCTTATTAGTCCAGTCTAATTTGTTTCAAGGTTGGTTTGTTTCAAGGTTACATCACCCAACTCAAACATGACTAACTTAAGTTTTTCTTTGACTTCTTGACTTTATGCATGAATCAGGCAACATTCTGCTGAAACAATCCTATTAGATTCTTAACTATGGCCTAAGAATAAGTGCTCAAGTCACTAAGACAAAAGTGACTTCATCTTAAACTATCTACGTACTTCTGTCAATGTTCATGTTTTTCAAATAAAAACACTTGAAAATTAATCCATTATAAGTCAATAGATGGGACAATACTTCCATTTACAGTGTTGGTCTTATAATTTTATTGTCTGCTCAGCGCGTCAGTAGTATCTTTCCTCAAATAGGGAGATGGGAGTTGTTTCACACTGCAAGTTCACTGTTGAGTCCCAGTAGTTTCCTTGATTCATTTTTCCTTTAATGATAAATGAGCGCAATGGCTAGCGCGGATTGTGCAATGAGGATGGAAAAAACTGATATGGCTCTGACCTCTAGGGATGATTGACTGCAGCAACGAAAGCTAATGACTGTGGAAGCAGCAACTTTTTATTGCTTTTTAAACTTTAGGACATATGTCAGGACAGTAAAAAGCCAACACAGTGGGAGCTACTAAGATTGAATGCTGTTTTTCTTTCTTTGAGTATGCAACAAGAAAGAAACAATAACTACCAAAGGCCCTTTTCTCATTTTGATATTTTGTATATTACTCCAAGGTGAGGAAGCCAGATTACAGAATTTCCATTTTTAAAACAGACCACGGCCGGGCGCAGTGGCTCAAGCCTGTAATCCCAGCACTTTGGGAGGCCGAGACGGGCGGATCACAAGGTCAGGAGATCTAGACCATCCTGGCTAACACGGTGAAACCCCGTCTCTACTAAAAAATACAAAAAACTAGCCGGGCGAGGTGGCAGGCGCCTGTAGTCCCAGCTACTCGGGAGGCTGAGGCAGGAGAATGGCGTGAACCCGGGAGGCGGAGCTTGCAGTGAGCTGAGATCCGGCCACTGCACTCCAGCCTGGGTGACAGAGCGAGACTCCGTCTCAAAAAAAAAAAAAAATAAATAAAATAAATAAATAAATAAATAAAAATAAATAAATAAAACAGACCACATAGGAGAAATGGCTTGAGTTATTAGATACTTAGTTCACGTAGCAATTCATTTCCAAACATTGTTCGCAAGCAAATGTTCTATAAACAAACATTGATAATCTGTGGAGAGCAACATGAATCTTTCACCTAACACAGTGACATAGTCAGACAGTATTTATGGATTTCAAGATGATCACAAATGAGCACAGATGCTTGTATAACCTTGATTTCTAAAAAAAGTTCTGTACTGGGTAAAATACTCTTCTTGAAAAGGCACAGAGGGACCACTGAGGTATGATAGGGACACCTAGACATAATCATCCACATCAGTAATAATCAAGCTAGACAACCTGTGAGGTAATAGATGTGCAGCCATCCTCATGCCTGGAATGTGATCTAAAGCATCCAATGGTCTGGGTCAGGTAGACCAGGCCCAGTCAACTTGAGCAGTCTAGAGGGTTATAAAGTATGTATGGTGAAGGAAAGTTCATGCTGAAAATTCACAAAGCCAATTAAAGTAACATTGAAAACCATCAGAATCAGGTATCTTGGTATTTCACTATCAGAAATGGAATCAAATGGAATCATTTGAGAATATAATATATACACAGCACTCTATCATTGTATATAGTATGTACAGCAACACATATGAAGATACAAAATAAATATAAGGTGTCATTCCCATTCTCTTCAACTGCAAACGAGATGGGAAGACAATCGAAATGTATGGGTCAATTAGAATCCAATATAAAATAATGTAAATTTAAGTGGAAAATTGGGTATTGACTTGCTATGAGTTTCATTTATTGAAAACATTTTACTGATAAAGTAACTTGGGAATATTGTGAGCTGAGTTGTAAACCAGGGCAAGGTAGGATTTAGAGAAGAAGGTGGGAAAACTGTAGGTCTTCACTGGAGAAAGAAACTCAGCTACAAGCAGCAGCATACATTAATCAGTCAAGTAAAGCAAACAGGGAAGGCCTGGTAAGAAAGAGATGTTTTTGAGTTGGTAATAATCCCATGGAGGCTGTTCAGCATTGACGTCTTTGGAGGTTATTATGGGATGAATTGTGTCCTTCTGAAACTCATATGTCAAAGCTCTACACTTACTGCCTCAAAATGTAACTGTATTTGAAGACAGAATCTTTAAAGAGCAATTAAGTAAAAATTAGGTCATTCGTGTGGAAATTAATCCAGCCTGACTGGCATCCTTATAACAAGAGGAAATTTATACACGTAAAAGGAGATACTGGGGTACACGTGCACGGAGGCAGGACCATGGGGAGAGGTAGCAGAAGAGGGGGCATCTGCAAGCCAAGAAGAGAGGCTCAGAGGGCACCAATGCTGCCGGCACCCTGATCATGAACTTCCAGGACCCAGATCAGTGAGATCATTCATTTAAAACACCTAATGTGGAATTTTGTTACAGCAGCTCTAGCAAACTAACATAGAGGTGATGAGTGTATTATGTGAAAACAGTTTTGAAAATATAAACTTTTTTTCTACAATGATAGGAGGTATGCATTAGGAGAATTCATTTATTTTTCCATCATCAAATTATCATCTTATTCTTGAACTCTCTTGTGCCACCCTCAACCCCTGATAGCATTGATTATCAAGAATTATTCTTAGTGAGGAATTCTAACACAGTAACTATGTATAGATTTCCCATATTCAAGAAAGATAACTGTACTGTTAAAAAAAACACCTTGGCCAGGCACGGTGGCTCATGTCTGTAATCCCAGCACTTTGGGAGGCCAAGGTAGGTGGATCACGAGGTCAGCAGATCGAGACCATCCTGGCTAATACGGTGAAACCTCGTCTCTACTAAAAATACAAAAAATTAGTCGGGCGTGGTGGCGGCGCCTGTAGTCCCAGCTACTCGGGAGGCTGAGGCAGGAGAATGGCGTGAACCCGGGAGGCGGAGCTTGCAGTGAGCTGAGATCCGGCCACTGCACTCCAGCCTGGGCAACAGAGCGAGACTCCGTCTCAAAAAACAAACAAAAAAACAAAAAAACACCTCGCTATAAATAGAAATATATGGCCCTCTGACGTGTAGAGTAATAAAATCTGTGCCACCATCAGCAAATGACAGACACTTTTAAAAGTCCCTTTGGTTAGACTCCTACCTATCTGTAAGAGTCTTGTTATTCACGGTAAGGATTCCATCTGATACGGGCTATTTTGGTAGTTGCTTTAATTCTATACCTTGCTCTCATAATAGAAAATTGTATCATGCTAGGATAAATACTTATTTAAAATGTTATCCATCAATTTCACTAATGTTTGGGACAGGTAGCATTTAGTCATGCTTTCCCTTTCTCTCTCTCTCTCTCTCTCTTTTTTTTTTTTTTTTGGTGAGGTTGATTACACATAGCAGCCTGTAATAGAGTGTGATTTTTCTAAGTAAAAACAGAATTTTAACATCTCCCACATTCTCAAAAGACTACCTCCAAGAACAGAAACTTGGGCTTTATCAATCTTTTTACTGACATTTTTAGGAGGAATGTGATCTAAGTCATTTCTTTGGGGATCTGTATTCTTATTTAAAATGTCTGTGAATAAACTGTTGTCCTTCATTGTTAAGAGGATCTAAGATACTAAGGCTCTAATAGTTTCAAATCCAAGTTTAAAAAAATGAAAATCTGATTACATCACTCTCACTTAAAACAGTTTGTTGTATCCTCCTAGTTTTTAGAATCAATTCCAAATTTCTTTATATATTTGATGAAACTGCATAATTCAATCTCTGCATAATTTTCCAATTTCTGATGAAACTGCATAATTCAATCTCTGCATAATTTTTATCTCACTTCATGGCACCAATCTTCATTTCCCATATATAACGACCTCGAAGTATACATTCAACTAACTACAAAGGTTTTTCAGGTCCTGGATTACACTTCACTGTTTCATCTATGGACCTCCATATATGCTATTTCATCTGTCCAAGTATCCTAATGTATCACCATCCCTTACTTGGCCTAGCCAACTCCAATTCATGCTTACTATATCAGCTTGTAATTGCTGCTCCTAGAAACCACCCCAGACAGATCAAGTCTGGAAATTTGATCTACCTCTTTAATGAGTTCTGTAATTATGTGAAAACAAATAAATTTCTGCATTCTGTGAGCTGTGTACTAGAGAAAGTAACAAGTTCCAGTGCTTGCTCTCTTCTTCCCTGAGAATACACAATGGTTTCCAGAGCCAGAAAACTGTATTGGCTCTTAATGAATTTAGTACAATCCTTTCTCCTCATACCCCAATTTATCCTGATAGGGAACTTCTAAGAGCTACTGGAATTCAAAGGCTAAAAGACCATGGGTTCTATCCCAGTTTGTCGTGGTTCTGCAGAACTGGAAGGTGGCTTCAGTTTCTAGCCTACCGTCAAAACATTCAATGGTCATTCAGACTTTGATAAGTTGTTCAGTTGTTACCAGTTTCATTTATTAGCACTAGAGATATTTTATTTCATCTTATCTATTCACATATATGGTGTTTTTTTGTTTTTTGTTTTTTGAGACAGAGTCTTGCTCTGTCACCCATGCTTGAGTGCACTGGCACAATCTCCGCTAATTGCAACCTCCACCTCTTGGGTTCAAGCGATTGTCATACCTCAGCCTCCCAAGCAACTGGGATCACAAGCATGCACCACCATGCCCAGCTAATTATTGTAATCTGAGTAGAGATGAAGTTTCACCATGTTGGCCAGGCTGGTCTCAAACTCCTGGCCTCAAGCAAACTGCCCACCTCAGCCTCCCAATGTGCTGGGATTACAGGTATGGGCCACCACGCCCAGCCTATTCACATATACTTTTTAAAGAAATAGAAATAATATAAACAACAAAGGAAAATTCAAAATAAGTATGTAAATCATAACAATAACTTTAGTTTCTCATACTGGCAAAGAAAAAATAATATGACCATTTTGAAGGTAATAGATTCTTTCAAATAAAACTGAAGGAAATCTTTACACAAAGATCTTCATAGAAAAAAATGTTTTCACTATACTGAAAAACTCATTTAATTATGACTATGAATATAAAGAATTAATCTCTCTAAAACAATGCATTTATATGCAATTTTTAAAAATTCATTTTAATTTAAATCACAAACACTGAAATTAAACTACAAACTATACAGTCCAATCTATAAACTATATAATATCTTGCTCATCTAATCAACTGTCTTGAATTCAATATTATTGTGAAGATAATATCCTATATAAATTATATTCACTTGGTTTAGCATGTTTTCCACTTATGCTCTTAAAAAATATTAGTTATATATATATGATATTTTAAGAGGATGAGTGTAGTTATGTATACATATATGTTTTAATGAAAGCATACATCTTTATTTGTGAAATATAAGAATTAAAAATGAAAAAGTAAGAACTTTAAAATGCAGTTCAACAATTTATGTTCTTAAGGCTGATATTTTAGAGGGTTTTCTATTAATATGATATCAAAGTGAACATATCTACTTAAATTAAACTAGTTATAGACAATAAAACCCAGCACAGCTTATAAAACTAAAGGCCACCAAAGACTAGAGCCTCAGTAGGTTTTACTAATTCCACAGCTGTGCCAGTAATTTCAGGCTTCGGGAGGGGGAAAGAAAAGAAAATAATAATAATAAAAAAGCATAAAAATACAAAACTTAGAATTGATTTCCCATCGACAACAGAGGATAAATAAATTGAAGATGACGTTATTATATCAGCAAATAGTCGTGCCTAAAAGGGACCTTAATGACCATAAAACCAACTCTTTATTACACAAATAAGATGATAACTTATTTGTCCTGGAAAATACAAGTGGTTACTGAGAGAACAGAGACCCCAGTCTTCTAGGTCAATATTATATCTCCTTAGAATGCTAAGGTTCTGGTAACAAACAAATCATCGTATCAGCTGAATTTCCTGAGATATACTTATATTGAGCAAGGCAAACGAAGAAGTGAACTGAAAATACTGTAAAGACGCTGTGTTTTTCTCATCTATCCACCCCAACCACTCATCTTGTACTTTTCTCCCATTGATTTGGAGAAATGGGATAAATATTTTTAATATGTTATTTCTGTTCTCAGTTTAATGAAACGAATATTGGACAAATTATTTTGATATTTATAATTATAATAAATGCTTATTATTTTTATGTGCTAAAATAACACTAAGTGTTATATACATCATATTTATGGTATGGTTATATACATCATAAATATGGCATGGATATTGGTACCTCAGATGTATAAATTTGGAAACTGTACTTTAAAGAACTTAGCTGATGAAGATTATAGAGTTATTCAGATGAGGACCCAGGTCTCAAATCTAGATTTGTCTGACACCAACTCATGTGCTGTGAGCCATTTCACATACTACTTCAAAATCCTTTCCTTCTACATCTGGTATTTACTCAGTGTATTCTCATAGATCCTTGAATGTGCACTGTTTTACCTGCCATAAAATAGAATGATCTCAGATTGTGATCACTCTCTATGAGTGCTATACTGCTTACACAATCAGTGTCCAGTAGTAAGGACTTCATATTTATTGGAGTCATAAGAAAGCATAGATTTAAGTCCTATTGTTAATCATTATTCTACCATTGTATATCCAAGCCTTGAAAGACTTTGGATTAGTAAAATATGTTCAAGTAGTACATACTATCCAAAAATGATTATGTTGATAAGTCATGCATTAGGTCTATGTCGATTTCCACTGTGCTCCAAAAGTAATACCTTTATGTGGTTCTTAAAACCTATATGCATTAGCCTTCTTGAACAGCTCTGCATTTTTCCATATTCCTCTCCTCTCTTGCTTTTAATGCCAAGATTTTTATCTAATGGTCTCCATACACCAATACTAGGATCTCTAGCCATCATAAGGAAAAAGTGCAATATTCTTATGTGTGGGTTACCAATGAAGGAAAAGTTAATTAGTGCAAGATGATGTTGAGGATGGAGTCCATAATGCTGAAACCTTGCCCTGGACATCTCTCTTAATTCAAACTTCTTCACTAAAATGAGGCACCCAGATCCCAATTTTTAGTGAGGTCTAGATAGTTTTGGCATTCAATTTAATATGTTTCTATAAGCTTTCTACATGTTGTGAAACTTTTGCATATGAGTAATGGTATTTAGCCTTTCAACAAATGATCTCATTAACTAAATGTAAACAGAGGCTTTGAGGGGGGCAAAATTCATTTCTCTCTCAACGTTAAACTTGAATATTGAAGGGAAAATTGGTATGCTGAGAAAAATAGTAGAAAAATAAAAATCATTTAAGAAATGGCCAGTATCCCTGTTTATATCAAGTGGAGCAAAAAGACAGAGCAATAAAAAAAGAGCAAGATGGTCTGATAGTTAATTCCTTTTGCAGAGAGACTTAGAGAAAGCCTGTTGAGTCATGAAGATGCAGCTGTAGAAAGAACACATGCAACGTGTCATCAACAGAAATGCCATCTCCCATTTGGCAGAAAATACCAGTTGGTTAACACATAATTATTATTGACTAAAAATAGCCCAGTGGTAATTATCTCAGCTTAGCTTTATTTCATCAGATGATTATATTTCGGCATGGTGTTTGTGTGTAGTCAACAAGCATTTCTGGGGACGTAAACACAAACTGTGAAGAGTTGCCTTTTTCCTATTTCCAACTCAAGTGCTGTTTCTTCTTTCAAGTTACAACAAATAGTACTTGAGTATCTCTCTACAAGGGGATAGTCACTGTAATAAGAGCTGAAGAGGGAAAAAAATCATACAATGTAATGTAGGGCTGGGTTCAGCAAATAACCTTGCTGTATATAGAAGTACTTTGTCCATCACTAACAAAGAAATACCCAAGTTCTTCCTAATGCCCTCAAGACCCTACCTATAAGAAATAAGATATCAATGAACCTTAATGTCATAACTTAGTTTCAGGGAAAAGTAGGGTGTTTAACAACAAATGAGAAGGCTAAATAATGAATGAATATAAATTATAGAGAAGCCAGGTTGAATACTTCTATAAAATTGATATATTTACCAAATAAGTAATCACAAAGAGGCTCTAAGATAATCATATACTGAATACTACTCTTTTCTGAGTATGTTCTCAAGAGTTTCCCAAATGCCTCTTGCATTAGGTTGAGCCACGCTAGAGTGTAAGCAGTGTTTTGTTGCTAGTGGGTGTTATAGTTAATGGGCATTACTCTAATGGGACTCTTCTCACCATCCCACCCACTTAAAATTCTTTGAGTGACAACCACACTTGATTTCATAGCATTAGGTTCAGTAAGGTTATTATTTAGGTCATTACATCAGTTACTTATTCATTAAAAAATGGAAATCCTAGTATCAGGCACATGTGAGAAGTAGCAGAAAATCTAACAAAATAGGAATGATTCCTTCTCAGAGTGTTTAGGGGAAAACAAAATTAAACAAATTAATACACAAGTAATAATTAACTTGTATAAAAGCCAACAAGTTATGTTGTTTGCTATCAACTGAGATGTAGCAAGCCACATGTAGTTCAAATTGAAATGAAGTAGAATGAATTTAAGAGTGTGTGTGTGTGTGTGTGCGAGTGTGTGTTTAGTAAAAGCACCTAACTGTAGGCAGAGGGAATGTTGCAGCTGTGTGCACTTGGTTTGTTCTGTCAAGATTTTAAAAGCTGATGTCATTAAGTTTATAGGAGTCAAGGAATCATAGAATACATTCTTTACCAAGACAATGGGAGTAGCTTTGATTGCAAAAGCAGCAAAGGAGAAAAGGATAGTTCAATATCAGTCATGTGATTTGGTAAAGGGAAGTTTGAGAAGTCATATGTGTATTCCTTCAAGGGGCTAAAAACTTGTGTGTTTTGTTACTTTTGCTGTGACTCCAGGTAGCTCTTGAACCAAGTTTAACCTTCAAAGGTCAAAAGAATAGCATTTAAAGTTTCTATAATAGCCAGATTACATATCATGTGTATTTTTGGACTATTGTTGCAATCCTTTTAATTAACAGGATTGTAGAAGTCATATTCATTGGAAATTATTTGTGTAATGTAAACTAAAATCTCATTAAATTAATTCCTCTCCAGAATGCACTGAGCACTGAATAGAGCAAGGTGCTGTGAAATGCACATTATTTCTGTCATCAAAGGGTTTATAGTCTAGTAGGAGAAAAAAAAAAACCACATAATCAGGAAAGTTAATATAGCATTTTAGATGTTGTGATACAAGTTCACTCACAATTCTATTGAAAATACAAAGAAAAAACCAAGCAGAGCTGGTTGAATCACTCTAGAGGGCCAGGAAGTATTTGTCCAAGCAGCATTCCAAATTCATCCTCTTCTTTCTATCTCCACTGCTACAACTCTGGTGGGAACCACCTATATCTCTTACCTTACCTGCTATAATCATGCCCTGCTAACCAGCCCAAGGCTCCTACTCTTGATCTCTGACAATCTTCTGCAGCCAGGTGGCTCTCCTGTAACATGAATCAGTTTCATCTAATTCTACATTAAAGCTTCTCAGCACACATAGAATAAAATCCAAATTCCACCTTATGTCATAAACACCTTTAAATAACGTGGCACCTATCTACCTCTTTGACTTTATTTCAAAATACCCTTCTAGTTTACTCAAGATACCCTACAAATCAAAATCTTATATTCAGTTTTTTACATTTGCGGAGTAGACTACATGCATTTCCACCTCATGGGGTTTACATCTTCAATCGCTTCTTCTTAGGACAAAAAAGTGATATGATCTATAATTTGGCTTTCATAGAAATTTTACATCATGTATTTTTTTTAACCTTTGAAGGTTAAGCATAATATTTGCACATGTGTAGATGCTTTCCATAAGTTAGCTGTCAGGGCAATGTCACTTGGTCCCTTCCCCAGAGAAGTTGTCCCTGACCGCCCCGTGCACATTTACCGTTGTCACATCTACCACTTTTTTTCTTTGTTTATAGCACTTATCAACATCTTGTTGATTTAATTGTGTATTGCCTGTTTATCACCATCAATTATAATGTGAGCTCCAGAAAACCTTCACTAGCTCATCATATTTACCTTTAGCCACTGACCCAGAGCTTGTATAATACCTGTGACCTATAAAACCACAATAACCAAGTGAAATGTGGATATGACTCCTAAAGTTAGTGAATAAAAACATTATATACCCAATTAAATTTGAATTTCAGATAAACAATAGCATATTATTTTAATATAAGAATGTCCCAATTGCATAAAATATACTTCGATGTGACTGGGATCTTTACTTTCTTTAGACAGGGATTCAAATAAATCAATTTAAAAGAAAATCTTAGGACAGTAAGGAATTTCAAAAAACTAAAACAGAGTTCAATGGAAATCCTGCTACTTTGCTTTGACGTGATAATAATAGTTTGGTTTTTCCAGGTGCCTACTGAGGAATTTGTAGCTAAATGTCTGTAATTTATTTTCGATTGTTAAAGGGAAAACTAAAACTAAAAATAAGTTATTGAAGCAACTAAGGCCAGATGTTAACATGCTGTTTGAAGCTAAAAGGTGTGAAAGAGAGGGAGAAACGCCCTAAGGATTCTCTTGCCCCCTCAACCCCCATCTCCATTGGAGTCTTCTATTGCTAGAACCAAGTGTGGGGGTGGTGCTGAAAGCCACAGGTGAAGGGGTCAGCCTCCCCCTCCTCAGAGCACAGAAGGGCCAGGCAAAGGAGGAAAATGTTCATAAGCACCACAGGCCCAGGACCTGCCATCTCATCTCACTCCTCTCTACTTCATCATATGTTGAAATTTTTCATTCAAAATAGAAAAGAAAGATACATACAGACATACCTTAAGATACATATGTTTAGCTCCATTAGCTGACTTTAGGACTCTTTAAAGGGAGGCATTTTGCCCTTCATATTTTAATATTCTGACACAGTTGTTTTACTGAGTACTTAACATGTAATCAATAAATATGTGCTGATTATTACAAACATATTGCAGCATGAATTCATTAAAGGGTAACAAAATATGTCACCCCCGAAATATGCCACTTTGGCATAAGGATTATTGTGAGAGGAACACAACTGAGAAGCAACATATTTAAGAAAAACCTGTCCTCCCTCTTTGCCCAAGGAGAGACAGATTTGTAACAGCGCCCCCTTCCTCTCTCTACCAGGAAGGATAGAAGCTAATGTGTAGAGACAACTTTAGACCCTTATCAACTTGAGATAGCAGCAAAGGAATCAACAAAATAAACGTTATTAACTGACCATTATCTACCATTAGTTTCCTTACATATTTGCCTTCCCACACATGCTGCCCCTAGAAGCTCAATATCCTTTTCTTTTGACTTGTCATTTCACTACACAAGGATTGTTTTGCTAAGATACTTTATAAGCTTAGGTTCAAACCATCATCACTCTTTACTGAGTGCTTTCACGGGTAAGGGCGACGCATGTGTTAATAAAGTTCTGTTTATTTTTCTCTCGTTAATCTGCCTTTTCGCTGCCTAGAGCCCCACCTGATGAACCTAATATGGAGACAAGATAAAGAAAAATTTCCCTCCTCTATACTTTTTTTGTAACATAGATTTTTTTGTTTGTTTGTTTTAACTTTGACTTGGGGCAGAGAAAATAAAGAAGTTTGCTTATCTTGTTCACGTGATCCTTTTCATTAATAGTATTTTAATTACTCTTTCCTCCTTTATGAAGTTTGTATAATACAATTAACTTTCTAGGAGATTTTTAAGTGATTAATATAAGGTAGATAAATTGCCTAACCACCAATTATTCCACAGAATTAAAACACTTAAAAATAAATTTAATAAATCCTAATATTCAGCCTTACCTATATGGCCAACTTTGCTCCCAAGTGGTATAGTGATAGAATATCATTACAATCCATTTGTTTGTCCTTTGGCAATTTTGTTTACTAAAGAGGAAAATGTATATCATACCTTATGTAGAGGTGGAAAGATGTGAAACCTTTCCTCACCCATCATGAGGATCGCAGTCATACTCTTAAAACAAAAGACAGATTAAGAAGGTAAAAGCTTACCAAATTTTTCAAATCAAAGTTTTATGTGACAGGGAAGCTGTCAGAAATAAAAACTCAAAGACGCAGGAAAAATTGCATTTATGCTTTGGTTTAGTGAAGAATGGACAGCTCTGTGGAAATCTGATTAAACGGGCTGGGCGCAGTCCTCACGCTTGTAATCCTAGCACTTTGGGAAGCTGAGGCGGGAGGATTACCTGAGGTCAGGAGTTCAAGACCAGCCTGGCCAAAATGGAAAAAACCCCAAATCTACTAAAAATGCAAAAAATTAGCTGGGAGTGGTGGCGGGCTCCTGTAATCCCAGCTACTCAGGAGCCTGAGGCAAGAGAATCGTTTGAACCTGGAAGGGAGAGGTTGCAGTGAGACAAGATCACGCCACTGCACTCCAGCCTGGGCGACAAGAGCAAAACTCTGTCTTGATAAAAAAAAGAAAAAGTAAAGAAATATGATTGAACAAAAGGGATTGATCTAATGGTGAGATACTCAGGAAGGACTCAGTGAGGACTCTCTTCAGATTTGTCTTGGCCTCTCTGTATAGCGCTCCTTCCTCAAAGGTATGGGGCAGGACCCCTCTGAAATGAAGGTCCTCAAGGGAGATAAGAAAATGGAGAAAGTGACTGTATTAGTCTGTTTTCATGTTGTTTATAAAGACATGACTGAGAATGGGGAGAACAAGAGGTTTAATTGGACTTACAGTTCCACACAGCTGGGGAGGCCTCAGAATCATGGCAGGAGGTGAAAGGCACTTCTTACATGGTGGCGACAAGAGAAAATGAGAAAGATGCAAAAGCAGAAATCCCTGATAAACCTATGAGATCTTGTGAGACTTATTCACTACCATGAGAACAGTATGGGGGAAACTACCACCAGGATTCAAATTATCTCCCACTGGGTCCCTCCCACAATATGTGGGAATGATGAGAGTAAAATTCAAGATGAGATTTGGGTGGGGACAAGAGCCAAACCATATCAGTGACCTTTATGGGTTTTACCACTTCCTTTGGGGAAGGAGGGTTGTAGGTTCTTCTTCTTATTATTATTATCATTATTATTATTATTATTATTATTATTTTCTGAGACAGGATCTTGTTCTGTTATCTAGGCTGGAATGCAGTCATGTGATCATAGCTCACTCCAGCCTTGAACTCCTAGTCTCCAGTGATATTCCCATCTTGACCTCCCCAAGTTCTGGGATTATAGGTGTGAGTCAACATGTCTGGCCTGAGTTCTAGTTTTTATGCCTCACCTTGGATAACAGGAACTCTGGTTTCTATGACTTTCTCTGAGGGAGAAAGAGGAGCAGAAGACAGGAGAGCAGGAGATGGGAGAGAGATTTTATATGTCTGAGGTGACTTCTGCGGCCTTCAATCTCCTTTAGTTTAAACTTCTCAGCATGCCAAAGCAACATACTTTGGGGTATTGTTTTCTGAGCCCCAACACTTACATAAGCATGTAGGCAGAATTCTAATTAGGTTTGTCTATTGGTTAGACAGATACTTTAAATTTGGTTATTTCTTATGCTCTATTTGTTTCTTTGGATTAAGTTTTTAAAAAGGTACAGCAGTCTTTCAGGAAAGTAGCTCCACATTGCTGAGAAATAATCTCAACTAACTTTTTGTAGCTAATGCAAGAAGCAAATGCTAGAACAAGAAAGAAAGAGTAATCTATTTTAATATGCTCAAAATCACTATTATATAAGAAATACACATTAAAAATCAAATTATTAAATATATTTAAATGCATAAGAAATACACATTAAAAATCAAATTTTTAAATATATTTAAATGCATATGAATTGACCATGGTGTGGCAAAACAGAGGTATCCATACACAATTGGTGAGTAAAAATTAGGACATTTCTCAGGAAGACTAGTTTGGCAAAGTCTGAAATGGCAGAAAACCAGATAAAACTGGTTTATGCAAATGAGGATGTCCACGTCACATAACTGAATTTTTAAAAATACCACTTGTATTAGTCCATTTTCATGCTGCTGATAAAGTCATACCCAAGACTGGGTAATTTACAAAAGAAAGAGGCTTAATGCACTCATAGTTCCACATGACTGGGGAAGACTCTCAATCATGGCAGAAAGTGAAACGCATGTCTCACACAGTGGCAGACAAGAGAAGACAGTTTGTGCAGGGAAATGGCCCTGTATAAAACCATCATATCTTGTGAGACTTATTCACTATCATGAGAACAGCATGGGAAAGACCTGCCCCACAATTTAATTACTTCACACCAGATCCCTCCCACAACACATGGGGATTAAAGATGATATTTGGGTGGGGACACAGCCAAACCATATCATCACTCAATATTCAGTGGGATTCTTTAATCTGAAAACTCAGGCTATTTACCCATTGTGGAAAATTGTAACCCATTATCTTTGATAGTGTCCCCTCTCCCATCCTTTGCTCTAGATTCGTTTCTGAAACACTTCTCAAAGATAATGAGAAATTGATAAGGAGTTGTCTAAGTATGGCACCCCCTGTGCAGAAATTACTGAGTGCTGCTTCAAAAATGCTGTGGCAGAGTAGGAGAAACAGATCCCAGTGCTCTCTGACTTCCCTCCTGGCCCACAATTGGTTGCTATTACATATTTTCCCAAGTATCCACCCTCAAAATTTTGTGTCTTTATTATCTTCAGTTTTTCCATCACTTCCTCTAGCCTTTTTAAAACGAATAATTGAATGGGTGGGAACACATGTAAATGGAAAGTGACAATAAGGGAAAAACTATTCCAGCTTTTTTTATACATCCAACTCAAGCTTTGCTTGGCGGCAAAATGTCCCTACTTTTACCTCATACCTCTCCTTCATTAAAAGCAATTTTCTGGGAAGAGACCTATTTTATTAGCTAGACACAGACGTAGCACTGGAAAGAGACTATTAGAATTAACAAGTGTCCAGTGGTGAAATTCAAATTCTGAATGCCAGCTTGGAAGAGCAGCACTAAAAGAAAGGAAAAAAAAGATTATCCCTCCATTTGGTAATACAATACTATAAAGCCAGTCTTTTTGATCTTTGAGGGGAATATTGTGAAATTACACCTTTTCCTAACAATAAGGGCAAAACTCAAAATTATTTTGAGTGTTCATACATAACATTCAATCATTATATTTATAATTTTGAAATTCATATTCTAGGCTGTATACCACCATTCCCATTAGATCTCACAAAATTTATAACAAAATGGTTTAACAATGGCAAGAGAAGCAATTCCTTAAAAAGTCTCCAGTCTTCAAAGAAACAAGCAGACAAATGAATATTTGTTTTATATCTTGCTGAGTCCATCTATAGCTCCACCAATACAATTTTAGCAAGAGTGGGCTAAATTTACTGCATCAGCTCCTGCTTTCAACATTCACCCACTAATGCCTCATTTCTGGGCTTTCACCTTCAACAGTCTAATGAGTATTCTTATACCAAGTACTACTAGTGACATGGGTCGGTTCTGTGTCCCCACTTTAATCTAATGTCAAATTATAATCTCCCCATGTTGAGGAATGGGTCTGATGGGAGGTGACTGGATCATGGGTGTGGATTTTCTTCTTGTTTTCATGATAGGGAGTTCTCATGAGTTCTGATGGTTTAAAACTGTTTGGCACTTCCCCCCTTGGTCTCTCTCTTGCACCCTACCATGGTTAGACATGTGTGCTTCTCCTTCACCTTCTGCTATGACTGCAAGTTTCCTGACATCTTCCAGTCATGATTTCTGTGAAGCCTGTGGAACTGTGATTCAGTTAAACCTCTTTTCTTCATAAATTATTCAGTCTCAGGTAGATCTTTATAGCAGTGTGAGAACAATCTAATACAGAAAATTGGTACCAGCAGAGTGGGAGACTGCTATAAAGATACCTGAAAATGTGGAAGTAACTTTGGAACTGGGTAACAGGCAGAGGCTGGAACAATTTGGAGGGCTCAGAAGAAGAAAGGATGATGTGGTAAAGTCTGAAACTTCCCAGAGACTTGTTGAATTGTTTACATCAAAATGGTGATAGTGATACAGATAATGAATTCCAGGCTGAGGTCATCTTAGATGGAGATGAGGGACTTACTGGCTACTGGAGCAAAGGTCATCTTGCTATGTTTTAGCAAAGAGAATGGCAGCATTGTGCTATGCTCTAGGGATCTGTGAAACTTTGAACTTGAGAGAGATGACTTAGGGTATCTGTTGGAAGAAACTTCTAAGCAGCAAAGTGTTCAAGATGTGACGTGGCTGCTCCTAACAGTATACAGTCATATGCATTCTTGAGGGATGATCTGAAATTATAACATGTTTAAAAGGGAAACAGAGCACAGAACATAAAAGTTTGGAAAAATTGCAACCTGACCATATAGTAGGAAAGAAAAACCCATTTTCTGGGAAGAAATTCAAGCTAGCTGCAGAAATTTATATAAGTGAAGAGAAGCCATATGTTAATAGCCAGGACAATGGAGAAAATGTCTTTAGGGCACATCAGAGACCTTCACAGTAGTCCTTCTCATCACAAGCCCAGAGGCCTAGCAGGCAAAAATTTGTTTTCTGGGTCAGGCCCAAGGGTGAGCTGCTCTGTGCATCCTTGGAACATGGCACCCTACGTCCCAGCCACTCCAGTTTTATCCATAGCTAAAAGGCCAAGGTACAGCTCAGGTCATTGGTTCAGAGGGTGCAAGCCCCAAGTCTTGGTGGCTTCCACATGGTGTTGGGCCTGCAGGTGTGCAGAAGACAAGAGTTGAAGTTTGAGAACTTCTGTCTGGATTTCAGATGATGTCTGGAAATGCCTGGATGTACAGGCAGAAGTATACTGCATGGGTGGAGCCCTCATGGAAAATCTCTACTAAGGCAGTGCAGAGGGCAAATGTGAGGTTGGAACACCCACATGGTCTCCACTGGGGCACTACCTGGTAGAGCTGTGAGAAAATGACCACTGTGCTCCAGACCCCCAGAATGCTAGGTCCACCAACAGCATGCACCATGCACCTGGAAAAGCCACAGACACTCACTGCCAGCCTATGAAAGCAGCCAATGGGCTGTATCCTGCAAAGTCACAGGGGAAGAGCTGCACAAGGCGTTGGGAGCCCACTTCTTGTATCAGTGTGGACTGGATGTGAGACATGGAATCAAAGGAGATCATTTTGGAACTTTAAGATTGAATGACTGCCTTGCTGAGTTTTGGACTTGCATGGGGCCTGTAGCCCCTTTGCTTTGGCCAATTTCTCCCACTAGGAATGGGAGTATTTGCACAATGCCTGTACCTCCATTGTATCTTGGAAGTAACTCCTAGGTGGAAGGGATTTGCCTGGGACTTGGACTTTTGAGTTATTCCTAGAATAAGTTAAGATACTTGGGGACTGTTTGGAAGGCATGATTGGTTTTGAAATGTGAGAAGGACATGAGATTTAAGAAGAGCCAGTGGCAGAAAGATATGGTTTGGCTCTGTGTCCCCACCCAAATCTCATGTTGAGTTGTAATCTCCATGTGTTGCAGGAGAGGCCTGGTGGGAGGTGACTGAGACATGGGGGCAGATATCCCCCCTGCTTTTCTCATAATATTGAGTAAGTTCTCACAAGATCTGATGGTTTAAAAATGTTTGGCATGCTCCCACTTCGCTCTCTATCTCTCTCCTGCTGGGCTATGGTGAGACATGCTTGCTTCCCCTTCATTTTCTGTCCAAGTTCTAAGTTTCCTGAAGCCTCACATTCTTGATTCCTGTTAAGCCTGTAAAATTGTGAGTCAATTAAACCTCTTTTCTTCATAAATTACCCAGTCTCAGGTGACTATCTGTAGCAACATGAGAATGGACTAATACAACTAGTAAATTGCAAAATGATAAATCCATCAGAATTTTATTACCTTTTTATTTTAACTTATGGACTATCTGCTCCTATTGACTATGCTCTTTTGAAAACATTCCTTTTCTGAGTTTTTCCACTTTTTTTTTTAGCTCTTTTTTCATATTCTTACTTCCTATAGGAAGGGAATCCCTCTGGTATAATGCTCAAATTTCTTCCCCCCCCCCATCCTATGATCAGTTAGCATTCTCATTCATTTACTAAGCTTCAATATAATCTTAATAGAAAAGACTTTCAAATCTACTATTCTAACATTCTGTAGAGCACTACACATGGTTAGATAAGTGTTAACTTTGACTCCCCATTGAGCTTCAATGCACTGTACAAGCAACGATCTTATAAGACTTCCCTAAACATCTATTTTCTCATCTGAAGGAAGATGCATAATAAGATTTCCTATCATATTGGAATTGTCCTACTAATTCATTTATATTGTTATTATCTGGGTGTCTGACATGTAAGAGACAACCACTGAATACATATTTACTAAAGAGCTATTGCTCCTACTTTTCCTGCTATTTTCAGCTAAGATGTCCCATCCTCCAGGAAACTTTCCCTGATCTCTTTCATTAGGCAACCTCCTGTGGCTTCCAAGGGCAGACTATACTACTCTTATCATAGCTCTATAAACCTTTATTGTAATTGTGCATGATATTTATCACAATATCAATAACTTGACAGCATCAACAACTGACTATGTTTTCCATAAATTCCTTGAGGGAAGGTAGATAGTATGTCTTGATTGTGTTTCTATTTCCAGTGCCAAGAGTAAGTTAAATAATTGGCATAAAGTCAAATTAAAGATCTAGGCTAATATTCCAGTACAAACCTGCCAGGAATAACTGCACTCATTCTCCCTATACCATACTGCTGTCAGGTGCAATGCTTACATTACTCTAACTTCAATGATGGTTATGTGTTTACTTCATATGTTGGATTATTAACTCCAGGGACTGGTCAACAATCTGGTCTGTGATCCAGGTTCATTAACAATCTTTTTCTCTCATTCAGTTGCTGAATCAGTAGCCAGTTACCACAAGTAATGGTGCCTGGGTGTGTGATAGTCCCACTGCAAGGATGTGAGCCAATTCAGAGTGTTTCATACTTGCTAAAATTTTCATCTAGCTGAGCTCCCAGCAAAATCAATCTTGGCTCTACATTCAATGAGAGAACCCTACAAAATTACAACACATTTTAATGCTTATTGAAATCAAATAGATTCTGTGAAACCTGCAGAGATTTTTTTACCTCTAAAGGGTAATGATTACCTTTACATTCATTCTCTTAAGAGATTCTCAGAAGCTAAAGAAATAGCCAAACAGAATTGCAATTAAAAAGAAAAACTCACCAGAAATCACTTGTTCATATTTTTAAACCCAAAAGATGTTTCATATACTCTTTTTCTTACTTCATTATGAAGCATTTTTAAAGTTGTACTCCTTCCATAATTCATCTTGAGAATAATATTTCTTTGACATATCCTTTTGGTTTAAACTATGATCAACAAAATTGTATCTATTAATGAAAAACATCTCTAAAATAAAAGACCACAAGGAATTTTATACTCCTAAATACATGAATATTTAAGGAAACTTTAAGACTTGTTACATTACATAGAAAACCATTATTAGGAAGAAAAATTAGCCTATAAAGTCCCTGTTAGAACTGTAAGGGGATCAGAAGAGCTCTTAGATGAAAACTCACTCTATTCCAGAACCTCTTGAAAAATAGTTCTTATAAGTATTAATCACACCATAATTTGGAGATATTTATGAAAGTATCAGCAAATTATTTAATTGATTTTCTGCTCTGTTTTTTTAGATGTTCTTTCTTATTAGGACAAAATATGTTTCCCTATAACTTTCCTCTATTAATAGTAGACTAAACCAAAATATATACTGTTTTTCCAATGTTATTTATAAAAATATTTGGATATCAGAATTATTGTGCATTTAGTACTATCCTCTTCTGAAATTAACATCACAGCATTATTAATAAGTTTGGGTCTGTGCTGAAGAAAAAATAATACTTGGAATGATAAATTAAGTAACTCAGAGTATGGTTTTGCAGCAAGAAAAACAAAATGACATTGAAAAGGGTAGAACAATCTATATATAGCATTGGAAATCTTTCAAGAAAGGAAAAGGGTATTCAATAAAGTAAAATTAGTTTGTTTCAAAGTCAATGATCTTTAAGAGGTGTTTCATAAAGAGCTCAAGTTCACATATTTTATTGATAAAGCCTACGTTTGTTGTTTCTTTAAAAAGGTGAGTTTGCAAATATCTTTATGAGCTATGAGTTATGAGCTACATTTTGTGAGATATTACTTCTTTCATCTGGTTGCATTATATTCAAATTGTAGAAAAAGGGGCAATTTGAGAGGCATAAGCAGTTCAACTTGAAAGTTCATCTTGAAAATCAAAATGTAAAATTTAAAATTCACATGACGGGCATGTGAAAGCAAAAGTTGTAAACTAAGGTAAACTTAAGAGTTGAAGAAACATAGCTCAAATTTTGTGGGAAATACCAATAGGCAGATGTTGTATGATCCCCCAAAATTGTTAAAATAAATGTAGCCGGTACTGTAATATTCATTTAGGCAAAATGTTTAAACCTTTAATTTTTTAACAATTCATTTAATGTGTTCAAAAATAAAGGCCTTCACAACTATTCGGGCAGAAAAATGGGAGTTGTTTTTATTTGAAGAAGACACTCAATTTCAGGAATTTACTTATATAGTTTGTTTATCTCAATGATTCTCTGAGTGAGTCCTGGGACTGGCGGCATGACCTGGCACTTATGAGAACTGACAATACTTATGCTTACCCCAAACCTACTGAATCAGAAATTCCAGGGACAAGGCCTACCAGTACATCTTTTAACAGGCCCATCAGGTGATTCTGATACATGCTAAAATTGGATTTATCTTATATTTTCTGGACATAATGTTCCAGAACTAGATGAAATAGACAGTAAGGCAGATGAAGAATCCGAGTACCCTGGAGTCCTTGTTTGTTTAAATTTACCTTGTTGCTAAAAACCATGCTTCCATTTTAAAAACTATGTAATCCAGGTATTAAACCTTAACTTTCCATTGATTATTTTGTTTACAAGGAGTAGGACTGGGACCAGTGTACCAGTCCTTGACTCTGTACAGGTTCTGCTCTATGTTTACTCTGCTTTCTACAGGCCTTTAATTATTTTCCACTTCTCTACAAATCCACATACATACACTACAGCTTTGAAGATCAAGCTGTCAATTCTTCATGGATTCACTCCATCCTAAAATGATCAATTACTGTGCCTATTTCCCTGACATTTTCTAAAATCATCGGGGGGCAAAAATGACTGACCTTCAAGTAAGTAAATATGGATTTCAAAGCATAAGTGTTCCCAAATCTACAAACAAGCTCTCAATTTTTCTGTCATCTAGAATAGATTAAACAAGAAAAGCAACCACAAGGCTCTCTTTGATAGGAGATTTCAGTTAAACATATTTTCTTTTTGCAATTCAATGTTTTTGTTTTTCAAATGAGAAATCTCAATATTAAAACAAATTTAAAGTGAGATTGTTCTGGTTGAAGCAGGGAATCAGGAGAGCCTTCAAGCAGCTTTTCCTTCCACAGCTCCACAGACATGTCTTTAGAACCCAAATTTTTGCACAGTCAAATCTGAAAACCGATCTAACACATTTTCTTCCATGGGCACCTCTCTGTTCATTAGAGATGGATTTACAAGGATTAACATAAACAGAAGTTATACATATTTTTTGGCTTGGGCAGAATAATGAGCCAATAAATTGAATCATAGAAGAGAGAAACAAGACATTTCTCAAATACTGAGCAGAAAGCAGTCTGGCCACATCTGTACTGCAAAGACGCTATTGTTGCCTCAATCTGGAATGCTCTCTGGCCAATCCTTTGTCACTTCACAATTTCTATTTATTCTTGAAAATCCTAATAAAGCTCTACTTCCTTTGTAAAGGCTCCACCACAGAAAGTTCCATCTTTCTACTGTTCTACTTTTTATCTTAAACAGATTTCCAGTATTACATAACACCCAAACATTTTACTGGAAATATTTGCCCACAGCTTTATCTCACCCTGAAGTTCAGTTATAATCCCTCATTCATCTTTCTATTTCTAACACCGAATATAGGTGTGGCACAGGACAGGCATTGAATAAATTGATAATTAAGTAATCAAAACTACAAAGGAAAAATAAGGCAATTATTTGCATAAAAGTTTTTACAGAACCATAGAAAAACTAATTATACATAAAGCAGATGTCTTTTTTATTATAATAATCTAAACTTCTACTTTCTACTTTATTGTGAATGTATAGACTTGTTTATGAAATAATCTTGTTTTTTCACGTAATTGTGAGAACATTTCCTTATCACCATTGTGTGTTACTGATTCATTCACACTTTTAGCCTAACATGGCTATAGATGAATCACACTGTTTGGGTAGCAGTCTGATCATTTGCTGTTAGATACACTGAAATGTGAATTTTCAGCTCTTGTAGGAAAGTTTATCATCAGGCATGCAATCAATTCTTAGGAAATTATTTCCATGAAAGCCGGAACTCAAACAACTCTGTTAATATATGCAGAGCCTATCCTTTAGTTAAAGTAACTTATATTATTAGTGAAAATGGTCAATTTTCTTGAGCAAATAAAATAAAAGCACAGATAGCAAGCACAGAAATAATGAGATATAAACTTACCATAGAGTAATATTACCATAGAAAAGAACTTTTTAATATCATATAATTTTCCATGATGATATCAAATTTTATTTAAAGAAAATATTTCGGAATTACTTCAAATTTAAAAAAGAGCCAACTATCACACACTTTCAAAAATTCATAATAACATGAAGCCTTTTGGTGAAATCATATTATACCACATAGTCACTTGATCGTGAAAAAACTGGAATTGCCACACTTTAGTAATAAGTACATTTCCACAAACTAATAGATTCCTCTCATTTTTCAAATTGAATTAGTGATTTAATTTAAATACTGCAAACCTGAAGACAATTAAGGATAAGTGTGATATGATATGGTGCTTCAAATATGTAGAATAAATAATACATTGGGAAAAGATGATAACTGCTTTAAAATACATTAAATTGATAGAAAGTAAAATAATACTGAATCTTACATTTGTAAAGTTTGCATATTACTAGTTCACATACATTATATCCTTTAATCTCACAATAACCTCCCCATGTCATGGTTTCTATCCTGTGCTACTGGACTCCCTGGAGATCTCACAATGGCCCCCGGGGACTACCAGAAAGAAAAGAGAGAAATATGGCACACTCCAGACCTCCTGTCTCCAGGCTTATGCTTTATTCAGAGAAGCTATCCTATATTTATCTTTCTGTCATAATTTCTGCTTTCTCCTATTTTTCTTCTGTATGATTTTGTTAGTGCAAACTCAGGACAAGAAGAAATTGAAAACTAGTATTGTAAGGAGTTCAGGTAAACCTTTGACAGTGGTGACAGACCTTAATTTACAGCAAAGACTAAAATAAAGAAAGGTGTGCTGAACTCATTGATGACTTTTAGCTATCTAATGTCCCTTAAATTAAGGGACATTAATCTAAACACACACCAGAGGAAGGCAGAACTAGGACAAGGTTTCTTTAATTCCTAAATTGTTTTCACTTAGAAATCTTTAGATTCCAATCTAAAACTTAGAATTATGAGGTTTTTTTCCACTTGCATTTCCATCAAATATCAACTTCAGTTTGCATAAATACTAAAACTAGTTTTATTAGATACAGTAAAGAATTTTAATTTTACCATAACCTCAAATAAATATCAATCATATACATAACAAAAAGATGTACAAAGTTGTATTAGTGCTTGTTATTCATTAATAATTGTAATCATTTTCTGAAGCAAAAGACTGCCTTGATATTGTAACTCCTTAAAGTTTCAGGGATTTATTAATCCTAGGGTCTTTAAAAATTATAAGACATATTTTAATAATTTGAAACATTTTGAAAAGTGTAAAGAAAGTAGAAAAATTCACTTTAAAACCTAAAAAAGTAAAATGTCATATGATAGCTAATATTAAAATTGTGCCTGGTTAGCTGTATTTGTCACATGTTCTCCCAGATCTCATCAGATTACTAATAAAGACAAATATAGTTGTATATAGTAGATGCCATGTTACACTGTAAACTAGAACTGTCAACCTTTAGACACTGGGAAGAACTTCCATGACCTATATTTTTGTAGAATTAAACTAAAAATCACAATATTTGTATCACCAGGCTATGCTGCCAAAAAGCAGTTTAAAAACAGCAACAACACACACACACACACACACACACACACACAAACATAATCAAAAACAAAATAATAAAAACTCTATGCCATGATACTATTGTCGGACTGTCCGTCCATTACATCTAAAATTCAAATGACTGCATCTATCAGATAATTAGGGGCCATCTGTCTGCTGCTTAGGTACTACTTAAAGTATGTGACCTTTACTTTCCAACTCTGTCCTCCCTATAGTGTCACTCTTACAATATCTATTAGAGATGTCAAATTGTAGAAAATATCTTAGTATATAGGATGTGTTAAGAAGAGAGTGATGGATTCCACATATTGTGGGATAAAAGGTCCATACAACTAAGGAGTTTTGTCTTGGGCATGACCAACACCGATCTTTCTATAAAGATACTGCTGGGGGCGTCATGTGATTTTCCATGTACACTGTCTGTTTTCAGTGCTGAAGGGGTAAGAATTGGAGCTATAAGGAAAGACACAATATCAATGATTACAGGAATGCAACAGCTGGAATCTGATTAGCCACTGAGAAAAGAGCTGGAAGCTAGGCAACTCCACTCGTGGTGGATATGTGGACCTTGGAAGACCCAGCAGAGTCAAGAGAGATAAACACTGAGTCTAGATAGACAGACCTTCCTTCAATGACAAACAGGAACAAATAAATCAATGATTACGAAAACAAATACAACATCATCCTAAGGACTCAGTAGACAAGCCAATCAACTGATATTGATCTACCTGGGGAAGACTAGATATTTTTCTAAAACAAAACAGTTAAAAATCTGTTTACTAACTTAAAGATATACATAGCAATGTACATTGCATATAAGCAAAGCATTAAACTCTAAAGAATAAACCAGGATAAAAAAGGCTATATAATAAAGTAAAGAAGAAGGAATATAATTGAGATATTCAAAGAACCAAAATTTCAATAGCAGCAGTGGTGGTATTAATGAGTGGAATTGTTCCTATACACAAGAAAATGATATAAATAATGTAAGGTAAATCTGGGATGCTGTCACAATACATAGAATAGTGAAAAGAGATGAAAGTATTAAGGAATGAGGTGCTAGATATAAAAGGCTGAGAGTAGGGAGTCATCCAGAGCATTATAGGTATCCTTTGGGAAGAAAACAGGAAAAATATATTATTTCAATAATACATTATTATATCATTTCAATAATACTTCACTATCAGCTCTTAAGAAAATCCCTGGCTCTGACTGCCAACTACTGATGGTGTCCTTTTTCTTTAAATTTGCATACCGTTTAGCATAACAAAATAAATCTATAATCAGTAATTTTCATTATAGAAGGTCAAAAAGTTCAGTAATATATATTAATACTCATTAATAACAAAAATAAGAAGCAATCTGTTCATGTTAAATCTAGCTGTGTCACAGCTTTTGACCTTGAGACAAACCATAGTCATCCTAGGATTCACTTATTTTAACTCCCAAACAGGTTTGAAATGATGATTGTGGATGGTGGTGAGTAGTAGATATGAATCCAATTTAGCTCAAATAAAATTAATTGAACATTAAAATATTTTAAGCAATGGGTTGGCCATTGTAAGATCTATGAAAAACTAAAACAGACTTCCATCTTAAATATCTCATGTCAAAGTAAGGAAGACCTATCCAAAACCCTTTCCAGTTTTGACTTTCCAGAATTAATTGTCATTGTATTAAGATGTTTAAAAAACCAAGGAGATGGGGTTGTTTGTTTTTTTCTTGTAAATTTGTTTGAGTTCTTTGTAGGTTCTGGATATTAGCCCTTTGTCAGATGAGTAGATTGCAAAAATTTTCTCCCATTCTGTAGGTTGCCTGTTCACTCTGATGGTAGTTCCTTTTGCTGTGCAGAAGCTTTTTAGTTTAATGAGATCCCATTTGTCAATTTTGGCTTTTGCTGCCGTTGCTTTTGGTGTTTTAGACATGAAGTCTTTGCCCATGCCTATGTCCTGAATGGTACTACCTAGGTTTTCCTCTAGGGTTTTTATGGTATTAGGTCTAACATTTAAGTCTCTAATCTATCTTGAATTAATTTTCGTATAAGGAGTAAGGAAAGGATCCAGTTTCAGCTTTCTACATATGGCTAGCCAATTTTCCCAGCACCATTTATTAAATATGGAATCCTTTCCCCATTTCTTGTTTCTCTCAGGTTTGTCAAAGATCAGATGGCTGTAGATGTGTGGTATTATTTCTGAGGACTCTGTTCTGTTCCATTGGTCTATATTTCTGTTTTGGTACCAGTACCATGCTGTTTTGGTTACTGTAGCCTTGTAGTAGAGTTTGAAGTCAGGTAGCATGATGCCTCCAGCTTTGTTCTTTTGACTTAGGATTGTCTTGGAGATGCGGGCTCTTTTTTGGTTCCATATGAACTTTAAAGCAGTTTTTTCCAATTCTGTGAAGAAACTCATTGGTAGCTTGATGGGGATGGCATTGAATCTATAAATTACCTTGGGCAGTATGGCCATTTTCACGATATTGATTCTTCCTATCCATGAGCATGGTATGTTCTTCCATTTGTTTGTGTCCTCTTTGATTTCACTGAGCAGTGGTTTGTAGTTCTCCTTGAAGAGGTCCTTTACATCCCTTGTAAGTTGGATTCCTAGGTATTTGATTCTCTTTGAAGCAATTGTGAATGGAAGTTCATTAATGATTTGGCTCTGTTTGTCTGTTACTGGTGTATAAGAATGCTTGTGATTTTTGCACATTAATTTTGTATCCTGAGACTTTGCTGAAGTTGCTTATCAGCTTAAGGAGATTTTGGGCTGAGACATTGGGGTTTTCTAAATATACAATCATGTCATCTGCAAAGAGGGGACAATTTGACTTCTTCTTTTCCTAACTGAATACCCTTGATTTCTTTCTCTTGCCTGATTGCCCTAGCCAGAACTTCCAACACTATGTTGAATAGGAGTGGTGAGAGAGGGCATCCCTGTCTTGTGCCAGTTTTCAAAGGGAATTTTTCCGGTTTTTGCCCATTCAGTATGATATTGGCTGTGGGTTTGTCATAAATAGCTCTTATTATTTTGAAGTACATTCCATCAATACCGAATTTATTGAGTGTTTTTAGCATGAAGGGCTATTGAATTTTGTCAAAAGCCTTTTCTGCATCTATTGAGATAATCATGTGGTTCTTGTCTTTGGTTCTGTTTATATGCTGGATTATGTTTATTGATTTGCGAATGTTGAACCAGCCTTGCATCCCAGGGATGAAGCCCACTTGATCATGGTGGATAAGCTTTTTGATGTGCTGCTGAATCTGGTTTGCCAGTATTTTATTGAGGATTTTTGCATCGATGTTCATCAGGGATATTGGTCTAAAATTCTCTTTTTTTGTTGTGTCTCTGCCAGGCTTTGGTATCAGGATGATGTTGGCCTCATAAAATGAGTTAGGGAGGATTCCCTCTTTTTCTATTGATTGGAATAGTTTCAGAAGGAATGGTACCAGCTCCTCCTTGTACCTCTGGTAGAATTCAGCTGTGAATCCGTCTGGTCCTGGACTTTTTTTCATTGGTAGGCTATTAATTATTGCCTCAATTTCAGAGCCTGCTATTGGTCTATTCAGGGATTCAACTTCTTCCTGGTTTAGTCTTGGAAGAGTGTAAGTGTCCAGGAAATTATCCATTTCTTCTAGATTTTCTAGTTTATTTGCGTAGAGGTGTTTATAGTATTATCTGATGGTAGTTTGTATTTCTGTGGGGTCAGTGGTAATATCCCCTTTATCATTTTTTATTGCGTCTATTTGATTCTTCTCTCTTTTCCTTTTTTTTTTTTTTTTTTTTTTGAGACAGAGTCTCGCTCTGTAGCCCTGGCTGGAGTGCAGTGGCCGGATCTCAGCTCACTGCAAGCTCCGCCTCCCAGGTTTACGCCATTCTCCTGCCTCAGCCTCCCGAGTAGCTGGGACTACAGGCGCCTGCCACCTCGCCCGGCTAGTTTTTTGTATTTTTTAGTAGAGAAGGGGTTTCACGGTGTTCGCCAGGATGGTCTCGATCTCCTGACCTCGTGATCCACCCGTCTCGGCCTCCCAAAGTGCTGGGATTACAGGCTTGAGCCACCGCGCCCGGCCTCTTCTCTCTTTTCTTCTTTATTAGTCTTGCTAGCAGTCCGTCAATTTTGTTGATCTTTTCAAAAAACCAACTCCTGGATTCATTGATTTTTTGGAGGGTTTTTTGTGTCTCTATCTCCTTCAGTTCGGGCAAAGGATATGAACAGACATTTCTCAAAAGAAGACATTCATACAGCCAACAGACACATGAAAAAAATGCTCATCATCACTGGCCATCAGAGAAATGCAAATCAAAACCATAATGAGATACCTTCTCATGCCAGTTAGAATGGCAATCATTAAAAAGTCAGGAAACAACAGGTGCTGGAGAGGATGTGGAGAAATAGGAACACTTTTACACTGTTGGTGGGATTGTAAACTAATTCAACCATTATGGAAAACAGTATGGCGATTCCTCAAGGATCTAGAACTAGAAGTACCATATGACCCAGCCATCCCATTACTGGGTATATACCCAAAGGACTATAAATCATGCTGCTATAAAGACACATGCACACGTATGTTTATTGTGGCACTATTCACTATAGCAAAGACTTGGAATCAACCCAAATGTCCATCAGTGACAGACTGGATTAAGAAAATGTGGCACATATACACCATGGAATACTATGCAGCCATCAAAAAGGATGAGTTTGTGTCCTTTGTAGGGACATGGATGCAGCTGGAAACCATCATTCTTAGCAAACTATCACAAGAACAGAAAACCAAACACCGCATGTTCTCACTCATAGGTGGGAACTGAACAATGAGATCACTTGGACTCGGGAAGGGGAACATCACACACCGGGGCCTATCATGGGAAGGGGGGAGGGGGGAGGGGGGAGGGATTACATTGGCAGTTATACCTGATGAAAATGACGAGTTGATGGGTGCTGACGAGTCTATGGGTGCAGCACAGCAACATGGCACAAGTATACATATGTAACAAACCTGCACGTTATGCACATGTACCCTAGAACTTAAAGTATAATAATAATAAAAAATAAAAAAAATAATAAATTTAATGTAAGGCAAACTAAAATATACTCATTGCTTCATAACTTCTATGGCAATGTTATATTTTGGTGCACATAAATATTTTCATTAATACGTATACCCAAACTTTTGTAGCGTCTGTGGAAAACTGTATAACACATTTAATGAAATTATTGAAAAATGAGAGAAATAATAAGCACTGTTAAGAAAACTGTTTATCAAACTGTTCAAGTCTTTGTATATATAGTATTTGTCAGCTTATAACTCCATGGAAATAAATCTTTAAAATCTGTATAGTAAGAAACAAACAAACAAACAAACAAACAAAATGTAAACACCTTCTCTGTTTACCAATCCTTGGCCAGCTCTGATTTGTTTCACCAATAGGTTGTTCGGCATATAACTGGGTCATTCTGGCCTTTGTAGATTAAGATGTTTTGTATATCATCCCTTTAAGAATTGGACTTTTATCTGTTTCCTAATAAAAAATGTAGGGAAGTGGTTATTATTAAAATTTACACCTTAAAATAAATAATAATACACAAATAAAAAAAATAAAAAACCAAGGAGAAAAAAAAATACTTTCATATGTCTTAGAAAAAAAAAGTAGAAAAAAATCAATTCTTACACATGGAAATTCTAAGAATCCTTATGAAGAAATGGCATGTTTTGAGTAATTCATGTATTTTCTGCTTGACAACTTGGACCATCTCTGCCTGATGTCTGCAATTACTTTTAGTTCTTGGAATCCAGGATGGCTCTAAGAAGCTCACCTATACCATAACTTGAAAATGTTCCTCTGTGAGAGTCCAAAGTATTGCTATTTTAAAAGTCTCCATGTTTACATTTTTCTTTTATGGAAGATTTGTAGTTGGGCAACAGTGGACTTCAGCAAATCCATCTGCCCTGCTGTCATGCAGGGTACCTCCATCAGCCTACTGGTTTCTGTCACTGTCTGTCTAGTTCCAGGAATTTGGTTTGCTTCAGTACAGTCTCATGATTAGTGACTATTTCAGGAATCTAAACATAAATATTTTTACTTCTAAGAACTTGCCTTAGTAATTGTGGACGAACAGTATTAGTCTTTATATATAACCGTAACTTGCTATAGAAGTTTGATCATCAGTAATCACACCATACTATGTGACAGCAATAGCCTTAACACTTTGGTTCTTTTTTGTTAAACTAAAATTAAACTGAATGATTTTCTTCTCTTTAATTTTTGGAAGGAGAAATAATATGCTGTACTACTTATATTTCATCTAAAATTTCAAGAAAACTTTTTAGTATACTTTCATAATTGCATCTATCTTCAAATTAAATTAGGGTCTGTTGTACCAAAGTAATAATTCATTTGCTGAAACAACGGCATAACTACGTTCTAGATACTGTGTTTGATGCTGAAAATGCAGAAAGCAAAAACCAGCATCCTTGCTCTGAGAAAATTTAGTTCAGGAGCATGGAATCCAAACATTGTTGAGCATAAAAGTGATGCTGGGAACTTAAAGAAAAAAAAAAAAAAGATGTCTGGGAAAGTCATGGTTGAGTAGACAGAAGTACTGATTGATGTTTCATAAGGAAAAGCAGGAATTTGCTTTTTGTATGGAAAAATAAGAACATTCCACACAAAATTAGTATCATGTAAAAAGACATGGTTTGGGGATACAAACCCATGTATTAGGGAACAAGCAACAACGGCTCCTCTTTATGTGATTTGGGCACTGCCACTTGGTATGGCAAGTCTTGGAGGGTAAAAAGTGATAGTGTGGTGAGATAATATGCTGGCATGAAAACAAAACCAGAGCTGTTTAAGCTAATTTAGCGAGTTACAGGATCTTTACACAATAAGAACTTAAGCACAGTAGGGAAGGCAACTCTAAACAACCTCACCTACCCCGCCAAAGTGAAGGCAGCAATTGCAATTTCAAAACATATAAGAAAGAAAGGAGAAGAAACACAGGCTGGTGAAAAAGTTGGCCAAAACAAAAAGAAAAAAAAAAGCAGATCTTTAATTCTCCACATTTTACTTTCTTTGAACCTAGACGCTACCTAGGACAACTCCTTGAATTATTTTAATCCCCCCTTATTTAATGACCTAAAGCATCTACCTCGACATTTGCAACTAGCTATGTAAGCCTAGGGAAGTTATCAAACTCTCTCTGCTCAGTTTCCTGAGCCATCAAGTGAAGACAATTAAAATAATCCATGAGGAATAAATACAGTTAACCAAACCTTATTGGCCCAATGGTGGACACATACTCAACCCCAAATAAATAACTGTGGTTATCACTCAGGTACTTTGACAAAACTAAGCCCAGAAATACTGGTTGACTTGTCCAAAGCCATAGAGTCTAGAGAAATGAAAAACAAATTTTATTCAATAAGAGAAGGAGTCAAGAATGTTTTAAGTGGTTTCTAATGTTTAGAAAGCATAGGCCTGTGATGCTCACAATGCCTTTAGAAGAAAGACGTAAGAGGAATTATCCTCTCAGTCCTACAGGTGAAGAAGACGTGGCCACTGACAGAAGTCAAATAACTTGTGCACCATGTCTCCTAGACACAGAACCTTCCCATTTCAGGTACTGTACAATGATTCATAGATATGCTCCTTCTCTACCTTGGTGGTTGGTTGGGCCTTAGAGAACAACACAGCTGAATGGTTCAGAGCATTGATGCTACTTAACCATGAGCCTGAGGAGAGCATGCAATCCTTATGGTCTATAAGGCCTTAGTCACTTCTCTACTTAAGAGATTTCACATTTTTAAATCTTTTAAATATAACAGGATCTTGGGGAAATTAAAAGCTAAGGAGTACAATGTGCAAACAAACTATTTTATCACAGATGTGGGTGACACACACAAATTAAACAATTAGCAACACTGGTAATGGTAGAAAACCCAGATAATATTCAAACTCAAAGGAGAAGGGAAAAATATATACACACATAACTAGGTAATGTGTAATTTTTTCACTCACAAATTGAATAACACCAGAGACCAGACAGGTTTAAGCTTCTTGCTTTCAGATGCAGTTGATAAGCGTATGGCAGTGATGGGCTAATGGCTTGGGCCATGAGCCCAGTAATGAATGTTCAAGCTCATGAAAACTGGCATGGGTTACGACTGCACAAAACAGGATACCAAAGTGTTATCAACTGAAAGTCTAAATGAGATCAGCTTTTAAATTTTTTAACAACTCCATATGGCCAGTCAAATCAAAGAGAAAAGAGCTATGTATTAAACACTAGAGTTTTATTGACGGGAAATGAAAAGCAGAGAACTTTCTGTGAAAGCTGACACTATTCCCTAGGAAAGGTCTAGAACAATATAATCCACTGGTTTCCTAAAACAAGGAAAAATTAAAACAGTAGCTTCAACTGTACCTTTATGATGACGTGGAGAAAAACTGATAAAATAATAGAATTGAAGCTGAACTTAAAGGTACTTTTTAATAATTTCATATCCACTACATGAATCTCACTAATATATCTTTATCACATGATCACCCAACCTCTCTATAACATTAGCAGAAATGGGAAACTCACTGTTTGTTACCCAGCTTAACCAGAAGTTGGAAAACATCAAATGCCAGCTATATAAAGCTTTTTATTATGGATTTTTTCTATTATACATATAAGCAAAAAAAGTATAGATTCAATTTATCTCTGTGTTCTTGAACAAGCCACCTATTTGCTTTAAACTCAGTTCTTCATTTATAAAATAAGCATATATCTACCTAAGTTAGAAAACTATAAACATTAGATATAATAAACTAAAAATGCATAGCATGGTGTCTGGCTTTAGTTGCCCCACTTACAAAACATAACTTACCATATAGAATCTTAGCCATTTAATGATAAGGAATGTTATCTCTAGAAATTTTTCTAGCTAAAGACATTTTGGAATGCACCTACATGTTTAATACTTGTTTATTCAATAGAAATCACTGATTGTTATCCAAAGGTCTCAATGGCTCATTCAAATTGACTATATAACCAAGCTGATTAAGTAAATTTAGCCATTCATAACAAAATGCACAAACACACACACAAAAACATGACAAGCAAAGCAAGTTGAATTAAAAGGTTAATATGAAAATGTGGAGCTTGAGGGCCAAGATAGCTGACCAGATGCAGCCAAGAAGCAATTCTCCTACTGAGAGAAATCAAAATATCTAGTGAACCATCATACCTCAAGCAGATCTTCTGGGAGAAAACTGAAAGTCCACAGAGAGGCAACACAGACACTGAGGATGAAGAGGGAGGGAGTTGCACAAAGTTGCTGAGCACCAGAACTGGCTCTCAGCCCTTAATAGGTCCTGAGGAAGAAGTGAATAAAGGAAATAAGAGAGGACACAAACAAATGGAAAAACATTCCATGCTCATGGATAGGAAGAACGAATATCATGAAAATGACTATACTGCCCAAAGTAATTTATAGATTCAATGCTATCCCCATCAAACTAGCATTGACTTTCTTCACAGAAGAAAAAAAAAACTACTTTAAATTTCATATGGAATCAAAAAGACCCCATATACCCAAGACAATCCTAAACAAAAAGAATAAAGCTGGAAGCATCACACTACCTGACTTCAAACTACACTACAAGGCTATAGTCACCAAAACAGTATGATACTGGTACCAAACGGACATATAGACCAATGGAGTGAACAGAAACTTCAGAAATAACACCACACATTTACAGCCATCTGATCTTTGACAAACCTGACTAAAACAAGCAATGGGGAAAGGATCTCCTATTCAACAAACGTTGCTGTGAAAACTGACTAGTCATACGCAGAAAGCTGAAACTGGACACCTTCCTCACACCTTAAACAAAAAGCAACTCAAGATGGATTAAAGACTTAAATATAAAACCCAACACATTAAAAACCCTAAACAAAAACCTAGTTAATATCATTCAGGACATAGGCATGCACAAAGACTTCATAACGAAAATGCCAAAAGCAATTGCAACAAAAGCCAAAATTGACAAATGGGATCTAATTGAACTAAGAAGCATCTGCACAGCAAAAGAAACTATCAGAGTGAACAGGCAACCTTCACTAGAATGGGAGAAAATTTCTGCAGTCTCTCCATCTGACAAAAGTCTAATATCCAGAATCTACAAGGAACTTAAACAAATTTACAAGAAAAAAACTACCCCATCAAAAATGGGTGAAGGATAAGAAAAACACTTATCCAAAGAAGCCATGTAAACGGCCAACAAACATATGAAAAAAGCTCAACATCACTGATCATTAGAGAAAGGCAAATCAAAACCACAATGTCATGCCAGTCAGAATAATTAACAATTATTAAAAAGTTAAGAAACAATAGATGCTGCTGAGGCTGTGGAGAAATAGGAATACTTTTACACTGCTGGTAGGAATGTAAATTATTTCAACCATTGTGGAAGACAGTACGGTGATTCCTCAAGAATCTAGAACCAGAAATACCATTTGACCCAGCAATCCCATTACTGGATATATACCCAAAAGATTACAAATCATTCTATTATAAAGACACATGCAAATGTATGTTTATTGCAGCACTACTTACAATAGCAAAGTTATGGAACCAACCAAAATGCCCATCAATGATAGACTGGATAATGAAAATGTGGTACATATACACCATGCAATGCTATGTAGCCATAAAAAGGAATGAGATCATGTCCTTTGCAGGGACATGGATGAGCTGGAAGCCATCATCCTCAGCAAACTAACACAGTAACAGAAAACAAAACACCACATGTTCTCACTCATAAGTGGGAGTTGAACAATGAGAACATATGGACACAGGGAGGGGAACAACACACACCAGGGCCTATTATTGGGTGGTAGGCAAGAGGAGGGAACTTAGAGGACAAATCAATAGGTGCAGCAAACCGCCATGGCACATGTATACCAATGTAACAAACCTGCATGTTCTGCACATGTAACCCGGAACTTAAAGGAAAAAAAAAAAAAAAAGAAAACGTGGTACATACATACCGTGGAATACTATGCAGCCATAAAAAGAGCCAAATTATGCCATATTACAACAACATAGATACAGTTCGAGACATTATCCTATGCTAATTAATGCAGAAACAAAAAAAACTAAAACTAAAAACCAAAACAAAAAACCAACACCACAAGTAAAGTGGGAACTAAACTTTGGTTACCCGTAGACATGAAGATGGGATCATTAGACACTGGTGGAAATAAGAGAGGGTAGAGAGAGAAGGAGGGAGACAAGGTTTGGAAAACTATCTATTGGGTACTATGCTCACTAACCGGGTGACATATTCAATCATACTGCAAAACTCAGTATCATACAATACACCCAAGTAACAACCTGGTATACCCAGGTAACAACATGTACTCCTGAATCTAAAATAAAAGTTGTAAAAAAAGAATACATTTTTTTAAAAATGAAAATATGCCCTAAGTTTGTTTCTTATTATGACTATCTGCAATGACCTCTCTTTTTACATGTAAAATCAATGATATAAAAATAATTACATTTTCTCAAAATATCTAAACATTCCAATAAAATTGAAATATTCATATACAATTACAAATAAAATATTTCCTTATTCTTATCTGTCTTTCCCTTAATACTGTTTTCCTTAAGCCTATGTGTTTTAAAAATTAATTTATAAACATTGTTTAATGTCAGTTTCATGATAATACAAAAATTCACTTGAAACATTTTCTCTACTCTAGTTTCTACCAAACATTAAACATGAAAGATGTGGCTTCTAGCCAGAACTCATTATTGAGTGAATCTGAGAGAAGTGGAAAAAACCTGTTTCTCAAGTTACTCATGTATAAAAGAAAAATAATGCCTATCCTGTCTCCCTAAGAAGGGTTTTTTAAAAAAATGCAAATAAATAGCATATGTAGAAGTGCCCTAGAAAAGTAGAAACATATATATAAATTTTGACTTACTGCACATATATTAGGTAAAGTCCTATTACTAATATCTCCCACTTCAATTCCTATTACTAATATCTCCCATTTCAACAAAATAGTTGACAATTATCAGAGCAACTTTAAATTCTTCTGTTTCAAATTAAAAGTTAATACAGGATTAATCTGCTAAATGAGATCAAAGTATAACAATTACGGTAAAATAATCATATATACATGTTCTAGTTACATGCCAATACTGAGTCATTCAACTTTATTTTCCATTACTTTTATACATATAGAGGCCCCCCACACATATACACAGCATTTTCCTTACAGTTAAACTTACACACTATGCTAATTTCTGTGATTTTGTCATAACACATCCTTGTTCTCCAAACAATGCCCTCTTTCATCCCCTGGGCTCATCTGTCCTCTAGACTGAGACTGAATTTTATCTTTTCCATAAAGACAACTCCAACTATTCTTAACTCAAACTGATCTCTCATAGTTGCATCATCTGTTTTTAAAAAATAATTACCCAGAAATGGATCACCTAATTATTGTTCACCTAATTGTTTTAGGCCTATCATTTTCATCTAGTTTCTATAGTCTCTGGGTACCATAATTATATTTGATTTCTTTTGAACATGTCAGTGGTACATGTATATATTAGTCATGATCATTACCGTATGTGAGTGAAGACTATATCAAATAAAAAGAGAGGCAGGGCATATACAGGAGCTCAAAAAAATAAAATGTGCCATGGGTAACCTGCATCATAGTAAAGAGAGAGATGTGGGATGTGAAGATGTGTTTTGGATTTTGGAGGTTAATAAAAGTTCATCATAATTGGATTGAATATTTCTTGCAACTCTTCAGTTACGTCTACTTTCTTTCCCATTCACAGCCTTTTGATTACAATTTTACTTCTAAGCCAGAGACAACTGGAAAGATATTGTGCTCAATGAGGAAAAAACCCTTTATATTCATAATGTCCTTGATCAAGGGAACTGTGTTTATTCTTCTTTATAACTTTGTATATAGATGGAAAGATAGATGTCAGTGTCAATGTATCTGTTAATCTATATTTGTGTTGACAAACAGATTTCCTGGGCCATCAAGGCCAAGACTAATAATTGTATAGAATACCAAAGGAGTATGAGGACACCAGATATTTTACTGCAAACTTTTCAAATGCATACAGATTCCATCTGGAATATATGAAGTTCTATGCAGGGCACATATTTGAAGCTCAATAAATGCTTGTTGATGAACACCAAACATAACTTTCATCCCATTTCCCCAAGCTTTTTTTTTTTTAATTTTAAAAATCAAAACATAGTTTTATATTTCAAGAAATAAGTGGTAACATAAATATTTAGCTTCTTTATTCTAAAGTTTAGTTTGTATTTCAAATAATCTTTAAGTACTTTGATCATTGCATATCTAGGTCATAGAAATATATTTTTTCTTACATAGTTTTTGTTCCTAAATGTTAACACTGAATTTTATCATAAATCCCTTTTCTCTCTCTTGGTGTTTAAGTATTGTCATTTTAAGACAAACTGAAACCTTAAAAATATTTTCTTGAAGAAAACTATTTACATTTAAATTCCAAACAGAAGTTTGAATATTATAGTTAGTATATAAGATTGCCACAGTATGATTTTTTATAGTAGATATTTCTATTTTATTGATTTCAAACAATGTTAATACAGATGAAATTTAATCTAAACTTTGGTAAAAGCACAATTTTACAAACAACATAGCAATAAATACAACTTTTTTGTCATTTGGAGAGAAGTAAATATGCTTCATGGTACGCTTTTTAAGCATTTCTTTAGTTTTAGTATGAAATTATCTACTCTTGATAGAAAGATATTTTTTCATACATAACTCTAAAAAGAAAAGTCAGCCTTGATAACAATGATTTATATTCCGAATCTCATTTACAAGTCTCTGGTCTGTGAATCAGGAACTAAGTATGTCATAATTTCAATAGCGTCCTATGTGTTTTTACTTTTTATTTGATTTTTAAAGTTTTAATCTTTATTTTAGATTTGGGGGTATACATGTGGATTTGTTACAAGGTATAGTGTATGATACTGAGATTTGGACTTCTATTGATCCCAGTTACCCAAATAGTGAACATAATAACCAAAAGGAAGTTTTTCATGCCTTGTTCCCCTTCTCTGCTCCCCACCTTTGGAGTCACTAATATTGGTTGTTCCTGTCTTTATGTCTGCCTGTACTCAAGATTTAGCTCCCACTTATAAGTGAGAATATGTGATACTTAGGTTTCTGTTTCTTCATTAATTCATTAGGATAGTGGCTTCCTACTGCATCCATGTTGCTGCAAAATACATGCTTTGGTTCATTTTTATGGCTGCACAGTATTCCATTGCGTATATGTACCACATTTTCTTTATCCACTCCACCATTTGGGGGTACCTAGGTTGATTTCATGTCTTTGCTATTATGAATAGTGCTGCAAAGAACATGCAAATATATGAGTCCTTTTGGTAGAACAATTTATTTTCCTTTGGGTATATACCCATTAATAAGATTGCTAGTCCAACGCTAGTTCTGTTGTAAGTTCTTTGAGGAATCTTCAAATTGCCTTCCATAGTGGCTGAACTAATTTACATTTTCACCAACACCATATAGGCATTCACTTTTCTCCACAGCCTCACCAACATTTGTTATTTTTGACCTTTTTTTTTTTAAAAAAAAAAAAAAAACCCTTTGGGGTTTAGGGTACTATGCAGGTTTGTTATATAGATAAATTGCATGTTGCAGAGGTTTGGATTAGTGGAAGAAAAAAGAACATAATAAACTACAGGAAATATTATGTCTCAATCTATTGGGAAAGAAGGAAGTGAAACTGCTGTTATAAGAGTCCATGCCTCTTAAGTCTAATAGTCATTGCTGTGCTAAGAACATTCTCATTCTCCCAGATTCAGTAACCTCACGCTCCTCTCTGTATCTCCTTCTACAGATCTTTGGGAAAAAAGGCACATGCAGAATAATACAATTAATATTTGTCCAGCTTAATGTATCTACATTTTAATGAGAATTTTAGTAACCATTTACTTGTTAGATTTGAATTTCAAACTAAAGTTTGAATATCCGTAGTTAGTATATAAAATTGCCATAGTATGAAACAGCTGAATGCTTGTTGAAAATTTATAAAATATACACAGAAAGGAAAAAAATAAAAACAACTCAATCACTCTAGCAGAAAATCATTTAATATTTTGGCATATTGAATTCTAGTATTATTTTATTTGCATATACAGGTGTGTATATGTATGTAATGCAATTGTGAATACACTATATATATAATTCCATATTGTGCTATTTTTAATTAATATATTATCTGCACATTTCAATGTCATTAATTTTTTAAATATTAATTTTTATGACTGCTTAGTATTCCATTAAATAGAGGCAAATTGATGTATTTGACCGTATACCTCATTGTGTGCATCTAGAATCTATGCAATTTTTTATCTTTATAAATTATGTTGCAAGAAAAATACACATTATCTTCAAGAGCCTCATGAATATAAATTCAACTCTATTGTATTAAACTATCAATTTGGTTGATGATTATAAAAAAATAACATTTTGGCCAAGAAGATACAAAATAAGATAAAAATAAGATAATTTTGACTGGGGGCTGAATATAGGCCAAAGGGCAGGTAATAATGTCTTTAGAGTTAGAAATAGCTCCTTGTGCACTGACAAACCCAACAACATCTGCAGTTCAACCAAGTTAAGTTGATGGACAATAATTCCAGTATGATAAATTTGTGTCAGACAAACAAGCAAGAAACAATATAGATGTATTTTTTAGTTTTCCTATTTACGGTTCCCCTAATTATTGTAAATATATATATATATATATATATTTTTTTTTTTTTTTTTTTTTTTTTTTTTTTTTTGAGACGGAGTCTCGCTCTGTCGCCCAGGCTGGAGTGCAGTGGCGCGATCTCGGCTCACTGCAAGCTCCGCCTCCCAGGTTCACGCCATTCTCCTGCCTCAGCCTCCCGAGTAGCTGGGACTACAGGCGCCCACAACCGCGCCCGGCTAATTTTTTTTTTTTGTATTTTTAGTAGAGACGGGGTTTCACCGTGGTCTCGATCTCCTGACCTTGTGATCCGCCCGCCTCGGCCTCCCAAAGTGCTGGGATTACAGGCGTGAGCCACCGCGCCCGGCCTGTAAATATTATTGATATTACTTATAATATTATTATTGCAAATAATTTTAAAATATTGATATTATTTACAAAATTATTGTAAATGTTATTGATATTATTTACAATAATGTCTCTTGTTTTTCATACAGGCTACAACAGTGACTTTTCACTGCTTCTTCAATATCCTGCATATATTATGAGAATGAGACTTCCCAGCACATTTAATAAGAAATGTCAGGTGTTCAGAGCATCTCTAAAATCAGTTTTATGAACCTCTACCATTTGAAGATCTACAAGGCTACAGACCTTGACTTTTCATTTATAATTTTTCTTTCTTTTCTTTTTTAACATTTTACCTGTTATCTTCACTTTTTACATATTTTTACTCACTTACTTTGTATTATGCTTCTAGCTATGGCACTAATATCCTCACTCTGAATGAAGAAACCAAGCCTTCAGAGGCTTAGATAACTTGCTGAAAGGCCATGATTTACCTTGATTTAATGAGTCTCCCATTTCCACATATTATACTGTCACACATTACAAAGAGCAGGTTAAAATATCTGTGTTGGAATCTCATGTAACAAGTGAGTTTATTTTTTTCCAACATGAGTCCAATAAGATCAAAATAAAACCCAAAGGCTCACATATTATCACTTATCACAGCATGTCATTATTCAAAAGAAATGTGAAACAACTTCCATCCCATTATATATACAACTGTTCTCATTATGATAATGAAACTATTTATGGAGCACTCGTTGAATACTGATAGTAATTCCTCATGGTTTATTGTCTCCTAGGGAAGGACTGTGCTAAGAGTGTTGTTGTTTTACTACAGTCAGTTGGTGAAGGGATGTCCACTGGTCCAGAACAGGTAAGTTTAAATGTGGGTACACTTTAAAAACTTTAATAGCAATTTGATATTGCTGCAGGTTCATAACAAATGGTAAGTGGACTAATATCACTGAGTAAGTGTTGTCAAACTCATGGGGTGAGCAAATGACACACTAGCTGCACAGTAAAATCTCACTATATGATGGTATGTTTGTCTCCTGAAACCCAGATGTATTTAAAATTTACAACACATTTTTTGATTAAATGATAACTTTAATGGCTTACACTCTACCAGATAAATTTTGGAACTGTCTATTGACACAGAGTAGAAGAAAAGATTTAAAAATAAAATATGTTTGATTCATTTTATATAATAGCTCAAAATGAATATCCTGATATTGCTAAAGTTGCAATATACCCATGTAACAAACCTGAACATGTACCCCCAAATCTAAAATAAAAAGTTAAAATAAGAAAAAAAACTATGTACACACACACATTTATTGAAAAAAAAATTGAGAAAAACAAAATAAGTAAAAAGAAAAGGATAATCTGGAGAAAATCACTGTTACACAATAGACAATGTGATATCGCATACTATGAATGCTGTTTTGAAGTCACTTTGTTCATTTTTCTAGATCATGATCAAGTCAATAAACATGTGTATAAACTCTAGTTTTAGTGACTGTATAAGTTACCACTATATGAATGCACCTGGGATAATAAACATATTATTGTAGTATTCAACATGAACAAATTAATAGTGTTGGGACTCAGAAAATGATACCTCGAAGTATGGCATGGTGGTATGCTGAGTATGCTGAACTGACTAAGATATTGAAAGGCCTCTGAGCAGTCTCAGAAGCAAAGTCTATATCTGACCTTCTTCTGCCTTCCTGTCTCCTACCTCTCTGCCATTCCTGAAGCAAGAAATGGAAAACAGATTCCTCTACCCCAGGAAAGGTTATAAAAACTAGCAATCCCATTACTAGGTATATACCCCAAAAAATTATAAATCATTTTACTATAAAGACACATGCACACATATGTTTATTGCAGCACTATTCACAATAGCAAAGATTTGGAACCAACCCAAATGCCCATCAACGGTAGACTGGATAAAGAAAATGTGGCACATATACACCATGGAATACTATGCAGCCACAAAAAAGGGTGAGTTCTTATCCTTTGCAGGGACATGGATGATGCTGGAAACCATCATTCTCAGCAAATTAACACAAGGACAGAAAACCAAACAATGCATGTTCTCACTCATAAGTGGGAGTTGCACAATGAGAACACATGGACATAGGGAGGGGAACGTCACACACCAGAGCCTGTCAGGGGGCGGGGGACTAGGGGAGAGATAGCATTAGGGGAAATACCTAATGTAGATGATGGGTCGATGGGTGCAGCAAACCACCATGGCATGTGTATACCTATGTAGCAAACCTGCATGTTCTACACTTGTACCCTAGAACTTAAAGTGTAATAATAATAAAAAAAGAAACTAGCATCCCTCTTTCCAAGCAAACCATAAAATCTAAAAATATTTTAACCTTCCTCTGCTTTTCTGTGTAGGAGCTGTCACAAGGAAATGCACTGACCTACCTTTCAGATAATAGATCATAAGACCGTCTTTCCAGGGCAGTTCTGCCTTATATCTGGAAGGATGAAATGCTACACAGGGAGGCCAAGAAAGATCTGAACAGGTAAGACTTGCTGGGTTTCTCCCTCATTTTATTATCATTAGAGGATAACCTTTTTGTCCAGTCACACTTCAATACACTGTCCATGCTTTATTTAACCTAAGCATACAAATGGACAGTTTTCCCTAGGCCTTTGATTCTTCATTTCTAAAGTCTTCCAAGTGACATAAAACTTTGATTAAATAAGTTTGGTATGCTTTTCTCTACTTAACTGGTCTTTTGTTACAGCAGTGTTGGCTGTGACCTTTATGATGGGTGAGGAAGGCTATTATACCTTTCCACCCTAAAACAGCAATGAGGTCTGTTAAAATGAGACTGTCAGGGAGGCACTTGATAAATATGTTAGATATGAGGATGACACATCAGAGCGAAACAATGAAAGAGGTCAAGTTTTATACTTTAGCATAATGATTAAAGCAGCCTCTGCCTTTTATTAGGTGTGTGCTTGGATAAGTTTCTGAGTTAAGTCTCAGTTTTCTGGGGTTAACTTTAATGTCATATGCAGTCCTATGAAATATGTACATAAAGCATCGATCACAGAGCCTCAATAGAAGGTACTCAATGTTAGATCTTTCTTTGGTGATCAACTGATTATCAAATGTGTGTGGATAGATGAATAATTTCAAATAAGATGGATTTTCAAATTTCAAGGTGACCTCGCTAGAATGAAGATGCTATAAAAATGTAGATTTCAAAGACATGAGCAGACTTGGGGTAAGGCCATTGTTAAGCTAACCATGAACAGGGGCACCCATCCGAGGCTTCAGATACATATTTTTGAGACCAGCATAACGAATGGCATCGCCTCACTATAACCTACACATATCAGGGCTGTCTAGACTCCCTCCTTCCCCTTGACCAATAATGCATTAAACATTTCCGTGATGACCTCCAAGAATTGAATGATGCTTCCAAATAAGCTTAGCTTGAACTCTTTCAAGTGACTTATGTACAAAGAAAACCAGTTGAGACATCACTTGAGAATAAAGAAAAAGCTCACATGTTACATTTAGATATAATTGTTGATAACGAGGCCAAGGTTACACATCCTACTCATATATTTCCCATTGAATTTCCAGGCTATGTGAAGAATATGTAAATAGGCCAAGTATCTAGTGCTTGCCAGAAAGATCTGGGTTGGATAAAAGCACAAATCCACTCCTGTACTTAAAAAGTAACTCAGTGCACACAATCTACAGACACTGAGAAGTTCCTTCGATGGTGTTTATAAAAACTGCATGCTTTCAGAGCTCATGTTCTGTTTATTGCAATTTAGAGAGATGTCTTTTTGGCAAACTCTTTATGAAAATTACATATTTAGGTATCACTTAGAACATTTTAATAACCCTGCAGCTTTGTCCCAGGATGCCTTCTCAGGATCAAATTTAATCAATGATTAATAAAGAAATTACTTGAAAAACGATAAACTCCAAATACATTATTTTGGTAACCTATGAAGTATAAGAGTAGAATCTGTGTCCTAGATATTGAAATATGGCTTAATTTAGCATGCAGTTCACCACTTAAATATCTGTCCTGTCCTTTGGAGCTTCAATATCACAGTGTCAGCTATACACAGGAGTAAATGCCTCTAAATAGTCCAAGCTAACCTGAGAAGGGAGATGAGACCCGTAATTTTTCATGCTTTCCAAAGTCAAAGACCACAAAATTTCTATAATTTGTCCAAAAACATGGTGAATAAAACAAGATTATTCAGCATTTCAAATCTAACAACTCGTAATACTATTGTTAAAAAAAATTCTAGCAACTTCCATTTTGTCATTTCTCTCAATAGAAAATATTTGCTACAGAATAAACAGGTGATTGGCATAATTATAATCACACATTAGAAGAATTATTTATGACAGATTTGCATATTTGGACAATGTTTGGTGATAATACATCTTTTTTATTGGCCTTCTTTAGCCACAGCATTCATTATAGTGTACATGTGAAATAATCATAGTGCAAAGCAAAAATATGTCTAGCCTCAAATTTATAAACAATTCAAAATAATATATACAGATTTGTTAAGAAAAATGCTACCTTGTGTTCTTCACACGTAATATCATTACCACAATACACATCTATCTTCCAACTGATTTCAATTAAAATTTCAGTTCATGTGAAAATGAGACTGCATATCAATGAAAATCATTCATTCATTTATTCAAAACACAGATCTCGAGTGTCTACAGATCTCCAAGAGACATATCAGTGTCAAGTAAACACATGCAATTTGGCCTTTGCCCTCATGGGTTAAATTACATTCTTTTTATAGCTCCCATAAATTAAGGCTTAATTCACCAGCATAAATACACTTAATTAGAGTAAGAGAGATGAAGGAATGGACTGTAAATATGACGATCTTTATTAGATACAAGGGCAAGTCTCCTTTCATCTATTATACAAATATTACACTCTATGCCTTGCAAATAAGCAAAGATATTATGCCCAAATAAAGTGAAGGGGAAAGATTAACAGCAATCCAACCATAATGATTAGTATGGTTGGGCAAATTAGAATATTCAAAGGATTAAAAACTGATTTTCTTTTCACCAACACAGTATGCCCTTATTATCTTCCATAAAGACAAAGCGAAGCCCATTAAGCCACTCAGTGGTTTTATTTTCTTATTTTTATGTCAGAGATTGACTTAAGAGAACCTAAGGAGTCCCATTTGCCAGGCCAGAAAAGAAACAAAGTACCATATATTTCCAAGTCATTTCAACTTTGCATAGAGTCTCACTAGTTCGTAACACTCAAGCTTAAAAAGAAAAGCCACAGAGAAAAACAAAAAGCAATCATATTGTCAAATTTGAAGCACTTAACATTTCTATGTACTAGCTCCCAAAATGTGCACTGCCAAACTAAGAAAAATTATCTAGGGATGTGCTAGAGATGTAATATATCCTTAAAGTCATATAACTAATGATCATGAGAGCAGCAGACACAAAACTGTCAACCCAATGTTTGTCAAATAATTTATTGACGCCCTATCTTAGGAACTGATTTTCTCTCACAAGAACCAAGGTTTTAATTTAAACAATACCCATGTAATTTTTGCAGTATACTTTCAATTAAAATATTAACTACATATATCTTTTTTTTTTTTTTTTTTTTTTTTTTTTAGATGGAATCTCACTCTGTCACCCAGGCTGGAGTGCAGTGGTGCGATCTTGGGTCACTGCAACATCTGCCTTCCAGGTTCAAGCGATTCTCCTGCCTTGGCCTCCCAAAGTGCTGGGATTACAGGCAAGAGGCACTGTGCTCCGCTTACAAATATCATTTTTAAAAATTTTAATTATACAGAACACAAAATGAATACAATGTTTGAAGAGATAGACACTTACCATTGATCCATCGAGCCTCTGGATCGTGAAGCACGAAGTCTTTCCTAAAGAGGTCTTCTAAAGACAATCTGGTTTCTGACGAATTTGTGAGTTCATCTAAAATAAAGGAAATTCTAAATTAGATACCTATCTTATGCTTGTTTTTTAAAAGGAACAAATTACAAAATTTGGAATATTTGCTCTAAAAACTATATTAACTAGATAACAATATAAAGTGACCATTTTGACATGCTTTTTGGCATTGGAACTTTGTTAATGACTTTTTCAATAAATGAAACTATTTTTACTATTAAAATTGTCTTCATCTGGTACAAATTTAATACAGCAATCCCATGTTATGTATTAGTAATATAATCCGAAAGCAGTTAAGAATTCCTGTTGTACATTTTACCCCAAAAGGCAGATTTTCTACCATTTAACTATAATTCAGCCGCTTATTTTCCAAACTCATGTTGACATATTGTTTCATTGGAAATGTACAGTTTTGTTGTAAAAACCAAAGACGGTAGACTTGAGGGACTTAAACATGTATGACTAAACTCTGAAGTCAGAAAGAAGTTCACCAAGGAAATAGAATAATTACCTACTTCCACCAAAAAATTAGTACCCAACAATACAAAGCAGATTTGACCTAAATGTAAAGTTCAAATAATACTAGAATATTAATGATAACACATACATTTTATACTACTCTTTAATAGATAAGTTAGGTGTATTCCTCTTTCTACATTACAAAATATAAGAAATGAAAAGATAACAGGGCTTGAATACTAAAATCAGGCATCACAAACACCCTTTAACATACAAGAGGCTATAGACAGGAATATTGCATTTTCTTTGCAAAATAATAGCATTGTTTATTTGCTGTATAAATTTATCTTTGTGACTTTTCAGCTATGACCTTCACTTTGGTTGAAAATAAAATGTCAAGGATATATACTAACCTCATTAGATTTTATTTTTAAAAGGTTCAGCACTTATTACAGCAAAAGCTTTGCTTTTTTCCAGCTGAAAAGCTGGGGCAAAGAGTCAATAACTTCAAATGCAATTCCTTTTCACATAAATCAATCATGTATTTAACCCATAAAATAACTGCCAAGAAAAATTTGAAAAAAATATTATAGTAACAATAGTGAGTATTGTTTGATTATAATCTTAGCATAAGACATTGCGATTGTATAGAGATTTGCAAAATGAAATGCTGTTAGGTGATGATAAACACTTGATCATTTGCCTGGCAGTCTGAAACACCAGAATTTCTTAATTCATTCACAAATTTTCTAGTTTCATTCAAAAAATTTCAAGGCAACAGTGAAGTATTGTAAAGGAAAGGAGACATATTTCTGTCCTGTCCTGAGGGGTTTGCACATGCTTAACAAAAAATATAACAGATGTCAGGCCGGGCGCAGTGGGTCATGCCTGTAATCCCAGCACTCTGGGGGTCCAAGGCAGGTGGATCACTTGAGGTCAGGAGTTCGAGACCAGCCTAGCCAACATGGTGAAACTCCATCTCAACCAAATTATATAAAACAAAAAATTAGCCTGGTGTGGTGGTGCACATCTGAGGTCCAGCTACTTGGGAGGCTGAGGTGGGAGAATTGCTTGAATCCAGGAGGCAGAGGTTGCAGTGAGCTGAGATCATACCACTGCACCACTATACTCCAGCCTGAGAGACAGGGTGAGACTTTGCCTCAAAAAGCAAATTGTATATATATGTATATATATATACACACACACACACACACACACACACACATACACACATACAGACACACACACACACACACACAATAGATGTCAGTATAAGGATAGAGACTGCTAAATGAGTTTGGAAAAAGGAAATGTCTCACGAAAAAATCAGAGAAGGCCTCACTTAAATATAAAATGACCAACTCTCACTAATTCCTGGGTAAGAATGCAAAATGGTACAGTCACTTTGGAAAATAATCTGGCATTTTCTTATAAAACTAAACAAATTATTTTCATACCATCCAGTAATCATGCTCCTTGGTATTTACCCAAAAGGAGTTACAAACGTATTAACACAGAAAAATCTACACACAGACGTTTATAGCAGCTTTTTAAACCATCGCCAAAATTTGAAAGCAACCAAGATGTCCTTCATTAGGTGAATGGCTAAATAAACTAGATAAATTGGCTATTATACTGTGCAAAAAAAAAAAAAAAAAAGAGCTATCAAGCCATGAAAAGATATGGAGGAAACTTAAACACATGTTATGAAGTGAAAGAAGCCAACAAGAAAAGGCTACACAGTGTATAATTTCAACTACATGACATTTTGAAAAAGCAAAAATATAGAGATAGTAAAAATATCAGTGGTTGCTAGGAATTGCGAGGTAAGGAATGAGCAGGTGAACAGAGAGAATTTTTAGGGTGGTGAAGTTATTCCACATGATTCTACAATAGTGGATAAATGTCCTTATTTACTTGTCCAAACCCATAGAACACAACCCACTGGAGAGTGAATCCAAACCGACTTTGGGTGATAATGATGTGGCAATATAGGTTCATCAGTGATAGCAAATGTGCCACTCTGGGGGCAGGGGATGTTGATAATGGGGGAAGCTATGCATATATCAGGCACAGGGGGGTCGGGGGAAGAGAATATGGGAAATTCCTTTCCTGTACCTTTCACTCAATTTTGCTGTGAATATAAAATTTCTCTGAAAAATAATATATTAGCAAAAAAAAAAAAATTAAACAAAAAACCCTGGGTACTACAGGTTTCAAAAGGCAGAGGAAGGGAATACTAGGGGCAGGAGAAGGAGGAAGAACATTTGAGATAAAATCCAGAATTCAGCTTCCATCATAAAAGTATGGGATTTTAATCAGATGAGCTAATTTTATTAGGGTTTCAGAAATATATTTATTCTATGAAGTATCTCAATAAAACCAAGGTTTGACATAAATTTCAAAATTTTTAAATTTCCCCATCACATAAATTTACCATTATTTGTCTAATCAGATCCCTTCAATTTTTAGAGAATTATATTTTTTACCATCTAAATTTGATAAACATTGACTTATTTGATACAATAAATTTACATAGGTAAAGGTGGGAGGTAGGCATGTGCTTGTTTCAGTGAGAGAGACTATGCTAACACAAACTATTAAATAAATAATCCTTATCTATTAAATTTAAAATATTAACTGTATTGTATATAAATATCTTTTATATGTATGCATCTGTTTGTCTTCTAAAAATATTTAGTTTCTTCCTAATGAGTTCCACATATTTCATTTACATTTTTAGGAAGATGTTAATTTAAGAAAAGGCTGTAAGTCCACCACATCAAATAATCTAATCTTCAAATACATTTTAAAATAATATTTTGGTAATTTTCAAACATGGTAATTTTCAAACATGGTATCTTTCATGTGAGCTTTAAAATCATATTACAACTCATTCAAATAGAAATTTTATTTAAATAACACTATATATATTATATACTTACACACAACAGTGTAAACTGAAAAACTTTAAACATTTCATAATAAGGCTTTTCATTCAGAAATATTCCATCCTCATTTTATGTACATTAATACTATTTTATCTTTGATTTTTCATGTAAGTCCTTTACCCTTCCAATTGAATTTAGTGCAAAGTATATATAGTTTGTTATTGTGAACAGAATATTTCCCATTCTCATTCTAAATGATTTTTATACCCATAAGGTTAATGATTACACCATATCACATTTTCTTAAATATTTCAATTATGAATTTTTATTTTCTACATATTATAGCATCTGTAAAAATATTATTTTTTTATTTATTTTCCAAAGTTTAAGCAACTAATTATACTATGTATGCATTTGCTTCCCAGGTAATTGAAGATTCATATGAAGTTGCAAGAAATATTACAGAGAAATTCTGTGTACCCTTCATTCAGTTTCTCTCAATGACAAGTAACATCCTGCATAATAATATCATGAAAAGAAACTGATATCGATATACTCTATCAACCTTACTCAATTTCCCCAGTTTTACATGTATTCATTTATTCACGTGCATTCTTGTGTGTTTAGTTCTATGCAACTGCATCACATGTGACCAGCACCAAAGTCAAGAACAGTTCCATCACTAGGAATTCTTGTACTACCCTTTTATTAATAGTCCCCCCCACCCAATCCCTTGGCAATCAACCACTACTCTGTTCTCCATCTTTAAAATTCTGTAATTTTAAGAATGCTATATAATTGGAATCATACCATACCTAAGCTTTTGGATTGACTTTTATCACTCAGAATAATTCCCTTGAGATCCATTCAAGTCGTTGAGTGTATCAATAATCTATTCTTTTTGATGGCTGAGTAATATTCCAGGGTACTGATATACCATTCTTTAACTCTTCACTCATTGAAGAACATTTGAGTTATTGCTATTTCTGGTTTGAGGATATTATAAATAAAGTTACTAAAAACATTTGTTTATAGATTTTTGTACAAACATAAATTTTCTTTTGTCCAAGACAAATGCCCAAATATGAAGTTGCTGAGTCAAATGTAAACACATTAGTTTTATTTAAAAATTCCATACGCTTTTTTACCATAGCTGTATCATTTTACATTCTCACTAGCAACGTATAAATGATCTAGTTTCTCTGCATCCTTGGCAGCATTTGATGTCATTTAAAAAAATGACTATTCTTATATATATGTAGTGATATCCCCTTGTGGTTTAATTTGCATTTCTCTAATAGCTAATGAGGTTGAACATCATTTAATGTGTTTATTTATGATCCCCATACAGTCTTCAGTGAAATATCTGTTCATATAATTCATCCATTTTCTAACTGAATTATTTTGTTGGTGTGTTTGTTTAACTGCTGCATTTGAAGAGTTCTTCATCTATTCTAAATACAAATCCTTTGTCAGATACGTGAATTTCAAATATTTCCCTCCAGTCTGTAACTTGTCTTTTCACCCTCTTTAGAATATGTTTTGTGGAGAAAAAGGTATCAATATTTGTGAGGTCCAGGTAATCAATTTTTCCTTTTATGAAATATGCTTTTGTTGTCAAGTCTAACAATGTTTCGCCTATTTCCTGGTCTTGAAACTTTCTCCTATGGCTTTTTCCTAAGAAATGTTATAGTTTTATATTTCACATACTAATCCCTGTTCTATTTTGAGTTGCTTTTTGTATATGTTTGCACATGGCATGAGGCTTAATATGAAGTTTTGTTTGCTTGCTGGTTTATTTTGTTTTGTGTCTATGGATGACTAATTGTTCCAACTTCGTTTTTGAAAAGCATTTGTTTAATTCTAGTGAATTATTTCATTAGCTTGAATGTGAAAAATGGTATTGAGCTGGGCAAGGTGGCTCATGTCTATAATCCCAGCTGCTTGGGAGGCTGAGGCAGGAGGATCAGTTGAGTTTAGGAGTTAGTTCAAGGTTAAAGTGAGCTATGACTGTGCCACTGCGCCACTGCACTCCAGCCTGGGCAAGAGAAGTGAGACCTAATCCCTAAAACTAAAAAAATTTAATTAAAAAAAACACAAAACAATGCTGAATGATCATAGTGTTAGTGACATTCCTGTCTTTTTTTCTATTATGAAATAATCATTATTTCTTTCCAGACTCTTATACAAACATATTTTTTCCTTTAATACTTGATATAAAAATTACATAAAATCTCCTGTTTACAAGCACCCTATATGTCTGTAACAAAATCCAACCATGTTGAATTCTTATTTTTATACTATTACATTAATATGTTAAATTTTTATTTAAATGTTTACATCTGTTAATAAATAAAATTACACAGTCCTTTGTTTTCTATTCTGTATTATATCGATCACTTAGCACATTAACACACTTATCAAATATTTTTGAACTTGTACTTATTTTCTGTGTTATGGAATAGTTTAATAATTTTAATAATAAGAATATTTTTTAACTCCAATTGCCCCTGGAACTTATTCTAAAATCAGCCCTTCAACGTAGTTCAAACACTCGTAAATAAATCTTCTGTTTAAACAATAATGAGGAGAGATTATGTAATTTAAGAATTAATTCATTTGACTTTATTGAATACTGAGAATACTATATACTTTAATCATTTCTTTGTTTTTTTTTCTTCTTCTGTGTTGCTTTCTTTGTTCCTTTCCTTAAATTTTCCTTAGCTGCCTACCCTGCAGTCTCTTGAATTTTTCATTCCTAGAATAAAGACTCCTTCCTCACATATATAATGAATAATTAAGCTTCTCTTTTAATAGCCTCCGAGGCTAACTTCTATCCCGTCTTTTTTTTTTTTTTTTTTTTTTTTTTTTTTATGAGCAGGCTTCCCCCCATCTCATCATAATCATTTGGGTTGCTCATCCTTTGCAACCAATCCTCTCTCTTCTGAATGTCCCCCAAACCCTACTGGGTATTAGTGTCCTCATTTCACAGAGAAACAGGCTCAGCAGTGTCGACAAAGACCACATAACTAGTAAGTGGCAGAGCTGAAACTTGAACCTGCATCTCTCTGACTTTAGGTTTTCTTCGTTAAACTATACTGTCTCCAAAAATAAGTTTTCTTTGCTTTTCCCTTTAATAATGTATTAATAGCATCTTTTCACAAGACAATATACAGTCTTATAAAAATATTTTAAGAATATTCTTATTGCCTTTTAGTCACAAGAACCCTTCTTCCAGCTGAAATCCAACTCCTTAGTGTAAGCCCATCTGGACCTTATTAGCATCCCATTCTGCCTCAACTTGCCCAGGAAGGTAATATTAGCATAATCTCTTTTCTCAAAGAGACAAATGTCACAGCATTCATAAAAATGTAGGATTTTTTTTTCTTTCTTCAAGACAATTGTCTGCAATACGACTTACATTCCAAGCTTACCCTCTGCACGTTGTTACAGGCAATTTATAGTTGCAACAGGACTCAGTCATCAGCAAACATTTATTACTCACATTCCAACCTAATTTAGCAAGAACTTAATTTATGTTAGAATCAGACCCAGGGAGAATCACCTAGAGAAATTTTGCTATTTGATACATTTAAATAATTTTCTCTTTATTTTTACCTAACAAACAGAGAAATCTGGATGTCAATCATTCATCTCAATCGCTCACACTGAGCAATGAGAAGGCGGTTCAGAAGAAAAGTATTAGACTGTAAATCATTTTAAGAGACGTTCTTTCATATAAAGCTCCTTTCTTATTAATCTTTAGAGAAAGAAATTCTAAAATCAATACTTAGTCCCTAATGTAAAGAAAATATTGCTAAAATTTAATATTCACCTCTTATCGGCTGTTCTCTTTACTAGCAAGGTATTTGAGAACATATCTCATCTCTAGTGATTCTATAACAAAACATAAGGCACAATTTTATATATATATATATATATATAGAGAGAGAGAGAGAGAGAGAGAGAAAATATACAGGTATGAAAGTCTGAAAACCTAATATATGTTAATAGTTGCTATTAAAAGTGTAAATATTTGTCAACCCTATCAGATACTATAATTATGAAGAGTGACACAAAAATCCAAATAAATGCATGGTTTAACAATTCACAAGTATTTAGAGACCTGGAAGCAGAATCCTTAATGGTTAAATAGTTACAAGGTAATATAGAATCTTAAGTAAAAAGTTCAGCTTTGACAATATGAATGTGGCAACAGAACTGAAATTGAATAATTCACGCCATGTTCTTTTCTCTGCTCTATTTGGTCATTTAAGATCATAGACTGCTATGGGTATTTCTGTTCTTTCTTCCAAAAATCCAATCTTCCTTTTAAATGGCCTTTTGAAATGAGTTGGCTGCATAATCTTAGAAGAAAAAAAAGAAAGTTCTTCAGCATTCAACTGAAGAAAAGCTAATTTATGACTTTAAGTTCTTGGTTCCTCTTTGCTAAAAATAATTGTGTTAGTTTTATCTAGTTTATTCTTGATATCAGAGGTTCAGAAATATTTCTTTAATTTAAATCCGATTCAAAATAATTTCCTATTAAAACAGAAATAGAAAGAAAAATCTAATCAAGTAGTTATTTAAAATTTCCCACAAGAAGAATAAGCCATTTTCCTTTCTACTCACATGAATCTCCCTTAGCTGGGTTTTCCCAGTACCACCACCTCCATTCCCAGAGCGGTAGTTTAAACATTTATTCTTAATCATTTTCTTCATTTTCCCTGTCATATGGGATAGTCTTCTAGTGCATTTCCATTTTAAACATTATTGAATAGCTCATTGAAAAAACATCACTTTACCCCTCCTTGCACAGCCAGATGAAACTATAGAATGCAAATCACAATAGTCAATATTAAATTCTAGATTTTTGAAAATATCGGCTGTTGATTTGTACATTCTCTAACTTGTCAGCAGATCCTAAGATTTTGTTTTAGTACTTAACATCTGAAATATAAATTCTATTCTTATCTTCTTTTTAAAATATCCCTTCTTTTCTTTCCCTATGATGCTGAAATTTTAGGCAGCAGATGAAATATTGTCTAAATTTATGTCATTTGAGATCAGGATAAGATCACAAACTTGGTTTTTAATGTTTCCTAATTTATCACCTAGAAAATGAACAACAGTTTCTTCTTTTCTACTTAAGAAATTTACAATTTTTAAGGTAAATTTAAAAAATAAATTTCAATAGTTAATTTGTATAGTAGTTAATATGCTTTGGCTATGTCCCTGCCCAAATCTCATTTTGAATTGTAACTCCCACAATTCCCATGTGTCATGAGAGGAACCCAGTGGGAGATGATTGAAATATGGGGGTGGGTCTTTCCTGCACTGTTCTCATGATACTGAATGAGTCTCATGAGATCTGATGGTTTTAAAAATGGGAGTTTCCCTGCACAAGCTTTCTTTTTGCCTCCTGCCATCCCCGTAAGGTGTGACTTTCTCTTCCTTGTCTTCCACCATGATTGTGAGGCCTCTCCAGCCATGTAGAACTGTAAGTCCAATAAACCTCTTTCTTTTGTAAATTCCCCAGTATCAGGTATATCTTTATCAGCAGCGTGAAAATGAACTAATACAGTAGTGGAACAGAAAAAAAATAAAAAGATATATTCTGGTATATTTTGCATAGATTTTTTGGGTTATGTTTTGTTTTGTGTTTTACATAAAAGAAGACATATAGAAATCACTAAGCAAATTACTTAGCTCATTTAATTTCAGCCATTGTCTTTATTATTATTAAAATGCAAAATGTATAGGGCCACATAAAACACCTTCACATTGTTCAATTTCAGACACAAAAAAAATGTTTTTCATTCTCTCGAAATATGTTCATAGTTGTTCTCTTCAGCCAAAATGTTTCTACGTATATTCTCAGATTTACCTTTAGAAACACGATATGAAGTTGCTTCTTTATAGTTACAGGAAAAATATAGTAAAATGTAAAATTCACCCAGAAGTCTCTTTTCAGAAGTGTATTTAACTATGCTGACTTTATAAGTTTCAAAATATGAATCGGAAAAATAATAATCTATAATTCAAGCTCTTTAATGAAGAAAACCAAATAGCTCTCACTTAGTATTGTGAAACGTAATTCATCCATTCAAGCAAAAGTCAAAAAGGAAAAGTCAGTCACACTACATCTGTTTTACAGTCCCAGGAAATCACCTTTGTTCTTCCTGGCATATGAGGGATTTCCTTCTATATCTCTTTCTTTTGCCTTTTCTTACTCTTTGGACTCTCTTGATGTAGCAATAGCTAGGTTTCTTGAAAAAAAAAAAAAAAGAATCTGGTCAATTCCTGATCAATTCTACTAATTAGAACTACTTTTGACTCAGATTATCTCTGTATCTTACAAAGCCTAAAAATACATACTCCTTAACTTAATTTCTTTCCTGGGTCAGATAATCATCCAATGAATGTTCTTTCCTATCTGAGTATATTTCCAAAATGGGACGTTTGTACAGAAAATCATATTTTAATTATAAATACATTTTTAAAATTCAACATGGGGTAAGAAATTAAGACCAAACTGTGCCTATATTAAATAGAATGAGGAGGACAGCTGACAAATAAAAGATTATTATCTGTTTCTTTCTTTTTTCTCACCAAACTCTGCTCTTTTCTCAACAAATATAGAAATAATATTTAGGAAATTCATACTGAACACATAAAACAAAAGCATAAACTGCAAGAAGTTTACCTCCTACAATGCCTTCACCTTCCCTGCAGTGCCCAGCACACGGTAATAAATCTAACCTCTGCTTCTGTATTCTCAAAAGGGGATAAGCAATGATGCTTCAAAAACAGTGATCAGAGTTAGAAGGTCATATTTTAGTCCTAATTCAACCCATCACTAGCAGGTATCTCCTTGGTTAGATCATTCCATTTATTTATGCATCATTTTTTGCATTTGCAAAGACAAAGGGTTGGACTAAACCACACTATATCCAACAGGGTTCTAAGGACTCTAGTGAACTCTTTCAGGACAGAGAAGAGATAAGGGAAGGACAGAGGTTATGTGATTAGACCTCTTCAACCAGAATGGTGCTGCTTTGGCATGTTTGGTTCTTTGCATAGAATTTTATTTGAAGCACTACACATACATACTTGCACACACACAAAACACATACAAACACACATGATGAGCTGCACACTAGCTTGCATCTCTTAGGATTCTCTAATTTCTGGTATATTTTATACTAGCTCTTTCATTTTCAGCAGTGACTCAAAGTGCTCATCAAATAAGAAATGTACTTTTCAGTTCTGAAGGACTATTATTAAATTTTACCTCAAACTTATCATCCCTTGAGTACATAAGTCAAGAGCTTTAGGATTTACTCGTAGTTTTAATTAGCCAAATTAGTCAATCATTCAAAATACTAATCATTCTCAACCCTCTTTCCGAGACCGTTTTCAAATTAACATCTCCTGAATATGAGTAAAGCATCTAAATATGAGAAATGTATGAAGGTTTTCCACGTTAGAAGAAGTAAAGAACACTTACACACTGTGATACATACACATGTGTGCACACATACACCCTGAAATGACGTCATCCTTTTACCCTAAAGTGGTATGGCGGCTCTATAAAGTCATAAATTTAAGTTCCTCTTTCACACATGCTGCTTGCTTCTATCACATTACCATGACCAAATTTTTATTCCATGTCTTTATTACCGTACACCAGACGTTTCCAGTGTGTGGTTGTGGATTTCAAGAAGACAGGTGTCACAGAAGTCAAAACTGTATTCATAATAACCCAAAGACATTATTGTCCTTATCAACGGGTTGAAAATTTCACTTGTGATGCAAAAGCAAAGGTTGATAAAACTCCAGCCACCCTTTCATGAGTCGACACTGTGACATCAAACAATCGTCATTATATTCTTTATGGCCATATAGCCTTAATTTAAAAATAAACCCAGTTTCAGTTCAGAAGTAGTGAAAAATATTAATTGTACTAAATCTTGACTCTCAACATCTTTTTAAATATTTGTGTGGTGCAGTATGTCAAAAAAAATAAAATAACACCAGCACATATGAAATATGATGGTTATCTCCTAGAAAAGCATATGGGCAGTTGCTTGAGTTATGAGCTAAACTCACCACGTTGTTTTTCATAGAACATTATTTTTAATGGAAGGAATGAGTAACAAACTATAATTATTCAGATTTAAGTGTTCGACAGATGTTTTTCTTCAAAATGAAGTGAACTTTTTCTTCACAAAACCCACAATTGGCTGTATTTGTTACAAACAATAAAATTCAAGCTTTCAAGCAAGAAAATGAATTTTAGAAAACTGATATTCTCCATCTTGAGTTTGAACATTTCTCAATAATCCTCTAGTGAGCTTTTTCTAGTGAAATCATCAGTGAAATTAATCATGATTTTTAACAACTGTACAATCACGTTCACTAAATGACAGGGGTATGTTCTGAGGAATGTGTCATCAGGCAACTTCATGGTCGTGCAAACACTGTAGAATGTACTTACACAAGCCCAGATACTAAAGCCTACTGCGTATCCATGCTGTGAGATACAGCCTATTACTCCTAGACTACAAACCTGTACTGCTTGTTAATGCACTGAATACCATAGGCAATTATAACAAAATGGTAACTATTTGTATATCTAAACATAGAAAATGTAGAGTAAAAATACAGTATAAATGATAAAAAGAATGGTACACGTGGATAGGGCACTTCAAGAACGGAGCTTGTAGGATTGGAAGTTACTCAGAGTGAGTCAGTGAGTGATGGGTGAATGTGAATGTCTAAGATATTATTGTACACTATTATAGACTTTATAAGCATTGCATAGTCTACATTAAACATCTAATTTTTTTCTTTCTTTAATAGTAGATTAACCTTAGCTTCCTGTAACTGTACTTTATCAATGTTTTTCATCTTTGACACTTTAGTGATAATATTTAGCTTAAAAACACAAACACATTTCATAACTGAACACAAATATTTTCCTTCTTTATGTCCTTATTGCATAACCTTTGCCTATTTTAATTTTGTTTTACTTTTAAGAAATGAAGACATAAACACACACGCACATTAGCCTCGGCCTACACAGGGTCAGTATCATCAGTATCAGTCTTCCACCTTTATATCCTATTCCACTGAAAGGTCTTCAGGGTAAATAACATGCATGGAGCTGACATCTCCTATGATAATCATGCTTTCTTCTGGAATACCTCCTGAAGAACTTTTCTGAGGCTGTTATACTGTTAACTTATGTTTTAATAAGTAGAAGGAATGCACGGTAAAATAATCAAAGTGTAGTATATTAAATACATAATCCAGTAATACAGTAGTCTATTATCATTATTAAGTATTATGTATCATATGTAATTCTATGTGATATAATTTTACAGGACAGGCAACACAGTAGTTTTATTTATGCCAGCATCACCACAAACACCCGAGTAATGCATCACACTACTATGACCTTACTATGGCTATGTCACTAGGTGATAAGAACTTTACAGTTGAATTATAATCAAATGGGACCACCAAAATATATGAAGTCTGTCATTGATCTAAAAGACATTATAATGTGCATGACTGTATAATAAGCTCCACTGACATTTGGAAGACCTGCATAACTCAATGAACTAATATTTTACAAATGACCAATTCATATTACAGAAGCAGATGTGGGTAAGAGTCTTTCAACGTGTAAGATGAACCAATCGACTTTAATGTAGCAGATTATTAAAATATTATTCAGATTTTACACTGTGATTAACCTTCAAGCATCTATCACTTATCTAGTTTTCAAGAAGTAACAGCAAAAAACCTCTACAATTATCTGAAATAGCTATTAACATACATATTCTAACTATGTGTGTTTATGAGGTCAGAATTTCTACATATACCTCAACCAAAACAACGCATTGCAAAAGAATTAACAGAGGAGCAGATATGAGAATTCTGCCATCTTCCTCTGAGTTAGACATTAAATACATTTGTAAAAATGTAAAACACCACCATTTATTTTGCCTTGTTTTGAAAAACATCACTGTTTTCATTTTACGTTATTTATATTTATATATAATTGTTTTATTATTGTCATCCTAAATAAATTAATACATATTTTATTTGGAATCTCAGAATTTATTTGCAATGTCTAATTTTGCAAATGGTGATATATGCAATTCAAATACCCCAGAGCATTTTTGGGTCCTCAGTACTTTGTTAGAGTACACTACACTAAGTTCTACTGCATGTACTTCATTGTGTATTTTACAAGTTTATGTTTTTCCACATTTCAAACCACCAGGGTTATAATAAATATTATTCAAGTCTCAAAAGATGTTGACTTTCTTTTCTATTTGGTAATATCATCAGCTTTAATAACCTTACTCTATTGTATTATTATTTAGTACTTCATTATCAAGAACTTTCACTAAAACAATTCTCCGACATTTTTATTGCAAGAGTGGATAACCGGATAAATTTGTCACTGGTCAATACATGCATACTCATTTTATTGTGCTTTGCTCAATTACACTTTGCAGACATTGTTTTTTACAACTTGAAGGGTTGTGGTAGCCTGTTGTCAAGCAAGCCTATTGACACCATTTTTCTGATAGCATGCAGTCATGTTATGTCTCTGTGTCAAACTTTGGTAATTCTCACAATCTTTCAAACTTCATTATTATTATATCTGTTATGGTGGTCTATGATCAGGGATCTCTGATACCACTATTGTAGAGGAACCATGAACCATGCTCATATAAGAGCATAATGTTGTGTGTGTTCTAATTGTGACATCAACCAACTGATCCCCTGTCTCTCTCTCTCTCTCTTCAGGCCCCGCTATTCCCTGAGACATAACGATATTGAAATTAGGGCAACAGTAGCCTCTAAGTATTCCAGTGAAAGGAAGAGTCAAATATCTCTCACTTTAAATCCAAAACTAAAATCAATTAAGCTTAGTGAAGAAGGCACATCAAAAGCTTAGGTAGGCTGAAAGCTAAGCCTCTCGCTCCAAACAGTTAGCCATGAAAAGTTCTTAAGGGAAATTAAAAGTGCTAATCTGGTGAACACACAAATGATACCAAAACAAAACGGTCTTATTGTTGATATGAAGAAAGAAAGTTTTTGTGGTCTAGATAGAAGACCAAACTAGCCACACCTTTCCCTTAAACCAAAGCCTAATCTAGAGTAAGGTCCTAACTCTCTTCAATTCTGTGAAGGCTGAGAGAGATAAGAAGGCTGCAGAAGAAAACTTTGAAGCAAAGAGAGATTGGTTCATAAGGTTTAAGGAAAGACCCTATTTCTATAACATCAAAGTGCAAGGTGAAGCAGCAAGTGCTGATGTAGAAACTGCAGCCCGTTATCAAGAAGTTGTAGCTAGGATCATTGATGAAGGTGGCTACACTAAACAAGAGATTTTCAATGTAGACAAGACAATACAGCCTGCTATTGTAAGAAGATATTATCTAGAACCTTTTTTTTTTTTTTTTTTTTTTTTTTTTTTTTGAGACAGAGTCTCGCACTATCACCCAGGCTGGAGTGCAATGGTGCGATCTCGGCTCACTGCAACCTTCACCTCCCAGGTTCAAGTAATTGTCCTGCCTCAGCCTCCCAAGTAGCTGGGACTATAGGCACGTGCCACCCTGCCTGGCTAATTTTTGTATTTTTAGTAGAGATGGGTTTTCATTGTGTTAGCCAGGATGGTCTTGATCTATCTAGGACTTTCATAGCTAGAGAGGAAAAGTCAATGTCTGGTTTCAAAACTTCTAAGGAGAGGCTGACTCTTCTGTTAGAGGTTAATGTAGTTGGTGGCATTCAGTGGAAGTCAAGCTCATTTACTATCCTCAAAACCCTAGGGCCCTTAAGAATTATGCTAAAGTTACTCAGCTTGTGCTTTATAAATGAAACAAGAAAGCCTGGTTGACAAAATTTGGATACAGCATGGTTTACTAAATATTTTAAATCCACTATTGAGACTTACTGCTCATAAAAATATTCCTTTTAAAATATCACTGCTCATTGACAATACACCTGGTTATCCAAGAGCCCTGATGAAGAGGTACATCAATATTAACGGTTGTTTTCATGCCTGCTAACACAACATCCATTCTGCAGCCTACAAATCAAGAAGTAATTTTGATTTTCCAATGTTGGTAATTAAGAATTGCATTTGGTAAGGCTGTCATAGATACTGATTCTTCCGAAGGATCTGGGCAAAGTGAATTAAAAATCTGGAAAGAATTCACATTTCTAGATGCCATTAAGAACATTTGTAATTTATGTGAAAAGGTCAAAATATCAACATTAACAGGAGTTTGGAAGAAAATGATTCCAATCAGCACTGATAACTTCAAGAGGTTCAAGGCTTCAGGGCAGGAAATAACTGCAGATGTGGTAGAAGCAGCAAGAGAATTTGAATTAAAAGTGGAACATGAAGATGAAACTGAACTGTCGCAATCTCAAAATAAATCTTAAATGAACAAGGAATTTTTTCTTATGGATGAAGAGAAAGGAGTAATTTCCTGACATGGAACCTACTCCTAGCTAACATGCTGTAAACACTGTTGACATGACAACAAAGGATTTAGAATATTACATAAACTTAGTTGATAAAAAAGTAGGATTTGAGAGGGAGGAGCAACTCCCATTTTGAAAGAAGGTCTACTGTGGAGAAAATGTTCTCAAACAGCACTGCATGCTATGGAGAAAATTTTGTGAAAGGAAGTGCTAGTCAACGTGGCAAACTTTATTTCTGTCTTATTTTAAGAAATTGTCACAGTCATGCCCACCTTCAGCAACACAACCTTGTTCAGTATTCAGTCATCAACATCAATGCAAGACCCTCTACCAAAAAAAAGATTATGATTTGCGGAAGGCTCAGATCATCAAATAGAATTTTTTAACAGCAAAGCAATTTTTATTTAAGTTCTGTTCAATTTTATAACACATAATGCAACTGCACACTTAATAAACCACAAACACTAAAAATATAACCTTTACATGCAGTGGGAAACCAAAAAAATTGTATGATTTTCTTTATTGGAATAGTTGTTTAACAGCAGTGTTCTGAAACTAAACCTGCAATATTACAATGTATGCCTGGATTTATTGAGAACTTAGTTGTAATAGAAACTATTATGAATAATATAATAAAGTAGAAAGCAGTGTAGGTGGTAAAGATATAAACCTTATGCTGGGCTTCAAATATAATAAGGAATTCAGGTTTATCGCAATAAAAGAGGCAGGAAGTAAAGATTAAGGTAGAGTTGTAAATGGGTTGGCTAAGTGTTGAAGTGTGAAACACAGAGCTAATCTGAAAAGGTATTTTACCCTCTCTGTTTTTTATTTCTCCCACCCTCCACACCCCACCATAGCCACATTTGCCTCCTAATATTCGAGAAAATATTTGTAAACCAAAAAATCAAGCAAAACAGAATAATCAAACAGAAAACCCTAGCCAAACACAACCTAAAGAACAGACTCCAGAGAACACACATGGTGAATAACAGTGATTTTTCAAAAATAGTTTAAAAGATTCTACCAAAGAAAACACAAATACTACAGTCTACAGCAAGAAACAAAAGCCAACCCAGAAAAGGAAGAAAAATCTGATTATAAGAGTTCCACATTGTAATATTCAAAATGTACACTTTTCAATCGGAAATTGTAAAGCATCCAAAGAAATAAGAAAGTATAGTCCATTCACAGATGTTAACAGAAACTGCTGCTGGGGAGGCGCAGACATTTTACTCAATAGAGAATGACTTTAAATCAATTGTCTTAAATAGGCTCAGAGAGCTAAAGGAAATCATGAATAAAGAGCTAAAGGAAACCAGAATAACAATGTATGAAAAAAGTAGAAAATATCCATAAAGAGATAAAAAAATATTAAACACATACATGCACAGAAATTCTGGAGCTTAAAAGTATAAGAACTTATATACAAACTCAGTAGAAGAATAAAACAGCAGATTTGAGCAGGCAGAAGAAAGAACCAGTGGAAAAAAATGATAGATCAATTAAAATTACTAGTATAGAGAGCAGAAAGAAAAAAGAATGAAGGAAAATGAGCAAAGCCTAAGACACATTTATAACACCATCACACATAGCAACATAAAATAATGGAAATCACAAGAGGAGAGAGAAGAAAAGGGCAGAAAGAGTATTTAAAGAAATGATGGCCAACAACTTGCCAAATTGGGCAAAAGACATGGGACTATATATTCAAGAAGTTCAACAAACAAACAAACAAAAAACTAAAAAATACATTCTGAGACACATTATAATCAAATATTCAGAAGATAAGAACAAAGACATGATCTTGCAAGCAGCAAAAGAAAACTCTCTTAATACATATAAGGGATTCACAATAAGTTTAACAGGAGATTTCTCAGCAATAAACACAGAGACAAGAAAAAGGTGGAACAACATTTTTTTAAAAAAGAGCTTCCTTCCTTTCTTTCTTTATTAGCATTATCACTATTATTATTATTACTATTATTATTATTATTATTATTATTATTTTGAGATGGGGTTTCACTCTTGTTGCCCAGGCTGGAGTGCAATGGCACAATCTCAGCTCACTACAGCCTCCGCCTCCTAGGTTCAAGTGATTCTTCTGCCTCAGTCTCCCAAGGAGCTGAGATTACAGGCTCCCACCACCAGGCCCAGCTAATTTTTTGCATTTTTAGTAGAGACAGGGCTTTGCCATGTTGGCCAGGCTGGTCTCAAACTCCTGGCCTCAGGTGATCCTCCCGCCTCAGCCTCCCAAAGTGCTGGGATTACAGGTGTGAGCCACTGCTCCCAGTCAAGAAGAGCTTTCAAACAAAAATTCTATATCTAGCAAAATCATCACTCAAATGAAGGAGAAACCAAGATATTCTCTGATAAACAAAAGCTGAGGAAAGCTGAGGGAGTTTGCAATAAGTAGAACCACCCTCCAAAAATGTTAAAGGGAGTACTTCAGCATGACGTGGAAAAATATTATACAATAATTTGAAGCCATATGAAGAAACAAAAAACTCTAGTAATGATAACTCCCTAGGTAGATAGAAAAGGCCGTCTTATTGTATATTTGGCTTGTGACTCATCTTTATACTTCTTATATTAAAATGATTTAAAAGAAAAGTGTATAATAATAATTATAAATCTAGATTAACACTCACACAATATATAGAGAGATGTAATTTATGACAAAAACAATATGGTAAGGGTGAAGCTGTATGCAAACAGAGTTTGTGTCTGTGATTGAAATAAGTTAAAATTAATTCGAACTAAATTGTTATAAATTTAAACCATGAATTACAATAACCAACATAACCATAAGAAAAAAAATTGAAAGAGAAAATGAGAAGAGATCAAAGAAGGACACTATAAAAATAAATTAAACACAAAATAAGGCAGCATTGAAGTACTTAAAGAAAACAATAAGTTAAAGGACAAATAGAAAATAAATGGAACAATGAAACAACGACTTCATTTTAAGAATTAAATGTAAATAAATGTAATTTTCCATTCAAAAGGCTGCAAATGGCAAAATGGATTTTTAAAATTCACTTTCTTTCTTTCTAAAGATGCAATGCATTGCGGGTGAATGATAGAAAATATATTCTTTGCAAACTGTAACCAAGAAAGAGCAGAATTTGTTATCCTCATATCAGAAAAATTAGACTTTAAGTCAAAAATTGTTATAAGAAATGATATTATATATTGAAAAATGGTCATTAAATAGATAAAATAATAATCATATATGTATGAAATAATAGAGGTGCAAATTATATGCTATGGTTTGAGTGACTGTGTTCCCCTTCCAAATTCATATTGAAATGTAATCCCCAAAGCAATAGTATTGAGAAGTGTGAACTTTGAGAGGTAATTATTAGGGCCCTACCATTGTGAATGGAAATGATAGCTTTATAAAACAGCTTGGGATTGAAGGGAAGGCTGTCTTTTCCTTCTGTTCCTTCTGCCATATGAGAATGCAGTATTCCTTCCCTCTGGAGAGTGCAGCAAAAAGGTGTCATCCTGAAAGCAGAGAGCAGCCCCCTCCAGACACCAGTCCTGCCAGAACCTTGACCTTGGACTTTCCAGCTTGCAGAACTGAGAAACAAATTACTATTGTTTATATCATCCAGTCGGTGGTATTTTGTTATACTAGCACAAATGAACTAGACATTATATGATGTAAACAAGTTTCTAGAAAAACACAAACTGCCAAACTTATTCAAGAAGAAATTTAAAAACCTGAACAGACCAATAATGAGTAAGTTACAAAATCATGAATCAAAAACCTTCCTAACAATAAAAAGGCTAGAACTAGATGACTTCACTTGTGAATTCTAACATTTAGAATAATTAACACTCATCCCTCTCAAACTCTTCCCAAAACTGTACAAGAAAAGATTACTTACTATCTCATTCTGTGAGGTTAAAATTATTTTGATATGAAAGCTAGACAAAGATAGCACAAGAAAAGAAACCAACAGATCGATATCTCTTATAAATACAGATGCAAAAATCCTTAAAGTATATTAGAAAACTGAATTCTTCAGCATATGAAGAGGCTTATACACCATGAACAAGTGGGTTTTATTCCAGGAGTATAAGAGTGGCTCAACAAAAGAAAATCAATGTACTACAACATAAAATAGAAAAGGGAGGAAAACAAATGATCATTTAAATTTATTGATAAAATATATTTGACAATATCCAACACTCCTTATAAAAATAGTTTAAGAGCTAGAAATAAAAAGAATCTTCCTCAATAATGTAAAGAATCTTTATCTAAACAAACTAAGACTACTCAATGAAGAAAGACTGAAAACTTTCCACCTATGATGGAATAAGATGAGAATAACCACTTTTACCATTGTTATTTACCATTGCACTGCAAGTTCTAGCCAGAGTAACTAGACAAGAAAAAGAACTAACAGATAGTCAGTTTGGACATGAAGAAGTACAGCTATCTCTGATCACAAATGGTATGATCCTCTATACATAGAAAATCTCAAAGAATCTACAATAAGCTGCTAAATCTAATAGATGATTTCAGCAAAGTTGAAGATATAAGATTAACACTCAAAAATCAGTTGTGTTTCTGTACACCAACAATGATTAATCAGAAAAGAATATTAAGATTCTATTTACAGTATCATACAGAATAAAATAATTAGAAATGAACTTAACCAAGTATAAAAGACTTTTACACTATAAACTACAAAATGTTGATTTTTGTTTTATTTAAATTATTTCAAGAATGTAAAGACATTCTATATTTATGAGTTGGAACACTAATATTTCTAAGATGGTAATATTACCTAAAGCAAAAACAGACTCAATGCAATTACTATTAAAATTCCAACTGGCTTTCTTGCAGAAATAAAGAAGCTAATTTTCAAATGTATATGGAACTGTGATGGGCTCTTCATAGCAAAGCAATATACGTATTTTTAAAGTGTAACAGTCATACTTCCAGATTTCAAACACTTCCACAAAGCTGCAGTAATCAAAACAATGCAGTACCAGCATCAGGATAGACATAGAGATGAATGAAGTAAAATTGTAAGCCCAGAAATAACTCATATATCTATAACCAAGAACAATCAACAAGGGTAACACTATCATAATTGGGAAAGAACAGTCTCTTCAATAAATGGTGCTTGGTGAAATGATTGTTCACATGCAAAAATTAAAGTTAGACTCCCTAACTCACACCATATAACAAATTAACTCAAAATGGATCAATGAGCAATGTAGGTAAATTAAAACCATAAACTTATTTTAAAAACTGAAAAGATAGATCTTTGTGACCTTGGATTCAGCAATGTATTCTTAGATATGATATCAAAAGCATAAGCAATGAAAAAATAGGTAAATGAAAAACTTTGTGCACCAAATGAAACTATTATGAAAATAAAGAGATAACCTACATTATAGAAAAAAGTATATGAAAATATGTTTCTGACAAAAGATTAATATCTAGAATAAAGAACTCCTACAACTCACTATCAGTAAAACCAGCAAGTCCCTTAAAATGGGCAAGAGGCTTAAATAGACATATCTTTAAAGAAGATATATAAATGGCCAATAAACACATGAGAAGATGCTTAGTTATTATTGTTAATTATTAGGGAAATGCAAATTAAAACCAAAAGAGATACTACTTCATATCTCTTGAATGCCCATAAATGAAAAAAAAAGAGAAAAGAGCAAGTGTTTGTAAGCATTTGGAGAAACTGGAACACATGAATATTTCTGTTGGGAATGTAAGATGGTTCAGCTGCTACGGCAAATAGTTCTTCAGACATTTAAACACAGAATTACCATATGACCTAGCAATTCCATTCCTAGGTATATAACCTCAGAAAACTAAAAACCTGGACTCAAACAAATACACACAGGTTCACAGTAGCACGATCTGTGGAACATGCATACAATGGATTGCTATGAGCCATAAAAAGGAATGAAACACCGTTATAAGTGACTTGGTGGATGCACTTCTAAAACATGAAAAGTGAAAGACGTTAGACACTAAAGATCACATATTATTTGATTCCATTTATGTGAAATACCTAGAAAAAGTAAATCTTCAGAGAATGGAAGTAGATTGGTGATTGCCAGGGGATGAGGGAGTTGGATATGAGGAGCAACTGCTTAATTCCAAAAGGTAGAGTTTCCTTTTGGGATGATGAAAATGTTTTGGAACTAGATAAGAGACTCTTTTTGACAGAGTCATGCTCTCTTGCCCAGGCTGGAGTGCAGTGGCATGATCATGGCTCACTACAGCCTCAACTTCTCAGTCTCAAGCAATCCTCCTGCCTCCTGAGCAGTATGTCCCAACATACCTGGCTAATTGTTTTAAAACACTTAGTTGAGATGGGGTCTCACTATGTGGCCCAGGATGGTTTTGAAGTCCTAGACTCAAGTGATCCTCCTGCCTTGGCCTCCCCAAGTGCTGGGATTACAGGCATGAGCCATCGAACCGCATCATAACTCTCTCTTTTATGGAAACCTGACTTCTCAGAGACAAGGCTATCTAATCATACATTAGAGGCCAGAATACCACATTTCTAAATCAAATTTCTATTAGGAAGAAGCATATAAAATATGAGATAAAATATTAAAGTTGTACAATGACATAATTTTATATAATGTGGTTTAGGATAGAAAATGTGAATTTATATTTTATCGTGGGTTTTTGAGGTTCTGAAAAATTATGAAACCAGAAATAAAAATACATACAGAATGTACACTTATGATTTTCAACTTCCCACTTCTGTCACTTCCTCCCTTTCTGCCCCTTGTCCAAATTTTTACACCTCCATCCTTAGTTGAATTCTTTCTCTGCTATGTTTTCCCTTTTAGAAATACACAGAATTACTTTACTAACTACAAAACTCATGGAAAAGAATAAAGGGAAATTTATTTTTCTAAAATATTTTGGCCCCTGTCTTCCATGTGTACAAGAATATGTCTTAGCTTATATTACAAGGATTATGACACATGCCAAAGCCAAAAGTGCCTGAGATAGTGATCCAGCATCTCTGACTTCTAGTTGCGTGAAATTAGTCAATTTACTTCAACTTGTAAGACTCAAATGAATACTCTAGAATGTAAATAGATGCAATATCAGTGATGTGAGAAAAAATAAAATAGTACATGGAAAGCACTTAGTACAACATCTGGCAAAAGAAGGTATACATAAATGTTAATAAGTTCTCTTCTGACTCTTGTAAAAACTAAACACATTATAATGTAAACCAAATTCATCAGTTATCTCATTGGACACTCTAACATTATGAGGGTAACTAAGGGAATCAAATATGGCTTAAATATATAAATGAAACTTTAAAGGAAAGACAAAAAAGTAACTACTTTTATTCCATTAATGCCAGAGAAAATTATTTTTCATTCAACATCAGAGATAAATCTATTTTAAAAGGCAACAACAATCCATATTATCCAGGGGGAAACTATTAGAATCTGTCATTGTTTTCTCTGTAGCCTGATTATGCCTGGGTAATGCTACACTGAAATCCGTGTTCAATCTGTGCTGTTCTTGAAAACAACAAGCAGAGACACGTTAGATTATGTCTATCAATACAACACATCTCCTGTCTTAATTCAACAAAATAAACAATGTGCATCTTGGTTGATGCCGATGTTTACAAGTAGTGCAAATCTAAAAATGTGTAAAACATTATTTTCCCCTCATAAAGCATAATGGGGATAGTTTAATCATTGCTTTGACATTTGAAAACACAGGTCAGGTGCTTAAATGACACCTATTAAATTATAGAGGCCAAGATATTGTTTGCAATATAGTACAACACAACATTTTAACTAACTATACCAGGAGCTGTCATTTTGTTAGAGCAAAATAGTAACTAGAGTGAATTCACTTTGAGTTTTTGCATAACAATAACAGATCAGCTGTCATCAGTTCAATAAAGTCCTTAATTTTGTTAAATGCTTTCTAGGAAATGAGTTTTACGTGTGTGTGTGTGTGTGTGTGTGTTTGTGTGTGTGTGTGTGTGCGCGCGCAGACATATGAATCTTTTTAAAGCCCTCTTTCAAAGGGTCAAGTCTTTTTTTTTAATCTGGTGTCTTAACAATAGGAACAGAGAGAATTCTTTACCTCAACATCATATTTGTGGGCACATAACAAGGCTAGGAGATGAATCCAAGTCAGTCTAATACCAAGGTCAATTTAATCACTCTATCTACTATACTTTCTCCACAAACTAGCTGCTGAAGTCATCCAAAGCTGTTGACCTTAGCTGTGTTATGTAGAAAATTGCTCTACTTCCTTTAAACTGGTGTGTTATAAGGGTTAAATGAGATGACTGTGTGCACTGTACATTTAAGTTGATGTAAGAAAGGCATAATCCCTTAAATGCTGTCATGTAGTCTTTGGTTTCTTTTGTTGATTTTTCTGAATAGGGCTGCCTACGTTTCTCTAATTTCCTTCACTTCCTTAATTCTATGTTCTGACTCAAATGAACTAATTGAGCATAGTTTCATGGATGTAATCCATATCTGATATTAAAGACTTATCTAACCATCAACATCACTGTGGTAGTATCAACCTGTGTAAGTTATTACCCAACATGGCGAACAAAAGTAGTTTAAAATTCTTAATCTTAGAGATACTTCTAGAAGTGCAAATAAAGACGTCTCTATTGTAGAAACGAAAAATTACTATTAAATTCTTGTTTAACTGAGATAAAGCCGAGCTCTGATGATTCCTACATCAATGCTTGGTTTCTTTCATACTCTGATAAACCTGCAAAGACCATCTACCGTGCACACCTAAAAAGTGTACTAAAGGAATGAATCCCTCTATTGTAACAGAGGGTAACTGGGAAGTTTCCAAAAGAAACAAGAGCTAGAGCTAACAATGAAGACCACATTTTGGTGCATTCCCATTTTATCCTTAGTCAGCCATGACAGATAATCAGTGTGATGACTCTGTCTTGATATTGACTGATTACAGACACAGTCAAAGGGCAACAGGTCATTGTTGCTGAAGAACTGTGGAGTACACACAGTCCTCAGGTGGCTATTTCAATATGGTGGATGTATTAAAGAGCCTGATGACTATCCTATATCAAATGCATTTTGACTCATAAAATATGCACCTTTGTTCTTAAAACAGGCCAAAATTTGTAATTGTATTCTGTACAAAATGTTCTGCCAAGTATAGTCCTTCTCATTCTACATATTAAATGTAAAAAATCAGATTGTAAAGTAGAAGCATAGCTTTACTAGACTGATTTCCACAACTTTAAGCATGAATGTACTCTTATATATTTGTAGAGTATAATTATTGATCTTATAGTTAACATATTCTCAAAATAAATGTGGATAAATTATTTTTCTTTAAACAAACTCAACAGAAAATATAATGTAGGCTTCATCAGTGCATCTGAATAAGTCCACCCTGTAATTAAAAAAATGGAATGAATAATTTGTTCCTTTCAGAAATACTTATAAAATGAAATACTCGAATAGCCTATTCTTCAAAAATAGTTAGGACTTCTCTTCACAAGGCAATGAAGAGTCTGATAATTTTAGAAATTAAGGCACATGTGTCAAATTACTTCTGTAATAAATTTGCAATCAAACCAAAATTACAATGAACATGTGTTTCTCTGGTTATAGGCGTGCATTCCTTAGCACTTACCTGCAAATTGTTATGCTATTTTGAGTAAAACAGTTTCTAAAACATTTCTTTGACTAAATAACTTTTTGTACACTTTCATCTTTGAAAACAACCCACTAAATATATTTTCTTTTTTTTTTAATTTATTTATTATTATTATACTTTAAGTTCTAGGGTACATGTGCATAACGTGCAGGTTTGTTACATATGTATAATTGTGCCATGTTGGTGTGCTGCACCCATCAACTCATCAGCACCCATCAACTCGTCATTTACATCAGGTATAACTCCCAACGCAATCCCTCCCCCCACCCCTCCCCATGATAGGCCCCGGTGTGTGATGTTCCCCTTCCCGAGTCCAAGTGATCTCATTGTTCAGTTCCCACCTATGAGTGAGAACATGCGGTGTTTGGTTTTCTGTTCTTGTGATAGTTTGCTAAGAATGATGGTTTCCAGCTGCATCCATGTCCCTACAAAGGACACAAACTCATCCTTTTTGATGGCTGCATAGTATTCCATGGTGTATATGTGCCACATTTTCTTAATCCAATCTGTCACTGATGGACATTTGGGTTGATTCCAAGTCTTTGCTATTGTGAATAGTGCTGCAATAAACCTACGTGTGCATGTGTCTTTATAGCAGCATAATTTATAATCCTTTGGGTATATACCCAGTAATGGGATGGCTGGGTCATATGGTACATCTAGTTCTAGATCCTTGAGGAATCGCCACACTGTTTTCCATAATGGTTGAACTAGTTTACAATCCCACCAACAGTGTAAAAGTGTTCCTATTTCTCCACATCCTCTCCAGCACCTGTTGTTTCCTGACTTTTTAATGATTGCCATTCTAACTGGTGTGAGATGGTATCTCATTGTGGTTTTGATTTGCATTTCTCTGATGGCCAGTGATGATGAGCATTTTTTCATGTGTCTGTTGGCTGTATGAATGTCTTCTTTTGAGAAATGTCTGTTCATATCCTTTGCCCACTTTTTGATGGGGTTGTTTTTTTCTTGTAAATTTGTTTGAGTTCTTTGTAGGTTCTGGATATTAGCCCTTTGTCAGATGAGTAGATTGCAAAAATTTTCTTCCATTCTGTAGGTTGCCTGTTCACTCTGATGAATTTTAGTGAAAGAGCCCACCATAGACAAGGCATTATTATCGTTGACAAGCCACTAGACAAGGCATTATTATCATTGGTAGTTGTTATTAATATATTAGACAATAGACATTAGAGTTATAACACACTTCAAGAGATCACTTCACATTCTAGCAAACCAAAGATGCCCTTGTCTTCAATGAAACACTGAAGCCATAGAAGTAAGTGACTAGTCCAGGGTTATATAATTATAAAAGCTATATGAATTTAGGACTGCCACTCTTTTTTATTTTTTGAGACAGAGTCTCACTCTGTCGCCAGGCTGGAGTGCAGTGGTGCAATCTGGGCTCACTGCAACCTCTGCCTCCCAGGTTCAAGCAATTCTCCTGCCTCAGCCTCCCGAGTAGCTGGGACTACAGGCTCATGCCACCACGCCTGGCTCATTTTTTGTATTTTTATTAGAGACAGGGTTTCACCATGTTGGCCAGGATGGTCTCGAACTTCAGACCTCGTGATCCACCCACCTCAGCCTCCCAAAGTGCTGGCATTACAGGCGTCAGCCACTGCGTCCGGCTTGACTGCTACTCTTATTAGAAGAGTTGTTCTAGAGGCAGGCCTTGTCCTAAAAGTCCCAGTGTCTTGCTGAAATTCCACAATCAGAAGCTTCCCCTCCTGACATAGATTTCTCTATTTGGTTGAAAGTTTCCACCTGCTTGACTGGTTTTACTTAGAAACCTAGGCCTTGAGAACATATTGGTGGACAGAGGGAAGATCAGAAGGATGATGCTGTATTTTGAATTTCCAGCTGGAGGTTTTCTTTGTGGCTCTGTTTTAGCACAGCTGAGAGAACTCAAGCCTGAGGGTTAGAAGAGAAAGGCTTGGTGCAATTGGAGCACTGCAGCCTGACCACAGACACACAGCCACAGACACATGCAAAATCAAGAGGGAACATGGCCTTGATGCATATTCTTGTTCTCACCCCAAAAGTTAAACAAACTCAGATATTTTTCCTGTCCGATGAGAGAGGCAAGACTAGATAATTTCTAAAAATGCTTCCAGGCTGAAGACTGAAGTATTGAGCTGCAAACCATTAGTCTTCTGGCCTTATATATTACTCTGACATGTTTGGGTTGAGCCCACCATAAAGGCCATGTAACTGCACTGCCATTTCGCTGGGTCACAACTCAAATTTCTAACCACTGTTGTGACACTTGCCCACTTCATCAATTTATATAATCTTCTAGGCACTTGATGGCATTGAGTTTACAGAAAGCATAGAACACTCTCTCTATAAAGTAAGGTGTCTGCTTCCTATAGCAGTACCTTTTCCACCCCGGCATAATTATTTACTTTTTTATTTTATAATGACCCTACCAATAATAATAGTGAAATCTGAGGACATTTGAACACGTGGTATGTGAAATGCACTTGGTAAACTGTAAATCAAAATAATAATTGTGGCCTGGGGGTGGTGGCTCATGATTGTAATCCCTGCACTTTGGGAGGCCTAGGAAAGAGAATTGTTTGAGACCAGGAGTTTGAGACCAACCTGGACAACATAGAGAGACCCTATCTCTACAAAAATAAAAACAAAAAATAACCAGGCATGGTGGTCCCAGCTACTCAGGAGGCTGAGGTGGGAGGATCACTTGAGCTCAGAAGTTCAAGACTGCAGTGAGCCATGATTGTGCCACTGCAATCCAGCCTGAGCAACAGAGCGAGACCCCATCTCAAAACAAAACATAATAAATAAATAAATGCCACTTCTATTTGTATGATTAATATCATATGAAATTAAGTCTGGGTTGGCGGGCTGTGGGTGTTCTAAATATGTATATTTTCTAAATGTTTGCATTTTGTAACTGGGGATTGGAGGTGAAAGACATAAAATAGCAAAAGTGCAGGGCCAACTACCAGAGCACCTAGAAGGTGGTAAGAACTCCATAATTACCTATGGGATGAATGAATGCACGAATAATTTCACCCTAGAAGACTAACTCCAGGTTAAATATTTTCTATTCGTCATAACTTTGCATTTGTCATAACTGAAATTGAAGTCACAAACATGTATATTCCTGAGAGGTTTTATACCTTTTCTGGGAAATATTCTTTCTATAACACTACTTGCCATGGTTTCTGGTGGTGAATAAGTACTGAATAATAGCAATAATCAAAGGAAAAGCAGTAGCAGTTCTAGGCACTGTGCTAAATAAACTCTCGGACTACATTATTTCATTTAACCTCCATAATAATACTGAAATGTTTGGACTAAATATTATACTTAAAATGCAGATGAGTAAAGTGAGAGACAAGGTTAAATAACTTGCCAAATTGTACAAAACTAGTATATTACAGAGGCAGAACTCAAACTGAGGTATGTCATGCTTGCTCTTGCTTTAATAAATGAATAAGTGCAGGACAAAATGAACTCAATTATGGTTCATCACTGTGGTTTATACTGGGAAAAAATTGAAAGGGTTGAGCAGAGGAGGCTTAATTTAGTGAGTGGCTAACTCTATATGGCCTTTCTTGTATCGAACTCTCAAGGATGCCAAAGTATCACTATGGCCTCAGTGAGGAATAAGAAAACCTGAGAAAGTGAATCACTGGGCCAAGGATGCTAGAATCAGGATGAAAGAAAAGAGTTCAAGAGAAATACACAGGAATTGTGACATGAATACCTCCATCTGGCTAAGAGCCATCAATAGAAGGCCTCAATATCAACTCATTCATTTTTTATAATTATGTTAAACTTCATATGTTTAAGTGAAACACCATGCTGAAACTCATCTTCCTGTAACAAAGATTCTTGGCATTGTGCAGCGACTTAGAGCCCTCATATTGCTCAATTACATTGTATTACAGATGTACGAATGAGGCAGTTAAGAAAAGGTTTCTGGGGAGAATGCTGGATAAGCCAACTTTTACCAGGGAATTTTTTCTTTCTTCTTTTCCAATTACCTTTCTCTCCTCCTTCCTCCTTACTATCTCCCTTAATTTCTTTCTCAACCTCTTCACGTTAACTAATATCTAAAAACTGTATTTTTAGCAGTCTATACATTTCAAAGTCAGTATTTTTACAAAGATGGTATATTTCACAAAGTGTCTCACTGAAACAATTGATACTGCCATTTGCATAATTAGTCACCAAAATTACTTGACTAAATGACTCTGAAAAACAGTTATCGTTAATCGTATTTTGTACATCAGGAAATAAGTTCAGTGTGCTTAAGGGGCTCATAAAATAACAAAACTAAGACAAACCTGAAGTGGAAATAAGTAACATTCAACAACAGGCTATAATTTTAAAATATCAGTTGATTTTTGGATTCATTCAATCCTATCCCGGAAACGACTATTTTTCATAACACTGTATCATATGTAGGTGTTCAGTCTTTGAGAAAAACAGTTGCGTGGGTGGGTTGCAGCAACATGCCAAATGTATCTGGAAGACAACTGGGGGAGTTTAAAAGTGATCCCCTTATCTCTGCCTTCCTTATTAGTACCTACTAAAGACTAATAAATCTCCTGGGTATTGAAATAGTCCCCAGAAAGAAGCACAATGATAATTTCCATATGAGTATTAAACTCTTTAATCTGAAGAACACAGTTCAAAAATCATTGCAAGCGCAACTTGCAAAGGTTCTTTAGATAGGGTAGAAACTTAGAATGTAAAAACTTTAAGGAAAGGAAGGAAAAGAAGGCATAAGAAAGGGGTGTCCAACTATAGAGGCTTAGATCACTCTCTTTCGATCTGATTTTCTTTTTCCAACAATTCCTCTCTTCCATTTCCATACAGTTGGGTTATCACCTATATATAGAAACTTCCAGATGCCACTCCCTCATCTTCAACCCACAATAAAAGTCAAATGTCTTCTGCATTTATCAAACTAACACATAGTAAGTCTGTAAGTGGCAATGGAGACCAAAAATCTCCTTGGCATTCTCAACTTATATATTTTACATTTTCAGCTTCCCAAAATATCCTGCATGATATTTGAACTGCAGAATTATTGTGCCATTTGCAAAATGTCTGATTATGCTTTTTTTCCAAATTCCAACCCATGCTAATGTGCCCTAAGATACCACATATTGTTACCCTCTTAAGGCATTTGAATGTGAAATTATCATCCACAATACCATCATAAGAGAGGAATAAAGACAGATTACCTGGGGTTAAAAGGATGACTGACATAGTGATGAGTGAGCATACAACTAAAATCACCAGCAGAGCAATAGCAATTCCCTTCCAGTTTCTCTGTGGAGGGCTGTTACTTCCCAGTTCCTACCGAGATAGAAAAAAAAGTTTCGTAATTATACATGCTCCAAGAGAAATGTATTCATAAAGGAATGATTCAGTGCCTGGCACAATCACAGTTTGAAAGCTGATTAGAATCCATTTCCTCTTCGGTAGTTCATTTAATTATTCAAAAGTGCACGTATTATAAATGGCTATCTTTTGGGGGGCAATCTGATCTCTCTGTGAGATAAACCAGCAGAATTTATGCTTGCTGTCCAAAATGTAGATGGTGTAAAAATGCATTGACTATAAACACCAGGATGATAGCCAAAATACTCTGCAAAATAATCATGGAAATAGAGTGAGTCCATTTACATTTATTCTTGCTACAATGGGACCTACAATAAAGATGTAAATACAAATGTTCTTGAAGCACTATGGACTACTTTCTAACTGGATGGGGAAAAGATCAGAAATGGGAAAATCAGGCCGGGCCCAGTGGCTCAAGCCTGTAATCCCAGTACTTTGGGAGGCCGAGACGGGTGGATCACGAGGTCAGTAGATCGAGACCATCCTGGCTAACACGGTGAAATTCCGTCTCTACTAAAAATACAAAAAAAATTAGCCGGGCGAGGTGGCGGGCGCCTGTAGTCCCAGCTACTTGGGAGGCTGAGGCAGGAGAATGGCGTAAACCCGGAAGGCGGAGCTTGCAGTGAGCTGAGATCCGGCCACGGCACTCCAGCCTCAGCAACAGAGCAAGACTCCGTCTCAAAAAAAAAAAAAAAAGAAAAAAAGAAAAAAAAAAAGAAAAAGAAAAAGAAATGGGAAAATCATTCAAAATGTCCCTTACCACAGAGCAGCACACATTTGTTAACCAAACGGGTCTTTTTAAAACAGTTCTCCCACCACTCATAAAAACCAACAGGATGTAGTAACTAAACTAAATGAGTCCTTCTGTATCAGTGGTTAATGACACTTGCTGGGCAACATGCATGATATTGGCAAAAAGTATGGCTGACAAGGAAGATAAACTTGTACATCTCTCACAATGCATGTGGTAAAGCTATTCATTCCTCCAATGATCTGTGCTTGACTGTGTTTACTAGATATGTGTGGGCATAACTCACCAAAGCAAAGCACAGATCACATTGATTTGAAACGAATGTCAGCTTTTCTGTGCAACAGAGTTTATAAAACACTGAGCTTCTTGTTTTTTTTTTTTTTTCTTCCTACTCCATTTTCCACCTGCTTTTCATCCTTTCTCAATACAGCCCTCTTTATTCAGAAATGGCTAACCGATTTGGTGATAAAGGACACAAAACATGAAAGTATCCAGCTCACAACATGTGCACAAATCACCCAAGAAGCCATACAGACAGCAGCTTTGTTTTAAACAAACATAAACAGAATAGCAAACATTTAATAAATTGTACATGAGTTCCAGTGACTCACAGATTAAAACACTGAAGCCAATATTCATATAGTTATTTTGGTGTTGAATTGTGCCATAAACCCATCAGATTTAAAGAACTAGACTCTAAATAAATACAAGAAGAAACCATGCATAGGAGGCATTTTGTTGTTTGCTGTTTCCCTTCTCAGATAAATCACTTTAAGTTAGTCTTTCATTCTGATAAACCAAATCCAGGAGAGATCAATTCCACTTTTGCTTAAATGACTTGCTCCACACCTCTTTTTCAAATAATGCTTATTATCCAACACTTCTATTCCTCTTGCACTTTAGGATTTTCATCCATATTTTCCACGTAAATCAAGACAGTGGGTCCCCCAAATTATCAGCTTTAGAGAAGTGATATAAAGACGATCAATAGTTGTCTTGTGAACATAAACCCTTATCTGGAATGCAACATTCTTGCAGGTTTCTAGGTGAGTTTCTTTGTCAGAATGTGTGTGCTGTGATGATTGGTGATTCTCTATAGTAACGCCCTACTTCGAGGCTACTCAGAAGGTAGAGTGACAGAACGAGAGAGGTTGCTGCTGTAAATCAAAGCCTACAGTGGTCTGAAAGTTGGGAAATACTCATGTCAAGAACTGAGACAGTGAAAACAGGGGCAGTAACCAACAGCAAATGAGTATCTGGGCCAAGAACCATAAATATTTCCCTATTTATTAACTCTAAGGGAAGCAAGCATGTATTGTTGTTTCACAATGTAAGAAAAGGGAAAAAGAATAGAAATGTAGCAATTATAACTGACTTTTCAATTCAGTAAGAGAATCAAGAAAAAATTATAAACTGAAATTGACTGATTATGATTTTGATAGGTTGTCACTCCAACTCATGATAAACTATTTGAGAAATGACTTTTGACTGTACTCTTCAGTTTGTGACTATAATAAAACCATGTAATGTCTACCAGACATAGTCTAACAAAGAGTAATAATAGCTTATATATATTATTATGTATCTGGTATTGACATATTTTAGATTTGCAATCTCACATAATCCTTAAAATAATCATGTAAGATAAGTGTCATCTTCACAAATTTGCAGATAAGAAAATGGGATTTGAAGAGATCAGTAACATATCCATTTATTGCCAATAAGTGAGAAAGCTGGAGTTCTAGTTCATAAAATTTGATTATAAAGATCACACTTAACCACTATAATGCCATTTGTAAAGATAAATATTTCTAGAACAAGTACATTAAAGAATCAATAAATCAGTAAGTTATTTGGACCCATACATAACTGTACATCAATACCTTTTATTTGGGAAAATGCACAGTAATATTTGGAATTCAGTAATGCTATCCTGAATTCATTAATTTTTGCAAATAAATGTGTATTTTCCCAGTCACAACTGACTATGGAAGTCCACCATTTAAAAGGCGGTAAAACAAATTTGAGTGAGACATATTTTTATGTTCATAAAGTAATGCACATAAGAATGTGTGGTTCCTCTGAAATGACTCATCAATGCTCAAGGCATATACAAGTCCCTGTTTGAGAACTGCTGACTTAATGAACGTAATATAATTCTCCCATTTCCATCCACCTTATATCTATTACCATTACATTTCTAAAGCATGATGTTACTTATGTTACTTTTTTCTCTAAAGTTCTTTAACATCCCTACGCTAGCTAAAGAATCAAACACAAATGTGTGAGTCTAGAAAAAACAATTATCTATATCCATGCTCCTGTTTCCCCAGCCAGCACAATCTACTTCTGAGAAAGAATCTTGTATTTCATGCTGCTCTGATTACCATTTCCTTACATTTGCCTCAGGTGCTTCAACCTTCACATCACCATTCCATTCCTAATTCTGTTCCATCCAATCCCTTTCATATGCATCCAGTTTTAGACACTGTCAGTCATTCAACATCCTGCTCAAATGTCTCTTCTCTTGGGAGTTTCTCCTAATTATGCAAGCCACATATGACTTTCCTTTCTCTGGGGAAAAAAAAAATGCCTAAAATACATTGTACCAGTAAGTTTGAATCCAACTCTGCTACTTGAGAGCTAGTAGACTGCAAACACACTTCTAAATTATCCTGAGCCTCAATATTTTTACCTGAACAACTGGAATAACAATGATAATTATTTTTAAGTGTTGGAAGGATTAAAATAAAATAATTCATAAAAAAACTCTTACCTAAGTATACAATAAGAAAGTTTACACTAAGTGAACTGTTTGGAATGTTCTCCCTCAATACACTTGTACTCTTTCTCATCATTCATAATATTATGAGTGAACGACATCATCATCATCATAATGATGATGGTGAATGGTAGTGACGGTGTTGCTTAAAACCACGAGTAAAGATCTATCACAACCCTGTTGGGTTTAAAGTTATTAACTCCTTAATGTAAGAATCACATCTTAGAAATTTTTATTTTTTTTTTAATTTAAAAAAATGTTTTTAGAGAGAAGATCTTGCTCTGTCACCCAGGCTGGAGTCCTGTGGCACAACAATCATTGCTCACTGAAACCTCAAACTCCTGGGCTCAAGTGATCTTCCTTCCTATGTCTTCTGAGTAGCTAGGACTACAGGCATAGTGCCATTACCACTCAGTTTATTATTATTATTATTATTATTATTTGTAAAGACAAGGTCTTCTATGTTGCCAAGGCTGGTCTCACACTCCTGGCCTCAAGCAATCCTCCCGTGTCAGCCTCCCAAAGTTCTGGGATTAAAACCATAAACCACTACACCCAGTCTTAGACAATTTTAGATTCCTTACATCAGTTAACAATCTCCCGTTCTCTTAATAGGTGCTTGGAAAGTAATTGACCAGTTAATTAAGTGGTGATGAAAGTGATCCTAATTGACTTTGTCTTTGATGACTTTCTACCATCCAACATCGGAAAGTAATCAATTCCACATGCCAGACCAACAGAACAGGTATGATCCTGGGCAGCAGCCTTAGACAAGGAACATGTTAGGAACTTGCAACATGGTCATCTGATGCTTTGGCCACACAACAAAGTTCATGTTAGATTATGACATCACAAGGAGGGGGTCTAGAAACTTAGGGACAAACATTAAATGATCCATATATGGTGCTACTTTTGCAAATGAGCCCTCCAGTAGATGGATGCATCAGTTGAAATGCTTGTGTTCAATGTCAGATCATATTAAATATTGTGATTGCCTGGAGACACATTAGTGCTATAGTCAAAACTAAACTGCGTCTGTAACCTAACTATTTACATTATATCTACCACCAACAAATTACTCATCACCCTTCAGAGAACAGTTTAGTTTACAAGACAAGGCTTACCATTATAAAGATAGTTTATCTAAGTTCAAATTCATTTTTATTTGTTTAGGTGAAAGGAGAAAAATGCTGGGCATAATAAGTAGGAAAAATGCAAGGGTTATACACCATTTTATTTGGCAAAATAAAGAAAAAGTCTTAACTATCTGATTTGCTTTTCTTCATAAGGAAGGAAAGGATACCAAAATTTGTTTTATTTAAAAAATGGTATTCCACTTGCACTTTCCTTTGGAAAACATCAATGTATTTATCTGCCATATGTACTCTGAAGAGAAATATAATCCATTTATATTGAAATAGTCTAAAAAACATGATATTAAGAGAAAATATAAGGAAAAATCATTGCAATATTGAAATTATGTATCTAGATTCAATGTGGGTATGTTTTAACAAAAATAGATTTTCTCCAACCACCTGTCTACTTTCTAAGAAACACAAGGAAGGTTCTTCAAAATATCTGTATTTCTGCTTGAAAAGATGTACTTAGGTTTTTTAACCCTAGAGTATTAACATTTTTTACATTGATGCTTAGTGTCTTTCTTAACACAATCATACCAATCACTCAAAAACTTATTCACTTTTCTTTTATCCCTTCCCTATATTTACTAGTTTCAATATGTCTTCACATAGAATCTTAATGTTTTATCAAAGAAGTTCAATAAAGTGCCTCAAAATTTAAAAAAATTGGGGTGTCCTCTTCCATCAGTTCGCATTTTGTTAAATAGCTCAAAAGTTTGAATGGTTTTTTACTTATTTTATTTTACTGATGGTGTTTATATTTTCAACTGTAAATAATACCAAATATGTAAAGGTTTGAAATAGTCCAAAGACATTTATACTGAATAATCTGAAAATATCCTAAAGAAAGTTAAAATACTTTAAAAGTTTCTATATTGCCTCATGATATTAGAGAAACAGAATTTAAGAGTTAAAACTTTAAAAGATACCCGGAATAAACTCCATCTTAAAGAAACATGCTCTTGCAACACACCTAACAAACGTTAAGCAAGCTCTGGCTTGAAAAGCATTGAGATACAGAAATTCAATTTAAATTTCCTTTAAACAATACCATTTATCATTTAACAAAATGTACTGCAGTGTGTTAAGGCTTGGAATACCACACAAGATGAAGCTTGGAATACAAATTAAAATAAGACCTGTTCCCAGTGAGCATAAAGTCTGAGGCAGAATTTTCTAGGCAACAATATAATACAAGGTTAAACAAATAAAAGTAAAAGAATAAGTCATAAAATTTTGTTATGGGAAATAAAGAAGAAAAATATTAATTTTCTTATACTGATGTAAAACATTCACTTTGCACATTCAATCAACATCCTATAAAAAAGGTGCTGGATATGCTGGGATTACATAACTATAAAAAATCTGGAGTGGAAAAGGAATCAGAGGAGTTTTTTAAAAAGTAAGTAGAAAATGTGTATAAAAATACACATGTAGGTATTTGGAAATTTCCACAAAGTGTTCATTTTTTTTTCCTTCTGGAAAAAATAATTGACAATATTTATAAGCTATAATAGATTAATAAGCATAAAAGGAACTGAGATAATTTTCAAGGCGTTTCCAAAAGAAGCAGGCAAAATCTGATTTTGCCTCCAAGAAACAAATAACTTTTGCACTATTTAAAATATTTTATAACATATTAAAGGCAGAAAAAAATTCTAAATTTTTATTAAGATCATGTTGTCTGAATAGTATGTCTGAAAAAAAATACCACAAAAAGAAAATTTAAATTCAATTTAAAGAAATAAATGCAATTATACTAAATAAAACTTTAGTCAATTGAATGTAAGAGTTTAGTATAAATAACAAATATTATGGACTACCGTCTAGTATTAGGAGAAACAATCATGGTTTCCTACAAGACATTAGTTAAGAATACCAATAAAGAAAATATAATCATGGAGATCATTTCTCATATTTAATTTGCACTTAATACTTATTCTGCCTATTGCTTCTTAAAATTGCTCATTGTTCTCACGCCATTCAGTTTCGTCATTTATCCTTCTTCTATGATTAGAGAACTCTATGCTAAGTAATTTTTTTATAACTTATTACAAGTTACACATTTTTCAAAATTTTGCTCTTTATAGGTTTATGCTGTTGACCTACATAAGGCTAAATATGCCAATTCATATTGAAATCTGAGCTATGGACCAAACGCATCAACATCAGCTGGAAGCTTGTTAGAAATGCCAAGCAAGTGTCTTTTGTTGCCCTTTTTGTTTGTTTGTTTTTCTTGTTTTTGTTTTTGAGACAGGTTCCTGCTCTGGCACTCAGGTTGGACGGCAGTGGCACAATCATGGCTCATTGTAGTCTCAACTTCCTGGGCTCATGCAATCCTCCCACTTCAGCCTCCCAAGTAGCTGGGACCACAGAAATGTACCACTGTACCTGGCTACTTTTTTTCTATATATTTTGTGTAGAGATGGGAGCTTGCATTGTTGCCTAAGCTTGGGTTTGTTTGTTTATAAGTAATTTGTTTATGAAAGAACTGGCAATTATATGAGTTGCAATTTGCATTTATCACTCCCTAATAATTACGATTATTGGTGACATACTTGGATATGGTTTGGATTTGTGGCCCCACCCAAATAACATGTTGGAGAAGGGGCCTAGTGGGATCAGTTGGAGAAGGAGTCTAGTGGATGATGGGGGCAGATTTTCCTCTTGCTCTTCTCATGATAGTGAGTGAGTTCTCACAAGATTTGACAGTTTAAAAGTGTGTGGCACGTCCCCCTTCGCTCACTCTCTCTCTTGCTCTGCCATGGTAACATGTATTTGCTTCTCCTTTGCCTTCCACCATGATGGTAAGTTTCCTGAGGCCGTCATGCTTCCTGTTAAGCCTGTGGAACTGTGAGTCAATTACACTCTTTTCTTCATAAATTACCTAGTGTCAGATAGTTATTTAGAATAATGTGAAAACGAAATAATACACACTCCTAGATGAATTAACAGTAAACTAGAAACAAAATAAGTGTGACAGCTATCCTTAATATATTGTGTGTTGTTAGTTTTAGACTTTTAGCATCATGATTTAGAGGTCTAAGATAGGACTAAGCAACTGTGATTCTGGACACATTTAGGGTTAAAAACTACAACTAAGGCTATTAAAAAAGATAAAATACAAACAAACAGATTTGATGTCAGAAAGATGGCAAATTAGAAAGCTCCAGGTCCTCATTCCCCCACAGGATCATCAAGTAAACTACTAGCGACTCACTAAAACAGCTTTTCGGGAGCTCTGGTAACCAGTCAAATTCACTCCTTTCCAACCACGTGACTGCCACAGCAAGAAAAAGCCACAGTGCAAAAGGTAGGACATTTCAGGGCATTATTTCCTGTGCTTCCCCACCTTGGAACAGTGAGTGCAGTAAAACAGAAGTAGCCCACTTTCCAGTATTTTTCTCTCAGGAAGGAAGGAGGGCAGTGGAACTTATTTTGCGAAGTTCTGACCTGTCTGTGGGCTGCCTGTGGGCTGCCGGTGGGACTGGTTTCTGTCTTGCCTCAATTGGAGCTTTCAGATGAAACCGAATATATAGTTTGAATCTCAGTTTGGAAGCCATGGAAAACTGTGATGGGTAACATAGTTTGTGAAAACTGCAAGAGTATGCTGACATGCAGAAACTGTGGGCAATACGTTATGGAAAGAGTAGTACGGAGGAACAGCCAAAATTGCAGGAAGAAGCAGGGGCGAAACTCTTAGGGATGGATGATAAAACATAGCAAAGCAGCCTTCACAATAAATAAATAAATAAATAAATAAATAAATAAATAAATAAAAGCATCCCTGTCTATGGGGCAATCGGGAGAGAACACCACACACACAGGCCCAGGCAAGACATGCCTCGAAAATGCCTGAGAAAAGCTTCAACTTTCATGCTGGGCTATTTAGAGAACGTCTCACTCCACACAGTCCACAATGACTGGAAGAAGTGTCTTATTTTTCAAACATCCAATTTTCAACGAAAGATCACAAGGCATATAAAGAAATAGGGAAATCTAGTCCTTTCAAAAAGATCAAAATAAATCTCCGGAAACCAACTTTAAAGAATCAAGACTTCATATTTACTAGAGAAAGATTTTTAAACAACTGCCTTAAACACACTCTGAGAGCTAAAGAAAAGTAATGACAAACTAAAGAAAATCAGGAAAATGGTACATAAGAAAACTGAGAATATTTAAAACGACATTGAAATTGTAGCTGGAAATTCATATTGTGATACATCTAACAGAATAGTAAAACAGGATTATCATTAATAATCCATAGTAATTCCACTTCTGGTTATATACCCAAAACAATTGAAAGCAGTGATACAAACAGATATTTGTACACCTCTGTTCAAAGACACATAATTCACAATAGCAAAATGTGGAAACAAACCAGATGACCATTGATAAATGAACAGAATAACAAAATGTGGTGTGTGTGCCTGTGTGTGTGTATATGAGTATTATTCAGCTTTGAAAATGAAGGAAATCCTGACAGTTGCTACAACAGAGATGAACTTTAAAAACACTGTGTTAAGGGGAATAAAGTCAGTCACAAACAGACAAATACTGTATCATTCCACTTAAACGAAGTCCCTTAAGTAGTCAAATACTTAGAGACAGAAGGCAGAATGGTAGCTGTTAGGGGCTGAAGAGAGGAAAAAAATGGGAAGTTACCTTTTTAATGGTTATGCAGTTTCAGTTTGATAAGATGAAAAAAGTTCTAGAGCTGGTTGGTGGTGATGGTTGCACAACAACGTGAATGTACTTAATGTCAATGAACTGTATAGTTAAAAATAATACAGTTAAAAACTGTACATTTGAAAATAACAAAAATTTACAATAAAATATATAAAATAATAACTTTATAATAGCAAAACAATATATTAAATGTGTTTAGAAAGTATTATTGTTCAAAGAGAGAAAACCACAAAATGTTATTACAGAATTTATAGGACCACTTGAAGGATGTAGAGAATCTTCAAATTCCTGTTAAGGAAAATTCAATGTGGTAAAGGTGTCCATTCTTCCTAGATTAATCTACAAATTTAAAGTAATTCCAGTGAAAATCCAAATAAAATCCTTTTTTTCTTAACTGATAAAGTGATTTTAAAATTTAGATGGAAAAATAATCATATAAAATAATAATTTTGAGATAATATCTGATGGACATCAGTTATCAAAATGTAATATAAATCTGTGCTAATGAATAATGTGTGGTATGAATAAGAACAGAAAAATATAGAAGCAAAACTATATTTCAGGGAAAAATGTTGCATGCACACAAACACATTAGTTATATTTTATAGATGGAATTTATATATGTCTTATATATGTCTATATAATTTATAGACAGAATTAATTATATTTTAATCTCTATTTTCCCAAAAGACTTTCATTCTGCAAAGAAGGACAATTAGGGTTGTGCAAAACATTCCAATGAGAAATACTGTGATCTCCATGGAGCCCAGTCAGACAGTCAATTTTTCCATCATCTTACAATATTTCTTATCAGCATTCCAATCCTTTCACTGCTGAAGCCTCCCAGGAGAACGTTTCCTTGGCTCCTGTGACACCATACTTTCCTGTTTGTTGTTTGCTAGGAACTTTTCCCATTTCTCAAAATTGTGCATTTGCCCAGACCTTGGTGCTGGCCCACATCTTTTCTTTACATGAACATTATTTCTAGTGATATCATTCAATAGCACTTTTTATATTACCCATATTTTCTATCAACCTTATATGTTAATGTTAGGAACAGAATACAAGGACAAGATATTTTTAGAAAGAGGGATAGAAATTGAAATTGACCTCTAAATAGATAGAAAGCAGTCTACTTAGAGGTACTACAGTTACATTATTCAGACAGACAATCTTCTCCCAATATATGTAACACATCCCTCATACATATCCAAGTCAGTTGCTATTTAGAGTGCCACTGCTTCTTAAAGTTGCCCATGAGATTCATGCCATTTAGTTTCCTACTTTTACTTTTTCCCATTTCTCTGATGAAAGGACTCTGTGCTAAGGAGAGTACATATTTTGATCAAGCCTTCATATTTTTCAAAATTTGGTTTCTCAGTAGGTTGCTTCTGTCTACCTATTTAGACAATGCCTTAGCTCAGTGCAATGCATGGACCAGTAGGGTCAGCATCATCTGAAAGCTTGTTGAAAATAAAAATTATTCAGCCCCATTACAGACCTTCTGAATCTCCACGGCCATGGAAGTCCTAACAGCCACTTTTAACAGGCTCTCCAGATGACTCTACTGTGTGCTGAAGTCTGGGAAACATTCCCCAAGGTCAGTGCTACTCAAAATATGGTCAGCTTCACCCCTGAGCTTATATAAATGCAAATCATTCATCCCCAACTCAGACCTAGTGAGTTCCCAGGGAGGGAAGGACTGAGCAATCTTTGTTGTAACAAGCTCTCCAGATGATTCCTGTGCACACTCAAATTGGAGAACACCTACCATGGAGATTAAGTCCTGGAGTGATACAGTTCTGAAACTGCTAAAATGAACAATCTTACACTCAGAGGAATTGGGTAAACGCATTATGAGTTAGTGGTTTCGGAACCAGTACACCTGCATTTTAATATCTAATTATCTATTTACTAGCTCTGTTACATACACGATTGATCTAATCTATTTAAGCATAATTATAAGCCTAACTAGTTTTGCCTAACACACATGATCAGGCTTATGAATCTTCCTCCATACATGTTATTTTCCAAATTATGTTCAAGTCTAAACTGAGTTCCACCTGGTCAGAGACTATTTCACACTCATTTTTGTATCCATAACACCTGGTAAAGCACATACTAAGTATTGACAAAATATTTGGACTGAAGCACTAAGCTCAGCCTTATTCCTTAAAGTTAGGAATAAGGTCTTTAATCTTGAGGGATGCATTTCAGCATTGTGAGGACTGGGGGATAACTAGCTATCTGCATCTCAAACATAGAAAAGACATCCCAGGAGTACAGTTGTTGACCCATCCTGGGAACTATAAACTGTGGTTGAAAGAGCATTAAAAGAATGTCAGTGATCTACAAACTGGAACAATAGCCCCATATTTCTGGGACTGATAAGCCTCTATGGATGAATAGGAAGCCAGACAATCATCTTTAAGCTTCATTTCAGGAGATGAGCAGGCTGCATATATAATCTTCTGCTACATTCTGCCTAAAGTTCTAGGCAAAACATAGCAGAAAGATCATATTTGCAGCCCAATCATCTAGAAGTAGTTTCTGGTTAACAGACTAGACTCTTGTCCACAAGGAGAGTAGAGAATATAGTTACTTCTCATTGCATTTGCAATGCCAAGCAAAGTTCTTGGTGCACCACGCATCCACTTATATTTATGAAACAGATGAATGTAACAAACCCAGAAACTATTTTTTGGCTTAGTATAGTATTTTTTCTTTATCATCTTGATGTTACTTTTAGAATGTCAAATATTGATTCTCAATAGCCTCTTACACTTAATTTTATATCAAAGTGTGATATAAAACTCTCTTGACAACAGATAATCTATATCTAATGTGGAATATTCATTGAAGAGCGATAGAAAATAGTAAACTTGGCAGCCTGGTCTGCCCACCTGGGCTGCCCATTAATAATTACTTGTATGATTTAAGATAAGGCTTTCATCTTCCTAGGCATAAAACGAGAACAGCAGCGTGTGTCAGCTTATGCCATGCGGCATTATCTGATGCAGCCAGCATGTCACAAACCCCACCCCCACTCATCTACTTCCTAGATATAACACAGGCTCACGCTGCTCACATAGAAAATAGAAGAGATACTTGCATACAGTTTTTATGAGGTTTCCAAGAAATAATAAATAATACAAGTGAAAACTATTTATAAACTGTTTCATCTATATTAAGTCTTATAACCACATCTCACAAATTTGAAGAATTAATAAAACTATACATAATTGTTCTTGAAGATTAACTGTTATTGAGTCAAGGAAAGTAGTTCCTCTGAAAGAGTTAGTTTTAGAACATCTGTAAACTCTTAAAGAACATGCCCCATGCACATTTTTAAAGTCTAAGTATGGTGTCAGCCTATTGCTAATGGAAGGAAGAAGGAATGCATGAAAGAAGAAAGGAAGAAAAGTAGGAAAGGAAGGAAGGACTCTAGATGAACTTACTGTCCCCAAAATAAATGACAATCTATTTGGGAAGACACATAATTTATTAAACATTAGAAGAACAAAAGAGAAAACTGTATTTAAAAAATACTCAGCACTGTGGTGCAAGATGCTAAATGTAATAGGATTCAGGGAAGAGAAATCCCTGATGATGTATGTTACAAATGCTAACGATCAAATCTATCCTGGCTGTTTCCCAGTTAAATAAGATCCGGGTCAAAAAGAGCTTAGATCTGAAAGGCAGAAGAAAGTTATCCCAGGCTGAGGAAACCCCCATTCGCCTGCTCTCTCTTCAAGATGAACAAGGCGTGTTTAATGTACTTCCTGTTCTAGTGGTTAGTTAAAGGTTGTAATTGCCCAGGAGTCAGGTAAGATGCCAAACATAGGTTAAGAAAATAGTAAAGCCATTGGCAAAACACGACTGCATGAAAAGAACAAGTGGCACTGTAGCTTCAAGCTAAGTTCAAAGCCAGCATTACTAATTTGCTCTTCATAACACCACTGACCTTTAGATGCCGCTGAGCGTCTAGGGGAAAATTTGGCAATTCACCTCATCTCCTTATCTTAACTAACTGCACTTCCTTCACCACCACCACTACCTCCCAAGCCGGAAACTTGGGTCTGATCTGGAGTTTCCTCCCTGCCTCCAGAGCAAGTACCATTTTTCCTAAGGTTCGCCAGGGGAAAAGATAGGGGCTACAAAGATGTATGCTCGTTCAGTAGATAAATATTTCACTTTCTTAGGCATCAAAACCCATACTGAAGTAGAAACAAACACATTTGATTTAGCTCAAAATTTTATTTTTCCACATATTTATTATCACTTATTAACTCTGATAAAAATCAAATGTAATAAACTTCTTTGAAAAACAATTCTGTTCATTGCAAAAAAGTTTTATTCTGCTTGAAAATAGAAGGCATAGTCACTTTTTATTTTAAGTTTAAAGATTCCATGTGTGTAGGAGAAAATTTTTCTAATACCTTCTTTACATACAGAAATCTAATATCATAAAGAGGCAGCTACAGCTAAGACATCAATTTTACAACTCTTTCTCCAAAAGAAAAAAAGCAGAAATTAATGAAATGAGGCAGAACAGGAACTAAATGTGCTTTTAATTATTTTTATTGCTTTTACCATTAAAAATGTTAATAAGTACCATATAGGCATTTAAAAAGGAAAGATATAACACATTACATTTCCACTGTAGTAATCAATATTCCTATGCTGCTTTTAATTAGAAATGTTAAGAGTATGTGTGTGTTTTAACTTCTCTACTACTCTGTGATGGTTATTAGCCATTTCTAACACATGTATACTATATATAGCCACTAAGCAATTAAGGAAAAAAGAAATTAAGCAACATTTGCATCTTTTATCTGTATCTGCAGAAAAGTAGTATTCTGGCAATTTTTCAGAAATCCCATGGACCAAGAATAATTAAACAAACTCAAGGTAAGTTACACTTTATCTGTGCAAGTATGCATTGCACTTCATTTGTGCTCTGCTTAAAGGAGGACTTTTCTGGCTGAAATTTTTGTATGGGTGAGGAAGGCAATTATTCGCCTCAAAGCCAGTCAGTGTTTCCATTCATCTACTGAAGAGAGCCTTTTTCCCCGCCTTAGTCTTTGTGAATAGAGTAGCCAGTATCTGCAGCAGTCCCTAGAATGTCCTGTCAGTACCGTTAGTTAAAAATAAGCCATCCTTCATACATTTTCAAAAGACATTTGCTCTAAAAGTTCATTTTGCGTGACTCATTCAATTACGGGTAATTTAAATATAAATTAAGAGTTTTCTTTTGTTTTGCTTTTTAAAAATATTTTCATTCTCCAAGAGAAGTGGAAAAAATCCTTCCAACCTGTGTCTGTGTTGGGAGGAGGGGTTGGGGAGGGACAGCCCATCTGCCAGGAACAGATAACCAACCTCACGCCTCTCCCTCCTGTAAAATCATTGCCACTTTGGCTGCATGAGAAACTTTGATTCATTTTGTGGTGATACTTATTAGCATCACAAAAGCATTCTGATAATTTGGTCAGGTTTAATAGTTGTCTCAAACCAACTGTAGGCTTCGCCTCCATAAACTACATAGGTGTAAGGATTCCATATTAATAGTCACAATTGGTAAGGTTAACGATGCAGTCCTAGTCATTTTTCATTTTGTTCTAGTTTTCAGAAGAGATTTTTGAAGATAAACTTAAGAACTGTTTTTCAAAGAAGGAAAGTCATAAATACCATTTTGGAAGTCCCCTTCCCCCCAAAAAGCAAAAAACAAACAGAAAGAGAGAGTACAAAACCGCAACAGTCCTTCTAGATGTAAATTTACAAAAGCTAATCCAAAAAAAAAAAAAAAAACTCAAAATTTACCTACTTGTGTATGTGAGCTGAATGTCATTCCTTTTGTTCAATGTATCCATACTGTTAATGAAGCCTGATGTGTATTAGAATTTCAATACACATTTGATAAATACATTCATTAATCTCTAAAAGCAGAAGCATATTCCCTCCTAGGTCAACCTACTAGTCAAACACATGCCCACCCACCCATGACTGCCTTTTGAACTTCTTCAGAATGATTCAGTGAGGCTCCCAAGGTGTTGCAGGAAGTCAGGGACCCCGAACGGAAGGACCGGCTGAAGCCATGGCAGAAGAACATAAATTGTGAAGATTTCATGGATAGTTATTAGTTCCCCAAATTAATACTTTTATAATTTCTTATGCCTGTATTTACTGCAATCTCTGAACATAAATTGTGAAGATTTCATGGACACTTATCACTTCCCCAATCAATACCCTTGTGATTTCCTATGTCTGTCTTTACTTTAATCTCTTAATCCCATCATCTTCGTAAACTGAGGAGGATGTATGTTGCCTCAGGCCCCTGTAATGATTGTGTTAACTGCAAAAATTGTTTGTAGAGCATCTGTGTTTGAACAATATGAAATCTGGGCACTTTGAAAACAGAACAGGATAACAGTAATGTTCAGGGAACAAGGGAGATAACGTTAAACTCTGACTGCCACTGAGCCGGACGGAACAGAGCCATATTTTTCTTCTTTCAAAAGCAAACAGGAGAAATGTTGCTGAATTCTTTTTCTCAGCAAGGAACATCCCTGAGAAAGAGAATGCGCCCCTGAGGGTAGGCCTCTAAAATGGCCGCTTTAGGGGCAGCTGTCTTTTATGGTTGAAGACAAAGGGATGAAATAAGCCCCGGTCTCCTGAAGCACTCCCAGGCTTATTAGGAAGAGGAAATTCCCGCCTAATAAACTTTGGTCAGACCGATCCTCTGCTCCCAAACCTCCCCATAAGATGTTATCAAAGACAATGCATGCCCCAAACTTCATTAGCAATTTTAATTTCGCCCCGTCCTGTGGTCCTGTGATCTTGCCCTGTCTCCATTTACTTTGTGATATTTTATTACCTTGTGAAGCATGTGATCTCTGTGACCCACACCCTATTCGCACACTCCCTCCCCTATTGAAAATCACTAATAAAAACTTGCTGGTTTTACGGCTCAGGGAGCATCACGGAACCTGCCGACATGTGATATCTCCCTCAGACACCCAGCTTTAAAATTTCTCTCTTTTGTATTATTTCCCTTTATTTCTCAGACTAGTTGACGCTTAGGGAAATAGAAAAGAATCCATGTTGAATACTGGGGGTGGGATTTCCCTCCATACCAAGGCATCCCTCCCTAGTCTGCTCATGACATTTGGCTTATCCCTAATGGTAGCACTTATCAAATTAAATCTGTTTGTCCAGTTTCAAGTGTCTTTCACAAGACTAGATCTTCAATCAATAAATATCCATTGAATTGGGTAGGAATGACTGGCAAAGTATATACCACTAACAGACTGAGTGGGTTCCTTTATAAGAAAGATATTTCTTGTGTTGTTTTTCATGTTAGAAAATCGCTTACTGTGTATCTCTTTCTTTTGACTTGGCTGTCAGGGAAGACAATAAGTATGAAAAACAAAGTGCTTCTTTATAGTCTTAGTTTGTTCCTTCAGCAAGAGCAGAGATTTACTGACATCCATGTTGATTCAGGTTGCAGTGATCAAGTATGAACTTTTACAGGATCACCCAGGGTTTATGACTCCAACGTAACTTTCCTTTGCCTCTTTCTCCATCATTCTCTCCCATTTAAAAAAAATCATTTTGTAATACCCATGCTGCCTGTCCTTCCACTTACAGGATACATTACTGTAATGAAGCTCTATGTTACTAAATCACACAGTTTCTGAACAACTAAACGTAATTTCTTTTCTTTATTCTTTCCTTACCAGAAGCTCACCTACACCACATGATGGTGTAATAGTGAATAAAAGAAAGCACTGCCTTCACAGAGTTGAATCACAGAAAAAGAACTGTTCCCAGACAACAGAGAAAGGCACTGCCTATGTCACGATTAATTAAATACACCTGTAGAAGCTGTGCAACAACTGGAAGAAGGTGTAAACACCACCATTGCCCTCCCAACTCTTGCCCCCTCTGATTCCCATGACACGTGAGTCTCTATGAAGAAATGAATGGATAAGGAAACATTAGGTTAATACTACTAAATACCTTAATCATAAAACTGATTTTTTTCTTTCCTGATTTCACGTTCACTCAGCAACTTCTGGATGTTCATTTAGCTTTTCTGAAATACCTGCCAACAGGGACAAAAGGGCCTGACCACACTGACCCACATCCTGCCAGCTGCAAGGCCATTTTTCTTTTCTTTATCAATTTATCCTTTGGCACTGTGGCTTACTTGCTAGTCTTTGTGCCCTTGGTTAATGTGAATCTGTACCCTAGAGATGGAACCATTTAATGTGCTTATAAACATCAAAGTTTCTGTGCCCCAAACCTGAGTGCCAGGGCTCGTACCTTGGTGAATCCATCAAAATAAATGAAATGTTATGAGAAATGTGGGCAGCCAGCCAGTTGGCTTCACTGAGAGATAGCCTGACCTTGGCTTTCACCTGTCTTTCAAATTGCCACAACAGACACATTTCAAGGATTCAGTCACCATCTTCAGTAGGGTCTTTAGCAATAACACATCCTAATACACCACGGGACAATGCTCAGATCCTCAGTAAAAGTTAAGTGTTTCAATTGGATAGCCATGTGCTAAGTATTACAGTTAATTATTTTTGGTAAACCAATAGCATCATCAATAACAACAACAATAATAATAGGCTATATTTGTGATGTACTGAGAGTATGCTCCCAGATTTAAACACATACCACGTTGGAGGAAACAGCAGCATGGCAAGGATTTCATAAGCGGCAGAATAAATTCCAAGTCTGTTCACAGATTATCTATTTTACCTGAACATTTGATGCGTGGAAGTGTTCTATCTAATGCATAAGTTAAAATATGGTGTTTTAAGGTAAGCATTGATTCAGTATGGAGAACTGAGAAAAGGGTATGTGGCATGTTTTAAAGACAAAAATTTAGATACCAAGAATATTTCAAAAGTAGTTTTTCTTGAGTTTCTAGGCTTCTCTGGTACTATTCAGCAGGAAAGTATAAACAATGCTGTTCTAAAATAAAATCAGAAGAGTTTAGACAATGCATTATAAATAAAAATGACAAGGAGAAAACATAATTGGTTTTATATGTAGTTATGTAGCTTTATAAATATATGAAGTCTACTATAAGGATGTTACTGAAGGGATTCATTCCTATAGAGATGAAGTTTAGCTGGATATAGGCTTAAATAGCACTAATGAAAATTAGACTAGTCACCACTGCACATAATGAAGGACTGGATACATATATGGCATTATCTAAATGGAATAATTTTTTACCAGAAATATTTTAGAACAAGACCTGCTATTACCTGTATTGGATATTTTAAGAAAGTTATATTAGAACACAAATGTTTGACCTGAATGACTGCTTAAAATACTTTCCATTTCTGAGTCTCTCTGATTATGTAAACTTATAGGAAAGGCAATCAATTTTCCTAGGTTTAAGCTTGGGAGAACATAGTCTAAACTATGTAATAGATTTTTAGGGAGCAGATGGTAGCACAGTGCTATAGATCTGTGACATCCAGTAGCCACCCGAGCCTTGGTATTGATGAATGTGTTGAAAAGTAATGAGTCTACAATGAGGATCTGGTCAGTGACCACTCCATGTCATAAAAGACCAGTTCTGAAATGCTCATGGATATATAATTCCCAAAAGTTTCCCAGTGGCAGTTATTTCATTCTTAGTGATAAACGGGCTTAGGCATCAAGACATCCATCATTCAAATAAAGGTAGTGGTGAAAAAACTGTGTGAATAAATTAAATGTTGATACACTGGGCATATAAATTGTTTTTGAAGACAAGTAACGTGATATCAGTATCTAGCAGAACTGTGCTTCATTCAATATTTAAAGATGAAAAACAAAACACACCATTAATTTACTAGCTATTGGAAATTTGTGGTGGGGAAAATTCAATATGTTATGTTGGTTAGTAAAGCTTAAAGTTAGAATTTTTATGTCTTCAAATTTAATAACATTCTGTTAATGACCTTGAGTATTTAGTCTGGGAAACAGGGAAGAAGTAGTATGTAAGAATGAAGCAGAGGTGGGATACCATGGCTCATGCCAGTAATCTGAGCACTTTGGGAGGTCAAGACAGGAGAATTGCTTGAGCACAGGAGCTCAAGATCAGCCTGGGAAACATAGGGAGACCTCTGTCTCTCCAAAAAATAAGAAATTAGCCAGGCATGGCAGCACATACCTGTAATCCCAGCTACCCTGGAGGCTTGGATGAATCTCTTGAGTCTAGGAGGTCGAGGCTGCAGTGAGCTGTAGTCGCACCATTGCACTCCAGACTGGGCAAGAGAGCAAGACCCTGCCTCAGAAAAATAATAAACATGGGGACAAAGCCTGATTCCTGTGGTCCCATGACAAATTCTAGCCCATTCTTTGTATACAAGAGGTAGAAAGATGAGTAGATTAGCAGGGATTACCATGCCTCAGAGACTGTCAAAATGATTTACCTTATCTCTGTTTTAAGATAAGACAGAAATATTCTTTGTTAGCCAAAAAAAAAGAATGCCCTTCACAAGCAATGCTAGAGTGTTAGAGAATTCAGAGAAAATCTTGTTACAAGTGCATGATTATTGAGGCACCATGATTTATAGAGAAAAATGAAGTGTTTTGCCCCAAATTATATAGTGTGTCACCTTAGAAAGATGCTAACTAATATTAACATCTGTGTCAGCAATATTTTGGGATTAAGACAATCATCCCCACTTAAAGTTTATTTTCTATTTGGTTCTCATCCCTGTCTTAGTTTCCATCCTCAATACATACTTCAATCTGTAGTCTCAAATGATTCAGCAATATTGTAGCTGATCCTTACCTTAAGGCATGGTATGCCCAGAAGCAGGGAGTATAAATATGAAATATTGCTACTGCTTATCTGACTTGCAGTAGATCAGTGTCATGTGACTCAAGGACATTTTCTGCCAAGGATTTTCATACTATAATTCCTTTTGTATCAAAAGTGTATCAAAATTGAATACTTTTGTAAAATAAATGGTTTATCTAATCCAGGATTATGACAAGGTCAGAGGAGCATTAGCAACTTTAAAGGGGTGACATTGTTTCTATAATTCATGAATTTAACAAAATGCTTTTTTACAATAATTTCATTTTCAGATAGTATTACCTGAATAGCAGTGAGCCAAGATTGTGCCACTGCACTCCCGCCTGGGCGACAGAGCAAGACACTGTCTCAAAAAAAAAAAAAAAAAAAAAAAGAATTTTCTCACCTTGTCTCGGGTAGCTTTCCTTTTTTAAAGAACATTTCATTATGAAAATGTTCAAATATAAAGAAAAGTTGAGAGAAGAGTGCAGTGAACAGCCATGTTCCTAGTGTTAGATTCTAGAATTAATATTTTGTTATATTTACTTAATCACATATCTACCTGCCTATTTATCCACATATGTATACCTCTATCATCCATTGATCCACCTTTAATCTACCCATCAATTAATCCATCTTAATTTTGGACACATTTCAAGGTAACTTGAACATTTCAAGCTAACTTATAATTTCACATGCATTTCAAGACCTCAGTATACTTCACTCATAAACACCAAGAGATATAACATTTACTAGATTTCACTCTTTGTTATAATTTTAAAAATATAATTTACATGTCACTTGCCTGCTTTTTAATAAAATAATTTGCTTTCTTTTCCTTGTTTATTTGTTTAAATTCCTTATAGATTCTAGATATTAGTCCTTTGTTGGATGTATAGTTTGCAAACGTTTTCTCCCATTCTGTAGGTTGTCTGTTTACTCTTTTGATTATTTCTTTGACTGTGCAGAAGTTTTTTAGTTAATTAGGTCCCATTGACTTATTTTTATTTTTGTTGAATTTGCTTTTGGGGCCTTAGTCATAAATTCTTTGCCTAGGTCAATATCCAGAAGAGTTTCTCCTAGGTTTTATTCTAGAATTTGTAAGGTTTCAGGTCTTAGATTTAAGCATTTAATCGATCTTGGGTTAATGTTAATACGGTGAGAGATAGGGATCTAGTTTTGTTCTTCTACCTGTGACTATCCAATTTTTCCAGAACCACGTATTGAATAGGGTGTCCTTTCCCCAGTGGATATTTTTGTCTGCTTTGCTGAAAATCAACCATTTATAAGTATTTGGCTTTATGTCTGGATGCTCTGTTCGGCTTCATTGGTTTGCATGTCTACTTTTATACCAGTACTATGCTGTTTTGGTTACTATAGCCTGGTAGTACAATTGGAAATTGGGTAATGTGATGCCTCCAGCTTTGCTCTTTTTGCTTGGAACTGCTTTGGCTGTTTAGGCTCTTTTTTTCTTTTTGTTTTATTTATTTTTGTTTCTTATGAATTTTAGGCTTAATTTTTTCTAATTCTGTGAAAAATGGCATTGGCATTTTGGTAAGAATCACACTGAATCTGCAGATTGCTTTGGACAGTATGGCCATTTTCACAATATTGATTCTTCCAGTGCATGAGCATGGGATGCTTTTCCCGTTGTTTGTGTCATCTATGTTTGTCCATTTGTTTATGTCATTTTCATCAGTGTTTTGTAGTTTTCCTCGTAGAGATCATTCACCTCCTCAGTTAAGTATATTCATAGGTATTTAAAAACTTTTTTCTAGTTATTATAAAAGGGGTTGAGTTCTTGATTTTATTATCAGTTTGGTCATTGTTTCATAGCAGCACTACTGATTTCTTCACATAGATATTGTAACCTGAGCCTTTACTGAATTCATTTATCAAATCTGGGAGTGTTTCGGGGGAATCTTTAGAGTTTTCTGGATATAAAACCATATCACTGGCAAACAGAGATAGTTTAACTTCCTCTTTTCCAGTATTGGTGTCCTTTATTCCTTTCTCTTGCATGATTGCTCTGGCTAGGACTTCCAGTACTGGGTTGAATAGAAGTAGGGAAAGAGAGCATCCTTGTCTTAGTCCAGTTCTTAGGAGGAATGCTTTCAACTTTTCCCCATTCAGTATTATATTGGCTGGGCCTTTGTCATATACGGTTTTTATTACTTTGAGGTATGTTTCTTCTACACCTAGTTGGTTGAGGATTGTTTGTTTCTTTTCTTTCCTTTTCTTTCTTTTTGTTTTGAGGCAGAGTCTTGCTTTGTCACTCAGGCTGGAGTGCAGTGGCATGATCTCAGCTCACCGCAACCTTGTTTCCTGGGTCCAAGCAATTCTACTACCTCAGACTCCCGAGTAGCTGGGATTACAGGCGCCCCCCAACAGGCCTGGCTAACTTTTGTATTTTTAAAATAGAGATGGGGTTTCACCACGTTGGCCAGGCTAGTCTCAAACTCCTGAGCTCAAGTGATCCACCCGCCTTGGCCTCCCAAAGTGCTGGGATTACAGGTGTGAGCCACCATGCCCAACCAGGTTGAGGGTTTTTATCATAAAGAGATATGGATTTTACTGAACGCTTTTTCTGAGTCTACTGAGATAATCATATGAACAGACATTTCTCAAAAGAAGTTATACAAATGGCCAAGAAACATAGAAAAAATAATGCTCAACATCACTAATCATCAGGGAAATGCAAATTAAAACCACAACAAGATACCACCTTACTCCACCCACAATGGTCATTATGAAACAAAACAAAACAAAAACAGTAAATATTGGTGTAGATGTGGTAAAAAGAGAACACTTACCTACTGCTGGTGGAAATATAAGTTAGTGAAACGTCTATAGAAAACGGTATGGATATTTCTCAAAGAACTAAAAGTAGACCTACCATTTGATCCAGCAATCTTACTACCGGGTATCTACCCAAAGGAAAAATAGTCATTATACCAAAAAGACACTTGCATGTGTATGTTTATCATAGCCTAATTCACAATTGCAAAGATGTGGAACCAATTCAAGTGCCTATCAATATATAAGTGGATAAATACAATGGAAATACTATTTCCTTAGCATTCCATGGAAAGGAATAATCTATGATTTCTTTCCTCAGTGTTTTGTAGTTCTTCTTGTAGAGATCCCTCACCTCCTTGGTCAAGTATATTCCTAGGTATTTTAGTTTATTTTTGTAGCTATTGTACAAGGGATTGAGTTCTTTATTTTATTCTCAGCTTGGTCATTGTTGGTGTACAGCAGTGCTACTGATTTGTGTACTGACAAATGAGTCCATGGAAACATTATGGAAAACTACTCAGCCACAAAAATGAGTGAAATAATGTCTTTTGCAGCAACTTGAGTAGAACTGGAGGCTATTATCCTAAGTAACTCAAAAATAGAAAACCAAATACTGCACATTCTCACTTATAAATGGGAGCTAAGCTATGGTACACAGGGTACACAAAGGCATACATAGTAGTAAAATGAACATTGGAAACTCAGAGGAAGGAAGCTCAGGAGGGAGGTGAGGGATGAAAAATTACCTGTTGAATACAATTTCACTATTTTGGTGACGGGCACACTAAAAGCCAAAACTTGACCACATACAATCATCCACGTAACCCAACACCATTTGTACCCCTCAAGCTATTGAAATTTTAAAAAATTAATTAAAATAAAACTGACAGAGTAAAATGCACATATCTCAAATGACTCAACTATTACTTTTCACTTGCCTCAATATTTGTCTCTTTCAAATTTCAGCAAAAGCCTCCACTGCTTCCCTAACTTTTAGTACACTGGAAGTGACTCTCCATTGTTCTCTTTATCATTTCCTTAATAATCTCATGAATGTTAACTCTACAGTCACACATTTTCTGCCTTTCCCTAGTGAAGCAATCCAATTATTAAACTCTTATCAATTATTCTAGATCATAGACGCACACCTTTTGAATGCTTCAGTACATTCTTAAATATCTGGCCAGCTTTCACAGAGAGGTCTTTGTACCTAGAATCAGGAAACTTAAATATTGTAAGCTGCCATGGCACACCTGTTTTGTAGTGTATCAGTGTCATGTGACAAGGAAATTCATTTTCAAGCATTTGTCTATTATAATTATTTTGCTCTCAAAATCACATCAAAATTAGACACCTTCTCAGAGATCATGTTCTTTTTTAATGGGGAGTCAAGACAAGAATGAAGGATTCAAATGAATGAGCAGTTTCAATAAGGAAAGCTATAACAATAAAATTTTCTTCCTTCTCTATCATCTCACCTCCACAACTCCTAATCCACACTCTTACCTCCCTCCTTGACACACATCCCATATTCTCATTCTCAAACACTATCCCAGTTGCCATTGGTAAGAATGCTTCAATACTGGTTTGATTCTCAGCCTTCTGCATATATATACACACACATACATATATATATGTGTGTGTGTATATAAAACATATGTATATAACATATATATATATATATTACTTTAAACCCTGGAGTCTACCTGACAAGGGAAGATACATAATATTTTAAAATTCCAAAGTAAAAAAAAAGATGTGGCTCTATATGTATATCTTAAAAATAAGTTTAAATGCTTTTAAATCTTCATTTACAAATAACATCAGTTTTTCCCAGCATTCTAGCAAGGATTAAATCCAGTTCTTCTTATCTTGAAGCCAAAATATTAGCACAAAAACTGCATCAGCCAAAATATCTCCAAATGTTATTAAAAACCATTGCTGTGTAAACTTTAATGATGTTTGCATACTAGTATTAGGATGCATAATAACTCTTTCTCAGAGTATTTTATTATAAAAATAAAACACTGAGTCTGTTTCCTCCTGCAGTAATGAAAAAGAGTAAATACAAATAAATAAAGTAGAGCAAAGACCATGATTTAAAACTGAACGCTTTATTTATTAGAGCTAATGCAAAAGTTTCACTACATAATATATAGAAACCTAACTATGGCATGCATAAAAATTAACATAAATATGTTATTCTGTGGGGGGAAGGAGGCATTGAAGAAACAACAGATAGAGAAAATGCTTCATTAACTACAATCTATCATTACTTTATTCCCACTAATACCTTAATCACAAATTGCAAATGTGACTATAGGGCAAAAGAAGCAGCTCTAATATAATTAAACTTGGAAACCACAACCCAATTGTTCTTGGGTTTTATTTGCAGCAATTATAGCCCTAGGTATAAGAATCTGAGACAACAGAGAGCAAGGTCTGCTCTTTTTCCATTCCTAGCAAAAAGAGAAAGCCAGAAGGGAGGACTGAACAATTTAACAATGTTCTTTGCTTGCTGAGATCAATCGATCTTTAATCCACCAAGTGTGGTACTGCTTACATGCTTGAAATGAAAAACATTTCATCTAACAATGGGATGTCTTTTCTCTCATTGGAGTTCTATGCAGAAAGGTCACCGGTGTAACTTGCACACATTCCAAGGTGTTAATATACACAGAAAAGAATTTTTAAAATAAATCAACATGTAGAGATAATGATCCATTACAGTATACTCTGTCTTTTCTTCTCTATTGTATGTTCATTATTACTGGCCTTTGGATATGTGGTGAGCTGCATATCAGCTTCCAATATTATAGGCAATGCATCTTTAAGCTTATGAAATAGCAAGTGTTGATTCTCTATTTTAAAGATAACAAAGGGTAATAAAAGCTGCCTAGGTAATGTAAGAGAGAGAGTAGCGGTTCAGGGCATGTATGTCACTGTAGAAAGACATAGGTCCTGGGCCTGCTCTTTACCTAAATTTATCACTAAATTCCTGAAGTCTTAGTTTTCTCATTCACAGAATTCTTAAGAATACCAACTTCAGAGTGCTGTGGGGTCTAAAATAGATAATGAGCTTTAAGCCCTTAACACAGAGCTGGACATTATGTGAACGTGCAGTGAATGCTAGTTAGCTATTATGACAATTAACTACACACCCATATCTCAGATGTTGAAACACAGTGGGTAAGAAACATCACTAAGAAGCTGATAATTTGATATGATTACATATCAATCTTTGAAATAATTGCAATTTTGAAGAATGATAAGTTCTAAGGGAAAGAAGAATAAAGGCCAATAATCCAGAGGATAAAATAGAAATTCATCTGACAAGGATTGAAAACACATCTCTTTATCACATTGATTAATCATCAGTCCTAATTCCATCCTCCTCTGCATGGTATCTTAGATACATAGGTGTATAAATCACATGTTTCAACTTCCATGTTTCCCCCTCCCTGCACCCAATTCAGTAGCATCTCTCTTCCATAGCAACATTCTAACATAGATACCTCCCAACAACAGCAACAAGAATATATTTATGTTTTTCTTCCCCACCGAGCCAAAAGCTAGTTTTGTCCTGTTTTAACATAACTTGTTAACATATCTATTCATTACAGATAATATTTTGTGCTGTTAACAAAAAGTGAAGGAAAAATTGCTTTATGCCTACAAGTTTGACAGGTTCGAATATGAAGTCATGTTTTGACTTACTGAAGCTACCCAGAGATTATAAGCACAAAATTAATGGGGCTTTTGAAAGATGATGCATTATTTATAGGTAGATGAGCCCTTTCTGTTGAACTGGGTTAACAGAAACATGACGAGGTTAAACAAATCAGAATGTTATGGAGAACAGTAATATTATAAAAGTAATTTGCATTTTGTCAACAAAAGTGAATAGGGTAGATCACTAACAGGCAAGATTTCATAAAACTATGCTGTGTTTTTTTCAGTAAACTAATGTGAATTCTCCTTTCTGCCAATTATTTACTTAGAAGCACATAAGAGTTTGATATTATGGAGAAAACTGATAGTTAATTTGTTTGTAATTGGGAAATGATACAACCCAGTATCATATGTACAGTTACATATTGCTGATTGACAGGGATATATTCTGAGAAGTCCATCGTTAGGCTATTTCGTCACTGTGCAAACATCATAGAGTATACTTACACAAATCTAGATGGTATAGCCTATTACACACCTGGGCCATATGGTCTAGCCTATTGCTCCTAGACTACAAATCTGTAAATTTTACTGAACTAAATACTACAGGCAATTGTAACACATGGTAAGTACTTTTGTATCTAAATGTAAAAAAGGTACAGTAAAAGTATGGTAATAAAATCTCATTTAACCACTGTCATATATGTAGTCCATCACTGACTGAAACATTGTTATGTGGTACATATACTCAGGGAACCACATTTGTAAAGATTGCCAGAATGACTGGAAAATAATGTGAGTTATTTGACCTCTCCCCTACCTGGTAATAATACCTTTTAGACTGAGTTAAAAACTGAACTAAGAGTAAAATCCTAGTTAAAATAACATCCAATAACCAAAACCAGTAATAAAATGTTATTATATACTTCACATCTGAGATAAGCAATAGTTATCAAGAATGGCTGCTTATTTGAGTGTTCAAATGAACCATCAACCAATTTAAAACAATAAATAATCAACATAGTAAAAATAATTAGTATAGGAATTAGCCAATGTAAATCTTCAGTAGACATCATTTCCTAAGTGCTAGAATTTCAACAAAGTTGTGCACAGAAAAACACAATGCTCTATATCACAGTTTTCCACTGATTAATTCTAGCGTGATTACAAATTCAATTTTAAGTTGTTAAGGTAGTAATGTTTTTATTATATACTCCAAAAATATTATTTATAATACTGTAATTGAGTGATTTGCATGAGCTCTGGGCAGCTGTAAGACATAGGAAGCCCCACTGTCTTTGCACTTGGGAAATAGGCCAGGATGAGAAATAAGGTTTGAATAAAAAAGAGTGAGCTAAGATTTGAACAGAAAAGAGTGAGCTAGGTCTGAAAGAAAAAAACATGGCCAGATTAGAAAATTTAATCCAAGAATGGCACATAAATGGAGTTCAGTATAAATTAGGAAATATTCAAGGCTAGATTCGAAATACACATAGAAGTTTCATCTTGAAACTAATTTGGACTTGTTTTTTAAAAAAGCAAACAGTCAATAAAAGGGACAAAAACGGTGCTTATATTTAAAGACCGAGTTAAGGTGTTGCTCTTCACACCAGAAATTCAGGCACAAAATGGGAAAGGTATTTTGTCAGTGAGACTGAAATGAAACAAAACAAAAATCTTAAAATCTGAGGATGTTATTGGTTAGAAACACTAACTTCAAAGTACATGTTGTCTTCTATTCCCAAACAAAGGCTATCAGGCCTCTTCTTTGATATTTAACTAGGCTCTGGCACATTTTAAGAAAAGTCTGATGGTGTGAGAAACTATAGTTACAGATGAGGGTTAGTTCTTGGGTAAGATCCTCTGAGGAGCAAAACTTCTTGGCTGTAAACATCAAATGAAATAATTCGTACTATGAAAGGCCCTATTCTATCAGTTTCTATAGGTAAGACATTATAAGTATAAAATGTAAGAAGTATAGCTCTATTGGAAGTGAGATTAAGGGGGATAAAAGATTTGACGAGTTTTTAATTCTACTGTCAGAAAACCAAGGGCAAATACCACACATTTTCCAAAACAAATCAAATTTTATATGTAAAATTGGTGAATTTTATTGTATGTAAATTATACCCCAATGCAGATAACCAAAATCATGAAAATTAGTTTGGAAATTAAAAATTGTAATATTCAGTTAATTATAAAATTCATATATGTAGAAAGATAAAAATACTAAAAGTGAGACATAACTATTATGTAATACTATCTAATATTGTTTATTTTCTTAAACTCTGTTATTTAAAGAATAAGTTACAAGTTGTTGGGATGTGTAACACTTTTTAAAATAAATACTAAAGTTATTCAGTTCATTGCTTATTTCTACAAACTTCTCAGCATGAGAAAAAGTACAAAACTGGATGTCATTTTTCTGAAGTAAACCACTTCCCCATTCTTACCTTAAAGTAACAAATATACTCCAATTGCATTTTACAAATGTAATAATAATAATAGTAATTTTTAAGTACATATATAAAAATTAATACTAAACCTAAAGATTATTCTTGGGTCACTATTTTAGAATTTCTAAAATTTCTTGGTATTGTTAAATATTTTATTATAAATACACCTTACTTTTAAAATCATGAAACAGAGCAATAGTTTCCCACCCTTAACTTTATAATGTTTTAAGATATCCAGTGGTTTCTGCAGTGGAATATTGATCACATATATTTATATCCTATGGCTTTCACTGTGTGGATTAAAATATTCATTCATTCAACTAGTATTTGTTGTATATCTTTTCTTGCTAGGCACTGATAGGGATGCATATCATTAAAGCAATATCAATAGCAATGAGAACAACAAAAGTTGTGAGAAGTTATGAATTTTTCAAAAATGAGAAGTTATGTTTACTCCTGTGGGTATATTCTAATTCTGGTGAGCTCATGCGATTTCACCGAGCCATATAGCTATTACTGGGTCCTCCATTTCAAGCCAGCAGCAGTCATGCACCTGGCATCTATTACCAAATGAGCTCCACTGAGGAAGAAGCAACCTTTTCTGCGAAGCATTCATGTCTGTGGTGTCTGAAATACAATTACTCTATGGGAATTCTCCTTCACTTCTAGCTAGTAGAAATACTGGGTACACAGGGAGAATAAGTCTTCGGAACACAGATCAGCAAGCACAGAGGCTTACTTTTGTTTTTGAAATGAAAAGCTGAAGTTTTACCAAGTTCTGAAATAGAATCAAGAGTTGCCTCATTAAGGTACCTATTTCCAGCTTCTATTGAAATAAAGTAAGAACTCCACTTTATCCTAGAGTGAACAGTGGGAGAGAAACTCAAATTTGGAGACGTAATAGAAATCTGTTTAGAAGCAATCAGACAAAAAGAAAAATAAAATATCTTGTGTATGGTCTAGCTGACCAAAAAGGCAACATAAAAATGGCTAAGACTGTATTGTGTATTGTGTATGAGGATCGGATTCCAGTTTCATCTCCATACTATTAACCTTTTCACTTTTTAAGTGGAAAGCACAGCTATTTCAATTATAGCTTTTGTGGAAGATAGGAGAGAATTCTCATGTTTAAATGACTATGAAAGAAATCAGATATGAACAAAGATATGAAATCAGCCATAGAAATGAATTTAGGATAATCAAAACATTCCCTCATATGACCCTTCTTAGGTAACCAAGAGTAAAATAACTAGCAATACTCTCAAAAATTCAGGAAGCAGAATATCTTGTAATTGATCACACTGAGTGGGAAAAATTAAGTTTTTCAAACTTTTCAGCAAAGGCTAATGCCCCAAGGTTAACTCAAGAAATCTTCAAGAGAGATAATTTCTCAACATGTGTGAAAATATAACAACAAATATGACATCTTGCTTTTTAGCAAACTATTTTCTCAGTGCAAACTACTGGATGACTACGAGTGTCTATCTGCTTAGCATGATATTGCTTATGTGTGAGAAGTCATCAGTGCTGAACACTGAACTATAGGACTGATATTTTCTTATTGTTTATAGACTATGTCTCCGGACTTATAATTCCAGAGTGCAGCTTTGGTCCTCAAGAAGTCACAGTTCTCCTGGGAAAAGCTTGTATTACTCAGCCTCACATTCAAAGCTTCCAGTGTATTCATTTTTTAAACAGACAAAATGGCTTTCTGCATTGTTACTGATATTTTTACCTATATGCCTAAAAGTAGAAGACATAGATCTTAAGATGTTGTCCATATCTTTGCAAAACAGGAATAAAATGTCCATCACTCACTAGTATGCCTAAGATTATACACGTCTACCTCCATACAAGCCTGTTGATACAAAAGACATGTCTTTCAACCTTATTTTTTGGCTCAAAAATCCCAAGTCCAAATTCAGAATCTTGTTAACTATTCACCCTTCTACAGTTTATTTAATCAGCATTTACTGAGAACTATTAGGACAAGCAACCTTCTCCCACTGGGTATAACAGTGTATGAAAGAAAAGAGGGAGTATCATAAGAAAGCTTAAGATGTCAATATTCCAGAAAAATCTACCCAATTTGGGAGGCCAAAATGGATGGATCACCTGAGATCAGGAGTTCAAGACCAGCCTGGCCAACATGGTGAAACCCTGTCACTACTAAAAATAGAAAAATTAGCTGAGCGTGGTACCGTGCGTCTATAATCCCAGCTACTCGGGAGGCTGAGATATGAGAATCACTTAAACCAAGGAAGTGAAAGCTGCAGTGAGCCAAGATAGCACTGCTGCACTCCAGCCTGGGCAACAGAGTGAGACCCTGTCTCAAAAAAAAAAAAAAAAAAAAGATAAAAGAAAAAAAGAAAAATGCTACCCAAATTCTAGTGTCTGATAACAAGATTCTATTAAATGCAAATCAACAGGGTGATTTTTTTTTTAATTGAGAAAATCTTTCTTCCAAAAGAAAATGTCAACTGAGCTGCATTCTGGAGCCAGGTCCTTATTGGGTAGAGACCAATAACAAGCAGTTCATGGACCTGCCCCAATTCACACTAGGCATTTTGAGTGGTAACGTTTTAAGCCAAAATCTCTTCCTTTCCTCCTCCTCCTCTTTCTTGTTTTTCTCTTTGACACTCTCCCCCTCCATGCCACACAGTAAAATGTTGTTTTCTAAAATTCAAAAATATTAAGGTCCACAGAGATTCTCTTCATCATGTTTCCTTGTGTCTAGTTCATGAGAGACTGCATCAGCCTACCATGGTTTTAATGTCCATTTCTGGTCAAATCAATTATGTTCATGAGCCAGTCACATAAGAATGGCTTCTGAGTTCACATGTTTCCTAAAGGCATATCGGCTTTTAATTTTGGTGAAGTCCAACTTATATATTTTCTCTTTTATTGCTTGTGCTTTTGGTGTCAAATCTAATAAATCATAATCTAATCAAAGATAACACAAGTTTACACCTGTGTTCTCTTTTGAAGATCTCATAGTGTCATTATGGTGATGGTAGTACAACTCTAAATGAGCTAAAAGACATTTACTTTTATGCTTGAAACTTAAACTATTATATATGGCAGGTAAAGCTGAAGCTTAAAAAAAAAAAAAGAAAAAAAAAGCCTTCTGCTATTGTGTGGATCTTTGTCTCCTCCAACCTCAAGTTGAAATTTGACCCCCAAATTGGAGGTAGGACCTAGTGGGAGGTGTTTTGGTCATGGAGACAGATTCCTTATGAATAGGTTAATGCCCTTCCTTGGGGTAACTGAATTCTCACCCTACTAGCTCCCTGGGAGGTATTTGTTAAAAATAGCCTGGCACATCATCCACCCGCTCCCACGTGTTTCCTCTCTCCCCATGTGATCTCTGCACAGTCAGCTCCCCTTTGCCTTCCACCATGAGTAGAAGCAGCCTGAGGCCCTCACCAGAAGCCAAGCAGATGTTGGCACCGTGCTTCTTGTACAGTATGAAGGACCATGAGCACCAAAACCTTTCTTTATAAATTACTCAGCCTCATGTATGCCTTTACAGCAACACAAAATGGACTAAGCTTCTGAGCAGTCAGATTCAAAAAGGCATCTGTAACAACAGATTTAAAAAGCAAATTATTGGTGAAATCAGTAACTTCAAGAAATGAAGAAAGAGCTCAACCTCTAGAAAAAGCACACAAGGACAGTGAGACAGCTTTACATCAAAGGTAGTGAGTAGACTGTAAGTTTGTGTAGCATTGTCCAAAGGAACCATTCATGATATTGAGATGCATAGAATACTTACTATGCATATGCATGATTACACTGAACCCTCATAACCACCTTTCTACAAAGGAAACATTATTTCCTCATTGACAGACAGGGAAATGAGCCTTGGAAAGAAAAACTGACATGCCCAAATAACGTAAGTTTTTTCTAAATGCCTGAGCCAGGACTGGAAACAATGCCTATCTGTCTCTCAAACTATGGTCTTAACTACCTTATCAAACTGCACTGCAATTAAACACACATTTGTAAGTGTGAATCAGGGATACTAATTGAGGCCTTTCCACATTTTATGGCTGCAAATCAACATCATCCTGCATGTCTGGCAATTCTAACTTTTTTTTCAGATGTTAACAGTGGAAGTTAGATAACAAATTTAAAATGTTACCTAGATATAAATTATTAAAGTTTAAAAGTCTATGTTTCAAAATGATCACACACATTATACTTAATATTTTGCAAATGTGATATATTTCAAGGTATAATAAAATATTGAATTCATCTAGAAAGAAATACTGTCATAAACTGCTCTCTACTTATGCTATATTTTCATTGTTTCTACTTCTGAGGAGAGAAACATGAAGAAACCAATAAAGTATAGATGTGTAACTAGAATGTCCCTTACTACAAAGCTAATTATTCTTTCATATGTAGTCAAGGAGACATAACAACTGAAGCACTCAAATGACATTGTTATAAAACATTTTCTTCAATAACATAATGTCATGTAAGGAGTACAATAGTGCTATTGACTACAGTAAAAAAAAAAAAAAAAAAAAAATTAAAAAAAAGTCCTGGCAGGACTTAAGTATAATTATCATTCTCTAAGATCCCTAGAGTAATCTCCAAAAGTACATTGTACTAAAAGATAGTGTAGTCTTCCAAACTGACAGTCTTAAAGTCTGGAAATTTTATAAGGTTATTCATTGCCATTGCACTTGACTACCTGCCTAGTTTGTAGCATTCTCTGGACTTTCTGAAATGGTAATACAGACACACCAGTATTTTCTATTGGGAGGGAACTGAGAATGCATTGTTTATTTCAGTTTACAGTGCTTGTTTATCCCACTTCTGAGAAAGAAAAACAATGGAAATGTTATTTCTTTAACAATGTACGTCTTGACTTTTCTTAGTATCTAAGTTATAAGTTTTATAAAAGCTATGCATATTTATAAGATTCAGACTGTTAATGAACCTGAAATTGCAAAAATTTCATTTTAGAACCTCTTTTGGACAAATAAAACAGAAAGACCAACGTTTGTAATTTGAAACTAAACTTTTGTTGGCATTTACTTTTATGCTGAAGTATCTTCTGGATCAACCTAGACACAAAGGGGCATAGGTCAATAGCAGGAGTTCTTAGCCAAAAGCTTTATGAAAATTATCCTATTAGTGCAATCCTGGGAGTAGAGAGCAGTGAATCAGAAATAGTATTAGTACCTACTTAATAAAGAGGGAAAAAAGGAAAATGATGCATGTGTCTCTAAAAAAAGATGATCTTGCCAAAATCTCTCATACTTGCCTTTACAGTGCCACCAATAAAGGTGATTGTATCTCATTGGATATCTTACAAAATTCTCAGAGTAATCCATCTAAATGGGGGCTGTACTTCAGAGCACCAAGAAATAAATGGCATCATTAAGATCCTCGGAGTAATGTCACCTTTCTCACTAATGTGTCAGCTCCTGTCGCAGTCTTCTCTTGGACACTCAACCTAGCCCTGTTCTTGCTCAAGGATGAGTGGTTTTAGGTTTTTCAAAGTAGCTCACATTTAGGAAAAAAAAAAAAAGCATTTGCTTGCAGAATTAGAAAGCCATCTCCTTTTTTAAAGATAAAAATGCACGGAAATTAGCCCATATAATGTGTTTTCTGCTTGTCAGAAAAGAGAGTATATTCTGGCCTATGATTCTCTACAAGCTGTTTACAAATTGTCCTCTTGACTGACACAAGTGACAGGATTCATTAGCAACCTTAGTGAGCTCTCCTTTTCTTTAAAGGTGATTGTCCCAAATTCGAATTGCCCAGGTTCTGTGTATCTTATTACCCCCCTCTCTAATTGGCAACCTGCCATTCGAGTGTTTTCTAATTATTAACAACTATACCTACAAGAGAGCAAAGTAGAACTATAATTGTTCTCTCCACATACTCATTAGGAAAAAGAAAGGGTGGTCATATAATTCACTTCTGGGTGAAATTTAAGAAAGATGTTTCTGCCACTAAGAGTTGAAATATAGTAGAATAGGCCACCCATGCCTGTAATCCCAGCACTTTGGGAGGACGAGGAGGGCAGATCACGAGGTCAGGACATCAAGACCACCCTGGTAAACACGGTGAAACCCTGTCTCTACTAAAAAATACAGAAAATTAGCCGGGCGTGGTGGCAGGTGCTGTAATCCCAGCTACTCAGGAGGCTGAGGCAGGAGAATGGCATAAACCTGGAAGGTGGAGCTTGCAGTGAGCAGAGATCGCGCCACTGCACTCCAGCCTGGGTGACACAGTGAGACTCCATCTCAAAAAAAAATATATATATATATACATATATATATATATATATATATATATATATGATGAAAACTGAAGAATTGTTCTCATGGCTTAGGTTTAAAAGGAAACTTTTCTATATAATTTTTATACAATGTCCAAAAAAAGAAGAAAGGCTTGCCTTTCCTGCTAACGTGATTTATACAGTAACTTTTTCTTAGTATGTGAACTTGGGAAAATCCCTTAAACTCTTTGAACCTCAGTTTTGTCATCTATAAAATATTACTAATGATAATTTCCCTCAAATATTTTTGCAATGCGTATATGAGATTATGTACCCTAATCATGTGCTGAATGCATAGTAATTACTTATTAATATACATCGATAGATCCGTTATGTAAATATTTATTTGAGTATGTGTATGTGTTATATATGTAGATGGATGGCTAGCTAGAGAGAGATAAAGAGATAGAGAGAGACTATTATTTAATCAGGGTACTCAATATAGACAATGGCATGATTCATTCAAGAGTACTTCTCAAAGACACAAAGCAATTTCACATCTTCAGTACAGGTCAACCTGCAGTTTTAAAATGTCCATTTCGTGAAGTGCCCTGCATGAAATGCTTTCAATTATGGGCGGCTGTTAAAATTCATTCCAGAAAGCTAAGAAAGAACTTCTATATATGCTTTTCCTAAAGCTGGTTTAAATCATTGACCTTTCCTCTCTGGTTCATAATACCTTGTCAAGATGCCGTGGACTCTTTCTAATATAAAAGAAAGCAAAATAGGATTCTGTTGTCAATAGAACCCTGTCCGAGGTGCTGAACACAAGTGATCTCATAGAAGAATGTTAAACTTAGAAACCACACTACGCTAGTTCTACACATAATATTATGCTTAACGAGAGGAGAGAAAGACAAGAAAGAAAGATGCTACAACTGTTAATTAGCAGCCAATTATGTGCTTATTCAGTAATAAATTGGATAAAGATTATGCAACTCCTCTCAATATTTTGCATAGTGTCTTTCTATGTGCATGGGTTAAATTCAAATTCAATCTGAGTTTCTGACTTTCTCATTTAAAAAGTCAGTAATGGGTAATTTTTCTTTCTATTTTCCACAGCTCATGTTGCCATAAACTTCTAATTCCCTGATGGATAGTTGTCAATGAATAATTCATTTAATCAAAGCCTCCGCTGTGTAAATTTTTTATTAGATCTTTTGGCAGGGGACACGCTATACAATTCTTCCCATCAGAGCTCTGGGGGATCTTGGAATTTCTCTGTAGACTAAACAAAAATGAAAATATTTAAAAAATAGGCACACCGCTAGAGCAATAGCAAACCAGATCTCAAAGTGCATCTAAATATTCACCAGGGAAAAAGAGAGGATGGCAATGTAATAGTTTTAATGTCAGAGGGTGGCTAATTCTGCAGGTTCTAGTGTTAAAGAACTTCAATATGAAATGACGGGATTCATCAGAGTAAAAGTTTCCAATTCACCTTTAATGATAAAATGGATAGATAAAACAATCAGGCTGTATTTTCAAGTGTAGCTATCATTTATATAATAAGATTATCATTTCTAACACAAGAATGATTTAGACAATAACTGTTAACTGAGGGGTATCCAAAGTACACACACACACACACACACACACATACACACACACATTAAACAAAAAACAAACAACAATTCTTCATGATGCGCTCTACAGAGGGAAGTAGGAGTAACCTGCTCATTCCAATCAGTAGACATATATGATACCACTCTCAAGAGAGGTGGATGCATGATGCATGCTAGCACAGTAAACGCTCTGTGCGGTCCACAAGACAGCTACAAGTGGGTTAACTCTGTAAAACCCAAATTTATTTGACTATGAAATACTAGTAAAAGCACATGGCATTATCATTAGTGTTCTACCCAAAACAGTTTGGGGAAACACTAAATTGGCCTCATGTTCCAAATTCAATCTTTAGAATAAATGTTTGCTACTGAGCTCCAGAAACACATCAATAAGCTTAATAATTTTAAGAATATTATTGCAAATTTCTAGTAACATATTCTGAAATATCATATTTTAGATCAAAAGGCAGTCACACATGCTACCTGTTTGTGAGAGCTCATTAAAAGCAAGTGGTCTCAGGCCAGGAACGGTGGCTCACGCCTGTAATCCCAGCACTTTGGGAGGCCGAGGCGGGTGGATCACGAGGTCAGGAGATGGAGACCATCCTGGCTAACACGGTGAAACCCCGTCTCTACTAAAAATACCAAAAATTAGAGGGGCGTGGTGGCGGGCGCCTGTAGTCCCAGCTACCTGGGAGGGCTGAGGCAGGAGAATGGCGTGAACCCGGGAGGCGGAGCTGGCAGTGAGCAGAGATCACACCACTGCACTCCAGCCTGGGCGACAGAGGGAGACCCGTCAAAAAAAAAAAAAAAAAAAAAAAAAAAAAAAAAAAAAAAAAAAAAAAAAAACCAAGAAAAGCAAGCGGTCTCAAGAAACTCTGAAAAAACGGTATAAACTGGCCATGAACGAGAGTAGTGCATGTTTTGGGTGATAAATCAATGAATAAAACTGAAAAATATGTTGTCTTTTAGAAAAGAAATGTACTCCACACTTGAACATCCAAGCAACTCACATTGAAGGGGGAAATATAAACTTTTACACTCAAGAGAAAAGCCAAAATTCATGTAGATTATTTGTCCCTCTGTCTCTCCTCTATCTATTGCCAAAAGGACAACTCACATAAAATTTAAAAAAAAGGTTTTTCATAAAAGTTGTGGTTGTTCACTTTTATCAAATAAACCTAAGCAATAACAGCACGTTACAGCACAGCAAACCCACTCTTCATATCTGACTGAAGTAATGTTTGGAATATGAAGCGTTTTTCATCGATAGATAGGTTTCAACTGTTTCTGAGGAAAAGAAACGGAACATGGAATTGAGCATTACAGACCCCTGAATAGCCTCAGCTTTTCTGCTCAGCACAGTCCGCAGAAAAAGCACCAATGTGAGCCAGCACAGGTGCGTGGGCAGGAGAGGGGCTGGAGGTGGGAGTGGGAGGCAGAAAGATCCAACATTTATATTAGCAACTACAATGGTGCATAAATGAAAAGGAAATTGGATATTTTAACCATTGATATTTTGTTAGAAGGAGACTTGGAATAACTACTTGAACTATTTCCACAAACTAACTCCTACTGAAGAACTTTATGTGATTTAGGTACTGGAGAAGTTGGATAAGGTTTTTCACCCCAAAATTGAAAATTAACAAGTAATCTTGATTCTATGTTCTTTTCCTTTTTGGTGGCTCAAGGTAAAGACTATTTCAAACTCAGAATACATTTGATATATTTATTATTTGAAGAATTCATATATCCTAGGTCAAATGCAGAGTTTTTCTGATCCTTTGTAAATTTCTACAAGCTGTACAAATAATATTTTTCTAAGCAATTACTGGAATGGTCTATTTTAGGCACTATGAGTGTAGGCTAATATTTGTGCCAGTCTAACAATATTTATTACTATGCTGAGGCAGGTAGTCACTTCTCCATCTGATAGTCTACATATTCCAAATGCTGAGGTTGATCAGTTGCAAATAAAACACAATATAATAAAGTTATACGAATGATGGTTTATAACAATACCAGCTAAACAGCAGCAACAACAATTTATCTGAGAAGCTAATTTGAGTTTTATTATGTAAGTGTTTATAAAACACATTAAATTAATAGCAGATTATTTCTGGAAGAGAATGTGAATATAACTAATGGCTGAATATGTATGCTCATATTGAGCATTCTTCATTAAAACTCTAGAAGAATTTTTAAGATAACATTTTGCACATATATTTGATTAAATAAGAAATATTTTAACACAAATGGAACTCATGAAAAAATTTTTAAATGGTGCCAATTTCATCTTTCTCAATTAAAATGCCTAATTTTCACTTTTACATGTTTTAGAATATTTGTCAAGTTTTAATAAAAAATACGTACACTATGAATTACTCTGTGGAAGCCATCAAGTTATCATTTAAAGCTGTTGCCATTTTTTCTTATTTTCCTACTTAAAAGTTTTTTTAACCTACGTTTTATTCAAAATCTGCTTTTGTTTTCCAACATATATTTTAGCTTCCTAACAGATTTTGAAATTCTAGTTCAGCTGAATATATATTTTCAAAAGACATCTGGGCTGTTCAGTGATACCTAGTATCTCTACTACTTATTCTTTCTGTGTGAGTTTGAAGCTTGTCACATTTCTGCAAGCAGTAAGAAAAAAAGGCGTGAATAAAAGAGTGTTCAATAGTAAAGAAAAAAAAGCAACAACCTGCCAAGCAAAGACTCTAGAAGTCAGTTTTCAGCACGATCCCTTGTGTGACTTTAAAATCTACTCTTAAGAAAGTGCAGAGTTTTCACAGTTTGAAATGATAAATAATACACTATTCAAAACTTCTGTCAAAATTTTCTTATTCCAAGACCTTACCAACAAGTAAAATGGCCAGGTGTCTTAAAACTATCAGTAATGATTCATAAATACAGAATAAGGCTAACGTTTATTTTAATGTTGTCCACCTCAACCTAATCAAATTGAATTTAATTTCCTCTAAAAAGAAAAACATTGAATGTGCCTGTAACACCAATTTGTTGATATTGTACAAACACCTAAATGCAAATTCCCTTTAAGCTGAAAAAAAAATGATATTGAAAGTGCTATTATATGGAGGAAAGAGCTTGAGCATTTTTCAATAGGTTGAACTAGTTTGTACTGGTCACAAATATATCAATGATTAATTTTGATATTTCTTAGTGTTGTTGTTTTCTCCAAAGTGGAATAAAAAAACATAAATATCTAATTTGCAGCTTTTTAATGAAGACAAACTTTTTTTGGAAAAAAAGAAAACAATATAAAGAACAAATAGATTTCAAATGGAGTTCCAGTCTTAAATAATTGACAGTCAGTAGCTTCCTGGAACACTACCTTGAGAATGTTTTGTAGTCGCATATCTTGTCTCCTTTTGAAATAATGCTATGATCAATTACTAGTATCTGCAATGAGCATGTGTGTCATAAATGTGTTTCATATATTTGCTGCCTCAGCATCTACTTTAGGACTGACATAAGTCCCTGACCTAAGTCATGCTGCATCACCCCTGGCCCAGTTAAATCTTCCTCTCCCCACATGGTCATTTGTAAGGTAATCTGCCTGATTCTCATCTTACTGATCTACAGCCCAGCACACCCACAGCTACTGACCACAAAACCTAATGTTAACACCAGAGTCATGGGAATAAGCTCCCCTCCTCATGTGTGTTTTCTTTAAACTAGCCAATCAGTAACCTCTACGGGAAAGCCTAAGGGGTAACACCCATAGCTCAACAAAGGCATGGCCCCACAGGTCCTCTTTCTGTCTGCTCCTGATCTGCTGGTTCAGCACATTGCTCCTGCAACCTTGCCCCCTGTTCCCTATGTAGTAACCCTCTTCTCTTGTGGACTCACGAGTAATAAACTGCTTCTCATACTTCATATGTTTTGCTGTGCTGCCTTTTCTATGTCTCCTGACCAATACATCCAGATCTAATTTTTCTTCTGGTCATAGCTCTTCCAGAGAGTGACTATCTTGGCAGATCAGACAAGAGCTGCAAAGGTGACTGTCAGTCTGCCAGTATAAATAAGTGTGTGTGTGTGTGTGTGTGTGTGTGTGTGTGTGTGTGAAGCATACCTAGTAACAAGTTAGGCACAGGCATTAGGCCATCTACTAGGATAAAGAAGTATCCAGTGAAAGGCACATCATAAATACCCACAGCCAAATAGATCCCCTAGAACTCCATCAGGGCAGGGCTAAAGTTTATAGCCACTTTACAATCTCAAAATCAAATTAAAGAGAAATACAATGATAAGTAGACAGAACAGCAGGGTAAGTACCTTGATAGGCAGCTCCTAAGGGAGTTCCCCAGAGTTCTCTTTCTGGTATTTATGCCCTTCTATAATCCTCTTGCCTTGAATGTGGGCTAGCCTTTTGACTTGCTACAAACCAATAGAATGTGGCAGAAGTGATGGAATGTCCCTTCCAATTTAGATTATAAAAACACTGTGGCTTCTATCTTGGACAGATTCTCAGACTGCTCACCATGGGGAAACCAGTTGCCATGTCATGAGAAAGTCCCATGAGACCACCTCCATGGCAAGCAACTGAAAGAGAGCTCTGGCCCCAGAGAGCAAAAATCTGAGACCCCGTGAGTAAGCTTGGAAGCAGATCCTCCACTAGTAAAGCCTCCTGATAAGACCACAGACCCTGATAATCGCTTAACTGGAACCTCATTATTAGAGACCTTAAGTTAGAGATGCTGAATTCCTAGTTGAAGAAACTGTGAGATAATGAGTAGTTTTAAGCCATAAAGTCTGGAATTATTTGTTATGGAGCAATAGGTAATAAATACAGCTACCCTGTATTCTCACTCCTGGTGTCCTGAAATGTCTTAAGAAAAATTCAGTAGATGGTAGCTTCTGTTATTCCTTAATGCCCAATCCCAAACCAGTTAATCCTTTATCCCAAATAACACTTATTGAGCTTCTGTTTCTTTTTTTTTTTTTTTCTTTGAGATGGAGTCTCACTCTGTCACCCAGACTGGAGTGCAATGGCTTGGTCTCCAGTCACTGCAAACTCTGTCGCCCGGGTTCAAGCAATTCTCCCGTCTCAGCCTCCCAAGTAGCTGGGACTACAGGCACCCGCCACCACGCCCAGCTAATTTTTGTACTTTTAGTAGAGACAGGTATTCACTATGTTGGCCGAGCTGGTCTTGAACTCCTGACCTCATGATCCACCTGCCTCGGCCTCCTAAAGTGCTGGGATTACAGGCATGAGCCACTGCACACAGTCTGAGCTTCTTAAGAGACAATGGATAAAAGGCACTGGATAAAAAAAGACTTCTTAAAATATACTGGATAAAAATCTAGCAGATATAAAGGTAAAGAAAGTGTCTTGCTCTTTTATCTAAAGAAGTTACAAGAAGATAGAAATTGAAGATTAAGAAGAAAATAAAATTTTAAATATCCACAGCATAGAAATCATAAAGAATCACCAAAGTACATAATTGATACACCCTCTCTTCCACTCCATTTTTCTACTAATATCTTTGTTTCTCATTGATTCCTGAACACAGTACTAGGATCTTTCTTTCCAGAGTCTACAGCCCTACAGTTAATAAAATCCAGGATAATGATTCACAGAACTACTAAGCATAGTGCACTTACTCAGATAATTTGTTGAAAGAAATAATGCATCATATTTTGGGAAGTCACATGATGGTTTCTTTCTCCTGCTCGTTATGTCATAACTCTGAAGCCACATTTGTTCATTCACTAGATTGTTCAAGGTTTGCGGAAAGTGGTGAAGCTTTCCAATCAGAATTTTCTGAGTTTTTATCTTGATTTTGTCACTTATTGCCTCTTAAAACCTTGAAAAGTAAATTAGCCTCTGATGCATAATTTGTTTCCCCTATAAACTGTGGATATTACTGCCCACCTATTCTGGTGGGTTATTCTGAGGACTCAATGAGATGAGCCATATAAAGTGCAAAGTGCTAGTAGGAGTCTGTCACATAATTGGAACTCAGTAAATGCTAGTTACAAACAGGGATACAACAATGAGTGAGGCATCCTCCACAGTATCAAAGCATATGAAGTTTTTGAGAGAGTCTTCTAATAACAACATCAATAAAGTATGGTTAAAAGCCACCTATGGATTTTAATATGATTCATAAAATAATCAGTGTAAATATCTATTGGGTGTCCGCTATGTGCAAATCTCTGCTATGATGAGTAAGATGTCTGTTAGCCAGACATAGTCCTTAACCTACAGTAGAGCATTATGAAATGAGTAGACACACATAAATTGCAATTAAATAAGACAGAGAAAGATAACTACAATTTTTAAAAGCACAATCTATGGCAAATACGGGGACATCAAATTAAATCTGATGGAAGCTTTGGGAACCATCTTGAAGGCTCTGTGATTGGAGATGGATTTTGAAAATTTGGAATTGTATTTACCTATAGGAGGAGAAGCAGCACAGAAACTACATAAACATAAACAAATGCCTTGAGGAAAGAAAGTGCAGGAAAAGCAAAGCGACAAGATTAGAAGGCAGAGAGTGAAATAAAGGTGAGAGAGGTAGACAAGGAGAGAAGGAGAGGGGATACAGAGAGCGATGCAGTGCTGAAATGCAGTTACGTGATAATAAAGTCACAGGCGTGGTGGCGGGCGCCTGTAGTCCCAGCTACTTGGGAGGCTGAGACGGGAGAACTGCTTGAACCCGGGTGGCAGAATTTGCAGTGAGCGGAGACCAAGCCATTGCATTTCAGCCTGGGTAACAGAGTGAGACTCCATCTTATTTTCAAGAACTTGACTCTTTAAATGCCTGAAAAATATCACTTTAAAATGTAATGGTGCTTGTTAATCTATAGCAGATTTCTGTCCTAAAGACCAGTCCCTGCTACTCTAAAATATTTTTGTGAAATTAGAAATTTCTTCAATAATTCCCTTTTAAACCACAGGGACATACTTTGCAGCACTTACTATTTGATATATATTGCATGTATGTTTGAAATTAGTAAGCTAAATTCTCCCCACAGAATCAGACCCATGATACCATAGCATTATAATCTGTCTCTGATAGAGGCACTTATGGACATCTCACAGAAAGCATGATTTGCTTCTAAAATGATAATCTAGAAGCCACAAGAACAATTCCTCCAAATATCACTTAATTCCTTCTAGCATATAATCATTAGCATCTTTCTAGACTCTAGAGCAAAGCTGTATGGGAACTAAGGTGTTTTTAGATGGTGAAATCCTATAGGACTGGAGGTGAGAACAGGACAATTCAGCAGTCCTCTGGCATTGATCATGACTAGCACTATAAAAAGTAAATAAGTTTTGCTTACAATAAAACAAAAACCAGTACCTTAAAAATATAACATAACTTAGCCAATTCTCCCCCCAAGATGAATAAAAATCACAAGGGCTTTTGCTTATACCATCTGCAAAATACCGTATGAGGATAGGAAAATCTCTCATTATTTTTCACTATATAGCAACCATAAATATTTCATGCTATTTAATTTTTTGAAATACTTCAATTAATTAATTAATTAATTAATTAATCAGTACATAAACATTGACCAAATTATTATCATTCTCGAATCTGAAGCTATTCGCATTGTCCTCAAGAAGGACAAAGATAAAACCTCTGTGGACAGATAGCATTCTGGATAAAACCATACGGGATAAATTCAGCATACATTGGATACTTGGAATAAGGCTTTGAAAAACATGAAAAATTATCAGGTTAGAACCTATAATGTGTAAAATGAATACATCATATCCCCATGGACACCTGTCTCAAGAGTGTACCCAGTTATCCTTCACTTGAGTTAAAGTACTATTCAATATAACTCCTACTAAAGTGCTAACAAGCCCCAGAAAACACAGGGTAGAATATTTATCGAAAAATCTAAGAAAAACATAAAAAATACAATAGCATATAGGTGACCATGGTGCATATCAAATTCACCTTCCTAAATATTTCTTACATCATTCTAGCTTCCACACCAGAAACTCAAAGAAAATCTCCATTGCATGAAAGATAAATGTTGAGATAATTGGCCTGGAATTCATGTTCAGACATAATACATAATCAATCCTTCATTTCATGTTTATCTCACGGTAATTCTCAAAATGAACTCCTATGCCTAATCCCTCGAAACTATTACAGAGCTTCTAAAATATGTCTTGCTGACAACCATTCCCAAATAATTAAATTACCTTTCCATGTTAATATATTTTGAAACACTAATATGAAATTCAAGTCCTACCTCTTCATCTTTGATAACTTCTAGTATTACCATTTTACATTTTAGCCAAAATAAGCTTCTTCATTTTCTAAACTTTTTTTTTTTTTTTTTTTTTTTTTTTGAGATGGAGTCTCGCTTCATCATTCAGGCTGGATTGCAGTGGCATGATCTGAGCTCACTGCAGCCTCGACCTCCTGGGTTCAAGCAATTCTCCTGTCTCAGCCTCCCAGTAGCTGGGACTACAGGTGTGAGCCACCGCACCTGGCTCCTTTTTCTAAACACTTTGGCACTTATTATCTGCACCATTTATTTGGCATTTAATAATACTGGAGATATTTGTAGCTGCCCCTTTCTCTGACCCTTATCCCTGGCCACCATTAAACCTAAAATATTAAAGTGTTATTATACACTGAATTCAGAAACACTAGGGACTGACATTCATTTCGTGGTGGCTACCAACACTCATACCCAATGAAATAAAATAAATCATAATGTATACCTGTAGTAAGGTTACTATTATTTATGAAACTTTTGCTTTATGTATGCATGTATATGTACGTATTTAGTGGATTGCAAATAAAATATATTTCTTATAATCTGTCAAGATTTTTAAAAAATTGTTTGAATACCACCATCCTAGGGAACAATGTCTCCTGCTTATTTTAGTTCAGAATGCCCAATAATAACTTTTTATTAAACAGATGCTCAAAATGGGTAAGACAGGATAGTGAGTGAAATTAAAGGAGAATCATATATATATATATGGGGACTCCAAAACCAAATGACAAAATAAAGACATTGGGAGCATCGATGTGTATGTATTGAATGGGAGAAATGGAGAATGTGAAATTGACGAGGTCAAATTTTATTCATGGTGCTGCCTGAAGCTGGCTCTGAATTGAGACCTCAACCCAAGGTTATGTGGTACAATGGCTGTTATGCCTCAATGAGTAAATCTTTATGGATCTTCACCAAACTCAAGTGCAATGTACAGAAGTTTATAATAACAGCAAGTGATACCATATAGCAGTATGAAAAAAAAGGGGCTTATGTTTCTCTAATGTATAAGCTGAAACATTTGACACCCTTAATAAAATTTATCAATGCAATAGTATTTTTCTAAATCATGATTTTCTTATGACTATTTCCTTTCATGTACTATTATATAGCCCAAAATTTGGTACCCACTTTTCACAATCAGCATGTAGATAAAGTTTTATATTTTAAAACAAAGATGACATACTGATAAATATTTATAGCTTACAGAACTGAAATAGCATCATCTTTCTTAAACAGCATCATTCCAAAATATGTGACATCTTTGTCTATTATCTTTCTCAAGCTATATTTTGAACCTGTTATGTGAAATATCCAAAATAATGCAAATTACCAAGCATATTTCATGTGACAGATAGTATTATGTGTTCACAATTCTTCCTTCCTTCCCCACATTGAAATGGCTTATTGTGGTTTAGCCACAATGCATCTATAATGCTTCTCTTCGCTGACTTCGAGCTTGACCTTGTGACTTGCTTTGACTAATCAAATGTGAGTTAATATAACAAGCTCTATCCAACCAGGCTGTAGATGTGCATGTGTGGTTTGACTTGTTTATGCAATCCTGCCCTCTCCTGTACAAATATTATTCCCCAGCAAAGGATAGGCTCCAGATTAAAAGACACATAGATACCTGAACCCAACCAACAGCCCAAAGCAGAGACACATTAACAACATACAGGAATTTCAGTGAGGGATAAATTTTGTCGGTGGTTAGTCAATTGACATTTTGCATCATTTATTGTACAGCATTATTTTTAAAAAACTAATTGATGTTTTAATAATTGATTTATAACTCAGATCATAAGAATATTTCCACCAAATTAAAGTACTAAAAATATGTCACAGATACCCTTTAACACTCTTGAAAAGCCTCAACAGTTTAAGTTTTCAACATAATTTCCTTGGTATAAGTACTCTTCTTGGAGAATAATTTTATTGAATATTTACCATGGAAATCACTTTTAACTACTTTCCATTTTTTCTTTCTGAATTAAGACCCACTCTCCTGGACATTTCAGATATAACTTAAAACTCATCATTTCTTGAATTGAAACATACGAAATCTATTTAATAATGAGCATGTGTGTGAGTGTGTTTTGAATCCTTTTGTGAATTTTGCACTAATATTTTATAAAGAAAAAATAAAGTTTCAAATCCAGTCTCAGAGTACAAAGCTATCTAACATGGATATGAGAAAGACATTTGAAAATAAATACTAATCTGATGAAGCAACTCTTGACTTAATAATGAATAAATCTAGTAAAATAGTATATTTTGAAATGATTTTCATACAAGAGTGGGATGTTTATGGATGTGCAGTTGTTGAGGATAAAGCCTTTAAAACAGCTTACCCAGCTATCATGTTTAAATATGTCAAATGTGTGCCTGGAAACGCCTTTAAAAGACAGAATAGCACATATTCTATATAGGACCATAATTAACTAAGAGGATGAAGCTTGACTAGGCAAACTCTGGGAGAAACATCAAGGCAAAGATAGCCTTAAGCATTTATTGGATAAAGAATCATAGATATCATGGCTAAATATACCATTAATGGTCATTCAAGGCCAGGGGCCAAAGTCAGAGTTTTAACTAAAATGGCAATCAGACATTAAGCCACAACACCAACTTGGTTTAAGTGACGGGTAGCAAGGGGGAATGGTATGGCTTCTGGAGGACCAGAGATGAATGCTTTTACCAAGGGCAGTCTTCTATTTATTATGTGTTGCAAGATATTAATATCAAATTTCCCAAGTTTTGAAGTACCGTCAACTGATTCAAATTTAAAGCACTTTAATACACAAACACGTTTGTGATCCTAATTTGACCCAGAAGATATGACTTCTGTTGTATGTAATCTCTTCCTAGTATTTTGTAGAATAAAAAACTACATCTAGGAAAAGGAAATGACTTGCTCGTGGACACAGCGATTACTTCCAGACTCAGGGTAAGAATTGCTAAGATTTTATAGTCTCATTAAATCATTACTGTGCAGGCTGCCAGCTACACTATGTATTTATGGGGAAAAAGGTATAAATGTAGGATGCTTATGTCTCTTCCACTGCAAGTACCATGATTTTGGTTTATGTTTTTTCCTTCTGTAGAATTACATGGAATTTGAGGATTAACATACAATCTATTATGAATGAGTTTCACTTCTTTGTAGGGACTTTGGGAAGAAATAATTCATGAAAGCAGTCAATATGTAAATGTTAGTATAGTAAAAGGTAGAATACATTACAGATGAGGAGAAAACCTTTATTTTATTAAAGTGAAATTTCTGAGCATGCAATTTATCCAAGAGTCAGAACTGCCTGAATATAAAGGTTACCTTATTTAATTTTACATAAGCAAAATTTTGTGGAAAAACTGAATTTTTATTTGTGTCCATTATTGACCAAGACTCATGTTTGAAACAGAAAGAAACAATACGTTTATAAAAATGTTATGTTAATATGTAGATGTACCTATCACAATCAATATTTGCTTTAGATTTCTATATATGTAGTCAAAATGAATAAATATTTACCTATATTCACTGACTTTTAGTTTCTGAGAAAATATTTTTAAACTAAAAATAAAATAGTAAGTATATGAAAATGAGAACATATTTTAAAATAAAAATAATAGTAGTAAACATATTAAGATAATCATAGCAAATAATTGTGACATTTACTGAATATAGAGATAGAAGAAGACTTTAAAAAATGGGAGATACTGATGACAAAAGACTTGGTGTTACATCAAATGTCTCAGATATATAATGATCAGTAAGTTAAAAAAAAAAGTCCTGGATTTTGTGTTCTTGCAAATGAACACATTGAATTAATATGTGCCTTCTTCCTATTAAAAGACATAGAGATGTGAGATACATTATTTATCAGACTTTTTTCCAAATTACTTCACTGTGTTAAAAACAAGGAAAGGAATTTGTATGTGGTAGAAATGAAAATGGAACCTCAAAAATGAGAATGGTAAACTCGGGGGTCAAGGATTCTCTCTTTGGAGGGAGATGGCATGTGGCACTAGTTCTGTGGGTACTTGCTGGCTCCTCTTTATCCCTCATCAACTGTCTGCAGCTGAAAACCCAAACTGATAAGACACCCTGAGATCCTGTTTAATTTAAGGTTGTTAGTACCTGTCTAGTAAAACCTGATTGTGATATATTTTAGGAGGAAGCCTGTGTCTTTTGAGAACAGTTGCAATAATATAACTAAACCTTACAAAAGACATGTTAATATGGAGATAAATAAGATACTCTGCCACACAGCAGAATTTAAGAAAGGATACAAAAGAGAGATGAGAAAAACTTCATAGTAACCACCGGATGTAGTACAAGGGAATAACATACCTTTCAAACTGTTCATTACCTTTCAACATTGGCTTCTGATTTTACAACATACACAAAAAAATAAATTCCCTTCCCTTGTCCTCTCCAACACATACATTGAAGAAGTGTGGAAATTTTATTTCCCTTTCACCCAAAAAGCAAGTGATAAATTGGATTATAGAAAGTCTTGGGAAAGAAAAGCCAACATAGACAAAAATGCTCAAGGCCAAATGGGAATTCCTCATGATGCCAAGGCCAATTTTTTGTTTCCAGATTCACTAAACCGTATTTCTTCACCACGTGTTCCGTATAACATTCACTGATTGCGCACTAGGTATCCTCAAAGTTGAAACGATGCATCAAAGTAGTTGTATGGCTCAGTGCCCTTTAGACTTACTAAAATTATGTCTTCCAGCTGACTTACAAAAAAAGAAATCTACCACTTTCAACCAGTTGCAATGAAATCCAAAATGGCATAGATTCAGTGGATTCCATGATGCAAGTTAGATTGTAGAGCAAGATGTGCTCTATATTTTTGTTGTTGTTGTTGTTGTTGTTGTTGCTGTTCTTGTTTTTTCTTCAGCCACAGAGACTATAGCTCCTCCTCATAATTATATTCCACTAAGGTAGGTTGGGATTTATTGGCTGTGAAATGCAGTTTCCAGATAATGCCTCTATGCACTATTTTCCACTGTTCCGCTTCTATTAACAAGGACAATTCAAGGGCAAATACTAATTATGGTTTTGACACAGTTTTAACTCCATGTTTAGCTTTGAGAGTAATTCTGTAGCATGCCCCAATTCCCTTGTCAGTTTCCTCTACTTTTAATTTCCAAATTGAATGAACTTATGAACTCAAGGATAGACTCTGACTTTAAAAGTATATTGCCCCACTCAAAGTTTCACTTCCATTTTTCAAAACAACACTTCCAATTAAAACCTATTTATTAAGAACAAACCAGAAAAAATTAAAATTCTAGAAAACAGCACTAAAACGAGCTTAAAAATCATACATCCTTTACTTTTGCCTATTTAATCACAGACTACTATAGTTAGGATAGACTTTTAGGATCCACTTTTCTAAAATTTAAACATATTTACGAATAAGAGTAACTTACACTCAAGGAAACAATGGCACTTCTCACTGAGATTTTTTAAAACTTGTAAATCTACTTTGTTTGAGGGCTGGCAAGTGCATTGTGTTTATGGAGTCATTTCACAGCAGAGTGATTTATCTTGTGCCAAGCCTTTGTTGAGTTGAACATCTGACCTCCAATTGAGCAGCAAATACATTCACATGATCTTCACATTTCTTGGTTTAGGAATGGTAAAAAGTAGCACACAAAAGCTTTCATACCATGAAAGAAAAGTAAGTTCAAATTATTACCAACAGAAAGATTTGAACCCATTTCTAGCTTCCTAATTGCTATATAAAACATTCTGATATTAACAAAAGACTTGAAAATAATACCATGATGTTATATACATAATACCATGAAGTTAATACATAGTCATGATACAATTATATATATCATAATTAATGTATATATAATTAATATAATATATAATAATGTATAATATATATAATTTTTATGTATAGTTTATGGAAAGCAGTGACTCATTAATGCCAGAAGTGTTGTTTTATGAAAAAGCAGTGAATGAATTATATAAATTTTCAAATTTATTAGTTTTTAAACATATTATTTTTAAAAGTATAATTATATAAGTTAAAATATATTTTAAATTATAAATAAAAAGAAACATACAGCCGACTGACATATAACCACTATTAGATATACTAAATCAAGTATGACCAAATTAAACATTTGTAAGTAAAGAAATACACACATAGATAATAAGATTATGCTATATATCATATATCATATATAGTTTGTGTGAATATATTTATGCATATGTGTATTTTTAATATCATCATTCATTCAACACAAATATGACATGAGAGAGGCCTTTAAATGGTCACCTAATATTTAGGGCAGCAATATGTCTAGGTACAGACTATAAATATTTCCTATACTTTCCTGCAACGAAGTGTGGCCATGTGATTATGTTCTTGGCCAATGAACAATAAGTAAAAGGTTTGCTAGGGTGATTCTGGATAAGGTGCTATTACTAATATGGGTACAAATAGATGAATTGTGCTTCTTTTGCTATTCTTTTTTATTTTTTTGGTTTTTTTTGAGATGAAGTTTCACTCTTGTTGCCCAGGCTGGAGTGCAATGGTGCGATCTCGGCTCACTGCAACCTCCGCCTCCCGGGTTCAGGCAATTCTCATGCCTCAGTTTCCCAAGTCGCTGGATTACAGGCATGCACCACCAGGACCTTCTAATATTTTGCATTTTGGTAGAGATTGGGCTTCTCCATGTTGGTCAGGGTGGTCTCAAACTCCCAATCTCAGGTGATCCATCCTCCTAGGCCCCCCAAAGTGCTGGGATTACAGGTGTAAGCCACCGCACCCAGCCGTTCTTTTGCTATTCTTTCCTCCCTTTGGGCACTGGGAATGCAGGCAGGATGAGTGGAATTCTAACAGTAATTCTAGATCACAGAATGATCCTCGGTTGGAAGATAAATGTTAGCAAGGTGCAAGAAATAGATGACCACTACTCTATCTGTCCTGGATTACTACCTTTGCATTCTTCTATATAAAAGAGAAATGACTTAACTTTGTGTAAGCCATTGCAATTTTTGGTGTTCTGTCACAGGTAACTGAACTTAATCTTCATTGGTAAGATATATCTGTAAGCACAATTATTTATTTTTTATTTACTTTTTGAGATAGCGCCTCACTCTGTTGCTCAGGCTGGAGTGCAGCGGTGCTATCACAGCTCACTGCAGCCTCAGGCTCAAGTGATCCTCCCACTTCAGCCTCCCCAGTATCTGGGACTACAGGAGCATGCCAGTGTGCCCTAAGTAGCAGAGATGTTCTCATCTCACTACGTTATCCAGGCTGGTCTCAAGCTCCTGGCCTCAAGTGATCCTCCCATCTCAGCCTCCCAATGTGTGTAACCGCATAAAGTAAAATAGAATCATTATACCTGAAGTGCACAATCTGCTTTTTCTCATTTAACATGTTGAATGCATGTTTATTTATCATTACAAATTATTCTATATTCAATTTAGGGTGATTTTCAATTTAACTATAATTTATTTATTTAACAACATTTTAAAGATTTTTTGCCAACTTGAATACTACAGTTTGTAAGCTAGAACAATTTTATTTCTGGATTAGTGTCTTTGTTATCCTACTTTTCAATCAGTTGTTTAAACTCTCTGAATAATTTTATCGTCTATTAAATAGGAATGGTACCTATTTCAGCAAGTTACCATGAAAATTAAGAGAAAAAAATTCATACAGCTGACACACATTAAATGTTCAATTTAACACCAGTTACTGGCAGCATCTTCACTGTTGACCTGCTTAAATCTTTCACTCTAATCCTTTTGCATAGCATACTAATTTCAGGCATATAAAGTATAACAAAATCTATTTCAGTGTACCATGACAATAACAAATCTAACTTGAAAGTGTTTGTTTCCTTGATGCTTTTAGCATCAATACACAATATTTTCTTTTAAACAGAAATATTTTCAAGTTTTAATGACAGCTGTTTCCATGTAAAGAATAGAAGTAATCACAAGAGTAGAGGAAAAGAGAAAATAGTGGTACATATATTTTAATTGCAAGTGGAATTCCACATATATTCTATCTCTTTTCCACAGTTTGAATCCTTCTCTTAAGAAAAACCTCTTCTAGGATTCTTTATAACTTTGAATTCAATTCTGTTGACATTACTGACTTGAAATCCATTCTATTAAATGATTTTAAACCAGAAGACAAAACAGGTTGTATCATCAAAGCATATATCTACGTTATATGAATGGACTAATGTAGATCATAATGTTATATAACTTAGGAAAAAAATACTCAGCATCTGAAACTAACGGGGCTTCTACTTAGTTTTGCATCCTATCCAGATGAAATGCCATACTGAGTGACATAGTTTGGATATATGGCCTCTCCAAATATCATGCGCAGATATCATCCTCAGTGTTGAACATGGGGCCTGGTGGGAGGTTTCTGGGCCATAAGAAAGAATCTTTCGTTGCTTGATGCTGTCCTCTCACAAAATCTAGTTGTTTAAAGTGTGCAGCACCTCCCTCACTCCCTCTTTTACTCCAGTTCTCATCATGTGACATGCCTGCTTACCCCTTGCCTTCTGCCATGATTGTAAGCTCCCTAAGACTTCCCCCAGATGCCAGCACTGTGCGTCCTATACAAACTTCAGAACTGTGAGCCAATTAAACCTCTTGTCTTTATAAATTGCCCCATCTCAGGTATTTCTTTACAGCAACACAAGAATGGCCTGATACAGAAAATTTGTACTGAGGAGTGGGGTATTGCTAAAAATTACCTGAAAATGTGGAAGCACCTTTGGAACTGGGTAACAGGAAAGGGTTGCAAGGGTTTGAAGGGCTCAGAAGAAAACAGGAAGATAAGGAAATGTTTAGAACTTCTTAGAGACTGGGTAAATGGTTGAGGTCAAAATGCTGATAGTGATATGGACAGTGAAGTTCTCGCTTACAAGGTCTCAGATGGAAGTAAGAAAATCACTGGGAACTGGAGCAAAGATCACACATGTTATGCAATAGCAAATAACTTGGCTGCATTCTGTTTATGCCCTAAGGATTTGTGGACGCTGGAACTTCAGGGTCATAATTTACAGTATCTGTGGGAAGAAATTTCTAACCAGCAACGTATACCAGATGTGGCCTGGCTGCTTCTAACAAGCAGCCTACATTCAGATGCAAGAGCAAATAAAAGACGTTAAAGTTGGAACATCTATTTAAGAAGGAAGAAGAGTGTAAAGGTTTAAAAAATTTGCAGCCTGGGCATGTGTTAGAAAATTTTCAGGGGAAGGATCCAAGTGAGCTGTGAAGCAACCATTTAATACATTTGCATGACTCAAAAAATCCAGGTACTGTTAGACAAGACAATGGGGAAAAGGCCTCGAAGGCATTTCAGCAGTCTTCCAGGTATCCACTCCCATCAAAGGCCCTTTGTCCTAGGAAGAAAATTGTTTTCCTGGGCCAAGCCCAGAGCACCAGAGCCCTACATTACCTCAGAAAACTACTCCCTGCATCCTGGCTGCTCCAACTTCAGCCATAGGCTCAGAGGGTCCCAGATACTGCTCAGTCTGCTGCTTCAGAGAAGGCATGCCATAAGCCCTGGTGGCTGACAAGGCTTGGCCCTCTCTCCACCCAAATCTCATCGTGAATTATAGTTCCCACAATCCCCATATGCTGTGGGAGGCACCCAGTGGGAGGTAATTGAATCATGGGAATGGTTACCTCCATGCTGTTTCTTGTGATAGTGAGTGAACTCTCATGAAATCTGATTATTTTATAAGTGGCTTTTCCCCCTTTTGCTTGGCACTTCTCCTTGCTGTTGCTATATGAAGAAAGGCATGTTTGCTTCCCTTTCCACCATGATTGTAAGTTTCCTGAGGCCTCCCCAGCCATGCTGAACTGTGAGTCAATTAAACTTCTTTCCTTTATAAATTACCTGGTCTCATGTACATCTTTATTAGCAGCATGCGAACAAACTAATATAGTAAATTGGTACCAAAGAAAGTTGGATGTTACTGTAAAGAGACCCGAAAATGTAGAAGCAACTTTTGGACTGGATAACAGGCAGAGGTCAAAACAGTTTGGAGGGCTCAGAAGATGACAGGAAAATGTGGGAAAGTTTGGAACTTTCTAGAGACTTGGAGCTGCCAAATGCTGGGGGAGCCCACCTCTTGCATTAGGATGACCTGGATCTAAGACATGGAGTAAAAGGTGATCATTTTGGAACTTTAAGGTTTAATGGCAGCCCTAATGAATTTCAGACTTGCATGGGGCCTATAGCCCATCTGTTTTGGCCAATTTCTCCTATCTAGAATGGGTGGATTTACCCAATGTTTGCACTCACATTGTATCTGTGAAGTAACCAAAAAGCCTTTGATTTTACAGGCTCATAGGCAGAAGGGACTTGCCTTTTCTCAGATGAGATATTGGACTTGGATTTCCAGGTTAGTGCTAGAATGAGTTAAGACTTTGGGGGACTGTTGGAAGGGCATGAATGTGTTTTAAATTGCAAGCACATGAGATTTAGGAGGCTCCAGGGGTGGAATAATATGGTTTGGCTGTGTCCCCACCCAAATCTCATCCTGAATTGTAGTTCCCATAATCCTCATGTGTTATGGGAGGGAGCAGGTGGAGATAACTGAATCATGGGAGTCACTCCCCTCATCCTGTTTTCATGATAGTGAGTTTTCATGAGATCTGATGGTTTTATAAGGGGTTTTCCCCTCTTTTGTTTGGGATTCTCTTTGTTGCCTCCACGTGAAGAACATGTTTGCCTCCCCTTCCACCATGATTGTAGGTTTCCTGAGGCCGCCCCAGCAATGCATGCAGAGTGCAGAGTTAAGAAGGCTTGTGGGCTTCCACTTATATTTCCGAGGGTGTATAGAAAAGCCTGGGTGCCCAGGCAGAAGCCTGCTTCAGGGGCAGAGCCCTTAAAGAGAAGCTCTACCAGGGAAGTGCAGAAGGGAAATATGGGGTTGGCAGGCCCACGGAGTTCCCACTGTGGCATTGCCTAGTGAAGCTGGGGAAAGGAGGACATTGCCCCATAGACCTCAGAATGGTAGATCCACCAGCAATTTGCATCCTGCACTTGGAAAAGCACCCAACAGCCTGATAGAGCAGTGGCCAAAGAGGTGGAGTTGTCCAAGCCTTTGGGAGCCAACCCCTTGCAGCAGTGTGCCTTGGATATGGGACATGTAGTCAAAAAATATATATATTTTGAAGTTTTGAGGTTTAATGACTGTCCTGCCAAGTTTCAAACTTGCATGGGATCTAGAGCCCTTTTATTTTAGCCAGTTTCTCTTTTTTGGAACAGAAATGTTTACCTAATGCCTGCACCCTCTTGCATCTTGGAGGTAAATAAATTGCTTTGAATTTGCAAGCGCATAGGTGGAAAAGACTCACATTGTCTCAGATGAAACTTTGGACTTGGGACTTTTGAGTTAATGCTGGGATGAAAAGATTTTTGTATTTTGTAATGTGAGAAGGAAATGAGATTGTGGGTTCGGGGTGGAATGATATAGTTTGGATATATGTTCCCCCCAAATCTCATGTGCAGATGTAATCCCCAGTGTTGAAGGCGGAGACTAGTGGAAATTGGGTCATGGGGAAGGCTCCCTCATGGCTTGGTGCTGTCCTCTCACGACATCTGGTTGTTTAAAGTGTGTGGCACCTCCCCCACTCCCTCTCTTGCTCCTGTTCTCACCATGTGATATGCCTGCTCCTGCTTCACCTTCTTCCATGATTGAAAGCTCCCTGAGACCTCCCCAGAAGCCAAGCAGATGTTGGCACCATGCTTCCTGTACACCTTACAGAACTGTGAGCCAATTAAACCTCTTTTCTTCATAAATTACCCAGTCTCAGATACTGCTTTATAGCAACACAAGAATAGCTTAATACACTGAGATACTGTACATTCATATTAACTGTCAAAATGAAAAGAAAGCTGGAACTATGGGTCAAAATAAAAATCTTGGTTAACGACTTTGCCTCCAGCGAACTCCTTACAGCTAGAGGGTTAGAAGAGAGATTTTTCATTTAAAGGCACACAATTGGGAAAAGGAAGCACTACATCAGAGAAATCAATTAGTTTAGACCAGAGATTTGAGGAATTTAAGCAAATTTTATTCAAGTACATAAAGAAATATCTGGCAGTCCTTACCCTATGGCTAAGTTAAAAATAAACCTTTAATTATTTCAAATGAACAACTCCAGTGAACATCAAACTCATTAGATTTCCCCTCCTATAGACTCTGTGGACTGAAGTAAACACAGAGGGAAAAGGTTGTTCTCAATAAATCATAAGTAATCATATTTGAAGAATCAGAATAGAGTTAACAAACATAATGAGGCATTTGGTATATCTGAGTTAAACTAGGGTTAAACTAAACAATAAACTTGGCAATTATTTCAGATATAATCAAATACTCACGGTTTCTAGGTTAACAGCCCATTGCAGTCAGGTTTGCACAGGTAGAATTATGCAAATAATTTAAGTAAAAGTACTCACTGGAATTATTTAGATAATTAAGAAGAGTGGCTCCCACAGCAAGGTTGCGGGGACAGGAATGAGTTCTCTGCATTTATTATCCAGTGTGCCCAAATTTTATGTAATTTAATCAACAATTTATTGAACAAATTAGAATTAGTCATGAAATTCATGATAGTATCTACTAAATAAGGTTCTAAGTATATTTTCAGAAAAAGCGTTCCTGAATAAAAGAGAAAGTTGGCATATTTAAAACAAATTAATCCTATAATTTATGAGGTGATGTGTTCTGATTGAGGAGGTCCTCTTGGAATCTGCTTAAGGGCACCATACTGATATGTGATAAAATGCAAAATTGATAGGCATGAAACTTTTTTAGACATGGTCAACAAGAGAGATTGTCTGGTAGCAATTTTCAACACAGGTTTTTTTACTGATACTGGAAGGTGGGGCTGCCCAAAGAAAATCTATTTAGAACCACATTTTCACAGCCTATGCTTTTGTCACATTCTCAATTCTATTTTGAAATAGCTTAGAATATTTTATAAATATATACTTTTCTATCACATTGTACCACTTTGAAGGTAAGGGCATTTTCTATCATATTTATGACTCCTCACTGTCTAGCACAGAATTGTGCATGGGGTTCAGATTCAATAAATCATTAATGTTGGAGAAAAATAAACTTGACCTGAAGAAGTATGTGAACCTTGATACTGCAAATAATTATTTTTCACATTCTCTTACTTTTCCTAATAAGTAATTCTTTTATTTTTGCCCCTCTCCTCATTTTGTCTGCTTTTACTTATTTTACACTTTTGCACTTTAAGTAGGTCCTATAGATAGGGGTTGAAGAGACTTAGAGCTAAGATCCTGGGGATTTTTTGTTGAAGTAAAAGCTTTCTAATAAGAGGATTATATTAAGCTTATTCTTCCTCCATGACTGGATTTACAGATCAGCAGAGAAACTGGACGGCTGAAAAAATGGCAGAGAGTGAGAAATGTATATGTTTGAGAAATGAGGCCTGACGAAGAGAGGTGCTGTGTTTGGCAGTGACAGCCTGAATCTCAATATGCTTTAAAGCCATCATTAATAAAATTAGGCTAATCAAACCTACCTCTCAAAGCTTTTCTGAAAGAAAGCTGTGAAGCTTTTCTTAGAGAAGCTGTTGTAAATTGGAGAAAGTGTTTAAAATAGTCATAGATTCCCATCAAGATAAAGGTAGCAAATTCTAGTATTTCAGTTCTCAAAGTCCACAGATCTGTCCCTGGCAGCTACCCCTGTTACTATTATTTCTAACTGCACTTCCCACAATAACAGAAGTGACATATTCCTCCAAAGACACTGGGGATGAAAGCTATGAAATGCTTTTCCAAAAAATCTGACTCTCACTTTCATTCTTCTGTCCACTACTGCTGGCAGGAAGCCTCCGCTTCCAAACATTTTCCAGTGGCATAAAAGATTATCATGGTGTGGACATATATGATGTTCTCATTTTACTGGAGTTCAGTACACATTTCCCCATAAAGATCATGTCTGAAATAGCAAGTTACTACTGTTCATTAATATAATTCTAGAAGTAAGTTATCAAAAAAGACTTTGCTAAGGCAATGTGGGGATCTCAATACCATTCCAGCACTCTTTCCAAAGTAAAGGCTTTCTAAGTTGCCAGTAATAACCTAGAAAATACAGTGTTGAAACATAAGCTGTTATTTAGGTTGGTATACTTGGCAACATTATTTTTTTCTGGAAAACTAACAAGAGGAAATCATGTAAACGTACTTTGAGCTGAGGTTGCCATCACCATATCCCATGGCCTCACAGTGTCTCCCATTGCTCAGACATTCCCTTTGAGTCCCTATTCCCTACCCACACATTTCTCTTCCAATCTTCTCTCTTTTCTCCAGACCTTTCTGTTCACACATCTTCACACATGGTTCGGCATGTCCCCCAGTGACATTCCCTTTTCAACGCTAACTTTTAAGGTTTTAACCTCTGCCACTAAAGGCAGCATCTGTATTTCAGTTCAGAGCTATGGTAGAGAAGCGTCCCCATTGATTGCGTGCAGTGGGTTCACTGAGCTTAGGTGATGAGTCTGTCGTACTGCAGCCTCTCAGTAAATATCTATTTTACAAAATCATTAAACAATTAAACAATGTACAACACTTGTAGAATCAGTGTCTGCCAGGAAGGTATATATGAAAAAGATCTGATCATGTGATATACTCTCAAATAAGTAACTGTCCTATCCAAGGACAATGAGCAGATAATGAGCAAGAAGAAAAAGAGAAAAAGAAAAGAAAATAGCTGAATGTATTTGGAGACTGCTTAAGCAGTGAACCGAACAGCCAAGAGCATTCCAATTCTGTAATCCTTTCAGTGTTTGCTCAGCTTACTGCATAGATTTCTCACTGTCTAGTAACTCAACCATTGCAATAATTCAATAAATACAAAGCAATTTTAGTAATACAAAATTGTCCTAATCAACATCATTTAGGACTATTTGATCATTTTATTACATTATTCATTCACCACAACAACCTTCCTGACCCCAGAGATTTACTCTTCCTTTCCTGGAGTAACGTTAACCTTTCTTACTTATAGTAGGCATTGCTTTGAGGAAGAAAATCAAAGTTCCCTTAACTTTGATGGTCTGTGGATTTTAATTTTCCTTATGGAGAAGTTGTTTAACGGGGGAAAAAAAGTAGAACTCAAAAGGCTTGCTATCTGCAGTAGCTTCTTTGTAGAGTTTCAGCTCAGATCATTTAACAACTTGTTTTAAAGTTATCCAATGAAATTATTTCAGATAAAAACCAAACTCCTTATTATGGTATGAAATGACTCACCTCAAACTGCATTTTCAACCTCATTTATCTTAACTTCTTTCATAAGACCACTCGACCCAATAAAAAGAAACCACACATTCTATGTTCATTGCTTGTGTCTTCTACCATGTGGTTTATGTGGTTCCCTCTGTTTGGAAGGCACCACATTTTCTCTTGCCATTCTAAGTGCTATCTATTATAAAGGTCCAGCTAAAATGTCATAATTTTTACAAGGCTTTTCGTAATCACTACATATGAACATAATCTGTTTGAACGTCTTCAATAATTTACCTCTTATAATGCTTAATGTTTTCTAAAGTGCATTTTATATCAGGACATCAATTAAATAGAATAGACACTGTGTCAGATTCATCTGTGTGTCACCACAGTGCAATTTATCATACATATTAAATGCTGAAAAGCTATCTATTTTCTGAAAAAAAAAAGAGTTTAGAAATAACAACTTGGTATTTTTAATCTTTAGCATAATGAAGGTCTCAAAAATCATTGCTCAATTCTCAGTAAAATATACAAGCTAAACTTCAATATGATTTGGAAAAATTTCCATTTTCAAACTGTCTCTTTTTCTGTGACATTCACGAAAGATGTAGCAGCATTTTCCTTAGCCACTTACTTTAAAAGTATCCTCAATACTATCATGATTTTTCTCCTGGTCTTTGGGTGTAATCACATGTCTTGGATTTCTTCATCTTCTCAGTTACATGGTGCATTAACACAAGCATGATTGGTACATCATCCATGCATGGCAGTATTAAGAATTATCATATTGCTTACACTTTTGATTTTAGCATGAAGACAGTTATGTCGGCTATTGCTCTTTAGATATTAATGAAATTAGCACCACTCTTCCTTTCCATTATCAGTTTGCTACCCTATACCCCCATCTCCCTCCCTTATTCAGTGAAAAGCAGGAGAACAGCAATTTGAACTTTACCTCCTTCATCATTTTCTCTGTAATAACTAATGTAGCAGCAGGTTACTCCAATTAGTAGCCTAATCTGAGTGCTTGTGATGGACAAGCAGGATTGACTCACAAAGAAAAAGAAGTCTGTAAGCAGAGTTGGAGAGACTCCTCAAAAAAAAGTAAAAAGAAAGAAAGAAATCTCTTCTAAAGGAAAAAGAGGCCAGAGTATACAAGCACAGTTTAAAACCATGAGCCAGGTCTGAACGAAAGAATGATGCAATACAGTTCATGGTCTAACACTTAATGCCTCTGCCAGCCCTTCTCCTGTGGGACTCATACCTGAGTCCTAGAGAGAGAGAGAATTGCATTAAAGCATAAAAGTGCATATAAAAACTAAGAGCTGCCTTACAGCAGCATCTATCAGACACTGAAAACACAGGACAAGTCTTCATGGTGTCTTTAGTGAGATTATACAGAAATTCCTCCTAATGGAGATGACATCAGTACCTTTGAGGGAGGCATATTTCCACCTCTGGGATCTTTGCTGCAGCCAATGATGTAAAATATCACTGCAATCCCCTGAACTGGAAAGAAGAAAACTAGCAAAGGAAACATGATATTCCAAGGGTTTACCATGTTATGCTCTCCCTGGAGATAGACAACCTAAACTAAACACCGAGGCATATAAGAAAGCTATACAGCCACCATTAGCTAGTTGGAATAGGACCAAGGGAAAAAACAGAACAGTATATTGGTTTGTTGTATTGTCTTTGCATGCTATCTTTCATGGGGTGTTTTATTGTCAAACACATTTCTTTCCTTCATCATCAATCTTCTTGAAAGTGTAAACTGCATTTCTGTTTCTTTATTTTTACCTCCATGCATTCTTTAATTTCCTACAATTGTATTTCATCTCCAGCCACTCTACTGAAAAGTACTCAATGCAGGACACCATTGACTCTCTTGGGGCAAGAGTAATGAACCCTTTCTCACATCTTGTCCTATTCATCATGTGTGATGTTCACACCATAATACATTCCTATATCTCTTTTCACTCTTCCTTCTAGGGCTCCTTTCATGGGCAGTCATCCTTTTTTGACTCATTTCAGGGTCTCCAGATTCTCTGAGAGAAATATCACTCAAGAATTTATATCATATGTTTGCCTTCTGCATTCAGTATTCATGAATCAACTTTCTAACACATCACTTAATACACAAATTCCTGGGCATCACATTCCCCCCCACCAGTGTAACTGCCATCTGTATATGGATGACCTAGTTTTTATACTTTGGTTGACTTCAAAACAAAATTGTAGCTCAATGATGAGGACATGCAGGCACTTCACAAACTGTAAAACAAAATTAGATCCTACTGGAAGTCTCTCCCCAGCTTCTCCTCATTTTTCTCCTCCATTCTTTATCCTGTTCTTAGCATTACCATCTATCAGCAATTCAAATATAAAAATGTCTTCCTCTCTGTTTCCTAATTCTAGTCACTCATCCCTAATACAAATGACAAATGTATGCACTTGTCCTTATTTTATCATTTTTGAATGTAAAAGTTAGCTGCATTACTAATAAAGCTGTTTGGGAAAACTGACATAGGTCTTTGGTGATAGTAGGTTTTCTAGTGCACTTCTCTCACTCATTCATTCATCTGCATGTCTAGGCAAATACACCCTCACTCACTGAGCAGAGCCTATCTGGTTCGGAGGAAGGACTTTGAAGCCATGGCGTTTGATTTTTTTCAACCCTCTTCAAGATGTGAGCATGGTGTATGTGGTTATACTCATTTTACTATCAGAATATGTAGCATTGTATAATAAAAGGTAAAATAAGTATATATATAGTAAAATAAGAGTTCAAATCCAGTTCCCAAGTTCTATCTACTGCCCCAACAATATCTGTGTGTGTCCCATATATTGAATCCTCACAATTGCAGTTTCCCTCCATTCTGTCACCTCTCCTCCCTACTTGACACACTGCTAATCTGTTTCTCTTCACACTTCGCCCAGATGCTGTAATAAGCACCCAACTGGTGGACATTTCTCCTGTCTCTGTGAGGCCACTTAGGGCCCATCCATTTGTTCATGCTGGTCATTCAGTTTACGGTGTTCTCAGAGAGACCTCTACTTGAAAAAATCCACCAACTCTTTCAAGGCTTAACCAAAGATGACCTCTTCCGGAAAACCCTAGTGTTTTCCCAGGCAGAATAAAGTTTGTCTTCATGCTACCACAGCACGTAGGTAATTCCACTGGTGGAAAGCTCAGCAAATTATCTGTGGCCCTGATGATATTTTCAATGAGCTTCATTATTGTTGTCTAGCCAGTATGTAGCACAGCGTTGTAATGTAGTGAAGGTCTGATAACTATGTAATGAATTTAAATGAATCTTGTCAGTTCTGTAGATAACTGGGCATGTGAAGCGCACATTTTTTTTAACCCCAAAAATGCATACAGTGAGAGGTGGGCTTTGAAGATAGTAAAATTAAAAATTAGATCACTCTATTTCAAAAGTAGTCTTCTTCAGGTTTCCATCTTTCATTTCAATTTTCTTTATTCAGTATCCAGATATTTCTGACATCACATATAAGCATAACTTTTGGAGCTCATTGAATATGTTTTTCTAATAAAACCAAACATCAGCTCAAAAGTCAATTTTAAAAAACGTATAAGCTATATCTGGAATAATACATTTTTCGGGCCAGAATTTAGTTAATGCCAAACGTTAATATTGGTCTCATTAAGATATATATAAGGAGGTCATAAGAATCATTAATTAATCATTAATTTTATTGCTGACTTAATGACAGAAACCTTTCATGTAAAACTCAGTAACAAAAGTAACATATTCCAATTGTATCACAGAATTCTTACAAGTCTGCAAAGTAAAATCTCAAAGCAATGGTATAAACATGCATTTGCAAGAGTCTTTTTTCTTATGATGACTTCTATTCTTCTGGGTAGATATCCAATATTGGGATTGTTGGGTCAAATGGTAATTCTACTTTTAGTTTTTTTAGTGAAGCTCCATACTGTTTTCCATAGTGGCTGTACTAATTTACATTTTGACTAGCAGTGTAAAAGTGTTCCCTTTTCACCACATCCATGCCAATATCTATTATTTTTTGATTTTTAAATTGTGGCCATTTTTGCACAGGTAAGGTGGTATCTCATTGTAGTTTTAATTTGCATTTCTCTGATAATTAGTGATGTTGAGCATTTTTTTCATATGTTTGTTGGCCATTTGTTTATCTTCTTTTGAGAATTGTCTATTCATGCCCTTTGCCCACTTTTTGATGAGGTTATTTGTTTTTGCAATTGCAGAAATATGAAACCAGCCTAAATGTCCGTCCACCAATGAACAGATAAAGAAGGTGGGGTATATATACACCATGGAATATTACTCAGCCATAAAAAGGAACAAAATAATGGCATTTGTAGTAACCCGAATGGAGTTGGAGATCATTATTCTAAGTGAAGTAACTCAGGCATGGAAAATCAAATATCACATTTCCTCAGTTATTAGTGGGAGCTAAGCTATGAGAACACAAAGGCATAAGAATTTTACAATGGACTTTGGGGACTTGTGGGAAGGGGCTGAGGGGGCTGAGGGATAAAAGACTATACATTGGGTACAGTGAACACTTCTTGGGTGACAGATACACCAACATCTCAGAAATTACCACAAAAGAACTTATCCATGTAACAGAAAACAACCATTCCTCCCAAACTAATGAAATAATAAATAAATAAATAAACAGCAATGGTAAACACAGAGGTACTCTTGGAGTGCAGATTGGAAAAACAGTATATATAGATTCTATGCTGATGCTTTAATTTTAATTTATTTTTTTTCTCATTAAAATGTATCCAGCATTGTCAGGATGCAAATGTAAGGTACACAACTAAGCAAGATTTTCTATTTATCTCTGCAGCTGCTAATTACAACACATTCTCTCTCACACTATAATTTTATGAAGTGTTAGCAACTATTACTTTCAAGAATTAAGAAACATTTCATATTTCCAGGCCAAAAATTTTACCACAGACAGAGCTCTGTTTTAATTATGCAAGCTATTTGTTTTGGCTTTAAGTTCCAACTTCTTCACTGCAATTTTTATAATGACAGAAACATTTTTATACTCCTTTCATCTTGGTGAAATATTTTGCTATGATTATGGCTTAACCAATAGCAATTGTAGAAGTAATTCAAAAAGGCCAATGTATCATAGTACACATCCGTGTATACACACACACACACATGCACACACATACATACATACAGAGAGAGAGAGAGAGAGACTGCCAGGGCTTTATTTTCAGTTCTGGTACTAATATGCACAAAAATAAATGTCACCAAAAATTGTTTTAATGTCAAATGAATTTTTTTAAATTATTTTTTATTATTATACTTTAAGTTCTAGGGTACATGTGCATAACGTGCAGGTTTGTTACATATGTATACTTGTGCCATGTTGTTGTGCTGCACCCATCAACTCGTCAGCACCCCTCAACTCGTCATTTACATCAGGTATAACTCCCAATGCAATCCCTCCCCCCTCCCCCCTCCCCATGATAGGCCCCGGTGTGTGATGTTCCCCTTCCCGAGTCCAAGTGATCTCATTGTTCAGTTCCCACCTATGAGTGAGAACATGCGGTGTTTGGTTTTCTGTTCTTGTGATAGTTTGCTAAGAATGATGGTTTCCAGCTGCATCCATGTCCCTACAAAGGACACAAACTCATCCTTTTTTATGGCTGCATAGTATTCCATGGTGTATATGTGCCACATTTTCAATCTACCTATTGTCCTGAGCATTTATTTTCTTGTTTTAAGGTATTACTTTTTCTAAGTCAGTTAATAGCAAACACATAAAAAGGTTTGAACCTAAAAAGTAAGACTACTTATATAAACAACTTTGGGTTTCAAAATAACAAGAAAAATTTTATAAGTAATCTACCAAATATTATTTCATACTGTGGAGCATCCATTTTAGTCAATATATTTAACTATTCTTTGTACAAATCTCTATTCAGTCAAACATAAACAATATTTGAAAACACTGTGTGATATTTATGTTAACTTCCCATAAGCATTCTCTGGTGGCTACATGAAAAAAAAAATAGTTAAAAAAAAAAACAGCAAGAAGAGAAAGAAGAAAAGTCAACATCTTGAGCTAATGGACATCACGATACAGATTTGGATGAGTCAAATACTTGCTGGTTGCTTGGGCTATGGCCTTTTAATTTATATAAATTGTTTTCTGTAAGTACCATTAAGTAAGTCAAAGATCATGGTGAGATTTTCTACTCAGTCAATTTGTTTTTATCAAAAAACTCTTTAGCAAGTAACTGGTTTTACAGTTTGTACAGTTATATTTATAAAATAATGTAAAATTAAATGAAAATGTGAGAAAATAAAAATAGAGAAAAATAATTCGATCTTTTACTGACCCTTATTTTATTTTTTTAAAGCTAAGCATAATTTTATTTTAGAACTGTTGCCTTGCAGCCAATCAACAGTCATTTAGACATATAGCATGAGCAAGAAATGTGTCTTTTCTGTGTTGAATCACTGAGATGCTCTGTCAGTAGGGTTAATGTGCCCATCAAAATCTCCCTAATACCTAAACAAGTACTAAGAGTGGGATCCTGCTACAATTAAAACAAAAATGGTTGTCACTGCCTTAGCATTCAGGCAGCTGGTGTCAAAGAACTAGTATTGGAGGCTGGCAAGGCAATATGCCATGTTATGCAGTGGTAAAATATTTGATAAACCTTACTTGCAATAAATTTGGAGGCAAATTATATGCCTAGTACTTAGTAAAGCACAACAAATGTTAGGTGTACACATGTGTGTGTGTGTTATAAAACCATTATTATAATTTATTTGAGAAGAGAATTTAACATGAGTGATAGAAATATCACCAACTACCAATAAAGGTTTACATAAGCAATATTAATATAAATTTTTATATTAAATATTTTCAAGCTAGTTGTTAAAATATGAGACTATGTAGCTTAGCTTATGTTTTTAAACTATTTAAAAATTAAAAGAAAATATACAAATGGCCCCCAGTTATAAGTGGGAGCTAAGCTGTTTTTTTCAAATGTGAAAAAATGCTCAACATCACTAATGATCAGGCAACCACAAATCAAAACCAAAATGCAATACCACCTTACTCTGACAATAATGGCCATAACCAAAAAAATAAAAATAGATGTTGGCATGGATGTGGTGAAATGGGAACACCTCTGCATTGCTGGTCATAATGTAAACTAGTACAACCACTATGGTAAACAGTGTGGGGATCCCTTAAAGAACTCAAAGTAGAATTACCATTTGATCCAGCAATCACACTATTGGGTATCTACCCAGAGGAAAAGAAGCCATTATACAAAAAAGATACTTGCACATGCATATTTATAGCAGCACAATTTGCAAATGCAAAAATAAGGAACCAGCCCAAATGCCCATCAATCAACGAGTTGATAAAGAAATTGTGGTATATATACATGATGGGATACTACTCAGCCATAAAAGAAAAAAAAATGAATTAATGGCATTTGCAGCAACCTGGATGGGATTGGAGATTATTATTCTAAGTGAAGTAATTCAGCAATGGGAAACCAAACATTGTATGTTCTCTCTCATAAGTGGGAACTAAGCTATGAGGATGCAAAGACATAATAATGATACAATGGACTTTGAGGACTCAGGAGGAAAGGGTGGGAAGAGCATGAGGGATAAAAGGCTACAAATTGGGCTCAGTGTGTACTGCTTGGGTCATGGGTACACCAAAATCTCACAAATCACCACTAAAGAACTTACTCATGTAATCAAATACTACTTGCCCCCAAAAACCTATAGAATTAAAAAAAAAAAACTGTACCACCAAACAATTGTTTAAAAATGATGCATGTTGTCCACTTCCAAGTAGTTCTAGTGATAACAACAGTGGTCAATGCATATTCAATTTCAAAGGAATTCCTCACTAGTATATTAAAACCTTTATGAGAACCCTGTGATTTAGGTTTATCCTCATTTTCCAGATACATTTCTGAGGTACAGAAGGATTTTCAGATTTGACCAAAGTAAAACAATTAGAAAGATGAAGACTAAGGTTATACAGTTCCATTTAAAAGAAAGATGTGTTTCTGTATTACATAAAGCCAAAATCCATCTAATGAAAAGCCATGAAGAAATAGAAATGGTTTGATTAACATCAGAAAGCAAGCATGTGTATCTCTCTCATGATGATGCCATGGTTTACAGAATTCCCAGAACAATTATCACCAAGGCCAGTCGGGGGAGGGGAGAGAGCAATGTGCTTTTACTGATTTATTGTGAATCACAAAATCTACAATTATGTATTATTTTGTGAATAGGCACATACTGTTTGATATTGTTAATCTGTACAAGATTAGATTCTAAGAATGTCAGCAATGAGATGGATTATGCTTTTGCAGAGAAAGTAAAGAAAGAAGACACTAGCAACTACCAGGGATACTGAACATATCAGTCTAGCAAAATGTTTAAACATGCAGTTTTAAAGACAGTCTTAGAGATATTAGAAACACTATTTATTTATTTATTTATTTATTTATTTATTTATTTATTTATTTTGAGATGGAGTCTTGCTCTGTCCCCCTGGTAGGAGTGTAGTGGCACAATCTAGGCTCACTGCAACCTCCGCCTCCCGGGTTCAAGCAATTCTCCTGCCTCAGCCTCCCGAGTAGCTGAAATTACAGGTGCATGCCACTACGCCCACATAATTTTTGTATTATTAGTAGAGGCGGAGTTTCACTATGTAGGTCAGACTGGTCTCAAACTCCTGACCTCGTGATCCATCCGCCTCGCACTCCTAAAGTGCTGGGATTACAGGCTTAAGCAACTGCACCCGGTCAGCACTACTTATTTTTATAGATTTGCCACGAAAAGTCTCTGGTATCATTTAGTACTAGGTCACATTACAACTTCAGAGGCAAAGGCAGACTTGGTATTCAGTTGAGAAGTGTAGCTGTGTTGCTGATAAGCAAGTTACTGGGGCCTGAGCTCTAAATATTTTGTTTTGACTTATAAAGAATAAAATTATCTTACAAGATTGTTGTGAAAATTGAACATATAAGGAGTGAGTGTTTGGTATAGGCATACTTTGAAGACATTGTAGGTTCAACTCCATATCACCCCAATACAGCAAATATTGCAATGATGCAAGTCACATACATTTTTGGTTTCCTACTGCATTTAAAAGTCATGTTTACCCTAAAGAGCTTCTGCACAGCAAAAGAAACTATGTGCAGAGTGAACAGACAACCTATAGAATGGCAAAAATTTTTTTCAATCTCTCCATCAGACAAAGGGCTAATATCCAGAATCATCAGACTAAGGGCTAATAGCCAGAATCTACAAAGAACTTAAACAAATTTACAAGAAAAAAACAACCCCATCAAAAAGTGGTCAAAGGATATGAATAGGCACTTCTCAAAAGAACACATTTATGTGGTCAAGAAAAATATGAAAAAATGCTTATCATCACTGGTCATTAGAGAAATGCAAATCAAAACCACAATGAGATACCATCTCACACCAATTAGAATGGTGATCATTAAAAAGTTAGGAAACAACAGATGCTGGAGAGGATGTGGAGAAATAGGAATGCTTTTACACTGTTGGTGGCAGTGTAAATTAGTTCAACAATTGTGGAAGACAGTGTGGCGATTCCTCAAGGATCTAGGACCAGAAATATCATTTGACCCAGCAATCCCATCACTGGGTATATACCCAAAGGATTATAAATCATTCTGCTATAAAGACACATGCACACCTATGTTTACAGAAGCATTATTCACAATAGCAAAGACTTGGAACCAACCCAAATGTCCATCAGTGATAGACTGGATAAAGAAAATGTGGCACATATTCACCATGGAATACTATGCAGCCATAAAAAAGGATGAGTTCATGTCCTTTGCAGGGACACAGATGAAGCTGGAAACCATGATTCTCAGCAAACTAACACAGGAACAGAAAACCAAACACCGCATGTTCTCACTCATAAGTGGGAGTTGCACAATGAGAATACATGGACACAGGGAGGGGAACATCACACACCAGGGCCTGTTGGTGGGTGAGGGGCTGGGGGAGGGAGAGCATTAGGAGAAATACCTAATGTAGATGATGGGTTGATGGGTGCCGCAAACCACCATGGCATGTGTATACCTATGTAACAAACCTGCACATTCTGCACATGTATCCCAGAACTTAAAGCATAATAAAAAAAGATATGTTTACACTATACTGTGGTCTACTAGTGTGCAACAGCATTACATCTAAAAAAGTGCACATATCCTAATTAGAAAACACTTTATTGCTAAAAAACGCTAACAATCATCTGAGCCTTTAGTGAGTCCTAAATGTTTTGCTGGTGGAGGAACTTACCTTGGTATTATTGGTTGTTGACTGATCAAGGTGGTGGTTGCTGAATGTTGGGGTGGCTATGAAAATTTCAGAAATTAAGACAATAATGAATTTTGCCACATTGATTGACTTTTCCTTTACAAAATATTTACCTGTAGCATGTGATGCTGTTTGATAGCATTTTTTCCCACAGTTGAACTTCTTTCAAGATTAGACTCTAATCTAATCTTTCAAGATTAGAGTCTATCCTTTCAAACTCTATGTGATGGTTAATATTGAATGTCAACTTAATTTGATCAAAGGATGCAAACTATTGATCCTGGATGTGTCTCTGAGGGTGTTGCCAAAGGAGATTAGCATTTGAGTCATTGGGCTGGGAAAGGTAGACCCACCCTTAATCTGGAGGGGGGGCACCAACTAATCAGCTGCCAGTGCAACCGGAATATAAAGCAGGCAGAAAAACCATAAAAAGGCTAGATTGGCTTAGCCTCCCAGCCTCCAGCCTCCTCTTGTGCTGGATGCTTCCTGCCCTTGAACATTGGACTCCAAGTTCTTCAGCTTTGAGACTTGGACTGGCTTCCTTGCTCCTCAGCTTGCAGATGGCCTGTTATGGGACCTTGTGATCATGTGAGTTAACGCCACTTAAAAAACTTGCTTTTATATATACATATATATCTCCTATTAGTTCTGTCCCTCTAGACTGACAAATACAATCTATCACTGCTTTATCAACCAAATTTATATAATATTCTAAATCATTTGCTGTCATTTCATCATATTTACTGGGAGTAAATTCCATCTTTGCTCATCCATAAGAAGTAAATCCTTATCCATTTAGGTTTTATCATGAGAGTACAGCAATTCAGAAACTTCTGGAGACTCCACTTCTAATTTTATTTATCTTGCTATTTCCACCACCTCTGCAGTAAATTCCTACACTAAAGTCTGGAGCCAAAGTCATTCATGAGGGTTGGAATCAACTTTTAAAAAAATAAGGTTTGAAATAGAAAATTATCCTGAACTCAAGGGTTGTACAATGAATGTTGTGTTGGCAGGCCTGAAAACAACATTATTCGTCTTGTACCTCTCCATCAGAGCTCTTGGGTAACCAGGTACATTGTTGATGAGCAGGTATATTTTGCTAGAAAATTTTGTTTCTTTAAGCAGTAGGTTTCAATAGTGGGCTTAAAATTATTGAGTAAACTGTGCTGTAAGCAGAGGTACTATCATCCAGGGTTTGTCGTTCCATTTATAGAGCACAGTCAGCCTAACTCTTAAGGTTCTTAGGGTTTTCGGAAAGATACATGAGCACTGACTTCAATTTAAAGCCATCAGCTCCATTAACCTATAACAAGAGAGTCAGCCCATCCTTTGAAGCTTTGAAGCGAGGCATCAACTTCTTCTCTCTGGCTCTGAAATTCCTAGATGCCATCTTCTTCCAACAGAAGGTTGTTTTGGCTACACTGAAAATTTGTTGTCTAGTGTGGTCCATTTCAGCAATGATCTCAGATACATCTTCTGGATAACCAGTTTGCTGTGATTTCTACATCAGCACTTGCTGCTTCAGCTTGCACTTTGATGTTACAGAGACAGCGTCTTTCCTTAAACCTCATGAACCAATCTCTGCTCACTTCAAAGTTTTCCTTTGCAATTTCCTCATCTCTCTCAGCCTTTATAGAACTGAAGGGAGTTAGGGCCTTGCTCTGGAATTAGGCTTTGGCTCAAGGGAATGTCGTGGTTGCTTTAATCTATACAGACCATTAAAACTTTCTTAATATCAGCAATAAGGCTGTTTTGCTTTCTTATCATTTGTGTGTTCACTGGAGTTTTAATTTCTTTCAAGAACTTTTCCTTTGCATTCACAACTTGGATAACTGGACCAAGAAGCCTAGCTTTTGGTCTGTCTTGGCTATTGACATGCCTTCCTCACTAAGCTTAATCATTTCTTGCTTTTGATTTATATTGAGAGATGTGTGACTCTTTCTTTAACTTGAGTACTTAGAGGTGACTATAGGATTATTAATTGCCATAATTTCAAAGTTGCTGTGTATTAGCAACTAGGGAGGCCTAGGGAAAGGCTAAGAGATGGGGCAACAGCTAGTCAGTGGAGCAGCCAGAACACACACAACATTTATTGATTAACTTTGCTGTTTTATATTGACATGGTTCATGACACTCCAAAAGAATTACGATAGCAACATAAAAGATCACTGATCACAGATCACAATAACAGATACAATAATAATAAATTAATATGAAATATTGTGAGAATTCCCAAAATGTGACCCAAACACATGAATTAGGCATATACTGTTGCAAAAATGATGCCAAAAATTTGTCATTTGGAAAAAAAATGCATTGTCTGCAAAGCACAATAACACAAAGTGCAATAGAATAAGCTTTGCCTGTACAGAGCTTAGCTTCACAGTAGGAACCTGGAAAAGTTATATTATTATTGTGATGGCTGCTGCTGCTGCTATACATTAAGGAGCTGCCAGAAAATCACTGATTTTCAACATTCTAATCTTTGAGCTCAAATTGTTCATGTACAATTTCAGAACCTAGGCTGTAAATGTAATGCCCCATTCCCTAAAATTCTTAACTCACTGTGAAATGCAGACATTATTGCATTTTTCCTTAATAGGGAAAGCCAACTTACTCAGTCTCCATGAGAGAGGATATCAAAGAGTTAACCAGCTTATTCTGCTTAACACCTAATAAATACCTCTTGCAAATCAACATGTCTCTTAAGGTTTAAGTGAAAATTTCAAATTTGTCTTTCTAATCCTCAGAGTAAGAGAGTCATAGGATAGAAGAAGGCAGAAATGGCACATTGGTTTTAATTTTGATACCTTCAACAATTGATTGGTGGTGTCTGGCTAGAGAGCCCTCTGTGGAAGCTTCTGCTGCCCAGCCTTTCCAGTGAAAGGATGCCATGATCAGTTAATAATGTTTGCCACAGAAAAAGAAAGCTAATAAGAATCCTCGGTGTTTGTTTAAGGAGTTTATTACTAATGCTGAAATGTTGCTTAGAAATAAGGCAACCAAAGAAAATGACTTCCCATCTTAATCTTCATTATTAATAAACAAGATAACTATTGGGTTCCTACTAGACATCTAAAAGAGCACCTACCATTAAAGAATGAAAGGCATCTCTACACTAACATGCTTGCCTGACAACTATGTCCATTGTATATTCTGAAAGATGGGTTAAAATGTTCACCAATGTGATGTTAGATCAATTTAAACCTTTTTAAAAAAATTTTATCTGTAACTTAGTAAAAATACCTCTAAGTTTTCTTTGGAGATTTAGTGACAATGTATAGCATAGTGTCAGACACACAAAAAGAACTCCTTATATGGCTATAATTATTATAATGAATATTAGAATCTTGGTGTGTGCGGTAGGGGGAGTGTGTATAGGTTTTGTTTTGGTTGCTTGTCTGTTTCTTGCACTCCTTAGCCAAAAGTAAATCTTTTAGTTGTGAACTAAGGAATTGGAGTTGAGACTTAGGGAGCAATTCAAATGTTTCACCGAAAAATCGTCTATGAGGCAGACTTAAGCCATAAGGCCATCCTCCATAGTGTACTTATTTGAGGCAACAGCCATAAGAAACGCCAACTTGGTTGTGCGGTGGCTCACGTCTGTAATCCCAGCACTTTGGGAGGCCGAGGTGGGTGGATCACCAGAAGTCAGGAGTTCGAGATCAGCCTGGCTAACATGGTGAAACCCCGTCTCTACTAAGTATACAAAATTTGCTGAGTGTGTTGTCAAGCACCTGTAACCCCAGCTACTCAGGAGGCTGAGGCAGGACAATCACTTGAATAAGGGAGGCGGAGGTTGCAACGATCTGGGATTGCACCACTGCACCACTCCAGCCTGGTCCACAGAGTAAGACTCAATCTCAAAAAAAAAAAAAAAAAAAAAGTCAACTTTAAGATAAATTGGAGAATTTCCAGAAATGCCATCACAACCTTAGCTTTGAAATGAGTAAAGCTACAGAATTATGTTTTAAATGCATGTGTACCACAAATAATTGCTTATCTTTAGTTCTTTCATTTTTTGTAAAGTGAAAGAGATCTGTACTCAGTAACTCAGATGGCAAATATGTGAAAAAGATCAATAAATGAGGCAAAGTCCTCATTATTATTTTTACTATTCATATCATTATGTCTATTGTCCCAATCTCTTGGTATATGCAGAATTTTTTTGTGTCCCAGTAAAGCATATCCAGCTCATATTATTCTTACAAAGATAAGTCTAATTCTCTGAACTTCCTTGCACAGAGGTTTTCTAAAGCAATTTTCCTTTCCCTGTGGATATTTAAGAGGTCACACTGAGAATGAAATTAGCAAGTGCACAATAAAAGCTAAAAAAAAAAAAAAGGTTAAAAAGAAAAACCTAAGCATTTTCATGTTGAGAAAGAAGTTGGAGAAAAGTTAATAGAGTCTAAAGATCATGTTCGTATCCCAGAGAGGTAATAAATTTACCCTTCAAGGCAGTAAGGAGGTCCCAGTTTAGACTTTGAAGCAAGAGCCGACTTTCATGTCAAGGTCACCCTCTCTCCAATGATCGACTTTTAGAATAAACAAGACCGTGATAGAAATGAAATGACTACTAAAGTATAAGCATATGTGGGTGTACACATGTATCATGTAGGGCTTAAAAAAGACCTGAAATAGTAATTACTCTGCAGGAATGAGAAAGAATAGGTAATTTTTTAATTTATATATTTCAGAATAGTTTTATTAAACAACAAGCATGTATTATCTTTATGTTCAGGAAAAACAATAAAACTGGTTTAGGAAATGTAAGTGCATGCGTACACAGCTACCTGCGAATCCAAGTGTACATGGTGAGAAGGTGGCACGCCATATTAACTGCTATTCTTTTTGCCTTCAAATGTTCCCCAGTAGCTCATGGATTACAGTACAGAAAACTGTTATTGAGGATTAAAATCATAAAATTTTCAGGGCTGTTTTAGTAAAGCCTAGCTATTGACCTGAGAATCCTTTGTACAAGGGAAGAAAGGTCAACCAACATGTTTATTAGTCTTTACCTTCTATAGCAGTGCTTTATAAATTGTGAAACTTAACCCATGCCAAGATTAAGGTTATCTAATCAGTTTCGTGGGTCATGAAACAAGCATGTTAAACACCGATAGTACTGAATAGAAGAAGAAAAGGAAACATAGTACAGGGTATAAAAAATATGTGAGTGTTGAGTTTATTATTATTATTATTATTTTTTAACGTGTGTGATGTGTGAGAAAAGGAGAAAGAGAGAGGGAGAGTCAACTCGACTGTAATGCAAAAATTATTTCTTAGTGTGGGCTGCAGAAAAAATATGATAAACACTGGTCTATAAAACTTGGGAATAAGTGAATTTGAGAGAATACAACCACTTCATCATCATTCTATCACTTATTAGAATCTCCCCTTCTTCAAGATAAAGACGTACCTTGGTAAGCATTTCCCTCACTACCTCCATTTAACTTCCTACTGTTTTGAGGGCTGATTTACCTCTCTAGTCTAGAACTTTCTAAGTTTTAAATCTACCTGATACTACCAGGCAGAAGAAGGGCTAAGGGAGAGACAGGTGAGCAGAAATGGGATATGAGTGTGGAGGAAGAGGAAAAGCCTGCATTCCACATTTGGTGTGGCAAAGGTGAGTGAGTTTTCCATGAGTCAAAAGGATGCCGTGGAAATTCTATGGAGTATCATCCTGTCCTCACCCACAAGAGGGTTACAAACTTGGGTAGAAATTATTACTGTGGCAGACTCTATTGTCAATTTTTCTTGGCAGAGACTAAGTCCTAATTCCAGGAAACTCTAGGGGAGATCCAGAGTTCCTGAGAAAAACTATCAAATGGATCCCAGAGTGAACTCCCATTTGAAAGTCCTCTATAAAGTACAACCACCAGGGGGAAAGCAAGGAGCACTTGAAGGGGATGGGAAAAGAACAGGTCTTCTCCAGCCCCACATGATGCCTATGGAGTCAAGTCTTTTCTGAACCAGGGAAAGACTGGAAGGGAGAAAGAGGACTTATAATCACACATGGGACTGCATTCTTAGACTACATTCTAGAACCAAGTCTTAAAAAACTAGATAAGAATTTAAAATAACCCAAAGTGCCTGACATGACATGAAATCAGACTGCTTTCTTTCGGGAAGCACAGTGGGAACAGTTGTTGGATAAGATATTATCACATACCTAGTCTCACTTGAACTGCATGTAATAAACTCTCTCACACACACACATACACACACACTCAATATACCTACACAATCGCAAAACTTCTCTAATTTAGATGAAAGATCATTCTGTTTTACATAACAGAATAAATTATTTCATTGTAAGCCTTTAAAATATGACATGGTGGTCACTAATTTGCTGTCACTTTAAGTCCATTTAAGAACAGCCAAGCTACAGTCAAGATTATGATGATGATAGACACTATTGAAAAAGCTGCTAGGAGTGTATATTTAGTTCTCAATTCTGCGCCTTACCAGCTATTGCAAGTGATGAAGGTATTTAACTTTACAGAGCTTCAAATTGCCCCATACATGAAATGGAATTAAAATACTTGTGTCTCAGGGTAGTTGTTCTAAGGACATAATAATAACACGCACAAAACAGTTAGCACCAAGGCTGGCACATGTTAACTACTGAATAAACAGCAGCTGTTATTATGATTACCAGAAAATATTAATGTTTATAAAGACTAAGAGTTCAAAATAAGTGTATTCATTCACTTCATTCAATATGTATTTTGGGAACTTGTCATGTGCAGTGATTACAAAAGGAAATGAAATCAGCTCCCTTGCCTTGTGTGAGGATAACGCAGAATGCATACTAGCATTCATATACGGCAGAATTTTTTTTTTTTTTTTACCAGTGGCTGTATGACAATTCTATACATGTTCAGAAGAATAAGAAAGCACACAACACAGGAAATCAGAAGGTACCAGGAAGTAGTGAAATCAAAACTGAACATTGAAGCATGTATAAGTTCAAAACCTATGGTCAATTGAAACATTGTAAGCAAAATAATTAAAGAGGAAGGTGACCAGCCTATCACATTATCATCCCCAAGTTTGCTAAGTGCCTTCTTCCCCATACTCAGCTTTTATGTATCATATTCAAAACACCTAAAAACCTGTCTTTTTTTTTTTTCAGAAAAAAGGTGAAGCTCAGAACATTTCTATTAGTAGTAATTATAAGCTTAACTCAAGTCTCTGAGAACAGAAACCACACTTTTAATGCTTCCTCTCAAAAGGCCGGAGTTCAGTCATGCTGGAGTAAAGAGACCCAGGATAGAATGTTACGGGGGAGCCTTCTGATGCCAAGGTGGAAAGTGTGACTCAGTTCAGTGCATGTCATTAACTTGTTTGGAACAATACAATGGAGTAGGCAGTTAGAAGACTTGTTCCAGCCAAAGTACATCCTCTAGATTAGAGAAGAATGAGGCAGGCTGGAGAGGAAGGGGCTCATGTGGAAGCACATGCGGGAGTCTACACCAGTGATTTCTTTAGGGGGCATAAAATTCACCCACAAAATTTGGCGCAAATCCACGGGCCCAGGCCCTATTCTACTTTGTGCTCATTACTGATTCTCCAGATGATTCTCATATCCTCAAAGGTGTGAGAAGTACTGGCCTGACAAGAGATGAGGTGGAGCTGATCCCAAATACTGTGGTGGGAGCATAGAGGGAGGGAAATGGTGAGAGTCACAGAAAAGAGTGAACCACAAGACTGGATTTCTTTCATATAGCGCTACTTCATTTAAAGGTTTGGGGGCTAACAGTTGTTACAAACAGACATATAGAAAATTATTTTTGGCGAGATTCATTGCATCACAGTGATGTTATAGGCAAAATTCTTTTGTATTGAAACTAGGGATCCTTGTATCTATTTAAAGTTTTCTATTCACTGACCATTTAAGAGACGAATTTCTTCTCCAGAAAAATAAGGTACTTGAACTAAGACGACTTCTAGACCCATTCTAATTTTTAATGTAGGTACAACTTGTACAAAAAAGACCGTAACTATTAATATGAATCAAACTGTAAAGTATGTGCTTCAAATTCTTTGTAGCAAAATGTAAGGAAAGCAATTTGTAAATGTTCATTAGCATATGTACCTTAAGATAAACACACACTTTTATAAATAGAATGCATGTCATATATGATATACTGTCATATATCATAGAATAAAAGTAAAAGAATATGGACATTCGTGTTTTAAACAAATGAGCTGGAATTTCTTAGACTTCATAACCTTAGATTAATAATTATATTTAATTCATTTTTTAATCTATAATATCAGACTATTTTTTTCTACTACAGAATTTGAAATATCTTAGTTTTAACCCTACTTAAAACACCATTACAAAGGATAACAAAAGTAGGGAACTCCAAGGAAGAATGTAATCTAGTTCAAATAATGAAATATATGTTTCTTTCCTCTTTTTTTCTTTTTGATGTCTTGAACACTGAAGCATGTTTTCTTATCTACACTCCATAGGCTCAACTTGCTTCCCCTCAGTTAACTAAATTAGCTAATTTTGGCTTTACTATTAAAATTTCCAACTATGGTCTGCCAGTAGTTCTCAAACTTTGAGACTGATATTGCAGATATTAGAGATTGAAAACAATTGTAATTATTTTCCAGAAAACTATGAGCCATGTTAGAATACTATGGATCTTTCTTCCTTATATTTTTTATATGTGTCTGTGGTTTCTGATTTTTCATAATTAGTGTTTTCACCAGAAAAAGCACCCAAAAAAATACAACAAATAAATCATTAACATATCTCTAGAATTTTAATAGAATCTTTTCAAAAGCAATTCATTTTTAATTAAATGCAATATTTATTACAATTGAAATGCTCACAAATAATTTAATAAAAAAGCTCTTCATTTAGAAAGTCTAAAATCATAACAACTCATTGGAAAAGTTCTAAAATAAAATAAAAGTAAATACCACAACAACTAGTTAAAATGTTAATATAATCCTAATGTTCATGGCAGAAATACTATCTACAAAATGAAAAGAAAGTAGAAAGTCCTAGCTAAATCAATTAGATAACAGAAAGAACTGAAGGGCATCCAACTTAGAAAGAAAAGAGTCAAATTCTCTTTGCAGATGATTTAATCTTATATTTGGAAAAACCTAAATACTCCACCAAAGACTACACAAACTAATAAACAAATTCAGTAAAGTTGCAAGACACAAAATCAACATTAAAATCGCCATTTCTATATGGCAAGAATAAACAATCTGAAAAAGAAATCAAGAAAGTAATCCCATTTACAATATCAAGAAATAAAATAAAATAGCTAGGAATTAACAACAACAACAACAACAAAAACAATTTCTACAGTGAAAACTATAAAACACTGATGAAGGATATTGGAGAAGACCCAAGAAAAATAAAAACATATTCCATGTTCATGGACTGTAAGAATCAATATTGTTAAAATGTCCACATTACTCAAAGGAATCTGAAAATTCAATGCAATGCTTATCAAAATACCAATGCCATTCTTCAGAGAAATAGGAAATATAATCCTAAAATTTATGTGGAATCACAAAAGACCCAGAATAGCCAAAGCTATCCAAGACAAAAAGAAAAAGAAAAGAAAAAATAGAGAAATTACATTACCAGATTTCAAATTATACTACAGAGCTATAGTGACCAAACAGCATGCTACTGGCATAAAAAGAAACATAGACCAATATAATAGAATAGAGAACCCAGAAACAAATTTATATATCTACAGTGAATTCATTTTTGACAAAGGTCCTAAGAACAATCTCTTCAATAAATGGTGCTGGAAAAACTGAATATCCACATGCAGAATAAGACTAGAACTGTATATAAACAGCAAATAAACATGGATTAAAGCTGAACAATGAGATCACTCGGACTCAGGAAGGGGAACATCACACACTGGGGCCTATCATGGGGAGGGGGGAGGGGGGAGGGATTGCATTGGGAGTTATACCTGATGTAAATGACGCGTTGATGGGTGCAGCACAGCAACATGGCACAAGTATACATATGTAACAAACCTGCATGTTATGCACATGTACCCTACAACTTAAAGTATAATAATAATAAATAAATTTAAAAAAAAAAAGACTAAAATCTAAGACCTCAAACTATGAAACTACTGTACAAAAGCAAAAAAAAACAAAACCACTGGGGAAACTCTTCAGGACATTGTAGTAGGCAATGATTTCTTGGGTAATACTAAACAAGCATTGGCAATGAAAGCAAAACCAGACAGATGGGACGACATCAAGTTAAAAAGCTTCTGCACGGCAAAGGAAACAATCAACAAAGTGAAGAGACAACCCATAGAATGGGGGAACAGATCTTCAAACTATCCATCTGACAAGAGATTAATAACCAGATTATATAAGGAGCTCAAACAACTATAAAGGGAAAAAGTCTAATAATCCAATTAAAAATGGGCAAAGATCTAAATAGACACTTCTTAAAAGAAGACTACAAATGGCAAATAGGTATATGAATAGATGCTCAACATCACTGATCATCAGAGATATGCAAATCAAAGCTACAATGAGCTATCATCACATCCCAGTTAAAATGGCTTTTATTCAAAAGACAGGCAGTAACGAGTGCTGGCAAGGATGTTTTAAAAAGGGGACCCTTGTACACTGTTGGTGGGAATGTAAATTAATACAACCACTATGGCAAATAGCTTGGAGGTTCCTTAAAAGACTAAAAATAGAGCTACTATAAGATCCAGCAATCCCACTGCCAAGTGTATAACCAAAAGAAAGAAAATCAGTGTATCACAGAGATATCTGCACTTCCATGTTTATTGCAGCACTATTCAAAATAGCCAATATTTGGAAGCAACCTAAGTGTCCATCAACCGATGAGTGGATGAAGAAATTGTTGTACTTATACACAATGGAATACTATTCAGCCATATAAAAGAATGTGATCCTGTCATTTGCAACAACATGGATGGAACAGGGGGTCATTATGTTAAGCGGAATAAGTGTGGTGCAGAAAGACAAACTTCACATGTTCTCACCTATTTGTGGAAACTAATTTTTTTAAAATTAGCTTACAGAGATAGAGAGTAGAATGATGGTTACCAGAGGCTGGGAAGGGTAGTGTGGTAGTGGTTGGAGGGTGGATTGAAGTGGGTTTCATTGGTGGGTACAAAAATATAGTTAGATGGGGTGAACAAGATCTAGTATTTGATAGCAAAAAAGAGTAACTACAAGTAACAAAACTCTCTTTTATATTTTAAAATAACTAATAGAGAATAATTTGATAGTCTGTAACACAAAGAAAGGATAAATGCTTAAGGTGCTGGACACCCCATTTACCCTGATATGATTGGTATGCATTGTATGCCTGTATCAAACATCTCCTGTACCCCATACTGTACTCCATGTATAGGTCCAGGCACAGTGGCTCACACCTGTAATCCTAGTACTTTGGGAAGCCAAGACACACAGACCACTTGAGCCCAGTAGTTCAACACCAGCCTGTCAATATCGCAAAACCTCATCTCAATAACAGCAACAACAACAAACATATATGTATGTATGTATGTGTATGTGTGTGTGTATGTATGTATGTATGTGTGTATGTATGTATATGTGTGTGTATATATGTGTATGTGTGTATATATATGTGTGTGTGTGTGTGTGTATATATATACACACAAAAAAAATCAGCAAGGCATAATGGTGCACACCTATAGTCCCAGCTACTCAGGAGGCCAGAGCAGGAGAACTGATTGAGTCCAGGGTGTCACGGCTGCAGACAGCCATGATAACACCACTGCACTCTAGCCTGGGTGACAGAATGCCACTCTTCTCAAAAAAAAAATGGATGTATCTTATAAATATATACAACAACTATGTACCCACAAAATAAGTATAAATAAATAATTAATTTTGAAAAAACAAAATAAAATGAAAGCATAAAATGGCTGAACAAACTATGGTATATCCATAAAATAATTAATTTTGTAAAAAACAAAATAAAAAGAAAGCATAAAATGACTGAACAAACTATGGTATATTCATATAATAGGATACTATTCTGCAGTAAAAGAAAACAGAGACTGGTACACACACCACAGCATGCATGAATCTCAAATGCATTAGATGAACTTTGGAAACCAAACCCAAAAGGCTACATGTTGTATGATTTTATTTATATAACAATTTGCAAAAGCAAAACTATCTGAACAAAAAACATATTGGTACCTACCAAGGAGTGAGAGTCAAGGAAAGGAGACTAAAGTTGCGGCATGAGGGAGTTTGGGCTAAATGTTCTACATCCTAATACTGGCAGCAGATATATAGCTGCCAAAACTCAGAACTGTTCACTAAGAAGGATGAACTTCGTTGTTATGCAAATTACATTTCAATAAAGTTGACAACAGAAAAAAAGAAAAAGAGAGTAAAAGAAAGTTTAAATTTCAACTGGAAGAAACAGTCTCTTTACTGAAAGATGAAGACTACCTATACATGATTTAATGTACTCTGAAAACGGATCCCACTATGAGAAAAAAAATTACTGCTAAAATTAGTAGAGTCCGTAAGTCCCTAGAATTTCACATATTCACATAATTGTCTTTTCAGAACATTTCATTTTATGTACCTTGAGAGGGAAGGATACGTGTAATTTGAATAAGACTAAGCAACAATTTAAAATCAAATCTTGAGAAGATTGGTCCCACCCAAATATCCTGATGTTAATGTTGATGAAAGATGCAATATTCATCTTTATTTTTAGCCTAAGAGAACAACCTATGAACACAGTTATTTACATGGAATTTTTAGATTTTAATACAAAAATGAAATTTGTGTTGATGTCTGTACTCGATAAATGTGACTTGGTTCGCTGATTTCTGCGTTTTATTTTGTTTTACTTGAAATCTGTAGTTCTTCAGACATGAACACAACCATATGCCTCATGGAAATCTTAATTTATTACAATTGGTTATACAAATGTAACTCCATTAACAACAAGCAAAATCTGAGATCCAAATAAGTAATCTGAAATAAGAAACTTTGCTCTGAAATCAATTACCTCCATCCACATATTTAATTAAACTGTGCTTCCTCTAACTACTGTTGGAAATACCAAATTGATATAACTATAACAAGTAGTCAAAATAAACATTTTACTAAACCCTGTTATACGTAGAAGTGCTCAGTAAAGTGTCATTTTTAAAGTGTTAAGTATTTCATAGCTGAATAAGATTACCTGACACAATATGACATTACAGTTCAAAGATTTTGTTCACGGCTGTTCAGTCTTACTTGACTATGTGGATAACTGACAGTGTACTTACAAATACTAAATTCAAAAATACGGGTTTGCTATGTCTCAAACGAATTTCATGGAAATATGGAATAAAGCCACATTATGACTAAGTAGCAACTTTTCTGACCACGAATGGAACCAGATCTTATTGCTTCTTTTTCTCAAAGTATCTTTGTAGAAATCTATCAGTAACCAAAAATGAGTTTGGAATACATTTACTCACATGTACAACTCATTAGCACATAATATCTAGAACTATAAGTAATTAAGTTTCTTAATAAAGAATGCACCAAACAGAGCATGATAAACCGAACTGTAATAGAAGATAATCCTTAGACAGTCGAGCTTACCTACTATGAGAATGTTGCAGGACATATCATCATGACAACAAAATCTGCAATCTAGGTTAATGAGAACAGCATTGTAAGTGACAAGTGGTTAGCATGTGCAGCCTGTATGCTAAAGTATAAGTAAAATTGAATTTAAGCTTTGTTGACAACTTCTGATAACAGCTAATGCTACTGTCCAAAAATATTTAAAAATTAGAATTTTGATGGAAATGATACTGCCAGTGAGTAATAAAAGGTAGTGGCAAACTGAGTGGGATAAACAGTGCAAAATAAGAGGAGAAAAACCTTTTTATCCAGACACAAATCCCTGGATCCTTCTTGGTTCTCTTTCTCCTCTACTCTTTGCCATATACAATAATATCTATTGCACATTACAAGTTTAAACTTTTTCTTCTCAATTGAAAGAAAAAAACTTTTTCAATTTTTCCCACAAAAATCAATATGTGTTGACTAAAGTAAAACACAAATACAAATAAATAGCACAAAGAAAACCTATAACAGAGAAATAATTACAGTTAATACTTGATTTATTATGTTCATCTCTATTCATTCATGTATGTCTCAAGGAAATTTCATTGATACACACAGTTCTAATTCCTAACTAACCATAGATGATTCACAAATCTATGCCCAGCTCAGTAACCTTCCCTGAATTCCAGATATACATGCGCGCGCACACACACACACACACACATTCATGTGGTTTGGCTTCAATACATAAATGTTTCAAAGCACTCAATAAGAAAAAAAAAAAAAAAACACACTCATAGTCGTCAGGCCCTTTGTTCAGTGCTGCCTATCTCAAGGCAGGTTGTCATCCTCCACACAGGCCTGAGACCGGACTCTCACATTGCACTCCAACAGGTCTGTCAAGGAGTACCATGCAATTTCACCTGTTCAATGTCTCTGCAATCTGTCTTCTTCCCTCCACTTCTAATCTTTCCTCTTAGAGAGAGCTATCATGACCTCTCTTCTGCATTATTTAATAGCTTTCTCGCCGGCCTCCTTTACTTTCCCTTTTGCTCCACTTGAATATCCCTCCCCACAAATGCCTTAAGAATTTATAAAAAAATGACAACTTGCCAAAGCTTTTTATCTTATTTTAGGATAAAAATCAAAATCCAGAACATTTAAAATAGACATATGGACTATCTCCTACCCAGAAGATGAGTGTAACGCAGTGATTACTATTCAGTCTGGATTGAAACCCTCGCTCTGGCAGGACTGTGTGACATGGGTTTAGTTTCATCTTAGTGTACTTATCTGGAGAAATGCAAATGATACTCATACCTGTCTCAAAAGCTATTCAGAGTGCTTAATGTGATCATTCTTAATGCTCAATATGTGGTAAGCATTCAGTATTTGTCACCTAGCAATTTTATTTTTAAAAAACACAAGAATTGAATACATTTGTGGTGTGTAACATGATTTAAAAAAATAAACATACCTTGTAGAATGCTAAATTTAACAAATTACAATTATATTATCTCACAGGATTATTGTGTGTATGTGATAAGAACACTTAAAATTTACTGTTAGTGATTTTCAAATATATAATACATTGTTATTAACTACAATCACCATATTGTACAATTAATCTCTTGACTTTATTCCTCTGACTGAAATTTTATATCCTTTGACAATCATCTCCCCAATCTCCCCATCTTCCCTCCAGCCCCTGGTATCCACCATTCTACTCCCTGCTTCTGGGAATAATATCTCGACTATATGAGGAAACTTAAAGAGAGAAACTCACCTAGCAAATTTTTAATATTCCTTTTTCTGACTCGACTTATCCTACATTCACAGATTACTCTCTAACCTCTAGTCACACAAATCTTATTTCAATTTCTAAGGGGCAAAAATCCATATGGTCATATGACCTTTTTTCTCCTCCTCCCTTATATTTTTACCCCCTAACTTTCACATACTTAACCCTTCATTCTTTCATCCTTCAGATTTCAGGAAAGCCCATTCAAACCCCCAGTTAGATCTGGATCCCATTTTGCACACTTCCTTAAGATGAGGCTTTTAAGAATGTTTTCACAGTTCTAACTTTGCATTCAGTAATTTGCATATGTACTTGATGACTGTCTGTCTTCTATTTAATAGACAATAAACTCAAAGCAGGACTACTTTGAGTTTATCATTGAACCTCTAGTACACATAATAGTGTCTAATGCCTAGAAGGGGCTAAATAAATTTTTATTGAATAATTTAAATGTGATTTTACAGCTTTGATATGAATAGATATAACGGAGCAACAACATTTTAATGGCTACATAATGTTCCAAAGTATTGATATATCATGGTTTATTAAAACAAGACATGTTGGTGAAAGAAAAGTTTGCTTCCAAATTCTATGACTCGTACTGATGTGATAAACATTCCAGGATATCTTCGTGCATGCTATTAATCATTTTCTTAGAAAAGATTCCAACTTTCTCCTTCAGTACTTTTTCCCTTAGTCTGGTCCCAACAGCTTTCCATTTATCAGGGTCTCCTCCAATTTTCTAGCATATTGTTGCTGCTGGACTGCATTTTCGTTTACTGGCTCCTTTTTGTTGTTGTTTATTTCATATTTTTGTTTAATCATTTTCTTTAGTTTCAGCTGAACATATCTTATGCTTACATTACCTTGAACACAGTTTATTAAAACTATTCACTCCTTACGGTTTGTCAAACCAAATATGCCTTATCTAAATTTTAGTTTCCTATATATATTTTACAGTAGGTACCTAGAACTACCAGTTAATCCATTCTTAGGAAATTTGTTAGATTCAGAATTTAAATTACTTGCCAAAGCCTCCATAAAGAGCATCTGACACAGACATAATTAAACCTATGGATCCTAGCTCTTTCATTGGCAGAAAAATAGTAAATTAATCATTAAGTGTTTTAGTAAATAACCTGGTGGCACAGTGGCCTCAAAAAAAAAAAACATCCTTAAAAATACTGTTTTTAAGCAAATGTTAAAACTTACTTGAGGGAAAAGTTAAAGTAGCTAAACCCTCTTATTGCCGTCTTTACTCTTGTTAATACCTTCACATTGGTCTATTCTGAGTCCAAAAGTAATGCACTGGCTTTCTTACTTAGCTGAGTCCTCAACAAGGAAGCCCCAACCCCTAAGACACTAAAACACCATTCACAGATATATGTTATGAAACAATATTGCTACAAGATCTATTTGTATTAGTCAAAATGCATTTACAAATAGTCTTATAAATATTCATTACATTGAGTATCCAATCCCAAGACCTTTGTTCTTTGGGTATTCTACTCAAAAGCAATCGGCGACTGATTTTTTTAATAATGTTCTTTAGAAAATAAGTCAGTGGAATTTCACACAGTGTAATAAAAAGAGCCCCAAATTTGCAAAAGTATATTTAGATACTAATGCTGACTCTTCAGGACAAATTTGGGCAATTTAATTAAATTTTATGACCATTTTATTTGCTTTTTTTAATGCTGTTCATGAGAAGAAGATGCACTAAATTGCTTTTGAATGTCTTCTACTATAATAGTCAGAGATCACTGTATTAGTCCATTTTCATGCTTGCTGCTAAGGACATATCTCAGACTGGGCAATTTTCAAAAGAAAGAGGTTTGCTGGACTTAAACAGTTTCATGTGGCTGGGGAGGCCTCACAATCATGGTGGAAGGTGAAAGGCATGTCTCACACGGCAGCAGACAAGAGAAGAGGGCTTGTGCAGGGAAATTCCCCTTTTAAAAACCAATGGATCTCATGAGACTTATGTACTATCAGGAAAGCAGCATGAGAAGACCTGCCCCATGATTCAATTACCTCCCAATATGTGAGAATTCAAGATGAGATGTGGGTGGGGACACAGCCAAATCTTATCAATTATGATTCAAACCAAATTACCAACTGGAAGTCATGCTGAACTGACTGAGCTGGAGACATCTCTGGTTGGGTGAGCACAATGCTACTTGCTATATTTCTCCCTATTTTAGTACCTTTGCGTGAGGCATGCATTATCAGATTCATCTCCAGGCCCTCTTTACTTATTTACTCTAAACATATTAGAGTTCTTCCCCCGTAAGTGGTACCACGCTTCATAATCAGCATGCCTGTGTTACTAAACCTGCTCTCCCCTGTGCTCCTAAGTTCCTACTAACAAGAAATCTATCAGTGTATCCTTCCAATCAGCTAAATCAGATTCCTCTGGTGAAAAAACTCTCCAAATCCTAGATTTTAAATAACACTGCTTACTTATACTTAGTATTTTCACTAATCAGCTTCAAACAAATAGCTCCAAATGAACAGTTCAGGTGATCCTTTGATGCTCAATCTGGCTTTAGAAGCAGGAGTAACAGAAAAATCAGCTGTCCATGTGGGGTTATTAGTTTTGCTTCTAGAAATATCTTATCGACCATGGCTTTCTCTTAGTTCATAGAAAAAAAACAGAAACAAGCACATCAAAGGCTCTAATTTTGCCCAAGATGGCCAGGCTAATGGCGATGAAAAATCTCTTCTAATGTTCATGATTGTATTGAATAATGCTACCAATCTTTTTCAAAGAGTTGGAGTCAGTGTGGAATAAACAAGTCCCACAAAATGCTCTACAGAAGAGGTAGATAGGGCCTATATCTAGCCCTATATATATCTATATAGGGCCAGATAGTAAATATTTTAGACTTTGTGGACCATATATAGTTACTGTCACATTCCCTTTTATTATTAGCTCTCTTTTCTTGTACCCTGTAATAGTGCAGAAACCATCCTTAACTTATATTAAAAAATAGGCTGTTCCCCATGAGCCATGGTTTGCTGAACTCTGCTTTAGTGCATTTGGGTATAACGCAAAAGCAACAAACCTAAATTCCTACAGGGAATATACGCTAATACAAATGAATGAAGTAAGCCAGGTGGGGACTACAGTACACTAAAGAGAACATTCTCATTTAAAGTACACCTGGATTTAGTCAATACATCTATGCATGAATATGAGCCTAAAACAGCCAGACTGCTAATATTTCAAGAGAAAAAAAAATCCTAATTTCTTTGTGACATATTTTAATTCAAAAATACTATGGACAAACTCTAACAACTGCAACATCTATAAAATATGCACTTTGGGCAAAAAAAGTGAAAATATAAATGCATTAAATATTGCATTTGTACTGAATTGAATAGTTTGTAACTTCTGATATAGTTAATATTTTTAATGTTTTATAATCAAAATACACTGATTACCATTTTGACTTTGACACTGGTTAACTATATAATATTTTAGTTACATAAAAATAATGTATATGGACACAAAAATATATGTGAATATATAATATATGGATACATATGAAATAGAGAGCAAAAGGTATATGATAATTAAAAGTAAATTCTGTGAAGTATGTAGTACAGTGCATGGCATAGCAGTAGTAAACTATTGTTGTATTTCCCTTTTGAACTTCTCAAGAATCATCAGGGGGGCGGAGCAAGATGGCCGAATAGGAGCAGCTCCAGTCTCCAACTCCCAGCGCGAGCGACACAGAAGACCGGTGATTTCTGCATTTTCAACTGAGGTACTGGGTTCATCTCACTGGGGAGTGCCGGACGATCGGTGCTGGTCAGCTGCTGCAGCCCGACCAGCGAGAGCTGAAGCAGGGCGAGGCATTGCCTCACCTGGGAAGCGCAAGGGGGAAGGGAGTCCCTTTTCCTAGCCAGGGGAACTGAGACACACAACACCTGGAAAATCGGGTAACTCCCACCCCAATACTGCGCTTTAAGCAACAGGCACACCAGGAGATCATATCCCACACCTGGCCGGGAGGGTCCCACACCCACGGAGACTCCCTCATTGCTAGCGCAGCAGTCTGTGATCTACGGGCAAGGCACCAGCGAGGCTGGGGGAGGGGCGCCCGCCATTGCTGAGGCTTAAGTAGGTAAACAAAGCTGCTGGGAAGCTCGAACTGGGTGGAGCTCACAGCAGCTCAAGGAAACCTGCCTGTCTCTGTAGACTCCACCTCTGGGGACCGGGCACAGTAAACTAAACAAACGCAGCAGACACCTCTGCAGACGCAAAGAACTCTGTCTGACAGCTTTGAAGAGAGCAGTGGATCTCCCAGCATGGAGGTTGAGATCTGAGAAGGGACAGACTCCCTGCTCAAGTGGGTCCCTGACCCCTGAGTAGCCTAACTGGGAGACATCCCCCACTAGGGGCAGTCTGACACCCCACACCTCACAGGGAGGAGTACACCCCTGAGAGGAAGCTTCCAAAGCAAGAATCAGACAGGTACACTCGCTGTTCAGAAATATTCTATCTTCTGCAGCCTCTGCTGCTGATACCCAGGCAAACAGGGTCTGGAGTGGACCTCAAGCAATCTCCAACAGACCTACAGCTGAGGGTCCTGACTGTTAGAAGGAAAACTATCAAACAGGAAGGACACCTACACCAAAACCCCATCAGTACATCACCATCATCAAAGACCAGAGGCAGATAAAACCACAAAGATGGGGAAAAAGCAGGGCAGAAAAGCTGGAAATTCAAAAAATAAGAGCGCATCTCCCCCGGCAAAGGAGCGCAGCTCATCGCCAGCAACGGATCAAAGCTGGACGGAGAATGACTTTGACGAGATGAGAGAAGAAGGCTTCAGTCCATCAAATTTCTCAGAGCTAAAGGAGGAATTACGTACCCAGCGCAAAGAAACTAAAAATCTTGAAAAAAAAGTGGAAGAATTGATGGCTAGAGTAATTAATGCAGAGAAGGTCCTAAATGAAATGAAAGAGATGAAAACCATGACACGAGAAATACGTGACAAATGCACAAGCTTCAGTAACCGACTCGATCAACTGGAAGAAAGAGTATCAGCGATGGAGGATCAAATGAATGAAATGAAGCGAGAAGAGAAACCAAAAGAAAACAGAAGAAAAAGAAATGAACAAAGCCTGCAAGAAGTATGGGATTATGTAAAAAGACCAAATCTACGTCTGATTGGGGTGCCTGAAAGTGAGGGGGAAAATGGAACCAAGTTGGAAAACACTCTTCAGGATATCATCCAGGAGAACTTCCCCAACCTAGTAGGGCAGGCCAACATTCAAATCCAGGAAATACAGAGAACGCCACAAAGATACTCCTCGAGAAGAGCAACTCCAAGACACATAATTGCCAGATTCACCAAAGTTGAAATGAAGGAAAAAATCTTAAGGGCAGCCAGAGAGAAAGGTCGGGTTACCCACAAAGGGAAGCCCATCAGACTAACAGCAGATCTCTCGGCAGAAACTCTCCAAGCCAGAAGAGAGTGGGGGCCAATATTCAACATTCTTAAAGAAAAGAATTTTCAACCCAGAATTTCATATCCAGCCAAACTAAGTTTCATAAGTGAAGGAGAAATAAAATCCTTTACAGATAAGCAAATGCTTAGAGATTTTGTCACCACTAGGCCTGCCTTACAAGAGACCCTGAAGGAAGCACTAAACATGGAAAGGAACAACCGGTACCAGCCATTGCAAAAACATGCCAAAATGTAAAGACCATCGAGGCTAGGAAGAAACTGCATCAACTAACGAGCAAAATAACCAGTTAATATCATAATGGCAGGATCAAGTTCACACATAACAATCTTAACCTTAAATGTAAATGGACTAAATGCTCCAATTAAAAGACACAGACTGGCAAACTGGATAAAGAGTCAAGACCCATCAGTCTGCTGTATTCAGGAGACCCATCTCACACGCAGAGACATACATAGGCTCAAAATAAAGGGATGGAGGAAGATCTACCAAGCAAATGGAGAACAAAAAAAAGCAGGGGTTGCAATACTAGTCTCTGATAAAACAGACTTTAAACCATCAAAGATCAAAAGAGACAAAGAAGGCCATTACATAATGGTAAAGGGATCAATTCAACAGGAAGAGCTAACTATCCTAAATATATATGCACCCAATACAGGAGCACCCAGATTCATAAAGCAAGTCCTTAGAGACTTACAAAGAGACTTAGACTCCCATACAATAATAATGGGAGACTTCAACACTCCACTGTCAACATTAGACAGATCAACGAGACAGAAAGTTAACAAGGATATCCAGGAATTGAATTCATCTCTGCAGCAAGCAGACCTAATAGACATCTATAGAACTCTCCACCCCAAATCAACAGAATATACATTCTTCTCAGCACCACATCATACTTACTCCAAAATTGACCACGTAATTGGAAGTAAAGCACTCCTCAGCAAATGGACAAGAACAGAAATTATAACAAACTGTCTCTCAGACCACAGTGCAATCAAACTAGAACTCAGGACTAAGAAACTCAATCAAAACCGCTCAACTACATGGAAACTGAACAACCTGCTCCTGAATGACTACTGGGTACATAACGAAATGAAGGCAGAAATAAAGATGTTCTTCGAAACCAATGAGTACAAAGATACAACATACCAGAATCTCTGGGACACATTTAAAGCAGTGTGTAGAGGGAAATTTATAGCACTAAATGCCCACAAGAGAAAGCAGGAAAGATCTAAAATTGACACTCTAACATCGCAATTAAAAGAACTAGAGAAGCAAGAGCAAACACATTCGAAAGCTAGCAGAAGGCAAGAAATAACTAAGATCAGAGCAGAACTGAAGGAGATAGAGACACAAAAAACCCTCCAAAAAATCAATGAATCCAGGAGTTGGTTTTTTGAAAAGATCAACAAAATTGACAGACCACTAGCCAGACTAATAAAGAAGAAAAGAGAGAAGAATCAAATCGACGCAATTAAAAATGATAAAGGGGATATCACCACCGACCCCACAGAAATACAAACTACCATCAGAGAATACTATAAACACCTCTATGCAAATAAACTGGAAAATCTAGAAGAAATGGATAATTTCCTGGACACTTACACTCTTCCAAGACTAAACCAGGAAGAAGTTGAATCCCTGAATAGACCAATAGCAGGCTCTGAAATTGAGGCAACAATTAATAGTCTACCAACCAAAAAAAGTCCAGGACCAGATGGATTCACAGCTGAATTCTACCAGAGGTACAAGGAGGAGTTGGTACCATTCCTTCTGAAACTATTCCAATCAATAGAAAAAGAGGGAATCCTCCCTAACTCATTTTATGAGGCCAACATCATCCTGATACCAAAGCCTGGCAGAGACACAACAAAAAAAGAGAATTTTAGACCAATATCCCTGATGAACATCGATGCAAAAATCCTCAATAAAATACTGGCAAACCGGATTCAGCAACACATCAAAAAGCTTATCCACCATGATCAAGTGGGCTTCATCCCTGGGATGCAAGGCTGGTTCAACATTCGCAAATCAATAAACATAATCCAGCATATAAACAGAACCAAAAACAAGAACCACATGATTATCTCAATAGATGCAGAAAAGGCTTTTGACAAAATTCAACAGCCCTTCATGCTAAAAACGCTCAATAAATTCGGTATTGATGGAACGTACCTCAAAATAATAAGAGCTATTTATGACAAACCCACAGCCAATATCATAGTGAATGGGCAAAAACTGGAAAAATTCCCTTTGAAAACTGGCACAAGACAGGGATGCCCTCTCTCACCACTCCTATTCAACATAGTGTTGGAAGTTCTGGCTAGGGCAATCAGGCAAGAGAAAGAAATCAAGGGTATTCAGTTAGGAAAAGAAGAAGTCAAATTGTCCCTGTTTGCAGATGACATGATTGTATATTTAGAAAACCCCATCATCTCAGCCCAAAATCTCCTTAAGCTGATAAGCAACTTCAGCAAAGTCTCAGGATACAAAATTAATGTGCAAAAATCACAAGCATTCTTATACACCAGTAACAGACAAACAGAGAGCCAAATCAGGAATGAACTTCCATTCACAATTGCTTCAAAGAGAATCAAATACCTAGGAATCCAACTGACAAGGGATGTAAAGGACCTCTTCAAGGAGAACTACAAACCACTGCTCAGTGAAATCAAAGAGGACACAAACAAATGGAAGAACATACCATGCTCATGGATAGGAAGAATCAATATCGTGAAAATGGCCATACTGCCCAAAGTAATTTATAGATTCAATGCCATCCCCATCAAGCTACCAATGAGTTTCTTCACAGAATTGGAAAAAACTGCTTTAAAATTCATATGGAACCAAAAAAGAGCCCGCATCTCCAAGACAATACTAAGTCAAAAGAACAAAGCTGGAGGCATCACGCTACCTGACTTCAAACTATACTACAAGGCTACAGTAACCAAAACAGCATGGTACTGGTACCAAAACAGAGATATAGACCAATGGAACAGAACAGAGTCCTCAGAAATAATACCACACATCTACAGCCATTTGATCTTTGACAAACCTGAGAGAAACAAGAAATGGGGAAAGGATTCCCTATTTAATAAATGGTGCTGGGAAAATTGGCTAGCCATAAGTAGAAAGCTGAAACTGGATCCTTTCCTTACTCCTTATACGAAAATTAATTCAAGATGGATTAGAGACTTAAATGTTAGACCTAATACCATAAAAATCCTAGAGGAAAACCTAGGTAGTACCATTCAGGACATAGGCATGGGCAAAGACTTCATGTCTAAAACACCAAAAGCAACGGCAGCAAAAGCCAAAATTGACAAATGGGATCTCATTAAACTAAAGAGCTTCTGCACAGCAAAAGAAACTGCCATCAGAGTGAACAGGCAACCGACAGAATGGGAGAAAATTTTTGCAATCTACTCATCTGACAAAGGGCTAATATCCAGAACCTACAAAGAACTCAAACAAATTTACAAGAAAAAAACAAACAACCCCATCAAAAAGTGGGCAAAGGATATGAACAGACATTTCTCAAAAGAAGACATTCATACAGCCAACAGACACATGAAAAAATGCTCATCATCACTGGCCATCAGAGAAATGCAAATCAAAACCACAATGAGATACCATCTCACACCAGTTAGAATGGCGATCATTAAAAAGTCAGGAAACAACAGGTGCTGGAGAGGATGTGGAGAAATAGGAACACTTTTACACTGTTGGTGGGATTGTAAACTAGTTCAACCATTATGGAAAACAGTATGGCGATTCCTCAAGGATCTAGAACTAGATGTACCATATGACCCAGCCATCCCATTACTGGGTATATACCCAAAGGATTATAAATTATGCTGCTATAAAGACACATGCACACGTATGTTTATTGCGGCACTATTCACAATAGCAAAGACTTGGAATCAACCCAAATGTCCATCAGTGACAGATTGGATTAAGAAAATGTGGCACATATACACCATGGAATACTATGCAGCCATAAAAAAGGATGAGTTTGAGTCCTTTGTAGGGACTTGGATGCAGCTGGAATCCATCATTCTTAGCAAACTATCACAAGAACAGAAAACCAAACACCGCATGTTCTCACTCATAGGTGGGAACTGAACAATGAGATCACTCGGACTCAGGAAGGGGAACATCACACACCGGGGCTTATCATGGGGAGGGGGGAGGGGGGAGGGATTGCACTGGGAGTTATACCTGATGTAAATGACGAGTTGATGGGTGCAGCACAGCAACATGGCACAAGTATACATATGTAACAAACCTGCACGTTATGCACACGTACCCTCCAACTTAAAGTATAATAATAATAAATAAATTAAAAAAAATAAAAAAAAATAAAAATAATAATAAAATTCATGGTTCAAAACTGCAAAAAAAAAAAAAAAAAAAAAAAAAGAATCATCAAAGACATAGTGGTGATTTGTTTTGTTTTTAGCAATATTAACTAAATGAACTACATGTTTAGGCAGGTGTAACAATTTCCCAAGTGTACGGGACATGTCTATCAAGGATTGGTTATATCTACACAATACATAATTTTCTGCAAACAAATGACTTTGTGGTGCAATTTTTTTGAATTTATTTTCCTTTTGTAAATTTTTATTTTTATAGAGATGGGGGTCTCACTCTGTTGCCCAGGCTGGTCTCAAATTCCCAGCCTCAAGTAATTCTCCCACCTCAGCCTCCCAAACCACTGGGATTACAGGTGTGAGACACCACGCTGACCCTGAATTTATTTTTCTTAGGATAGTATTAAACTCAAGATACCTTTCATAAGGTCACACGGAACGTCTGCACAGAGGTAACTAATTGGAAATATACTATTTTGGATCACTGTTTCACATTGACTCATAAAGACAGACTTCAGTCATTACAATACCGACAATTTTGATAGCTACCAACAATGAGTGTATAAAATGGAGGTGATATAGAATAATGATTAAGAGTATAGACTTTAGTGTAGATAATCTGGTTTGGAACAGTAACCTTGCTCCAATACCAAGGAAAACAGGCAACTAAATCTCCCCACGTAAAAGGTTCTATAACTCCAAAATGAGAGTTTTAATTTTTGTGAGGTTGAAGTGAAGATTAAATTAGCTGACCCTTATAAAGATCACAGTAAGTATTCAAAAAATGGTAGTTGTTTTGTTACTATCACAGCCATCATCCTACCACAGCATGTAGTTAGGTGAATAACTGGCTCACACATTTGTAGTTGTTGATGATAGGTGATAAATTTGAATGAAATATTTAGCCATTCACATTTTTCCAAGACAAATTTTCTCTAGGATAACATAAAAGCCAGGTAAGATAGTATTATTAGAGGACAAGATAATTAGTCAGCATATTTATTCAGCTGCAGTCAATTCAAAGCTCTCTGTGAGATGCTGGCTAGTCTTTTAATCTTTGGTTTCTCAAAGTGTGATGAACAATATTTAAGATTAGTTTATTCTCCTAATTATTAAGTTCTTTTGATCTTTATATTGATAATTTAGGGTAATACACCAAGAAATACAAATATCACTATGTTATGCACAATATATGATTAACATCAATCATTTGATGGTTGATGAGTACAGCACCTTTTTACTGTTATAATTTCTGTCATTATTCTTTATGGAACAGCTTCCTGCTTTCAGCACCATGGACAAAGAAAGACAAAGAGAGAATAGTAGTAAGAATGGAGGTGTATATATATGTATATGTGTATATCTGTGTGTGTGTGTACTTATGTAACAGAAGTAGGATGATTCTGGCAAAGTATTTAAAGTCAGAGCTGGAAATCTTGAACCATGATCATGATTCACATACAAAAATCAAGTGTGTTCCTATTATGTAATGAATAGCAGGGAAATAAATGCAATATAATTTTGCTCATTTTCAAGAAGTGTGGTCTAGAAATAAAAATTGCTCAACCTCAGCCTACAGGTACAGAGAGGTCAATGCAAATCTGTTACGAGAATGCGTTTATCATCTTGGGATGAAAAATTAAAACCTATTTTCACTTTTTAAACATGTTATTTCATTCAAATGTAACTTTGAACTTTCCATGCCTCCATTTACTGTTTATAAAAAAAGGATAATAATAGTTACTTTAGACACTTTGATAAATAAGATAATACATGCTATCTCTAAACAAAGGTTGTAGGGTATAATAAGTACTCAGTGTGATTTGGTGAGTAATGTCATGGGTATGAGGATGGGTATTTATGCATCTAACACTAAAAGGATAATTGAGTCTAATTCCAAAGGGAACATATGATATTGGTCCCTCTTAGTAAAAATGTATCATGAAAACTACATTGACTTTTCTTCAATTAAAAACAATTTAATTCAGTAGTATTTTCTGTTCAAATTATGGTCAGAAAACCAATTACCACAAGGCTGATTAGTAGAGCTCATAAACATCAGAGAACCAAATGTTAGACATGGGAAATCAGTAGTATATCTTATTATAAGTGTTTCCAGTATACACTACTCTGTAGAGGATTTTCCTGATATGGAAAAAAAGCCATACATTTTACTGACAGCATTCTCAAAGAAAAAATTTTAAATGAAAGCTATAGCCTGATGCAATGAATTGGAAGGGAACAGGATCTTGTTGAAGTACAAAATTCGACATGGAACCTCTCCTTTGAATCTATGCCAGTACTACTATATTGGAAACCTTATAGCTTAAAAGAAATACATTTTTCCTAAGGCATAAATTTTATTCAAATGTCATGTTTTAAGGAAACCAAGTAGAAGTAGGAGTAAGGAAATAAAGGTTTTCTAGAAAATACAAGGATCTAGCAAAATTTTTGGCAATACGCTCATTAAAAGTTCAATTTTTACAGCAAAGTTACAAGGGCATTTAAGTAGCATTTTATGTAGGCCCTTGCAAAAATAAAAATTGTCCTTTTGAATGCAAGTCAAGAAACTGTACTGAGAATGTACAATCTATATGCAATATTCAGTTCAGCTTAACACATGTTTACTGAATCCTAGTAAGGAACTAAGAACTAACTCTCTGGCAAAAAATTCACAATTGAGACACTGAAGCCATGCTCGTCCTTGAAAAGACTACAATCTCATGAGTAAGAGACAAAATCAGTTAATGACAGGAAAGGTCACATAACATATGACAAGTTGGTGAAGCAGAGCATGTCATGGGAGCATCTAAACCTAGACCGGGCTCTGAGATAAGGCAATACTGGAGTTGAGTTTTAAAAGAGTAAGTGAATCAGACAAGTAAGTAAGGCAAAGGCAGTTCTAGACAGAAGTAATCAATAATTACATGAGCCAAAGAAAAAAAAAGATGTGAATCAGCAGTGTATTGTGGAGGACAAAATAATTTGGGCAAAGCAATCAGTACCAACCACAATAGTGTGATTTTCCAAAAAGCTTAATTTTCATGTATGGGAGATCAGATTCTTTAGAACAAGTGATGATGAAATTGAAGTAAAATTAGATCATATGTGTATATGGCAAGTTGCACTGGTGGCATTTTGTAAAGAAGTGGCATACTTCATTTATTCACCCTAAATTAATTAAATATCTACTATGTTTCTGACATATGCTAGCTTCTGAGGAAAGATCAATGCGTAGCCAATTATTGCTATCTGTAAAAGAAGCAAAGCTATGAAGCAAATGATGAAAACAAAAATGCCAAGTCTTGAGTCAACAGTGATAATAACCATCATCCATGAAAACAGAATTAATATTGAATGAGCCTTATGTGGCGAGCACACTTCATGTGTTTGCCATGTACGATGTCTTTTAGCACTCACACAAAAGGGTCATATAGTATTATTAGATAGCTATTATTTAATCCTTTTACAGATGAAGAAATTAAGATTTAAAGCCATTAGATAATTATCCTAAGTTCAAACAGCTGGTAATTAGCAGACATAGGTTTCAAAACTAAATTGCTCAAAACCTATTCCTTACTCCTAATTATGAAGCATCTTGGTAAAACTCTGGTGAAAACAATTCACCTGTGAGAAGATGAGAAATTAATATGTGAATTAGGTCTTCTGGATGAATAGCCACTTATCAGACAGATAAAAGGATAAGTCTAAAACACACAACACATATCTATTTGACGGGTGTGCTGTAATTACTGTTTTAAAATTGTAGTGTGTAATGTTTATGTATACATAAACATATATTGTTTGTGAATAAACATATATATGTGTATATATGTATGTCCAAAAGCACATATATTTGTACATATATGTGTGTGTGTATACATATATATAGCTTAGCTTTTGACTTTTTTTTTTTTTTTTTTGAGACAGAGTCTCACTCTATTGCCCAAGATAGAATGCCATGGTGCAATCTGGGCTCCTTGCAACCTCCACCTCCCGAGTTCAAGTGATTTTCCTGCTTCAGCCTCCTGAGTAGCTTCTACAGGTGCCTGCCACTACACCTGGCTGATTTTTGTATCTTTAGTAGAGATGAGGTTTCACCATGTTAGCCAGGCTGCTCTCGAACTCCTGGCCTCAGGTGATCCGCCTGCCTTGGCCTCCGAAAGTGCTGGGATTACAGGCATGAGCTACTGCACCCAGCCTTGACTTAGTTTTTGATTATGCTAAGTTAGACATATGTATACACACACTTATGTACATATGCATTTATAAAATCAGTCACTGAAATTTTTGAGGTTCCATTATCTCTCCAGAGACCTTGGGAGATTCAAATTTTTCCATGTAAACATCAGCTGAAACAACATGTGGTCTACTTTTTTAATTAATGTTTTTTCACTGTTACAGATTCAGGGAGTGCAAGTGGAGTTTTGTTACAGGGTTATATCGTGTAATGGGGAAGCCTGGACTTTTAGTGTAACCAACACCTGAATTGTGTACACTGCTCCCATTAGGTAATTTTTTCTCCCTCTTTCCTCCCATGCTCCCACCTTTCTGAGTCTCCCATGTCTGTTACTCCTCTCTCTCTGTCCATGTGTACACATTATTTAGCGCCCACATATAAGTGAGAACATGTGATATTTGACTTTCTGTTTCTGAGTTATTTCACTTAAGATAATGGCCTACAGTTCCCTCCACGGTGCTGCAGAAGACATAATTTCATTCTCTTGTGGCTGAATAGTATTCTACGGTATGTATATACACCACATTTTCTTTATCCAATCATCCTTTGATGAATATTTAGCATGATTCCATATATTTACTATTGAGAACAGTAACACAATAAACATACGAATGGAGGTATTTTTGACACAATGATTTAGTTTTGTGGGGATAGATACCCAGTAATGGGATTGCTGGATCAAATGGTAATTCTAATTTTGGTTATTTGAAAAAATCTCGATACTGTTTTCAATAGGGGTTGTATTAATATATATTCTCACCAATAATGTATGTGTTCCCTTTTCTCCACATCTTTGCCCACTTCTGTAATTTTTTGACTTAAATAATAATAGACATGTGAACTATTTTTAATACTAGAGATGTGGCCTACTTAAAAACTTCAGAACTTACAGTATTTCCATAAAATTCACAAATGCTCAAAATTATATGGCCTATTTTATAATGCCTTTTCTTTTTTTTGTGTTAAAATTAGAACTTAATATGTTAATCCTAATGGTCAAATAAATTTAAAAATTCATTATTGAAATAAGTTATAAGTTCCTACTAGGTAAAAACAAAGATGTTTCTTCATTTGGACAAATATCATAAGTTACCCTTTGAAACTGCATAAATGGAAGCACAACATATTTACCAGCCTAGAGAAAAATGTCACCACTTTTGTTCTAAGGCAACTCTGGAAAATCAACATTGAAGATATCCACCAAACAGTCATTACCATATAGATATGTCACAACACAAATTACCTTGTATGAAATAAAATTACAGATTAAAAAAAGAAAACAAAAACCTATTGGGCAATGGAGCAGGTTAAAATTTTTGTCCCTGTATTTCTCAATTTGTGTCCTATCAACAACATAGACAGCAGTCTAGCTGCCAACCAGACAGCAAGCTCAGGAAAAGCAACATGCGCTAGGATAAAAAAATGAGAGCCAAAGGCATTGTCAGTTTGAGTGGATTGGGAAACCTGGGGGTCAAAGGGGAGCAAGGGGCTCACAATTCTGTCAAGCAAGCAAGAACTCAGTTGGAAGAGAGGTATGGGAATGCCAGTGCCTGTGATGAGCTGACACAGAAAATCAGGCTGTTACATTCCTTAGAGACCGAAGTCAATCTCAGATTAAGAATGATATAGGACCATTGAGTGTTTAATAAGTCAGAAAAAAAGGGCAGATTCTGACAATTTCATATGGCTTTGAGACAAACATATGTTCAGTGACACAAGAAATTATTTCATATATAAAATGCATACCCCATGGCCATATTGATCAATTTTTCCCTATCAGCTCCCTCTCAACATCAGCTGAAGTAGAATTAATCGAAAATGATCTCAGTGTATCTTAACATCAACTCGGTTGATAAGGATAATTTCAAAAGGACATTCAAAATCCAGAGTTTAACAATTTCATACCATGTATCAGAACCTGATGCTTAGACTTGGAAATGAAGTAATAGTCTTGGGTAAGCTTAACCCCCAGAAAGGATTCCTGTAACTGCAGCAGAATTAGAATAATAAAGCTTTTCATCAACTTGCTGAAAGCCAGAGTTGTCACTAAACTATCTTCATGGGATGTAGCTTTCATTCCTTACATTGATTTGGCACCCGGACCAAACCCCTATTCATTCCACATCCACAACTGGTCTCAGTTCTCAATTTGCATGGCACTCTCCAGGCCACTGGCCACATTTGCCAGGATATTATGTTTCCTCTCCAGGACTGCTTCCCAACTCTGTCCCACGAAAGGCTTGTTTGTCAAATACAGAATTTATCCACAAAACCAAAGTCTAAATACTAAAGATTATTTACAAAAATTATTTTACTCTAATTTTATGGGTTAAAAAAAGTTTCTGATTTTTTTCTATTCATAAATCCTGCCTTTATTTCCACAAAATAAACAGTGATTTAGGAACCTCCATCAGTTTATAAAGCTCTTAAATGTGCCTCAAAAATCTACTGATTGTAGTAAGTACTGAAATAACAGTAGTCTAAGTACTATAGGCTTAACCTTCTCATTATAGTACTTAGGAAACAGATACCTGCCAGTCATCTTGACATACTGTACACTGTAATGAATCATATTAGTATTCATTTGGGATTAAGCATATGCATATTAGTAAACATAAATATTAACTGCAGTAATACAACTAAAAACAAAATCAAGGAATGATCAGAAGAGATTATAAATAATAATGTAGACCTATTCTCCCCTACTAGAAAGCCTCAAACAAAATTGCATAGAAAAATAGTGTCAGAGTAACAAATAAATAAAAACAAAAAAGACTAGTCTAAAAAGAGTGAAGGTAAGCAGTATATGATCAGTCAGAATGGAGATAAATAAAGTAAACATACATTGTTCCATGGACACCTTATATAAGATAAAACCTGAAGGCTTAAGGATGAGTATTGATCACCATGGATGGGTGACATGGGGCAAAAATACGGGGAATTTCTTACAAGCAAGAGATTTGCAAAATGGCTAATACATTTGCATTTACAATCCCAGTTTTTTTCTAAATTAGTGCTATTCAAGAACACTGTTGCACCCTACTCTAAGGTATGTCTGTTACTCATTCTGAGACAAAATATGTGAAGTAAAAATGCATGATATCCTGCTAGGGAAAGGGGAGATATACACCCCAGCTATCTCCAGTAAGTCCTCAGTGAAGACTTTCCTGTAATTCTCTCAGAATTTTCTACTATCACAATTTATAATTATTTCAAATGTACATTCTATAGCCCAACAAGTGTTATATTTAAGAACTCATGTAAAGAATAACAGAGTTATGAAAATTCAATATTAATGAGCAGGGCTAATCATGGAGTGGATCTCCATTTTGTGATTATCTAAATGAACTATTTGTATGATCCTGAAAGAGAAGTAAAATACACTCTTTCAACTCCATATGTGATAAACCAATGTGAATAACTCATGTATTTCTCACAGTTAAATAATGACATATTAAACTCATCTGAGACAGAGCATGTATAACCAGGCTACTTTAAGAATTTATGAACAAATATACCCCCCCAATATGTATATGTATATATATACTGATACAAGTTATGTAATAATAAAATATGTCAAGGTAATATTTAATCTATTTGTGTGTGTAAATACACAAAAACAACTATTTTCTTTTAACATATTTGTGTGTGTTTCCAGTAGGTTAAATACTTATTTCTTTTAAATTAAAGAAAATTGGTTCTGTAGTCTCATTCCAGAGATGACCATTCTAAACACAAAAATATCATCCAACATATATCACTCTGTCTCATATGCTAAAAGAGTAACCCTCTGAGTGCCAGCGTGGACTTTTCAGATGTATGCACAAAAGTTTATACTGAATTAAAGAAAATACAGATCAAAGTGGAGTGTTTTGACTATAGTAACTTAAGACCATCTCCAATGTGAATGACTAGTGTGTTCCCTTTGGCAAAGAGAAACACTGGTGCATGTCGTGTACATTGGGTTGATTCTTTCCATAAAGCAGACTGCTCTGATAATCTTTGCTTAATATAAAACTGCCTCACATCTTCAAAAGAGTCTGTAATAAAGGGTCATGACATAACAGATTCGGGCAGGGAGGTTCACTCCAGCATGTTCTCTAAAGCACTAAGGTGCTTTAGGGAAAATAAGTGTTTAGTTTAAAGGTAACACGGATAAAGATTAACCCCACAACTTGAAAATTAGCTAACTTGTGAATAAAGCACAAGTACTTGACAAAGGCATCAGAGCTTCATTAAGAAGTAATTGCAGGTTAAGGTCAGAGCTAAGCCATGCATCCTGGGTCATTGCTTTGCATAATGCTGAATGCACAGTCATCTCAACAAATCCAATGGTGTTGACCTGTCTTTTGTATAAGGAACTAAACAGTCACAGCATCAAATAGCTTTAACTAGCACTTACTTGTTTATTCAAAAAATAATGAATAGGAGAACATTTCTAACACTCAAAGTATTGGCTGACACATACACACGCACACACCTCTAACTTAGTATATCTACCATTGTATTTAACTCAAATATGGACATCATTTGTTTCTTAAAGAGATTTGAAACAATGTATGGACAAAACATGTCAAATAATGATGCAGTGAAGTTGTATTAATTGTTGTTGCTTCTGTCAATAAAAAAGTCTGACCATTAGCATCTTACTGCCAAATTAAATGAAATAAAATTGGGTAAGTGTCCTCCCAGAGACAATATTTTAAGGAGAAAAGAAAAAAAAAACATTATTAGGAGGGGTTTTGATGTCAACAATAATAAAATTCAGTAGGCAAAAGAGCCAATGTTATTAAATCCAATATATGCCTTCATTGATGATGAAAGATAGATGACTACTCTCATCTACTGTAGAAACAGTAGAACTTGTGGGAATGGTAAGAAGTAACTAATGGCAATTTATTCAGGACTTCCCAGGTGTTACCTATGCTAAATGACTTCTATGCTTTGTCTCATAGACTTCCTATTCTTTTGTTTTATTTTGGTTTAGGCCATATGATTTCCTATGAGAAATGATAACTTATCATCTGGGCCACACACAGTCTCAATTTGCTAACATCTTTAAAAATGTTTGACCAAAAAAAAAAAATCTATAAGACCAACAAAAGCAACTAAGTAAGCAACTCATCTTTCTGAAAAAAAAAATTGCATTTTGCAAAATAACAAATTTTGTAAAATAATTAAATATTTTAGCAAAACTTCATAAGGAGTAGCACAATTCAAGTTATAAGTTAATCAATAAAATATAGTATAAAAATTGTAGCAGATTTATACGATTGATCAAATGATTATGTATTGCTTTTGGCAAAATAAACAAATTACCTTAAAACATAAATGTCTTGAATATTTCTTAATTGTATTGCTTTGACTTATTTGATCTTCCTCTCTGTATCATTAGAATTTCTAATTAAGTTTGGTTTTTTGTTTGTTTATTTGTTTGTTTAATGGAGAAGAGGTCTCATGTTGCCCAGGCTAGTGTTGAACTCCTAGCTTCAAACAATCCTCCACCTCAAAGTACATGGTATTATAGGCGTGAGCCACTGAACCTGGCCTACTTAGGATATTATAGAAATGAAGTGTTTTACATCTTTGTTACTATCATTGTGATCGAAATCTAGGAAGTATAAACTTAAGAGATGTGTGTAATTCTTCCTTGTCTCTGCCATAGCTGATTTTTCCTGCATCTGCTTTGGCAATAATTCCTCTCCCAGGAAACATGGTTTCTTCCTTGCAGTTATTGGGTTAAATATTTTTTCTTTGCTGTTCTGAGCTGCAAGACCACATAGCCCAGAGGCAGACAACAAGAAAGTTAGAGTAAACAAAGAAAAGTAATAAGAAAGAAATAATAGAAATACAAAAGAATAAAGTCTACTTTAGCGAAAGGTAACTGAATGAGATTGTTAGTTTCACATGCTGAGACTTCTCATGTTTCACTTAGCTATAGACTATTTCATAGTGTGTATGTGTACATGTGTTTGTGCATATATACGTTTGTGTGTGTATATATATTTAAAATGTCCATATCTTAAATATGACCAATGAAAACAACTAAGGAATGAGAGACTAAAGAAAATAAGATTGATAAACAGCTTCATTTTCTGCCAAGGTGTTCATGTTCCCTTCAGAGATATATTTGGCCTTTTGGATAGAATGTAGGTTTTAGAAAGTAGTAATAGCTTCCTGAAACTGAGAATGTTTAACTTTTCTTAACTTGATTACAGCTTAAACCTGAGGAAAGGTGTTCAACTCAACGGATATCTTTTTGAGATTAAGATAGTGTCATCAAAAATAAAAAATAAATGCCTCAGAGCTGAGTGCCCTTGTCATCACTACTTAATAGTTAGGGCTACCCGAAATCCAACATCATGCCAGTTTACTTACTTTCTGATCTGAGAACTGATCTGTTGTCTACACGCAAAGCCAACTCCAGAAGAGTTTCAGAGTAAGCATGTCAGAGCCAAGCACAAGGGTCAAGTATTAGGTATAAAAAAGAATTATGAACATTTTTATAGTTTTGTATATTTGCTCCTAAGTGTACACTTCCAGATAATTTGAAACGATGATGTTGGCACTGCTCTTAATCAAGTTTCAAGTTCAGGAAGCGATTTTCAACTCCCCAGAAAGACAGGATGTCCTGCCACTGTGGTTGCAGAGCAGCCTGCACTTCATCTCACCTGCCACCTTATCTATTTCTCCAACACCGTAACAGCCTCAAGGATAGAGCTTTCCACACAGTACTCACGCAACATCTGCTACAGTCCCTGGAACGTAAGTGGAGATCAATACTTGCACACTGAATAATCCAGACAAGGAAGACTGGTAAATAATAAAAAGCAGATTTTGAGTCTAAAGGAATGCATTGCTCAAAGCCAAGTAGCATGAGGTAAAGGAAGCTGCCATTAAACATTTCTCTTCTGCTATGAGACCTCATTTTAGCAATTACTCTTTTAATGTATGCAGTTAAGTCTCAATGATAAAGTTAATAAAATACAAAATAAAAATGGAAAGATAAATTAGCCGGGAGCAGTGGCAGATGCCTGTAATCCCAGCTACTTGGGAGGCTGAGGCAGGAGAATCACTTGAACCTGGGAGGCAGAGGTTACTATGGGCCAAGATCGTGCCACTGCACTCTAGCCTGGGCGACAAAGAGAGACCCCATCTCAAAAAAAAAAAAAAAAAAACCACACACACACAAGGAGAGATAATGTAAAGTATCCTTAGAGATGTGAATTGTGATTCTAGCTTTGATACTATCTAGCTTTAAAGCTTTTATCAAGATTATTCAATTGGCCCAAGACTTCGTTTTCATATCTTAGACAATGGGCTTAGATTAGTAGATCTTTCAGCTCCAAAATGCTATCATCCTCTATCTAATATCTGTACATCAGCTAATAGATTCATTTAAGAAAACTAACTAGGACTCTGTCTCTACTATGCACTTTTTGCCAATCTATTGTTTTATAACTAGGCAATAGTATGCTTACTGGTTTCCCTGCACCCAATTTGATTGCCTATAAGTTCATTCTCTCTACTACACTGAGTGATCTTTAACCAGGAACACAAATCTGATCTTGGCATACCCCTGAAAAAAAAAAATTATCCAAAGGATTTCCATGAATTCCAAATTCAATTCCATTCCAAACTCTTTAGCATAGCTTTCTGCAATCTACTTCTTGCATGCCTACCATAACATACTCTGATTTTGTACTCTGCTGTAGTCTCACTGAGTTTCCCTCTGTGGCATCACAGGGATATGCTCTCTTGCCTTTGAAAAGTGGTGTTCTTTAGAACAACCTTCCCATCTACTTGTGATGCAACTAACTTCTACTATGTATTGCTCAGTGGACGCAAAACACTTAGCAGAGAGCCTTAAACACAATAGGCACTCCAATATTTGACTAAACGATTTTAAAATCACTCAAGCCAGGAGAAAGATTTTTTTTTTTTTTTTGGTGCAGTAAGCACCTTTTAAAAACCTGCAAGACATTACCTTGGTTTATAAATGGTTCACAATACAGGGTGCCTATTGCACTGAAGTAAAACTGAAGCTCGGAAAGCACTAATTGCCAAGACTGTTGGAGGAAAACAAATACTCTTCTGTAACTGTACACAAGTTACTCTGCAAAAAGCAAAGCCAGGCTAACTGAAGAGACAGCTGCAAAACACACAATGATATAATGTGTTTGCCGATCTGCAAAATCATTTGAAAGTTGCTGCTTCAACAGCTGGTATCTGGGAAGTGTAAGCATCGTTTGGTCTAGTTAAAATTACACAAAGCAGGAATGTTTATTATGCACACAAAAAAGAGATTCGGATGTTGAAGTTACAGCACTTTTAAAAGTCTGGAACAGTCAACGAAAGACTTGTTGACAGTAGGAAAAATCTCCAATACAGTCATATTGGTTTATTCATGTTCTGTTTCTAGTTCTATTAAGTCTTATGATAACATCTCTGAAGAATATTAAAGCCGATAGAACCCTCAGCCTGGCTGAAGTCACATCATACTCTGAGCCTAGCCTGTGTCTAGATTGGACAAATAGTAGGCACATGCTTAATCTTAGCATTATTATTTAACATGGCTTAGCATTTACAGAACACTAAATAATTATACACTTACAGTACCAGACATCAATAAATAGAGGAGTAAACTGAGCTAAATGGCATAATGAAATGGTTGCCCACAACCCATCTCCTGCCAAAAATGTTTCTCTAATCCCACTACGATGCCTAAATTTTCCACATTACTCATTCCTTTGGTTTAATAAAACTCTTCTCAGTTGTCTTCTGTAGAACAGATATGTCAATAGCTTGACTTTGGAAGAGAAAAAAGCAAATAGACATGTTTTTATTGTCAAATAAATATGGGGAAAATTGCTTTGAGCAAAATCAAATGTTTTTTCTACTGCAGTACTTCTCAGAGCTTTGAGGAAGGAACCTAGTCGGCAGTTTCTCACATGTACCTGGACTCTGTGAACTGAACTCTTTTCATGAAACTCTTTTTCAGAGAATAGTAATTAATATTTGAAAGTCATATTAGAAAATGCTAATTCATGGTGCTATTGATTGTTTAAAAAACTGGTTTCCTGAGGCATCTAGTACATTATCTCACACTAACATATTTACCAAACTAATAAATCCAGGTAGCAGCCCAGTCACCTGACGAGGGAAGCAGCACTTTCTTGTCCTCATAGTCCATAAGGAAATAGGTGTATGTGTATAAAACAGATTCACATACACGTATTCACATGTATATGTGTGTATAAAACATACTCCCATAAGAAAGCCTCCCTGAAGTGAGAAGTTGCTCCTCCTCTTTTCAGAATCTTCATACTCATTTTTGGTTTCAACTTTTAATTTAGATTCCAGGGACACATACGCAGGTAGTTACAAGGATAGATTGTATGATGGTGAAGTTGGGATACAGTTGAACCCATCACCCAGGTGGTGAGCACAGGACCCAAAGGGTAGTTTTTCAATCCTTGCACCACTCCCTGCTTCCCCCTCTTCTAGTTCCCAGTGTCTACTATTCCCATCTTTATGACTCTGTGTATGCAATGTTTATCTCCCTCTTACAAGCGAGAACATGTGGTATTTGATTTTCTGTTTCTGTGTTCAATTGCTTAGAATAACGGCCTCCAACTGCATCCATGTTACTGCAAAGGACATGATTTCATTCTTTTTTATGGCTGCATAATATTCTATGGTATGTATGTGCCACATTTTCTTTATCCAATCCATCACTGATGGGCACCAATGTTGATTCTATATCTTCAGGACTATGAATAATGCTGTGATGAACAGACACATGCATGTGTCTTTCTGGTAAACAAATTATTTTCCTTTGGGTATATACAAAGTAATGGCATTGCTGGGTCAAATGGTAGTTCTATTTTTAGTTCTCTGAGGAATCACCAAACTGCTTTCCACTGTGGCTGAACTAATTTACATTCCCACCAACTGAAGCTGCACTGCACACCTAAAACCATCTGATCTTCGACAAAGTCTACAGAAATAAGTAATAAAGGAAAAAATTCCCTTCTCAATAAATGGTCCTGAGATAACTGGCTAACCATATGCAGAAGAAAAAAAATAAATTATTACCTATTACCATATACAAAAGTTAACTCAAGATGAATTAAAGACTTAAATGTAAGACCTAAAACTATAAAAATTATAGAAGAAAATCTGGGAAATATCCTTTTGGACATTGGCCTTGGCAAAGAATCTATGACTAAGTCCTCAAAATCAATTGCAACAAAAATAAAAATTGGCAAGTAGGACCTAACTAAACTAAACAGCCTCTGCACAGCAAAAGAAACTATATACAAAGTAAACAGACAAGTTACAGAACAGGAGAAAACACTCACTAGTCATGTATCCAACAGAAGTCTAATATCTGGAATTTATAAGAAACTTCAATCAAAAACCAAAATGCAACCCCATTAAAAATGGGCGAAGGACATGAACAGACATTTCTCAACAGAATACATTAAAGTGGTCAACAAACAGGAAAAAATACTTAACATCACTAATCAGCGAAATGCAAATCAAAACCAAAATGAATGCCATTTCACACCAGTCAGAATGGCTGCTATTAAAGTCTTCTTACTCATGTATCACTGCTCCCCAGGGGAGGAGCTGTCACTATCAGACAGAACAGGCAGACCGACGAAACTGAGTCGCTTCCTTACTTTTATGACCTGTTTAGCCAGTTCGGGTTTTTGTTACTACTGCCAGGAACAAACCTAAAGTTTTCATCCAGAGGCCATTTCCCTGAGCCTCAGAATCCCCATTTCTAAAATGAGGGTGGTAACATCTGCTTTAGTGGTTGTTTTGCTATTAGAGTTGGGACTAAAATGTTTTGTTAAGTGCTGGCCTTGTCAAAAGGCTCCATAATTTTTTTTTTTTTTTCTGTTACTATCATAGAATTCATCACAACTGCATGCAAGGTCTGTATAATCCATGTAGTATCTATTGCTCTTGTCAGCAGCAAGAGGCTAGAGGCTTCATCTTTTTCCTTCTTCCTGTGAATACTAAAGACGAAGTCTGACACATGGCCTGTTCTTTGTGCATATTTAGAGAATAAATTCTCTAGACAAAGGTAAATTACTTTCTTTGCTACTTGTGTTTTTATATCTCGTCTAAACTAGAAGCAATCACTTAGCCTTTTGAAGTGGCTCCAGTTTTTGCAGAGCTGCATAGCAGAAATAGACAGAAAAAGTTTAATAGATTTTTAACTGTAGAAGACAATTTCACTGATTAGTAAAATTTGTATTTCTTCATAAGTAGCCTAAAATCAGGTCAAATCACGACAACTGAAGAAAATTCATAGAATGCGAGGGGGAGTCTCTTCTGCTTAAACTCGTCCATCGCCACAGAAATTTGTCATTTAGGTATTCATTTGATAATAAAATTTCCCTATGATCTTTATTCTTAACTTAGAGAACTTCCTCACAACTGAGTATGAGTTACTTTAACATAAAAATTAGGTAGACCTCTATTATTAGGTAAACCTCTCCATGTAGGGAAAGAATTTTGATTGAATAGATAGGAGAACAGGAAATTTAACCAGAAAAACCATGATGAAATATATTGGACAGCATAAAATATTTTGTGTTTGGACAGGGAAAATTAGGCAGATCATAGAGAGGGTCAAAAAGAGACGTGAGAGGTCAAAGCTGAAATTCCAACTTAATAGGTTTGTGTGCATGTGTCCATGTGTGTGTCTGGGTGTGTGGGTGTACGTGTGGATCTTTTAATTTGTCTGAGGTAGAAAAATTCTACCTCACTAGATGGATGAAGCTGTAAGTAGGATATGGTAGTAGCATATCACCCTTAGTTCTGATCAATTTAGCTCAGTTCAATATGACACACTCAGCATCTCCCTCTCCAATCAGTTCATACTGACATAAGGAATGGAGGCAAATCGTAGAAAAGATAAAAGAGAAGCATGTATGCCATTACCTAACATCTTCCCATCTCAGTAGCACTTTCACTTGCATAAAGCTCATCTCCAGTGGAGATGTGAGAAGTGCTAAGCATCTATTGAAATTATACACTGTCAACAACTTGGGAAAAAATAAGGATGGAGAGGGAAAAACATAGTAAGACTAGACACAAGCCAACACTCTTCCTTGTACTTAAAACCCACGCATTCTTGCAGAAAACATGATCTTCGGCACTGCAGTTGAATTCTTGTCACTTTTCAGTTGTCTTTATGCTGGTAAGCGGATCCTACTCCCCACCTTCTACACCTTCTTTATATCATCTCTTCCTTGGTTAGTTACCATACAGAGCTGACTGCTTTCTAAATTTGAGTTGGCTATATACTCCTTTATGCCTTTATTTCTATGCAAAATAAGCATTAACTCCAAAAGACATATTTGTTGTAGTAGTTGTTGTTGTTTAGTTTTTTCCTCAACGTTTGTAAAAGGAATTTTTCCCATTAGGCAGTCAAACAAGAGAAAGACATTTTCTTCTTCCTGTCCTTGATGAAAACAGTATTTCTAAAACCATGCCAATATGGAAGCCATGTGTGGCTATTTCACCTTAATTTAGTTAAAAATTGATGAAATCCCAAATTCAGTAATTCAGTCACACTAGCCACACTTCCAGTGCTCATTAGCCACATGTTCATATTAAACAGAAATAAAATACTTACTCATCACAGAAAATGCTATTGGACAGTGCTCTTCTAGAATTCAAAAATATCCCCATTACGTACAGAAATATGAAAAGCAAGTAAAGCTATGCAGAATCCAATTTTGGATTCTCAAAATAATGAAACACATTAAAATAATACAACTGTCTCTGACATAGACTTTCCTGGAAAAGTAGAGGCAAGTAGGTCCACTGGAAGTATTTAGACCAAAGCTGTGCAATTAAAAGAGAAAATACTCAATAAGAAGCTGAATTAGATGACTTTAAAATTCCCAGGGAGTTTAATCAGCAAATTGAAAATATGTTCAATTCCATAAAGCCATGATTTTCCGATTCTTAATTTGCAGATATTTTTCATTTTGTGACAAACTAGAGAAGATTTTATTTTATGTTTCTAGGTCATAGAAAATTGCTTAACTTAAAATTCAGCAGCCTTTGTGGCTTAAAAGGTTTTTTTGTTTGTTTGTTTGTTTTTTGAGACGGAGTCTCGCTCTGTCGCCCAGGCTGGAGTGCAGTGGCCGGATCTCAGCTCACTGCAAGCTCCGCCTCCCGGGTTCACGCCATTCTCCTGCCTCAGCCTCCCGAGTAGCTGGGACTACAGGCGCCCACCCCCTCGCCCGGCTAAAAAGTTTTAATTAATTAAATAATGTAGGCTAGGTATGGGTGCTCATGTCTGTAATTCTAGCACTTTGTGAGGCTGAGGCAGGAGGATCCCTTGAGGCCAGGATTTCAAGACCAGCATGGAAAATATAGCAAGACTCCGTCTCTAAGAAAATAAATAAATAATGAAAATGCATTATGAATCTGTGGTTGAGTTCTCATCCAATGTAAAATCATCTTGATAAATAGCATCTTAAGAATGCACAGATATTAATTTAACACAAAATTTAGAACCCTGCGTCACGTAGTACCCTCATCCTAAGACATAAAAACACTACTTTTCAAAGAAAGACACTATATGTGTGACAGGAAATGAGAGACGTCCTCATTCTATAATGCCCTAATGTTTTCCTTCTTCAAATGAGGATTTTTTTAACTTCAACTTTTCCTGAGGAAGTAGCAATTCTGAATTTGCAAAATCATTGCTCTTGAGGACACATAAAGCCTTCACTCTCTTACTGCTCCACTGGAGAAGAAGGGGCTGGGAACACGTGCAGAGCGGGAGGTGGAGTCATTTTTTAAGAAAGGATTTCCACATAACTTGAGGATAACATGAGCTCTTGAAAAGAAATAGTCTACTTGACAAAGAATCATTTTTGTTTCCTCTTGTTGGACTCATTTCCTCTTCCGTTTATGTCTAGACACAATTAGTAGGTCCTAGTTTAAGGCTTCACCTACTGAGAAGTGATGTGAAAAATCTGACCTGTCTCTAAAGGAATCATCAAATGGTTCCATGTCATTTTATTTTATTTTATTTTATTTTAGACAGAGTCTCACTCTGTAGCCCAGGCTTGAGTGAAGTGGTATGATCTCAGCTCACTGCAACCTCTGCCACCCAGATTCCAGCGATTCTCCTGCTTCAGCCTCCCAGGTAGCTGAGATAACAGGCATTCACCACCACACTTGGCTAATTTTTGTATTTTTAGTATAGATGGGATTTCACCATGTTGGCCAGGCTGGTCTCAAACTTCTGACCTCAGGTGATCAGCCCACCTCAGCCTCCCAAAGTCCAAGGATTACAGGTGTGAGCCACTGCACCCAGCCGATTCTGAGTTTTTAAATCTGTGCATTGTGTTTGACTGCGTTGACCAAAGATACGCTTTTAGAGTAGTTTGTTTTTCTAAAAACCTTTCAGATTTTGCAATGGCTGGAGTCTCATTTATTTTCTTAATAGGATTAGGAGGATGATCCAAAGTAGGACTGGATAGTTGCTATGAACTGAGGAACATGGAGGTCTCTCTTGTTTCTAAATACCCATTTCCTTTTTTCTTCCTCTCCCAAAAAATAACTAGCACGTCTGCTTCCTCTCTATGAGCATTATTTCTTTGGGATAAAATTCGGAAGTCTTCAGGAACTGCAAATATGTTAATCAAGACACTCAGTAGCACCTCAGTTTAAATTAGTAATAAAAATAAGCTCCCACCGTGTGGAATGACTGAAGTAGACAAGAATAAACAGTAATAAAATTGTGATTTATGAGAGTAGATTCAGAAAGTGTCCAGAGCCTGACCTACAGTCAGCAGGGTGGTCCTAGGTAGAACATTCTGTGTCAAAATGGCAAAAGGCATTGACAAGAGAAATTGACAGAGAGTTAGGTTAGCAGAGTAAACAGGTAGTCTGTAACCTTCTCAAGCACTGTGCCTGCTTAGGGAAATAATAGTCTTATAAAGTCTTATTCTTCTGCATAATAAATAGTCCTTTCCACCAAAGACACCAAAGAGTATATACCAGAGTTTTCCTGAACGGAGCTTCCTTTGTTGGTACTTAATCAACCTTCATTTTTAATCTGCATATATAAAAGATTAAATGCTAGCTACTTAATGGCTTTGGTGGAAAAAAAAAATTAGCTGAATGTTTAATCTCACCACAGAGTTCCTTGTACATGTATCTCAAAATCCAAGAATTACAGCAGAGATTGGCAGTAGTAATGGTTATCTGAAACTCTGCTTTCTACAACAAATGATCTCTCTCAATGTTTCATTCTTCAAATACAGCACTGCTCTGGATGGAAAGAACGCCCGACCGAACCATCTGTCAGAGAAGATAGAGTTCAGCTGGAAAAGGCAGTTTGTTTTGCTGCACTCTTAAATTTTCTTGCTTCAAGCTAGATGAAGTGTGGGGGAACAAATGCAACATCAGATGCAACAACTGATGCACAGAAATAGTGATGGAGCCCAGGGCTGGTGTCCTTTCTGTCTAAGCTAAGTTTGGAATACAGTCATTCTACTCTGCAGATATTTTATATACTTCCTGTTGGTTAAAGGTCCGAGATCCAGGAGGCTGTCCTCTGGCCTATTTTAAAACACTGTGGGTGTTATGACAATGTTTCATCTCAAAAGTTTCAAGCTTTTGATATATTATTCGACATGTGCTCCAACTCAGACCTGCAACCTGTCAATTACGTCTTATGAAATCCAGATATTTTTAATCATCCTATCAAAACAGTGAAGAAAAAGCAAATCATAATACAATGACTATCTTTTTAAAATCATCATCTCTTCAGTCTTGATACATGCTATAAACAAAAAGATAATGAATAAAAGAAAAACTAATGTAACATTTTAGTCTAATCCTAAATGAATCCAGATTTCTTCTCCAACTCTTTTGGTAAGTAGGTATGTTATTTTAAAAAAGATAGAGCTACATTGTTCTCTGCAGACAAAATGGGCCTCCCAGGAATTTGTTACATTCAAACCAAGAACTAGTAGTTTAAATAAGGTAATGAAAAATCCCTTAGTGTAGAAGGTTTGAAAAAGTCAGATGATAACAACTTAATAGTTATTTGAAATATATTTCATGCCCAGTGCTTAAAAGCCAATAGGCGCCAAAAGAAATAACAGAATTCACCTGACAATGTTAGTCTCTGCACTACATATACGAAAACCTCCATACAAATATACAACAGATCCCAAGCAGAAAAAAATGCAAACATAGATATGCACACAAATAAATAGTTACTGTGTGGCTATTTGTTATCATATTCAAAATGGGCAAATAAGATTATCAACTCAGTTGCTTATCAAGAATTTTGTTTGTTAAAAATTTAATTAAAACTTTTCATTAAATAATAACATTTGTTAATGATATAATAAAAGTTATACCTGAAATTTAATAAGTCGTCAATAAATGTTAGCTATTATTATTACTACTACTATTATTATCTACATTATCATGATTAGCCTCTAACATGTTTTTTATAAGGACTGCAAATGTGTGGAGATGTAAAGAGAAATAAATCTAGAAGTTAGGTTCCATCTAATGTTTCAAGGATGGCAAAGGCTTCTGATTAGAAGAAAAGGTAAGAAGAGTTTTCCATCCTTTTTCATATTAAGAGCTACTTCTTGAGAGGCAATAATGACAGTAAGGACTCATTTAGAAGAGGCTTTCCTTCATTCTGTATACATTTATTAACCCCATGCCGGAGTTTGACATAGGCACTGGAAATTTAGTAATGTAAAGGAATAAGAAAAAACATCTTCTTCACTGACCTTAAGTCTGGGTGGGGTTGGTGGGCTGAGCAGAGAGAGGACACAAACAACGAAGAGCATAAATAAGTAAAAATTGACGCAATTTTAAGTAAATCCCTCTAGGGAAAGATTCGCTGGAAGTAATTTGATCAAAGTGCTTAAGAAGCTGAAGGAGTAATCCATGAAGATATCTGAGAGAAGATAATTCCAGACCAGTGAAACAGCAAAGGCAAAGACACATCTGAACTGAAGGAATTTGGAGGTGTATATACACGGTGACAGAAAGTTATATTAAAGGGTAAATATTTTTCAGATGTGTGAGCACACTACTAAACACACACATGCCAAATTCAGACAACAAACATTTTCATTGGTGGCTTCACCACAACCAAAAGTGGTGCCATAAAGCTGAGTGGTATTAGTAAGAGGGTGTTTGAGATGAATCCAGGAAAGTATCAGAGTGTTACAACCTATTATAAAAACTTTGGCTTTTACTCTGAGTGAGCTGGGGAATCACTGGAGAATTTTAAGCTGAGAGTTGCTCATTTAAATCTTAGCCTAATCATTTAGGACAGGCGTATCTATTTTAATTAGTCTTCATGCAAATATATGAATCATTTCCAAGAAAGCAAGATTAAGATGATTACTAAGTTGTGATGAGAAAGTACAGTGAATGAGAGACAGAAAGAGTTTGAGAGGCAATGCTCTAAGTCAATTAGAAAGTCTCAGTAAATCTTTCACAGTGGAAAGCACTGCTATTACAAATCAGAGTGATATAATAGCATTTATCATGGCCATAGGTAGACTACAAATTACTGAAATTGCTCTTTGGGGAGTACTACAAAAGTTGGTAATAAGATTCTGAAAATACAGAGAAATGCTAGGTAGTTTATCTAATTAAATTCTGAATCATACCAATTATAAATGTCATAGCATATTTATTTTCATAAGCATACTTCAAGACCCTAATATCCTGTTGCTTCCTCCAAAGTGGATGCAAATTGAGCCCAATTTTACAGCCAAGATTCACAGGTATCTCAAATTCTAGCTACCCAGATAAAGTTATCTGTTAGGGTTTATAGTAGGCTCTAAATGTGGTACAGAAAATCTGATATCAATGCTTAAAGAACTTGAAGATACACCCAATAAGATATCTTACCCTAAAACTTGAATTTGGAGCCAAATTACAGTGACTAAAAATGGCTGGAGTTAATTGGCTTTTTTGATTAGACCACTTCTGATGTGAAACTCTCCTAGTAACTCCTAAAGGTAAGTTTATGAGTCCATATTCCCAACTCCACTTATTCCATTCTCCTCTTTGCCTACTCCTTTGTTTCCTCAGCCCGGACTCCTTTCCTCAATATCCCATTATGAACTTCAGGCCATGTAATGTTTACCCACTACTGGACTAAACCTTATTCATCCATTTTCAAGATGCAATTGAAGTTCCAATGTTACCAATCTCTGTTAGGAAGCTCTTTTCTGATCTCCATATTTTATTCTAGTATATGGCTATATTCAAACTTATGCTTGGTGTTATGATGTTTTTTCCTCCAAACATTTCTCTGATAAGCTTCTTCAGGACAGTCAGCTTGCATACCACACCCACACATCCGTATGCTCTGACAAAGTTAGAAGTGCAGGCTGACAGCTCCAAAAGATTCATGAATGCCTTAACAACCTCCAAGAGAACATGGTCAGAGGCCTTGCCTCATTGCACTCACAGTGGTAATAAATGTAAAAGTCCAATTTTTTTTAAACAAGTAGTCTCTTTCATGGTGATAGCTACCCACTAACATGAAGGGAAATGAAATTTTGTTTGTTTGTTTGTTTGTTTTGAGACGGAGTCTCGCTCTGTTGCCCAGGCTGGAGTGCAGTGGCCGGATCTCAGCTCACTGCAAGCTCCGCCTCCCGGGTTTACGCTATTCTCCTGCCTCAGCCTCCTGAGTAGCTGGGACTACAGGTACTTGCCACCTCGCCCGGCTAGTTTTTTGTATTTTTTTTTTAGTAGAGATGGGGTTTCACCATGTTAGCCAGGATGGTCTTGATCTCCTGACCTCGTGATCCGCCCATCTCGCCCTCCCAAAGTGCTGGGATTACAGGCTTGAGCCACCGCGCCCGGCCGGGAAATGAAATTTTTTAAATGTAGGTTCAATCTTAGGTATTATGGGTCAATGCAATTAGAACAAAATCACAAATACATTCTGAAGCAGGAAGCTTTGCAATACTAATTATTTGGAGAGTATCTAAAATAAATATAGTCTTATAGTAATAATTGTAAAATGTGCTTTCAAATTTTGAAATACAAAATATGAAATATTTCATAAAATAGAGGAGAGGAATAAGTAATCCAGTAGGCCATTGTCAACATTCTTCACCCAGTTGGGAGAAGCAGGCAGATGCAAGATTCAAACGAAGCATAGGTTACTCTGTCCTGTTAAACATTTCATGTCTGAGGGAGGAATATGCTCCAGTGATCACATACTTGTAAGTTGAACTCTAATTCTTCTGCAGCAGCTGCAATTCTTCTTTTCCTAAATTTCAAATAAATTAGAAAACCACAGGGGGAAATCTCTGGAAAAATATTGCTTGGCTTGATGGATTGTCCACAATTGATAAATAAAATGAACATCTGGTCCCTGGGGAAAAAAGGACACTTCAATGAGATGTATTTTTCCCTCAACAACACTGAAAACACTTCAAATGGACATGAAATATTGATCCTGTGTATTCCTTTCAAGATGTGTTCTTTATCTCTGCTTCTGTTCCGCTAAATACTTGGTTGTCATGACAAATCCAGTTTTTCACCAAACTGGAAGTAATAAAATAAAAGATATACTGTGTATGGGGCACCAGTGTTTCCGGAAGAGAAGTAAGAGAAAAAATCTAATATCCACCGAAGAGTTGCCCTGTTGCTTTGTGGAGGGAAGAGGGTCCCAAAATACAATGCCATGGCCATTCAGGGAAGGAAGCGCATAAAGCAAAACCAAGGCAGAAGCAGCTGTTAAGAATTCTGTCAAGCCACCGAACAACCTTTTACCACTTCTAAATGAACAAAAAAGGTCCACAAGTTTGGTTCATTTTCTAAATTACGTTACAAAAAAATGTAATAATAATTTCTGGCTACATATAGCCAAAAGCATCATGTTCATCGTGTTAGAACAATCACATAAACACATTAACAGAAGCAGGCTTGAGAGTGTGAATATGCCTGCAGAACTAAATAGCTGGACAGATTTTTGAAGCACAAGCTCAAGGTAGTACTATCAAGACAAACAGTCACACTTTTAAAAAACAAAGAGCAAAACTGCTTATTTGTTTACCTTCCACAGTTGCAATCCCTATCGTGTATTCATCTCAATGGGTGTTAGGGGTGGCAGTGAGGTATGGTTATTTTATCATGTTTAAACAACATTTACTCCTAACACCTTTAAAAATAGACAACACTAAACTGTGAGAAGGGCAAAGATCACATGATCTTAAAAGAACTATCTTGAAAGCCACCCACATTGAATCAAAATTGCAATCCCTTTCCATGTCTCAGAGGTAGAAAATAGATTTCAAATTACAGAGCACCTCTCATCTTCTAATAATACTGATTCACCAATATAAGTTTGTCCAGTCAGTGATCATCACGAACGCACACTGAATGTCCAAAATATATCCCCAGATCTGCAAAAGACACTGTCCCAACTTAAATTTATCTGACAGGCAAAACCCAACTCTAGGAAATTGACCACCACGACTTCTCTCCTATGCATAATGCATCGAAGGTTTTTCATCAAATGCTCTTTTCCCAAGGGGACCCGAGATTCTATGTCTGCTGAGATCAGTGTCTAAGAATATGAAACACAGAGTAATCTGCTGGGTCCAAAACACGGCATTATTATATTAAACATCACACATAAATGTCCATTCTAGTCCTCCGCTGTGTAGATTCCACAAATGTTCACAGAACACTGTGAACTTAAAAAAATTTAGAATTAGTCAGGTACAGTTGTCTATGGATAGACTCTTACACCCGAAAAACAAAACCTTTGTACAAAACGCTCACGCAAGACTGGCCAAACCCCCTCATTTGGCAATTACCAGAAATCCAACAGGTAGAAAGGTTAAAACATCTATTAGTAACTGTCCCATCCTAGCTTTACCCTCCTTAAGCAGCCATTCCATCTTTTTGTCAGTGTAAACAAGGGCGTAGCCTTAGAAATACTTACCCAAAAGCGCGGAGGCCACTGGCAACCCGTAGCCTTACTATCAAAAATCCTTAACACGGAGAAACCCCGTCTCTGCTGGAAATGCAAAATTAGCCAGGCATGGTGGCGCATGCCTGTAATCCCAGCTACTCAGGAGGCTGAGGCAGGAGAATCGCTTGAACCTGGGAGGCAATTCCCAGGTTGAACCTGCGGTCCAAGTTGAACCTGCGGTGTGCCGAGATCATGCCATTGCACTCCAGCCTGGGCAACAAGAGCAAAGCTCCGCCTCAAAAAAAAAAAAAAAAAAAAAAAAAAAAAAATCCTTAACCCAGTAACCGGCGGATGGCTCAAATGCACTCAATCTGTAGCAGCAACGGCTTTGCTAACAGAAGAAAGTAGAAAAATAAATTTTGGAATAAACTTCATTGTGAGCACACCTCACCAGGACAGAGCTATCCTAACTCAGAAAGCAAAAAAGTAGCATACTGACTCAAAATTCTTAAAGTATGAGGCTATTTTGTTAGAAAGAGATGATTTAACATTAACCACTGATAATTTGCTTAACCCAGCAGGTTTCCTGACAGGGGATCCAAAGCTAAAGAGGCAGCACACGTGTTTAGATTTAATTAATTACCATGCAAAGGTCCGACCAGACCTAGGAGAAACTCCCTTCGGGACTGGACCACACTTATTTATAGATGGTTCCTCCAAGGTGATTGAGGGAAAAAGACACGATGGCTATTCAAGAATTGATAGAGAAACTCTATCAATTAGAGTAGAAATAGAGTTAGGAAAATTGCCTAATAATTGGTCTACTCAAACGTGTGAGCTGTTTGCACTCAGCAAGCCTTAAAGTACTTACAGAACCAGGAAGGAACCATCTTACCGATTCTAAGTATGCCTTTTGAGTGGTTCATACATTTGGAAAAATTTGCACTGAACGAGGACTTATTAATAGCAAAGACCAAGACCTGGTCGACAAGGAATTAATCACCCACGTATAAATAACCTTCAGTTGCCAAAAGGAACAGCTATTGTCCATGGCCCTGGACACCAGAAAAGGCTTTCTTTAATTAAATCCCAAACTTACAGGTTTTCAACAAAAGTGTGCTAAAAGTTAACACTGTAATATGTATTATCCTAACTTCTAATCTTGTGATCTTAGGCAGTCTAGTTCACAGACATAAAGAAAGTTTGCTTTGGAAAAGAATGGTTATCATCTTTGACATTTAAAAGGAGAATTTATGTAAAAAAGAATCTTACATTGTAAATTCTTGTCCTAAAGTAAATTAACTGGTTATTTTTAAAAAGAGATGTTTACAACAAGTCAAAAAGTTAAGGCATGTCAAAGATTGTCTGTGAAAGTGATGAAACATGTTATAAAAGGGAATTTATGCAAGAAATGTTGTATAATTTAAAAGTAATTAGGCCTCCTGAATGTAAAACTATTGAAGAAACAGTTTATGTGCAAGGTGTGTAAGGAAAGTAAAATATATTTTTGGTAAAAGGATTATAAGGAGGCATAAGAATGTGGATTTTTTCCTACATTAAAAGGTTAAATTTTTGTTTTGTTTTGTTTTAAAGATTTAAGCAAGTTTTGAAACGTTAATTGTAAAGGAAATTCTGTGTGTAAATATATTGGCTAAAGTTAAAGGGGTATCATCCAGATTTTCTGTGAACTGGACATTAAAATAAAAGCACAATGGGTTTTTCTTAAAGCACTAACCTGCTCTGTAACAAAAATTATAAAGGGTTAAAAAGAGTCTATAAAAATCTTACATTATGGTCAGACATTAAAATTGGATAAATATGTCTATAAGGTTTTATAAAAATTGAGTTTAACATTAATAGCACACTAATATAAAGGTGAAATTTAGCTTGTCTGGAATAAAAATCATACAGGAAGCATTGTCAAATATAAAATGCTGTTTGATTTTCTATGGTCTAAAAACTAATAAAAATAGGGGCTAAAGATAATTCAGAAGGAAACTGGATATTGCTGAACCAGAGAGAAATGTTATCCAAATCCCTTATGAGGGAAATCTTGTTCCAACTGCAGCAAGGGACCCACTGGGGGCCCCAAGCCATGTGTGACACAGTCCTCAGAGTTTATGGGTGCATAGAAACTTATACCCTGGCCAACAGGTTACAGACAATTGCTTAGTAAAAGATTACCCCTTGGGGGGAGGAGTCCAGACTTAACGCCATTCCAAAATATCTAGATTGATTACACAGAGATGCCTCCAATTAGTCGTCTAAAGCATTTATTAGTGATAGTAGACCACCATACTCATTGGGTAAAAGATATTTCCTTTTCAAGTACAACTGCTAATGAGGTAGTCAAGGCATTAGCTGAAAATATTATACCCAAGTTTAGATTAATAGAAAACATTGCTTCAGATAATAGGACTCATTTCACTGCACATGCCATTAAAAAATTAGCCCAGTGGCTCACGCTTGTAATCCCAGCACTTTGGGAGGCCGAGGTGGGCTGATCACGAAGTCAGGAGATCAAGACCATGGTGAAACCCCCTCTCCACTAAAAATACAAAAAAATCAGCCAGGCGTGGTGGCAGGCACCTGTAGTCCCAGCTACTGGGGAGGCTGAGGCAGGAGAATGGCATAAACCCGGGAGGCGGAGCTTGCAGTGAGCCGAGATCTAGCCACTGCCCTCCAGCCTGGGCAACAGACGAAGACTCCGTCAAAAAAGAAAGAAAGAAAGGAAAGAAAGAAAAGAGAGAAAGAAAAGAAAAGGGAAGGAAGGAAGGAAGGAAGGAAGGAAGGAAGGAAGGAAGGAAGGAAGGAAGGAAGGAAGGAAGGGAGGGAGGGAGGGAGGGAGGGAGGGAGGGAGGGAGGGAGGGAGGGAGGGAGGGAAAGAAATTAGCCCAGGTACTGGATATAATAACATGGGAACATCATACTCCCCAGCACCCACCTTCATCAGAGAAAGTAGAAAAGCCTATTACCCTGTTGAGAGTCTGAACTGTTCCCCAAAAAGACATAGGCCTATCCCTTTATGACATGCTTTATGGACTGCCTTATCTACATTCTACTACTGATCTCCCGATATTTGAAACAAAAGATCAGTTTCTCAGAAATTATATGCTAGGTTTATCTTCCACTTTCTCTTCCCTCAGAACTAAAGGTCTTTTAGCACACGTGCCACCCCTAGAGTTTCCAGTATGTCAACATCAGCCTGGGGACCATGTCCTCGTCAAAAGCTGGAGAGAAGGAAAAGCTCGAACTGCCCTGGGAAGGACCTTACCTAATGCTCCTAACTACCGAAACCACAGTCCGGACAGCAGAAAAAGGATGGACCCATAATATCCAAGTCAAGAAAGCACTGCCCCCTCCCAAGTCGTGGGCCATAGTCCCAGGGGAAAATCCTACCAAACTAAAGCTAAGAAACATTTAACTCTCTTTCATCTATTCTATTACTCCTTCTTCTTTCCTCACTCTATTGCTGATCACCTACTTCTTAACATAACCAAGTCAATTTTTCCTCAAACTATTACATCTGTCACTTGCCTTGTTATACCCTGTGGAGACTAACCAAGTGAGAGGCAACTCTCCACTTCAGAAAAGTACGCCACAGCTAGTACTTGCAGTTTCTTAAAACCATATGTTCATTTTACTAAAGGAGTTAGCCCTCCTCATGGTCAGATAAATCAATGCAATCCAGTACAGATTACCATCTCTGCACCCCAGAGTTCTTCCCCTTCATTAAGCCGTTTCTATGGTATAGGAGCAGAAGTCTCAGGGAAGGACCCCATAGGATCCTTTGAAATGTGCTTCATTGCCTCCTCACCTCCTGCACCTCCTTCTCCCTCTCCTAAGTTCTCCGCTAACCAAACCTTCTCTCATTATGTACCCAAAGATAAAACCAAAGTAGTTGCTGTAGAGGTTAAAAATCAAAAAACAAAAACAAAAACAAAAAAACTATAGCAATTGAAAGAGGATATCAGGACACAAGTGCTTGGCTGGAATGGATTAAATATTCTGTTCGCACACTAAACTAAAGTGACTGTTATGTGCGACAGGCAGGCCAGAGACCCAGATTGTCTCCTTTCCACTTGGGTGGTCCTCTCACGGACTGGGCATGAGCTGTATGGTAGCTCTCTTCCAGAACCCCACAGCCTTGGGCGATGAGTCATGCAAGACTTTGTCACTGCTGTTCCCTGAGGTTAAGAGCCCTGCGGGTCAGTCCCCGAGGGCCATCCAGCCTCCAGTCCCTGATGTTAACTTCACCTGGTGCCTTTCATGGCAGGGGGAAAAGTAAGTATTCCTTGTAGACTTAACAAGGTGCAGTGAAACCAAGCCTTTTCAAGAGCTTACCCATCAGTCTGCCCTGTTTCATCCCCAAGCAGATGTGTGGTGATATTGCAGGGGACTATTGCTGGGTACTCTGCCAAGTAATTAGAGCAGCACTCGTGCTCTAGTTCAACTGACCATGCCTTTTACCCTAGGATTCTGTCAACATGACTAAAAAAAATTGTAAAAGAAGAAGTGCCTCACATGGGTCCTTTGACCCTCATGTTTATATAAATGCTATTGGAGTTCCACGAGGAGTACCAGATAAATATAAAACCCAAGATCAAATAGCTGCAGGATTTAAGTCAGTATTTTGGTGGGTGACAATTAATAAGAGCATAGTTTGAATAAATGGCATTTATTACAACCAACAGTGGCTTACTAACTACACTAGAGATGCTGTTAAAGGAATAGCTGAACAATCGGGCTACTAGCCGGATGGCTTGGGAAAATAGAATAACCTTAGACATGATATTAGCAGAAAGAGGAGGAGTTTACATCATGATTAAAACTCAGTGTTGTACCTTCATCCCAAACAATACCGCCCCTGATGGAAGTATAACAAAGGCATTGCAAGGTCTAACTGTTCTGTCCAATGAGTTAGCCAAAAACTCAGGAGTAAATGACCCCTTCACAGAGTGGCTAGAAAAATGTTTTGGTAAATGGAAAGGAATCATAGCCTCGATTCTTACTTCTCTCACAGCCATAGAAGGTGTACTCGTTCTTGTCAGGTGTTGTGTCATAGCATGCATCTGTGGGCTGGTGCGCAGACTCATAGAGGCAGCACTTACTAAAACCTCCCTTAATTCTCCTCCAACTTATTCAGAGAAGTTTTTTCTTTTAGTGAATCAAGCAGGAACAACTAAGCCAAGACATGTTAAGGAAGTCTGAAGAGAAAGAACTGTAAAAATTCAAGATGGGGGACTGTTAAATATAGTGAACCCCAAGTTCCTCTTCAAAGAATCAGTATGTCAGTATGTTCAGCTCTCTCATTCTTTGATGCTCCATTTTAAAGTTTAACTTCCGGATTCTCTTCGCCCCCTTGGCTCTAGTTTCAGTAAACAACTTTCCCGCCACTTCTAATTAGTAGTTCACATCTGTTCCCCTGGTCACCTGCTTTGACCTGAGTCATCCCTGGTCACATGCTGTGTCCTGGCTCATTCTGAGTCACCTGTTCTGTAACCACCCTTCCTGCCAAACTACTCACCCCACCACTCCGGCTCATATCCCTGCTCTCTTTAAAATAGCCCATTGGTTTCAGCTTAGACTGTGCAGCCCAACCCTGGCCAACAGGGGAACGGCACAGCAGTAGGGGCTACCTTTGTCAGGCACAAGAACCCCTTCCCCTCCCTTGTTCAGGGGTGCTCTCGCCATTGTTCCATCTGCAACTCATACCCTTCTATAGAAGTAAAACTGCCTTGCTGAGAAAAATTTATGTTATTTTTTATTTATAACAATTCCATCATAAATCAAGGAGCATCTGTATATTTGTACATATGTGTGTATACATATATAATGATGAAAATATAGTATAGTTACCTTTCTGAATCATTTTTATAGCTGTGAAGTATTACATTTGTATAGATGTGCAACAATATTATTAAAGAAAATTTGAACTGTTTCCAGTCTTTCACTATTACAAATAGACGTACAGTGAACAGCCTTATGTGTGCCTTTTTTTTTCATATTTTTACCAATAGGTTTGTGAAATAGGTGTCTGAAAGTGTGATTGCTGAGTCAAGAGGTAAAAGTATCTATAATTTTACTAGACACTGCCAAATTCCTCTCCATAAAGAGTTGTAGCATTTTGCATTTCCAACAGCAATTCCCATGACAGTATTCACTACTTTAGGATTTTGCCAATCTCAAGGTGATAAATGGTATTGCAGTGTAGTATAAATTACTATATCTCTTTTTATAAGCAAGTATAAGGATCTTTATGTGTGGTTAGAAAATGTTTGGTTTATTGTATTTTATGACCTGGTCTGTGAATTTTCTTGAGACCCTAAAATACTGCCTGATTTCTTAAAACATCTCTATAGGCTTAAAATTACTCTGGAAATGATCTCTCTGAGTTAATTTCCATGAAAATTTACCATAATGTAGTTCTAGATATTAACCCAAACTTTTCTTTATACAGAAAGATCCAGTTACCTGACATTCACCCAGGACCCTGCTTCTTTAATTATCCCATTTTCGCCCATATTTCCAATCTTAGTCTCAACTAGCTCTTGGCCTGTAGCCCATACACACTTTTCAATTATTTTTATCCTAAAAAATAAGAAGGAAAAGCATGCAAATAATATAAAACAAAAATTTTCAAAAGGTAGTCTGCTGAATTTCATATTTCCTCCATTCCTAGTCTTCCTCCTTCCTTCATCAGCAAAATTCTTGAAACTTACTTCTCTACTGAGATTTATCTTTTCTCCTGAGCGCTCTCTCTCTCTCTCTCTCTCTCTCTCTCTCTGTTTTTTTTTAAATAGTCTCACTCTGTTGCCCAAGTTGCAGTGCAGTGGCACTATCTCAGCTCACTGCAGCCTTGACCTCTCAGGGCTCAGGAGATACTCCCACCTCTGCAGTTCCCCTGTTGGCTATGGTTGGACCTCCCAAGTAGCTGGCACTACAGGCATGCGCCATCACACCCTGCTAATTTGTTCGTTTGTTTGTTTGTTTTTTCTGATTTTGTGTAGAGATGGGGTTTCACCATGTTGCCCAGACTGATTCCCAACTCCTGATTCAAGTGATCTGCCCGCCTCAGCCTCCCAAAGTGGTGGGATGACAGGCGAGAGCCACCACACCAGGCCTATCTGAGCTTTTTCATGCTCCCACCCACTACATTATTTTTCACCCCAGCTTCCCAGGGGCTTTAAAATTTACTGATTCCAATTCCAACTCTCTCTGGAAGTTCTTCCCTTGTTATTGACCTCCCAAACTTCCTAGGTCTCCTGGACCATCACTTTCCCATGATATTAATATAAACCAAGCCTAAAAAACTCCATCCACTTTCACAATTTTCACAACCATGTATATGCTGGTAACTCACAAATGTATGTCTTTGTCTCTCTCCGCTTCAACATTTAGTATGTATGAAAAATGTCCATAAATATCTCTAACTTTCTATACTAAAAACTGAGTTCTTCTCCATAGCTGGATTTGTTTCTCTTTATGAATTGTAAGAATCTTTGCACCACCTTCTGAATTCAGTAGGGCTAGAACCTGGCAGAATTGTGGACCATGATTTGAGTTCAGGTCCTTTGTTGACAGCCTCTGGCTAGAGGCTGTACCCTAGCATATTAATATTCCAAGTCCTTCCTGTGTCCTGCTGCCAAAATGAAGCATGTAAAGTCAGCCATGCCAGTTACCTAGTTAAACTCTCCAACCGTCTCCTCATCTTCTAGGGTAAAGCCTAAACTGCTATGAATATCCTACAAGGACAACAATTTCCATGACATGGCTCCTCCAACCTCATCACACACCACCTTCTGGAACCGTACATGATAGTCACATAAATTTTTCATAATTTTTCCATAAGTACCATGCAGTTGAGGGCTATACAACTTGAGTATGCTGCTTCCTACTTCTTGAAATGACCACCTTCCATCCTTCCCCCTTCTTCATCCTATCTCCTGTTCATATTTTAGGTCACAGGCCACATCATCCGGAAAGACTTCTTTGACTTCCCTCCACTACTATCACCAAGGAAAAGCTAAGCAAGCTCTTACAAGAGCATTGACTGCATGCTCCGTTACCTCAGAAAATCACAGTGCTGCTCTGTTTGTATTCCACCATAGGCTCTGAGAGGACTGTCATGTCTTCTCCAGCAATGTAAATCCAGCAATTAGCACAGTTCCTGGCATATAATGTTCAATCTATAAATGTTTATTGTCCCAAGCATAAAGAATATACTCCTGCTCTCTCTGCATAGAAAAACTTCCACATAGAAATGGGTTTACACGTAAAACAGAACAAAGCAAAGAGAACTAAGACCAGGGATTAATAAGATAATAAAAACAATGGAGCTACTCAGTGATGAGAGTGAGGGAATAGGGGAAGAAATACAAGAAATTATTTCCACTCACTTATAAAAGGGTTGGACGTGAAGTCAATATAATAGACTGTTTAAAAGTTCAACTAATCAATAAATTTTGTGAAACTGACATCTAACACAATAATGTGGGGTGTATTTATTATGAAGTAGAGGTGGTAGTGACTTGCTTTGTTATGCTGTAATCAGCTTTATCTTTGAAGGTATTTTTAATATTTTTCAGGAGAGCAGTGAAAGTAATTCCTGGAGAACTCTAGTACAACACACTTGCATTACAACCTTTACTAACAGGTTTAAAATTATAGTGATTATCTCTAAATACTGTGACCTGTATGTTTAATATTGTCCAGATTACATTCTTTTGTTAAAATTAGCTTTCTGGAGTTCCTAACACACTGAATTAGAGCCATATCCATCTATGCCCAAATGGATATCATTAGATGTCTATATTTATGTTATTTTATCTTGGATTATTTTAATCATTATCCTAAAATATCCATACACTCTTAATGCAATTTTCTTCAGAAATTAACAAACCTGCAGTTTTAATATAGATTGACATAAAATATTTCTTAATAATAATAACTTAAATTTTATGTACTTATTTACTTTTGTAAGTACTCACCATTTTTTAGGACATTTGGTAAAATGGTTCATTAAAATTCCATGAGTTGTTTTTTAGTTCTGACTCTTCTGTAATACTTTAAACCTTTTGTCACTAAATGTATTTCTTTGTTGAAATGCTCTAAATATACATTAATGGGTTTCATAAATTTAAATTCTTGACATGAAGTTCTCCCTCGTCAATATGATGCAGTTCACCTTCCAACATTTTTAGAGCAAGTCACAGGCACCTGTAATGCATTGTATGCATATAGTCTAAAAGTTAAAAAAAAAAAAAAGAAACAAAAAAACCCTTCTCTAATTATAAAAGCAAACCCCTGAAATAAAGGAGTTAACTTGCTATGCGTTTTAAGCATGGAATATTTAACAACGTCATTGTAGTGTTTGTAAGAGTTGAGCACTCATGAGGTATAATCTCACTGTGATCCATCTCATGTTACAGAGCCAATCTAATTCTAAAAATAATTTTATAACACAGCAATGCTATTTTCCCACTATCACTTGTTTTATAATTTGATTAACGTAACAACAAAAGACAGCTATATAAAATTTAGTTGTCCTCAAGCAATGATGATTATATCATTTGTCTTCAATACTCTTCTAGATTCTCATATTATGCATTACTAAATGCTATTATTCATTTTTCATAACTATGTTTCTCAGAAAAATATTACTTATGATGACAATAGCTTCTACTAGATTATTCTGTCTCATTGCAATTACTTAAGGCAACCTGCTGTCAACAGTCACAGTTCAGAGATCTCAACAATATGTGAGGCTGCAAATGTTTACATTAGGATATCTATCTCCTGTACAAATGTTTGAAGGTATATTGGGTGAAAAGATAAATAGCTGCTTCTTATCTAACATTTATTAATATCCAAGAACGTCGAAGACCAATATTAGTCTGGGTCATTAATTACAGCCAGCTTGGCTTTGCCTGCTATAGCTCTCCTAGAGATGACTTCTGTACAGCTGTGAAAAATGGGGCCATTCCTCAAGGGCAGCCTCCAAAGCAAAAGTGACTCTTGTTGAATCCCCCGCTGCTGCTGCCATCGTCTTGTAAAAGTCCAATGAAGAGAAGAAATAAGAATTCACACATGTCTTCTACAGATATTCACGCAACTTTACTTTCCCCTTCCATTTGCAATGACCTCTTCTTCCTCCCTATCCAATACAGGGTCAGTTCAAGTCCACAAATCATCTTCATTAGGTGGCAAAAGAATTGCTCTTGATAAATTACATTATAGTGAAGAAATAATAACAATAGCCAAAGCTTACATCATTCAGATGACTGAACACACATTTAAAGTACTAACTGTTTTTATTTTGACCCATAGTCTCCCTCAGGATCAGGCCCTACCTAGTGGGGTCATTATTGGTCTCACTGGGTTTTACAGACTTTCTTGCAATTGTTTACTCAAGAAGTCATTGAGTTCCCTGTTCCCTCTCCCTGTCTAGGCTGCAAATCCAAAGAAACTGGCTGTATTTAAAGTTAAAACTAATGTTGCAAACACTCTGGCCTGTTAGTTTGGCTTGTTCAACTCACCTCCTGGTTCTCCAGGAACTCTCCAACTAGCTTATTTCCACGGACACTTTTAGAGGCTCACATGAAACACCGCCCTCTGACATCCTACTATCCTCTGGATTCCGCTTCTCCCTGCTTGCTCTTCCTAATTTTTAAAAAGTTCTTTCGATCTAGTTTTTAGAGCTCTTTTCCTTCTACTGTGCATCAACTCACTCCAGATTTTCTCTGTGAGAGTTATATACCAAAAGTCGAATTATTTATTCCACCTGTCAATCTGAGATCACTGAGACTTTATCAGCTTTGCTAGCCTAGCATACCCTTAAGCTGATCCACAGACTGGAAGATACTATAAATACCAATCAACTTAATTGCCATGGAACCCTGTCCTAAATGTCAAACTCTCTTTTCCTCAAAGCATTTCTAGTACAAATGCAAATTGACAAATATTTTTTGAAACTCTTCGCCGGTGATCCAAAATGAAGAAAGTCCAGTCCCTGACCTCAAGAAATGTGTAGGTATTTGGAGAGACACCAGTAAATGGGTAATTTCAAAGCATGAGGGAGGCAAGAAAAAGGTTCTATTGGATGACCGCTGGGGGGCATTTAACCCAAAGCGCCAAAGTAGGCATGCTTAAAATGCACACATGGCTTTATTCCCAAATTCCACAGGTCAGAATCAGCTTGGAAGAATGACTTTTTTTCCCACAAAATTTATAGTGCTACTAAAAAACTTATCTCTAAAAAATGAATGAGCATTCTCATGTGGCATTTTGGAGTACAAAACCATCACATTACAGCAGCAGATAATTTTCCTCTATGTTCTTTTCTGCTTTGAATAAGAGACAGTGAGTTAAAATCTAGCCACAATTAGTTCTACAAGACTTATGATTCCAAGGGAAGTGTTCAAGTAAAATTTTTCCCTTAATGTGAGTGCCTCTGTGTGCATGTGCGTGTGAGTGTGTGTGTGTGTGTGTAAATATTTTATGTTTCCAAAAAGGACTCCCAGCAGCCTGTTGTCCATGAGTGGGTGTATGCCACATCACCCTTCTCAGGTAGTGGAGCTAAGTTTACCACTCAGGACATCTTGGTTCCTACATTCCAATATCCCATGACAACAAAAGAAGAAAAAGGGATGAAGTCATATTTTAAGCAAAACAGGCAACGTGGAGGAGTGGGAAGCAAAGGAAAGGTAACCCCCATCACTCAGGCAAGGGAGGTATCTTCCTTTTGAAATAGCCTCCCTACCTTCCCCTCTGAGTTAAATCACCTTCACTTATTCCAAGGAGTAAATAAAGGAGAAATTTGTCATAACTAGGGTGATATTCCATAGAAAGGAGTGTCTACACTTCGCGTTCAAGTTCTTTGCATTGGAGTACCTTTAAAAGGGTTAGATTTTAAAAGGTGAGAAGAGAATACTTTCATGCACAAAGAGGGGCTGGAATAATTTGAAAAAGATATTTCGTAGAGAATTATATTATATTCCTGATAACCCCAAAGACTTTTGCTGATAATTCCCCCGCCCATCTGAAAAAGCTTTCTTCTGTGAAAACTTTGGAATCCCACCAGTCCCAGATCAATTGCTTCTTCCAGCCTGAAATGTGACAACATCAAGGATTTCACAGTGGCAGAATTCATTAATGTAATGATATCTCAGAATTAAAGTATCTTTGTGGCCATAACCCACTTCTTTGTACCTGTCCCTTCTTAAAATACACATCTTCTGAGAAGTCTAGCTATATATTTTAATTTTTGACACAAAATTACTCTAGATGGTCATAATTTCCCCGAAGCTGAAAGATTATTTAGAACATACCATCTTTTTCAACCAAGCGGTACATTAGATTTATTCTCAAATAAATATATTTCATAACTACATCTATATAAAGGTGATTGCTTTACATTTATTTCTATTTTACGGTGAAAATGTAAACTCTTATCTTTTTAAGCATCACTGCACATGAAGGACTATTTTCTATAAATTATAACTTGTCTGCATGTGTTGATAGATTATGGCTAATGGTATGTGTTGACAAATTATGACTGCATACAGCACTGACATCATGACATCGCTTTTATCCTTATAATATTTTCAACATTCAAACATTCTTAAATCATCCACATGCCCCTATTATAGTGAATGTCTGTATCCAGATACAGTTCTGTTGTTTTGGCCAATGATAGTCTGTGGTGGATCCGAGATGATTACACAGTCCTTCCCATTTATCTTATGGAAACAAGAAATTCATTTTTCCTCCTTTTGTATTTGGACTGCTCCTGTGTCCTGCTTTGACCAAGGAAATGTGGCAGAAAAAAGGCTCCAGAACTCCCAAGGTTGATTCTTAAGAGACCTGCAGGGTTTTTTTTTTTCCCCTTGGTACTTGGAATAACACCTTTTAGAAGGCAACTTCCAGGTCAGAAATGCTAAGACCCATGCTATGAAGAAGTTCAGACTATCCATGTGGAGAAAGAAAGAGAGGTCATATGAAAAAGCAATAATATACAAGGCATATGAGTGAAGTGTTCCTGACCTTCCAGCTACCAGATGAATGCAGTCAAGATACACAATACACTTGGATCAGAAGCACTGCCCACCAAGCCACCTGGACTCATGACCAACAGAATCATGAGAAATAAAATGGTTGTTTTAAGCCACCGAATAATGGAGCGATATAATATGAAGTAATAGATAAAACAGAATCTACCTAAAATACTTTCTGAATGTCTTCAGGTTAGCACAGACATTCACCAGTGATTTCTTAAAAGACAATGAAAGTTGTTCATTTTAAGTATTTTCACACCCAAACTGTTTGTCTGTAAATTAGTTTTCAATGTCCAGGATAAAAAGAACAGAGGTACCTTGAATGGTCTTAGTGTTAAGGTGTTTCATATTAGAAGATGGCTTTTAAGTTGTCCTTATTCACAAATCAAAATAGGGGTGAGATATATCACTTTACTAAGTAATGTATATTTCCAGGAAGACGAGACAACTTTTATTCAGTTCTTCATTTCCTATTGCTTTTTGCTTAAAAAAGGAAGGAAGGGAGGGAGGCAAGCAGGGAGGGAGGGAGGGAGGGTCATTACAATCAAGAGTTCTTGGGGCTACCCTCAGTCCTTCCATTGTAAATAGTTACCTCTATGGACATTGAGATAAATAAGCAGAAGGGACTTTTACTCATGCCCACTCCCACCCCTTCAATCTAGAAACATTTCCTTGGAGCATCAGTCTGGGTGTCTATATACATACGCACATTTCTAGTGACAGGATGTTGAGGTTAGATGTATACAGGGGGCATAACTTATAATTCATCCATTGGGTATGTCATAAGACACAGCAGTAGCTGGTGAAACAGAGAGCTTGGTACTCCACCAAACACTGAAATCTCAGAGGCCAAGGGAATCCTGACTTCCTATTAAACTGCCCTATATCACCATAATTAGAAGATCTGACAGGATTTCCAGGTTAATTCACAAAAGCAAGAGGTTTGACCTAAAGATCCTGGATTATAACACACAAGAGGCTTGATTCTTTATGATAGAATCAGATGGTACCATTACCCAAATTTTAGGTATGAATATGTAATTAGTAACTGATTAAATTTATTTTAAATTGTACCTATTCAGTATTTATAATACGAAATCAGGAATCTGCCTGGTAACATTTCAGATACCTTTTCTATCTGGGTTACTTAATAAGAATCTTGAAAAAAATTATCAAAGTCCTAGTTGATTTCTATCAATGTACCCTCAACCATGCCTGCATGTCTTCTCCTAATATTCCCAGCAGGACATCAAAGATTAAGGCCTAATTTGAACTCTGAAAACCACTTTCCATTCAGTAGCTTGACTTCCTAGAAGCATTAACAACTACATGTTTTTTTCTTTGTGTTAAAAGATTAGCGGCTACCACATATGGTCTGCAATAATTCAGCAGGTGTATTGTAAAAAATTGATTTTTCTTTAAAATTTTTCAGAGAAAAGAGGTTATTTGATTTTAAATAGCTCTATAATCTTTACAGAATCTTAAAAGAAATAAAAAACGTATTTTTCCTATTGTTAAGAATAGTTTAACTAAAAATCCCTTCTGTGAAATGGTTTGGAGTCTTGGTAGAACTGGTCATTCTTATGGATCAATAAAACAGTTCAATGCTGCGATTTTTCTTCCTGGTGTGTTTGTTAAATTCCATTACTACTTGATGGAATAGAAGGGAATATTTTGACCAAATAAATTTGCTGAGTTTAGAATAATTCTTAGCTTCCTCAATATATGAGGAGTTAAGGACACAAAAATCCATAAGCTTATAATTTGTCGAGGTAATTTTTCTTTGCAAACATAAAAGAATACTGCAAAGGCTAAGGTCTTGTATCCCTACCTCAACTATTATTATTCTCCTTCTTATTCACTGAGAGGGTAATTTGCTTTGACTGACAGCAACAGATAGCCTTTTTAGGGTAAGACAGGTGAATGAAGCACAGTCTATTTTTTAAAGAAATGCCTCTCATTTCTCAAATTACACTTATTTCACAGTATATAAGAAAACATAAGCACATCATGTATTCATTATAATGTATTAAGAGTCTCTATATTTTTTAATAATAATACAGAAACAACATTTTCATAACACTGGATTCTGTCCATTACTAGTCTTTAGACTTCACATTCATATCATACATACATCCAGGAATACAATATCTTTCTTATTATAAAAGAAAACAGAGAGAACTTGTTCAATTGTACATCAAAATTTCTAAATATTATTTTATTGTTTCCTTAACATGAATATCTTATAAGGTATAGAATTGTGTTTCAGAATATTTCAATAATAGCCCTTTTCTTTTACCCATCTACTAGGAAAGGCTCATTAATTATTTTCAACTTCTTAAAATATGCAAAAGCTGGGATACATACTTGAGTCTAATGCTGGGGATAAGGAGGAAGCTTTTCTACTTTTAATTTGTTAAGATCCCCATTAACATATATAGACATGTAGACCAATGCTATCTAGATGGTCCCTGGATTATAATGTTTTGGCTTTACCATGGTGTGAAAGCCATACACATCCAGTAGAAACCACAATCTCATAATAGGTAGAGGAACTTATGATAGTTTCAATTTAAGATGCATGTTTGACCCGGTGATATTTTTGATTTACAATGGTTATGTCAAGACCTAACCCCATCCTAAGTTGGAAAGCTTGTATACAGATAAACGTATATATACATACATATTCATACACACACACAGACACACATAGATATAGCATTGAAATAGATGCCAACATATCGAATACTTTTATTCCAGTTTTCCTAATGAGGAGCTGAGGTTCAGAGAGGTTAAGGGATACCCAAACCAGAACAGCTAATAAATGCAGAAGTTATCTTTAGGTTACATGCAATCATACATATCATAATAATCATCAATTTATTTTCTTTATTAAATTGAGGCCAATGATATGCCGATTGTGGTTGACCAGTAAAGTAGCCACTCTCTTCCACAGATGACAGTAGTGGTATTCATAATAGTCGTTGTAGTAAACAGGCTCATTAGAACTCTATGTGCAAGTTAGTTTGTTGTTCTCATTTTAAAAATAAGGAAACTGAGGTTCAGAAAGGGAAAGTAATTTGACTAGGACCACATGACTTCTAGGTGGCAGAACCGGGTTTTGAAGCTGGATTGTCTGGCCCTCGAGTCCATACCCTTGTCTACTCCAGTAGACTGTGTCTCAGGTGTTTAATGAGCACCTACTCTTTGTCAGGCAATGTGCAGAGAGCATGGCTCTTCCCTTCTGTGTGCAGGCAAGGGCGCAGTAAACACACCTGCACCAAGACTGGCTATCACTTATTAGTTTATGAGACACATAATATCTAATTCATCATGAAAAAAGGAGGAACATTTTTTAAAGAAGCCAACTTTTAGAGGGTCTATTTTGATAATATCAAGATTTTTATCAAAAAAACCAATGTCACTTTGGGAGGCCGAGGTGGGTGGATCACGAGGTCAGCAGATTGAGACCATCCTGGCTAACATGGTGAAACCCCGTCTCTACTAAAAATACAAAAAATTAGCCAGGTGTGGTGGTGGGCGCCTGTAGTCCCAGCTAGTTGGGAGGCTGAGGCACGAGAATGGCGTGAACCCGGGAGGTGGAGCTTGCAGTCAGCCGAGACTGGGTCACTGTACTCCAGCCTGGGCAACACAGCAAGACTCTGTCACATACGCAATAAGAGCAATGTTATGCACTTTAAAATAAACATGTCTCCTAACATTTTCATAAAAGCAGAGGTAAAGAATGAGTCTAGACTAGCCTGAAACTACAAACATTTCTCTGGAAGAAAGAAAAGAAAACAACGAAAATAATATTAGTGATTACCTATCAAAAGAGTGATAGAATGAGAAACTGCACAGCTGGGGAACAACTCTGGGAAGGAGCCATTCCATTGTATATATTTGTGTAATATTCGATGTTTGACCTACATGCGTATGTTATTCAGAAATTAAAGAAGATTGTGTGTTTTATTTAAAAGTGGAAGTGACAAGAACAGACTCTGCTAGCATTAACTGCTGAACTAAACAAGATGACAAAGACTTCTGAAAAATAAGGCCTAAATCAGATGCTTAGCTTACTGAAAAACCGGGAGCAAAGCATTCATCTGCTCATTCATAAAATGATGAAGCCAATTTGCTGCTCAAGCTCATTATGGGAGACAAGGAAGACAATTTTAAGTTTTTCTAAATTGTAAAGTCTACATTAATATATACACATATACACACAAATACACACACACATACTGCATTGCTCACCAGTTCTTCACTAATAAAAAAGTGGAGGTATGATACTAAAACTAAATATGCACAATTAAAAAGTCAGCTTCATAGATGACAAACTAATTTAAAAGTTGGCATCAAAGATGATACAAACAAAATTATACATTTGGACAATAAAGAGTGACTTTTTTGTCTTAAAATATTTTTGATAGACATAAACTTATACATGATTAAAATTTTCAAAGTAAACTCCATTTTCAATTGAATATACAGAAGACAGGAGCCATGCTCACAGCACATTACCTAACAGAATAGGTGCTCACTGAACACATGAGAAACTGTCTGCTGGAATAGACAAGGGCATGGACTCCAGAGACAGACAATCCAGGTTCAAACCCTGGTTCTACCACCTACAAGCTATGTGGTCGTAATCAAATTACGTAATCAAAGAGGTTCCCTCTCTGAACCTCAGTTTCCTCATCTTTAAAGGGAGGATGACAGTACTAACTTGTAGACAGAGTTCTAGTGAGCACTACTACTACAACTACTAGTATGGCTCTTACTATTAACATTTGTAGAAAAGAATCAAATAGGATTTATTGGTCAGCCGAGAGTGGGAAATCATTGGCCTTCACTTAATAAGAGGAAAGAAGTTGATGGTTATTATAATATATATGACTGTATGTGATCAAAAGACAACTTCTGCATTTACTACCTGTGCAATCTAAGGAGTCTCTTAATAAACCTCAGATCCTCATTTGCAAAACTGGAACAAAAGTGGAATCTATTACATAAGGTTATGGGGAGGATTAAATAAAATTTAAGCAATTGATGATTGCATTACATAATATAAATATATATAAAATTTTGTATAAAATATATAAATATATAAAATATAAATATGAAACATATTATTGAATAGTATAGACTCAAAAGTTTAGCTACTGTCAATAATAAAAATACCAATAATTTTGTCACTGAAATTCTTTTCTTTTTATAATTTGAAAGTCGTATTTTGTAATTCTGCTGCAGCTCATCTGACGCATCTTCTAGGACAAGTGTCAGCCTGGCTAAAGACATAAATTAGGATTAGAGAATCCTTGCTTTTGAGAAAGAAAGCCGTACTCCTCAGAGTGTGGGCCACAGACTAGGCATCATCTGGGCACCTGCTATAAATGTAGAATCATGGACCCCACCTAACATTCACTGGACTAGAATCTGCTTTTCAGCAATATCCCCAAGTGATTCATATGCACATTAAAGTTTGGAAAGTAGTGTTCTAAAACTGATTCTCTAATATAGTAGCCCTAGCCACATACAGCTATTTAAGCTTAAATTAATTAAAATTAAGTAAAATTAAAAATACAATTCTTCAGTGCCACTAGTCACAATTCAAGTGTTTAACATGATAGCCACGTGTAGCTGGTGGTTATTGTATTGGAAAGCACCAACACAGAACATTTTCATCTTTCCAGTATGTACCATTGAATAGTGCTGGTCTTTTCTGTAAGAAAGTAAAAGGTATTTTAGGAAACCAAGGTTCAATAATTCAATAAGTTGTTTAAACTCCAAATTATTCATTGAACCCCTTTTTATACTGCACAGAAGTACTCACGTAAATTTACGTTTTTGTTTTTAACACTGGTAGGAAAGGGCCAGGGAAGGGAAATAGCTTGCCCCATGTGCAAGTGGTGATTCTCTCTTGAGGTTCCCAATCCCATTCATATGTTTATTTCTTCCTGTTCCTCCACCCTTCTTAAATTAATAAGGCCCTCACTTTCTCTGGCCCCCAAATATGGGTTCTCAAGACAGAGCATACTAAGCAGTCACGGAGCAGGAAATGAATACAAATTAGACATAAATTGTTAATATCCCCTGCCCAGCCAGAAGTTAAAGGAACAAAGGAAGTCATGGTGGAATCCGAGCTATGCAGATGAATGAGAAGAGCTATTTTTCAGAACACTGACAGTTAGAGATGCGAGTCACAAGGGAATGAACATTTATGATATGCCTTAAATCACACCATGTTGGTAGTTAATCTCTCTTCTCCCTAAGGGCAGTTTCTAAAAGTAGCCATCTCCAGAACGACTGCCACCATGCAGCTTGATCTGAACCTCATTTTGCTAAATCCTCCAAGAATGGTTTTTCACTTCCTTGTGTGCAAATATCCTATCTCATCTTCTCCAAAGAAAAGCTATTTGAGACTACCAAATTGTTCTCCTCTAGCCTTCATAGACACCTGCATCAATTTCTTGGGACAAACCTGACAAGCAATGTTGGCTGACTGGCTGCATTCCAGGACCTCACTGCTGGTGAATCAAATCTGACACTGGAAGCTCCATAGGGTTTACAGAAAACTTTAATAAAATGGCTTAAAAAGTTGGCTGTGACATCAAGTGCAGGCCCAAATTGCACAATTTTTCTGAGCTTGGGAATAGAAAACAATTTAAGAACTGCAAATAAAACAAACATAACTATACATTCATCTTTTCAATGTCAAACTGGGGCACTATCTAATCAGCCGACATATGCTTATATAATTTTAGGAGAATGTACCCTACTTTCTCTTACTATTTGCTATTACATAGGCCCAGAGTCTATAAAGGTAGATGTTAATTACAGAAAATAGATGAGTACCAAAAAATTTCTGTCTGCTATCAAAGACAAACACAAAAGTTAGGGCCTGAATATTAACCAGTTTTGTATTTAATTTTGCAAACTTTGTAAGCCATTCCTTTTCAGACTATATAAATCTCTCTTCCCCAAATATTGTTTGAAACAACTTTACCATCTTGATGTTTCCTTTAATAAGCTAAATTCTTGACAGATATTCACTACATATTTATATGAGAACCACTGTTTTTATTTGGAAACATGTACATTGAAAGGGATCAATACTGTCTTATAGATCTTCACGTCTGATCTGGAACAGCTCTTCCTACTCTCTTCTGCTTCATCAGGAAAATGAGATACTGCAGAAAATCTAGACTTTACACAAACCATGACAGTTAACCTTATTGCTTCCAGATAGAATCTATAGAATACATCTTCTTACTAAACCTGCTACCAAAAACAGAAATAAAATCCTAAACCAGCTGGAACCTTTCTACTTACATTCTCATCAATTTTTTTCTCTATCGACATCATTACAGACAATCCAAAGTGATTTCTATGATTCTGATAATTGAGTGCGGCTCCTTCTACCAACTCTTAACGTAGGTGGGAGGAACTCTTCTTTCTACTGTACCAAATTGATCAGTTGTATGATTTTGAGCAAGTCAGCCTTTATCGTTCTCAACTGCCTTATCAGTAAACCAGGTAACCTAATCACATAGTCAGTTGTAAAATTCATTCCAAATATATGTACATCTTAAAGGGGGATAATGGAAAGAAAATGGGATTCTATTATTTAAGACTCTTAGAACTATGAAGCCACAGTGCATGTTACTAATAATTACCATCGGCACATTTTACACTTGCAATTGGACTGTTGCATCTCATGCTCAGGTCATTTAATATGTGCCTACCTAAAGCATACCCATAAGAATGGATATTTTCTCCTTAAAAATTGGCTGTAAATGGAAGTCAGCAGATGGTACTGTACAACAGGAACCTGTTATGGTATCTGCTTAATTTTTTATCCCTACATAACCTCTTGGTGCTTTGTGATCTCTCTAAAATACTTTTTTCTTGTTACAGAATGACTCATTTTGAGGTTTACATAACAATTATGGGCTTGTTATGCTGCACATCTCCAAATCAGCAATTTTATATCATGATGGCTTTGTCCTGGGCTTTCCTTAACTAAAATTGCCTTGTGTGACCAATAAGCAATGTGAAGCTGACATTTCTGAGTCCAAGCAGCTAATCCTAGATTGTATTTACCTATTTTCAAATATTTGCACCATCTGTGGTTCCATATTAGTTTTTTTGGATTCGCTGTTACAGCTCAAGAACTGTAGCTCTGAGAAGGAATGAAGCTGCACTCCAAATGCAGAATACATTATAAGCATGAGATGGAATTTAACCGTGGGGATGGGGAAAGGAAAAAAAAAACAAATTCAGAAAAGTAAATGCATATTCAGTGTTCCATTTTCAAAATATAAACTTTGTCAACTTCTCTGCGTGATAAGAAATATAAAAACGGATGCCATATATTTTTTTAACCAACTCCCAATCCATGTTTGCTTTGGAGTCAGGAGGACTCTATATAATCTGCATACCAACAAAAACAGGAGTTCAATATTAAAGACACCCTTAAGCTTCCAATGTCAAACAATGACAAAAGGTGCTTTAAAGCTGTGTTTCCAACTTCTGGGAACTTCAACATCCAACATAGTTTAATTTTCCGTCACTCTGTCTTTGTCTGGTACAGTAAGCCAACAACATATTAATAACCAAATAATAAGCACCACCATTTTTCAGCATCTCTTGGATAATAAACCTATATCACTGCTGATCCTCACAACAATTCTGCAAAGTAAACAACATTTCATTTCCAGATGAAGTATCAGATTCAGAGAGGCTGGGTAAGTTGTTCAAACTAGTATGTCAAGGTTCTAGCGTTTAAAGTCAGGTTAAATGAATAGAAATCCCTGGGTCCATCCACTAAAAATAATTTTATGTGTCTCAAAAATTATTCTCATGGACTTATTTATTTAGCATATAATCATTTCTCTGGTCTGTATTGGAACTTGGTGCTCTGACAACTCTGTCTGGGAATACAAATAATCAGTTTCTGGAAATTTGTTTTTTCTTTTTTTGTTTTATTTATTTATTTATTTATTTTGAGACAGAGTTCACTCTGTCGCCCAGACTGAAGTGCAGTGGCGTGATCTCGGCTCACTGGAAGCTCCGCCTCCCGGGTTCACTCTATTCTCCTGCCTCAGCCTCCGGAGTAGCTGGGACTACAGGAGCCCGCCACCACGCCTGGTGGAAAAGCCTTTCTTACCAAGAATCCCAGTGTATCAGAAGTCTGTTGTTTCCATTAATGTCCCAAGAAAGCTCTAAAATTTACCTGCATGCATTCCCCAGTTTTTAAGTGCATCTCTCCTTTAGGAGGGATTCACCCAACTGCTACTCCATTGCTAGGATTTCAAATGCTGTGTGTAGATATCAGCAGTTGCTTATTCATGCTAAGAGTAAGAGGGTAAGCTTGAGAAAGTCAACTTCTGTTTGTGTAGTGGTGGCACTGCCATTTCATTGGAGTAGTGAATTTCACAGTTTATGTTCAGAAAGGCATTATGGCTTTGGGCGTAACCTCTTCCCATGGCAAAGTACAGAAGATGCATATGCACTTCTGTGATGGCTTGTGGCCAGGTGCCAAAAATCTAAGGACCACTGACCTAGAAGTAGCACATCACAAACGAGAAATCAAGAAATGTCAAATGAGCTTTGCCTATGGATACAAAGCATTTTAAAACATGTTTTGTTTTGTTTTGTTAAAAGGTTATACTTATGTCAAGTGGCAAGGAAGGCAGATGTCCCACCATGACACCACCAAAGGCTTTGTATCAGCAACTGAATCTGGGAATGGCTACATGGAAAGAGACCCAGCATCAAATACTGCTTCTAATTCTAAACAACAATGTGACCTTAGACAAGTCACTTCACCTCTCCATTGTCTGTTTCGTGATTTGAATACAAAGGTGTAACATTCAGAGAAACTGTTGATAAACCATCATTTATCATGTCATGGCTATTTGAAGGAAAGAATTTAGAAAGGCAATGCTGCTACCAATATCCAACTATTCTTTTTCTTTTCTTTTTTTTTTTTTTTTTTTTTTTGATGGAGTCTCACTCTGCCACCCAGAATGGAGTTCAGTGGCACAATCTCAGCTCCCAGTTGCCCCCTGGGTTCAAGCAATTCTCCAGCCTCCGCCTCCCGAGTAGCTAGGATTACAGGCGTGCGGCACCACACCCGGATAATTTTTGTATTTTTAGTAGAGACGAGGCTTCACCATGTGGGCCAGACTGGTCTCAAACTCCTGACCTCAGGTGATCCACCTGCCTCAGCCTTCCCAAGTGCTGAGATTACAGGCATGAGCCAAGGTACCCAGCCAATGTCAAAGTATTCTTTGTCAGCAAGTCAATCAACTCTTAGACAGACAATGGCTCTCAGAAATGTAGAGAGGCAGAGGGAACTGGATTTGGGTTTGGAGATGGCATTCATGCAAAGGGAAATGAAGGAACCCAAAGTACCATCCTGGAATACAGAAATACTGACTCTGAGCAAATAGAAATGTGTAATAATGAGCCACTCATCATGCCACATGGCCTAAAGTTGAGTAAATCTCATTTTGGAGCAATTATAAACAACCTTAATAAATGTGAAGGAAGGGGAGTCTCTTTCATTTCAACTTCTGGTTCAATTCACACATGCCTATCACTCTCAATATGGTTGTCAAGAAGTAGGGTACTCAAAATTCCTAATATCAGAAAAAAAGAAATAACCCTGATGAAGACATTGGGTATGGCTTCAAAATATGTTCACTTTATTTCTTGGACCACTTATGTTTTATAGTACTCTAAAAAGCTACATACAAGTGAAATGTGTCATCTTTTCCCTTGAAGTCCCTAAAAGCTAATGAGGTAGATAGAAAATCTATTCATAATTTCATAGATCCCAGGAAATTTAAATTATAGACTAAAATTTTGCTAAACAAATGACCTCTTCTAAATTTGAGGAATCTTTCATGGATCTCAGTTCTTTTTCTCTCAAAAAGATATATTTTACCTCTATTCAAATATTGCCTTATTTCCTCATCTTCGATTCTGTGTCTAAGAGACAAGAATTATTAATGCAAATTCGTGACACAGCAATTTAAAGGATTGCTTTACTAAAGACTTCTAGTACTTGTTTTAAAACATGTGAAATGAAAAAAAGAGCCATGTTTTGCATTCATTAACTTATATTAAAACCATTCCTGGAGGTGAGATTTGATTAATGTAAGTATGAATATCAGAGTTTTCACTTACTCAATTCTTGCCAAAAGTAAACTCATGTTCCAATAACAAGAAAGGCCTATTTCTCCCTGTACAAGCATTACTAATGCAACTTCAAGTGGTCTCTCTGGTCCATTATTTGGAAATAAATCACAGGACAGCCTGCCACTCAAGTTCTTGATTATGTAATACAGATTCATCACATTTCTGTTTTCAGGGCAGAGTTTCTAAGATGGAATAAGAAACTGAATCTTCATTTAGATATCAAAAAGAGAGTGGGGATAAAGATAATAAAAATAGCCTTTTTCCTCACTTTTCTTCATTTGCTATCTTTTATAATCTGATACATAGTTATTTTGTCCTGACCTGGGAAAACCAGTAAGTATGACAAATTACAATAATATTAAAGTCAGATAATATATAGCTTGCCTGGAGAACATTCCCAAATGTAAAGTTGGTTTTGATTATGCACTCAACTAACTTTTCTTAAATTTCAACTCAGTAATATCACCAGTTCCTATATGCAAAGAATTTCTAAGTGAATCATTTCTGGGAACCAAACTTCTGGAAAGAGAATATTAAACCATGAACATATCAAACAAGATTCTAAGTCTTTTGTGAAAATAGACTATCATCTAAAAATAGTAGAAATCAGTCAAGTTGTCACAAATTCATTTTTATCTAATGCCCTATAATAATCTACCTATAAAATACAGCATTTAGATCATAAATATATATATGTGTGTGTGTGTGTATATAGTGTGTATATATTTGATGATGGTGTACACACACATATTCAGCATTTTCATTAACATAAATGCAAATTTACTTTTGTAAACGAATAAAATACCCTTCTCAGATGATCTAGAAGCATGACAGCATTAAGAATGAAAATGCTTATTAGGTTTCAAGCTTGAGCCAGATGCAATAAAAACTCATTCACATAGATTCTCTAATTATTGCAACATTCTCATCATCCTCTCTCTTTTCAAGATGAAAGAATGGTTTTAGTGGGGTTATAAATTGCCTAGTAAATGGTAGAGGAAGGAATCAATCTGAAATCTGTTTGACTTTGTTCTCAGTCTTACATCAGGTTGCCTCTCCCCAAAGTGTAATTAAATTTGAAAATCATTTGGCAATTCCAAAAATGTCGTAGAACATTTTAATAACTTCTAAATAAACTATGGCATGATAAACTTAGAAAATTTTTTTTTTAATTTTGTGGAAAACATTGAAAGAATACTGTTCACATCAATTACGGAACAGAACAATTCAAAATATTTATTTTTATCAGTTTTGGATAAAAGTGAATTTTCTGTATTTAGCCTGGCAGTAGGTGACAAAGTTACCATTACAAATGGATATGCCTGAAATTCTAAGAATTCAGGAAAGCTCAACAAACATAAAGCTACAATAGAAGAGCTTTCTTTTCAGTGCCCCAGTCTCCCCACTGAACCTACTTCCCAGCCTTCTCTACTATACTGAAAATGACAACCATTCCTTGAGTTAATATGCAGTCGATGATAAGAATGTCTACCATGCAGAAAGAAGGTAAGTGCTAATTTTAAATGCCTTAGAGAACAGGTGCTATTAGATAGGGACAAATAAACAGAGATTGGTTATTGCCAGACACTTGTGGATCAGGTCAATAAAAACTTTAAAACAAGATTATGCTGGGAATAATCAATACTAAGCCCCACGACTTCTCAAGGCAGGGCAGCGTTCACTAGAGCAAGAATAATTCTAACTATCCATAAGGATATAAGTTTATGAAGAAGTTTACATTCCCTTTATCATTTATCTGGCCTCCTTTTGGACCTTGTACAGGGCTTCAGATGGAAAATCCTCCAACCTTTATTGGGTTGATGTATGTCTTAGTATATGGCCCGCATTCTAATGTTAGTAGTACATTAACTTGGTTAGGACGCACAAGTCACTTAGCAAGTATGAAAATACATGGAAATTATTTTAATAAGTGGAGCATACATGTGTGTTTAAAGGTTGAACAGAAAAAGCTGTAGAAAAAATTTATGAAGAAGTCTTTTGACTTACGTTTAATCCAATTCCATGCCCCTCCCCAAAACAATAGGGGCATGCACCTTGGTTTCTTGGTGGCTCCACTGCCAAGCACATTCTCCTGCTACACTGACTGAAATCTCACCCCCTGACATATTTCTGTAAATCCCATCTGTCTTTCCTTTAAATATCCTCTTTCTCATGCTAATTACCTTGGGAAGTACATTGCATTGAAAACAACATGCAACATAGTCAGCAGCTAACTCAATCCTTGTTGAGAATTAGTCAAAGTTTACTTTTAGCCTGACTTCTTACAGAGTAGAACAGTAAAGAATTTTACTGTTCAATTTTGACTGAATGAAAGTCAGGATGTAACAGAATATTTTGAAATCTGGATGCCTGCTAAAATAGCTTTGATGTCCAAATCCATTAATATAATATTTACATGCACCAAAAAACTCATGTGTAATCATATTAATACGTGTACTGCAAAATGTGGTTGTCTGTAAAGTTAAAATAATGGATCAGCTATACATGGCTTCATAATCCTCTAAGACTTTTTTTTGAGACAGGGTCTCACTCTATTGCCCAAGCTAGAGTGCAGTGGCACAATCTCGACTCACTGTGGTCTTGACCTCCCAGGCTCAAGCAATCCTCAGTCCTCCCACCCCAGCCTCCCAAGTAGCTGGGACCACAGGAGAGTGCCACTAAACCCTACTAATTTTTTTTTTTTTTTTGAGACAAGGTCACACTATGTTGTCCACGCTGGTCTAGAACTCGTAGGCTCAATCCATCTACCTCAACCTCCCAAAGTGCTGGGATTACAGGTGCGAGCCACTGCACCAGGCCCAGATTTTATTTTTTTTCAATTTTGTCTAGGCTCTTATTCCCAGACTATACATTTAATAAGAAGACTTGGTATGAGTCAAGCCTTCTTCAAAAACTCTTACATATTATTTCATTTAACCCTTAGAACAAACATCTAAAGGGAACTGCAGTCACCTCCATTCACAGATGAAATGGGGAAATTCAGTTATCCTGCCCAAGAAAACACAGTGGTCTTTCGTGGACCTGGGATATGAACTTGACTCTGTGATTTCCAGTGCATAACTCATAGACAGTGACGAATAAATATTTGTGGTTGATAGCACAAAAAATCTCACAAACTTAGCCACAGCATTCTGTCACTGTGTCTGCTACATGTCACACTAAGTAAATTTAAAATGTGCCTATAAGTAGTAAAGCCGAAGACATTCTGTAATCACAATTCAAGAAACCAAAATTTTGAAATTGCTTTATTTTTACTCAGACTGGGAGAAATATGGTTAAGTGTTTTGTTTCCAATGTAATATGCTTCACAAGATAATGCAGCATTAATATTTAATAATATAATTTTCTTTAAGTTGTTTTTATATAATTTAATCTTTTTAAAATATACCATTTGCTCAGATCCTGAAATAATCAAATAGATATACAGATATATGAGAAGCTTCTAAGCAAGAAATATTTTGTGGTATGTTCTTAACTCAATAAATAAAATGCCTTATATATAATATTTATATTATAAACTTATATATTATATTTATATATAAAAAATAAGACATTGAAGGAGAGTAGGAAATGTATATTTTCTCTCAAATCATAGATTTCCATATAACATTTTTATTTAATGTATATTGTTTATAACCAAATTATATAGAACTCTATCCTCAATTAAATATGACATTTTATATGTTTAATAATTAGAATAAATTTTTTATTCATTAAAATTGTTCAATATGATTTATGAAAGCTCTTTTCAAGCTTCTGTTTTAAAAACAATAGTTTATTGATCAAATTATGACATGTATATATTAGCGAAGGGCACCTAGAAGAATAACTCTTTTGCAATTTTTCATTAAGCATATATTTGAATATTTTAATCTGGTTTGCTAGACCAAAGGTGAAATAAAAATACTGAATACCAATTTCTATATTAAAACATTTTAAGTTAATATTACCTAATGTCTAAAGCACATCGATATTTCACAGAAGGCATTTTACACATTACACATTTGATCTCAATTCTGGTCATGAATTATTGCATCAAGTGACAGCCACATGTTCAATTGTAAGAGATTGGTTTTCTACCAAAATGCATTTTTTTAAAGAAAATGCATAACAAGTGCTGTCTTTGTAGTCAAATAGTTGCTTTTAAAAATATGCTTTTTAGTCATACACTAAAAAGTGGGATGGTTTTGTTTTTGTTGTTTTTGTTTTTGTGTGATTATTTTTGTTTTGTTTTTGGAGCTGAGAGAACAGCCATGCTTTTTAGGCAATATTTTTACCCACTGGAGTCAGCAGAAGGGTGCCACCTGGTGGAAATGTGAACAAATTCTAAACCTTGTCTGATTGACCATTAACAAAAATATATACTCATTTAACAAACCTGGAGAGTCTCGTCATCAGAGACAAGTGACGCAAAGATCAAAAAAAGCTCCTATAAATTTATGAAGATCTATCTTGTTCTTTTTATATTATTTAGATCAGTAGCGTGATATTAAGTTAACTTTAAAATTTCCAGAGCTGTGATTTACATGTATAGCTGAAGCTTTAAACACATTATTCATTCGTCTTATATTCAAGGTAAATTTGTGCACATGCACACACAGATGATTTGCAATTATTTTCATCCTTACAATAGAAATATGTTGTATTATGATTGTATAGAAGTTAAAAGGTAAGGCTTCAGACCTCCATGAGTTCCTGGCTAAGTCTCACCTCCACCGTAACTTCCTTAATCCTCTGTATTCTCATCTCTAAAATAGAAATAAAAACAGGACCCACCTCAAAAAATTACTTTGAGAATCAAATAGAAAAATACATTCAATAAATGTTACTTTATGAACCCTGAGAATAGTACTTTGCCTGTGGCAAGCATTCAAGAAGGGATTTTAAAAAATAATAACAAATTACAATTAGCCCCACTCAAGTTCTTAGATCTTTCAATGTTGAGATATTGATCATGTTAAGAAATGATTGTGTCTACTCATGTCAAGGCATTTGTTTTTAGACATTTTGTAAATGTGGAGTGTTATGAAAGCAACAAAAATAACTGTTGTAAATATTTTTTGATCAAAGAATCTTTAAAAGGAAGATTATTAAGATGATAAAAAATATTTCCAATGATTCAGAATATTCATGAAATACACAATCCCTACACAGTCCCTCCTATTCTTGTTGTCACCATTCTCTAGGAAGGGACAGCATGTCCTCTTGTCATGGCACACTGTGCCAGAGGACAGTAACAGATCAAATAAAACAGGAAGGTTGAGCCCTCTACAGGACTATAACCATCACCAAATTATATGGTCCATAAGCATTTTCAGTTAGAGGAAGGATTATGGTCTTCCACTGTACTATAAGCGGAAATAGGTGTTTGATGGCCTCAGGACAAGGCATCTTCGAGGTTTCATAAGAATCTTTACCATAGAAACTAGAAGACATTTTTGGCAACATGCAATAGCTTAAATCGTTCAAAATCAATGCATAGTGATTGATTTGCTGGACCATATGCCCTATTTAACCACTAGGTATAATTTCATAAAGGTACATTTTAATTTAAATTTGTGAATCTTTTTTTGAAATATTACAGAAGCCAGCACACCTAATCACATCTTTATGAAGCTATTATATCTAGTATTGCATGAAAGTTGTGTGGCAATTGCAGAATTAAACCATAATGACTAATATGGCTAATAAAAGCTTAGTAGTCTTACGGAAAGTAGTTTGAGCTTTCACTAACATAATTCACATTATTTGTCCATCATTTCATATGTCAAGCTTTGAACAAAAATATGCTAGATATGAGTATTTTCTGGGAGTGCTTGAAAAACCCTCACTGTGATGCTGCCATGTATATATTTCAGTTGACTTTCTTTGTAAAATCCATCTATTTTAACACATGCATAAGATGCATAAAACTGACATTTTAAAATCATGTCAATACTCAGAAAGGCACTTAAAATACTTTATCAAAGCAAGAGTTCTGCAAAGTAGCCACTCCCTGAATATTTGAAGTGGCTATTAAAAAATGCACACTAACAAGAAAAATGGATTCCAGCTAGAACCTATCTCTTCACATGAATTTTAAGTACCAGATTAATCCTGACAAAGGTGTTTGTTGTGCATAGACAGCGTGTCCACTATTTATACATACATTTTCAGCTTCTGTGTGCTCTGCTCTGCTGCTGCCTCCCACTTCCACCATCACTGAACTGTTTGCAGCGCCTCAAGTAACCAGCTGGTGTCACAGGTTAGTGAGCAAAGATTTCATGTGGGGACTCTCACCTGACTAATCATTCTTATTGGTAGCATCATTCCAAGAGCAGTAGAGAGGCTCGGCGGCTTGTTAATGAAATTTAAGGGCTGTCAGCCTGAAAGAGGATGTTAAATCCATGTTCCTGTCCTGAAATTATTTTTATATATCTGCTAACCAGTTTTCACATTCTGATGTGTGCTGGGGATTAGGAGGAAGAGGTATAAAAGGAAGGGACATATGATCTTTTAATATTTTCATACTTATCTCAGAGTATGGATCAAAGAGGATAGTTTAAGAAAACAAATGCTTTGTAAAAACTGCCAACATTCAACCCCCTCCCACTAATAAACGAGAAGGGAGCTTTAAGTCATTGAGTAATCCCCACCACCTGTATGAAACATATGTGAGGGAAAAGAGAAGGGGAGGGGAGAGGAGAAAAGAGACCACAAGCCAGGAGAGATAACCAAGTCTGCAATATTAATAACAGCCTCGCTGGCATCGCCTCCTCTGTCTCGCCACCACTACTGGGCGATTTGGACAGCTCCCCTTAATAGGCTCTTTAGTGCTTAGAATACGCGAAAAGCCTAGTTGCTGCTGGAGCCTAGCTGCGTGCACTCCCTTCATCCCATGCTAGCAATACACTGGGAGGGTTTCTGCCGGGAACGCCTTCAGCAGCCTTCGCAGTGCACTCCGAGCAAAGATCCCCAATCCTCCTACCCCAGTGCTTGGGTCCTCGGGGTCCACAGTTAATCCCTGACCTAAGGGCAGCTCTCTCTGCCCAGAGTCTCTAATTGATGTAAACGTGACGGCACCTTCACCAGGCTCAGCACAGCCTTCCTCCTCCTCCTCCTTGCCAGGGTATCTCGGCGCTCCCGACCCTCCAACTTTGGAAAAAGAGCGACACCGAACTCCCAAATCACCCCAAATCGGGGACAGAGACGAGATGGGGATCCACGACGGTATGGTTATGCTACAGATTTCTAAAGACCAAAACAAAAAGGGGTTGGCGGGTGTAGAAGGACCGGAAAGAGACAGTAATAACCCTCAGCCCACGCAGGGCACCTCAGCTCTGCAGACACATCACAACCAAACCCAACAAATCACTAAAGCCAGCACCTTCCCAGCTCCCCTTAATAATTAATGCCTTGCTGCTCCCCAAGCTCCGTTCCACTCAGCAGACTACAGATGTCTGGGACCCTCTTCCCCCATCGACCCCCGCGACCACCCCACCTCACAAACACACACCCGACTCCTCAAAAGAAACAAGAAAGGAAAGGAAAAACTCGGTCCGCCTAAAGGTCATTTGCCTACTCGGGTCGCTTTGGCCAGCAAGCGTCCCGGCTACAGGAAGACGGGGCTTGAACCCGATAAGTGGACATCAGGAGCGCAGCAGATTTCTTCAACGTGTGTTAATAGGGAGCCAAGAGGCCCCATTCCTTGGCCCTGGCCACCTCTCCCTCCCTCGGTAGCCCGCCCGCCGGGGCTCCCCGGGGCACCTTCAGCCTTTACCTCTCTCCCCCCTTCCCCGCGGCTCTCCACCTTGCGCATCCTCTCGCCCGGCTCCGGAGCGCACTCAGAGGCTCTAACTTCCCGCAGAGTCCATGGATAAGCAGGAGAGCCTGGAACTGGGGCGGGGGGGAGGGTGGGAAGAGGGAGGCGTGGGAGCCGAGCCTGGGAGGAGAGGCGGGGGGAGCGCCGACTGGAGCCACCCCTCCCGGGAGTGCCTGGCCGCAGCTGCCAACTCTCACCTGGTCCGCCGGCTGCGCCTGGCTCGCCCTGGCCCCCGGGGTGGGCTGCTGCTCCTGTTTCATGGCTGTCATCGCCGGCGGCCCGCGTTGGCGCTCACTTCCTCGCGGGCACTTCAGACTCGGGGACCGTCACTTGGCAGCGTTCGCATGTCACAGGCGCCCGTCGCTCTCGGAATTGGCGAAAGGGAAAGCGGCAGCGACGGGGTGGGGGGAGGGGAGCGACGGGGAGGGGAAGAAGAGCGGCACCAGGCAGGCTCCCCCTCGCAGGATCCCTCCTTCGGCTACCGCAGACCCTCTAACTCCCCACTCTCCCCGCCCCCCACCACCCGAAAGCGTAGCGAGCCTCTGAGACCAGACACTACCAAGTGGCAAGTTAGTGGAGCGGCGAGCGGCGGGCCCCCGGCACCTGACCCAGCTGGAGAGACGTCTCACTGCGCTGGAGGAGCCGGGCTCGCATTCTACCGCAGTCCGCGCCCCCCGCCGCCAGCCCCCGGGGGCTCCCCGCGCGGTGCTCAGCGCGCCAGGTGGAGCAGCCGGGTGCCGCGCTCCAGCATCTCCTCAGCAACCGCAACGGGGGAGAGAGCCCTGCGCGGCGCAAGAGCTCCCCACTCGCGCGCCCAAGGCTGCCGGGTGCCGCGGTTACCCCCCGACACGCAACCCCCCCGCCCCCCGCGGGCTTCTGCTAAAACCCGGAGAAGCGGAGTGCGCCCGTGCAAAGCCCTCGGTGACTCCAGCTCTGCCACTGGGCATGCTCCAGCGCCTCAGAAGGCAAGGGACAGTCGGGGACCGGGGGTCCGGAGCCCTGTGGGAGGCGGGCAACACCTGTCGGGACCCTAGGGGTTGTCTCAGATTGTGACCTGGGGTTCTGCACCTTCTGATTTGGGGCAATGGACATCCTTTAGCCTCCAGCCCAGATTCTCCTACCAGCTGCCTGGGTAATGCCAGTGGAATTCCTAAAGGTTGGTTAAAAACAATAATAACTGTAATGATGATAAGAATCTGATACTCACTTTTATTTTTTCCTTTTCTTTCTTCCTGGACACATGTAGGAAAATCTTCAAATCTCAAGTCCTCCCAGCCTTTCCTTTCTTCAACACAACCCTGGCCCATTCAAAGTGGGTTTACCGAGCACCTACTATGTGCCAAATACACTGTGAGGCTCAGAGAGAGAGTTGCAGGGGAGAGAGACTAAACAAGTCAAACCTACCAAATTCCCTGGCTTCAGGGAACTTATGTTGTGTGGGAATTGGGAGCCCGGAGCCTGGATACAAATCAATGAGTCAATGTAGCTCTTGGGAAGTTGAATTCTCATGGATAGACAAAGTCCGCAGTTCATCCAGATGCACTAGTGCACGTGGCTTTCCCTGGGGCCCCTAAAGCCCATGGACCACAAACAGTCTCCAAGTCTCGGGCACAGGTTGTAGGAGATTGCTCAGCAGAGAAATGGCAGGAGTGAGTTGAATATTTAGGTGTTCATGGATTCAGCACAAGACAGTTCCAGTAGAGAGGACAGAGAATATGGGGCAGTGGGGTAGCACTGAGTTGGGCTTTATTGGCTAAGGACTGGCTCCCTGCTTTGAGCCACTCAGTCCCTTAATTAATCACTTCTTAACAGAAAGGCCTTTGTAAAATGGTAGGAGCTGTCCTCCTGCCTTAGGAGTTTCTAAAACATGAATTATAATGTTGTCCTAAATTTTAATTGTAACAATAGCTCCTATAAAGTACATATTTTAAAATAAATATATCAACAATCACCAGCAGAAAGATAGAATTAGAGGTGAGTAGAGATCTTGTTTTTCAAAAGTATATTCCAGTGCATATTGTGAATGACCTATTTATTCTGTTTCAGGAGAAATAACTTTTTGCTAGGAATAACTTTGCAAGTTGCAAAAGTACGAAGCAGTTTTTTAAGTGAAACACCAGTATAATAGCTATTGGGCAACTTTTCCAGTAATTGTGACAATCTAGATATTCCCTCACATGTAATTTTTTTTTTGGAAGGAGGGTATCTGCATTATTCAGAAAATGTTCCCATTTTTATATTTTGCTCTTCTGTTGATTATTTGAGTATATTCATCTTTTCAATGTGTTTCCATTTTGGACAGTCTGCTTGAGTTGAAGGAATTTACTGTATTACAGAGATATCTGTCACGCAGGATAAGTATATGCTAGAGGGAGTTATCCTTTTATATAAGATTACTTACTTGATTGAGTTCAACTGTTGAACTTGCATCTGTGTTCTGAGTTCAGTATAAAACTCACTTCATTGCAAATAAAGACATACATTATTAAATGTTTCATGTATTGTGGGGGTCTATGTGTATATGTGTGTGTGAATTTTTTTATTAAAAATGCTTCTTTGATTTAAGTATTTGTCTTTGGGAATGGGTTGTTAGTTTGTCAATCTAAGAACATTTTTAGCTTTTGAGATCTAGGTTAAGGGCACTGATTAAAACTTAATCACATGTAAACGGATTTTCCCAACTTAAATACTGTTTTTATTTTTTCAATGTACTGCACTTGAATTATAGTATAAGATGTTCTACTTCATTTTCAACTTAATTTCTTACTGAAGGAAAAGTCCTAATGTCCAAACAAGAAATGATGGAATACCTTACACCTTAGAAGGGAGTATTTGTGGTTCTGTTTTGTATAGTTTCTAATGATGTTATTTTTAAAGAAAAAATATAAAACGTCCATTCACAATCAAATGTCTACAAAATTTTAAAAGCACTAAAGTAGATATAACCCTAATACACTGTAGATACAAGGGTTCTGTACCTGACTTGATGTCAACTGATTGATTTTCTTGGTCCATCAGAGCATGGAGGTATAGAACACAGTGAAGTCACTTATCTCTTGCTTCCACCTTTTTACCTGGTAAAATTAAAATGTTTAGACCAGGTGCCCATTAAGATATTCTCATTCTCTAAATTTTTATGATGATATGTTGATGTTATATATCAAATGCCTCTCTTATGAATGAAAAATTATTTGTATATGTTTAAATTTTAGTGGAAGAGTCAATTAAGTACTTAGACATTAAAAAAAAAATCAATAGATAAGTTAAATAAGTCAATTACCTCACAAAAGGCCCTTACCATTCACCACATTTTCCAGTACTCTCTAGTTTTACATACACATATAGTCACAATTTTGTCTTGATAATGTTTAGAATTCAGAAATCTGGAATTTAAAATGCATTTACAAAGTATCATTTCTGAATACAAAAATCTATTAAAGAGAGATTTTAAAAAAAGATTTACAAAGTATTTTGAATATTTTTCATGTATTATCTTTGATCAGCTAATTCATAGACAGGTATATATTTTATAACATTCACATAACAGTAAAAGAAGTTTTTCTACCCTTTTCATGGAAAGAAATCAGACTCTCATAACCGAAAAAGAACTGGAGAGATCACCTAGCAAAATTCCTTCTATTTTGGGTTATAAATATCTGAACCTTAAAACACATGGCCATTTTATTCAGGAAGATTTCCTAGGATTCAAACTCCATCACTTCCTTCTGAAAATGGATTGCCTCAAATCCTAGTTTCAGGTTCACATGTAGACAGAACTCAAAATGCTGCTTTCTCAATATATTCATTTGGGTTTCTGAAGTCATTCAAAAACTTCCTCACATACAACATTGTGAATATCTACAATGTCTTTCTTTCTCTTGCTGTCTTACCCTTTAAAAACAGGGTGTCAATGCAGTACATCTCTCTTTACCTAGAAATATTAAGGTCGATAATTGAGGACAGGTTATGAAATTTAGGTAATAATTGAATTAATTCAAGATTATCATTATAGTGTTTTGGTATCTGTGGCAAAATTAGGTTGTTCTAGACATACAGAGGTCATCTATGCAGTATTCAATCTTCCACCTCAAATAGCAGACACAGGACCAAAGAACCAAAATTTACTCTAAAAACAACCAAGTAAGAAATAAGGCCTAGCTAACAGCTGATATGTCAGAAAGACAAATGTCCCTTGAGACTTTGTGAAGTAGGATATCCTTTACAGACAAACTCTTCAATTTCAGATAAATTAGACAAGGCAAATAGTACTCCACAAGCAGCTAGGTGCTAGAATCCCTCACTGCATTTTCCTTCTCTTTGCTCTCCTTCCTGAGGTAAATCTGCAGTGTCATGTAAAGGCCACCTTGATGGGGATTTCCCTAGCATTAGCCAGTCCTCTATTGAGTGTCTATAATGAGCACAGCATCAAGAAGACAGAGTTCACGAGCTGTGTCTTCAGAGACTTGGCCTGAAATGTGCCCAATTAGCTCTTTGCAGATGAAGAAATAGCTTCAGTTCACATCTTCTGCTATCATTTGGTTTCGATTTACAAATGACCTCTACTCACCTCAATTGGCTTTTGAATTCCCCAAAATGCATATCATGTCCCTGGGCAGAAAACCAGTATGCTGAGCAATCCTCATAAACAAGCTACACTGTAGAACGTCTAACCAGTAAACTATAACAGGAATTTACTTTTAAAGAAAAAAAGAAGAAAGAAGGAAAGGCACTATATATTTAAGTGACACCCATGTATATTACTCATTCTGTTCTGAGATTCTTTCAGTATCAGTAAACTAAACTTTTTGTCAGTCTCTGTCTTTGACAGGAAGACTTTCCTGTTATAAAAATTCATAGCCCAATTATGATCTCTGGTGGAAGCAGACAGAGTTGCAATATCCTGAGAGTCATTCTTGCTCTCTGGAGACCTGAAGATATTGACAAATTGCTCATGCCTACTGAGGTCCAGTGTTGTCAAATCTCTTTTTGTGCTGTATTTAAAACCTCACATCTTCCTGTCACCCCATAGCCCTTCTGTGTCATATATACAGGAATTAAGACAGTAAAACAATGCAGATTATTTTCCCGTGTATGCTTTTCTCTATATACATATAGCTGAATTGTAACACCAAAACAGCTTAAGAACATGAGACATTTACCTACTGTTGTTATGTTTACCTACTAGATGCCCAACAAGGGACATGTGTTTATTTATTTTGCTCTTTTTTTTAAAAGAGTCATCATTTAATGAATTGGTTATGTTGGCACAGTAAAAAGGAAAAAAAAAACCCTTCCATCTCTTTGAGCTGATATTAATGGTATTTTTTCCTGATTTTCACAACTTTTTAGAAATAAAATAAAGTTTTCTGAATCAGATCTTGTCTACAAATGACAGAGGGTTGCTATGTATGGAGGAGTATTTAGAAACATTGGCATGACATTTGTCTTTTTGAGATAATGTCTGCCTGTGATGAATAAATTTCTTTGAACCTGGTATTTCTTGTTTCCATAACCAAGACAAGATTCTCCAATGATTCAAAATAATCTTCCTTTATTCCTTGAAAAGTACAAGATTACTGAGCCTTCTATTAGAGGTAGACTTCATAGAGGTTACCCACCTTCTTTCCTTATAAAATTCCCAGAAGAGCACACAGCACATTTTCCATTCTGGAAAATCTCTAACAAATTGAAAGAGAAAATTCTACTGTAAGATCTTGACTAATGTTTGGAAGGAAACATTTTCATCTTTTTTAACACTTCCATTTCTTTTTAAGGATTTAGTACTAGATTCAAATTATCCCATGAATTTTCCTCTAGAAAACAAGAGATAGTCGAAGACTCAGGTGCAATAGCCCTAGAGCATCCACTGACGTTAAAGAGTCCCTAGCATTGTCTCTACCAATTGACTTTCTACCACTGGGGATTTTTCTTCCACTATTGCCAAAGGAAACTTGAGGCCAAGTCCTTGGGTTCCATTCACCACACAGAGTCATGTGATTATACAAATAATAGTTTCAGGATACCAGGGGAGGCAAAGTACATTGAAATAAGACACATTAAAACACATCTTTCAATACTGAACATTGTTTAATTCTGTTTAATCTATTAGACACAATGAGTTGCTCGCTAGTGTAGATCCCTTGTTATATTCATCTGTCTGTCAATCTGTCACACATTTGTATCTTTTTGGGAGAATAAGGAAATGTTTAAGTCACTCAGTTTCTCTCCTGCATATCTAAATATTTACTAAAGTCACAGATATTTATCCAAGTCAAAGAAGAAAGAGAAAGAAGAGGAAGAGACAAGGGAGAGTAGGAGGAGAAACAGAGAGGGAAGGGAAAAGCCAAGAGAATGCATTCTGAAGTTGTTAGGGATGTTAGGGTGTAGTAAGTCTCATTGGTTTATTAACACCTTCATAAGAATCATGAAATGAAATACCATAAATCCCACTAAATATCCCTAAATATTGCTCCTGCCATTGGTTTTCTATATATTTGTATAATTTTAGAATGCAGTCAAAAGTGTAACTTCCTCATTCCTCTGTTGGTAAGTTATACTTGATATTACTAATTAATTTCAAGCTTACCTTGCCTTGTAATATTTTATCATTTGTTACACTTACCAATTAGACAGTAAGCATCAGTGGGGGAGGAGGAGAGAATCTATAACACAAATGATAGTTCTTACAAATCAATGACTAGAAAATCACCCTTTAGTTAGCAACTTGATTTACTGAGCAACACTTATAAGAGTGTTTAATCTTAATTAATAAGACTTCAAAAGCCTCACAGGACAAATGGGTAGTCCTCTTCTCTTCAGGGGTCCCCTGACCTTCCACATGGAGAAGGCATCCACTCACATTTTCACCTTCTCGAATATAACTGATCTATTAGGACTCAACACCTTTCACAACCTTCCCATTGCAAGTTCACAGGGACTTTCTTCTTTCACTCTTTGTAGTGTCTTACCTGTTTGCACAATTGAATGCATTTAGTTTGTAATATCACGGTGCAAAGGTAATTGCATTTTTTGCAATTAAATATAATAACACCAGCACTTTGGGAGGCCAAGGCGGGCAGATCATTTGAGGCCAGGAGTTCAAGACCAACCTAGCCAAATGGTGAAACCCCATCTCCACTAAAAATCCAAAAAAAATAAAAATAAAATAAGTTTGGTGTGGTGGTACATGCCTATAAACCCAGCTACTAGGGAGGCTGAGGCAGGAGAATCGCTTGAACCCAGGGGGCGGAGGTTGCAGTGAGCCAAGATGGCGCTACTGCACTTCAGTCTGGGTGGCAGAGTGAGACTCTGTCTCAAAAAAAAAAAAAAAAAAAAAAAAGAAAAAAAAGCAATGGCAAAGTCACAATTACTTTTGCACCAACCTAATAACTTGTTCAGCATCCTAATTGTCACACGTGCCATCTTATCTTTTCTACTAATATCAGTGCTTAGAAGAAAGGAATTCTATTGGGGACAGAGTTAATTGTGTGTGTCGGGGGGTGTGGTAGGTCTGGGTCTACATCAGTCTCCTTGCCTAAGTAGGGGGAATCTCAGAGGAAATGTTCTCTGGAAAAAAAAAAAAAAAAAAAAAAAAAAAAAAAAAAAAAAAAAAAAAAAACTTTATTACCCTCTCAACATTAAGCTCTCTTAGCATCTCCTATAAGCTTGTATTTTTTATTTTATGGAATAGGATCATCCAGGGAAAATATATTTTCTCTTTCTGTTGTCCTAGAATATTTTATTTTTCTTTACTTGATATGTAGGAATTATATAATCGTGATATTCCTCTGATCTACTGATGCTGGATATGAGTAAGAACCCATCAGATATTGCTTGGTTGTAAAACATCAAGTAAAAGCCAGATAAGCTTGAAATTTTCTACTGCTTAGGAGCAGGCACTATGTGTTATAAAGTACCAAGTTTCCAGTGTGAAGAGCTCATAGAAGAATTTGGAGAGAATTATGTTTGCATTATCACTCCCAATTTATTTTATTTCTTACCTAATACATACACACTATACTAAATTTGAAGGAGGAGGTGCTATAATGGGCAAACTACTGAGGAAATATTGAAATTGAATAAAATAATTGTTGTTGTAAATATAGCTTAAATTCCTCTAGACTGTTTATATACTGCCAAAAGGACCACAAAGTCAACAGAAATTTCTAAGATTATGCTCAATCTCAGAAGATAGATAGTTATTTTTGCTTTACATCCTCTGCACACATATTAAATAAGCTTGTTTATCCTGTTTGCTAGTTTTAGGCAACATATTTGGAAAGAGGGTAAGAGGAATTGCTGATAGATGGAGTACACAAATATAGCAAGAAAATAAGACACAGAATGTTACAGAAAGTAAAGAAAGAAAACATCGGCCCCTCCACTTAAAATAATACCGACCTACTACCACTTAGTGTGGGGCAAGGGGAGGAGAGGCAAGTATTTTTATGCAATTTAGGAAGATCTTGGAAATAAGTATTTTATGGAAAAATAAAGTTTATTCTCAAAATGAGGACTTTAAAAAAAGTAAAATCAGGCTTGGCATACTTTTTTTGAAAGGGTTATTTTGGGAAGATAGGCTGCTGTGAGGACAGCATGGTTTTAGGCTAGATAGAGAATTAGATACCAGAACCAAAAGTACAACATTTACAACAATTCTAAATAACTAGATACCTTTACAAATCCCTAAATACCAAAAGCCACACAGTGTGGGTGCCTTTGGTATCTATGTGGGCGAATGCAGAAGAAAGCAGTAGGGCAAAGTACAGATCTGATAATTCCAAAATATTTAAGAAAGGAACCCCCAAATAGTCAATCGGTATTCACTAGAAACTACAGTGGGCCTATGTAAGAGCACTCAATAGAACTAGGAGGGATTTTGTGCATTCCAACACTGAGTAAAAGGGGCCCTGTGGGGAGCCTATTTCCCAGCAGGAAATTGGTCTTTCATATTTCTGCATTTCTTATCAGAAGGAAATGTCCTTTGTTTCATAATATATTTAAAGAATATTTGTGCAGCAATTAACCTGTAAAGAAGGACTAATACCTTCCTCTGGAGTAAAGGACAAGCATTATTACTCTTCAGTATAAAAAAGATAATGTCTTCCTCTGGAACAAAATAACAAGCATGCTTACTCCCCATTATAAAAGATTTGTGTTCCTTAAGCTCAGGGTTCCACTTCTATACTACAGCCTACAGTGTGGGTAAGCATCCATCTGGCTCAACCACCCCTCCCATGGGACTTGAGGAGAAGCAGAACTCACACAAATACGCTCATGTTCATCCTACTCATTGTACTATGAGTAATAAAACTCTTTGCCTCTGACCCCAGAGTCTCATGTCTTTTGCCAACATCCATAAAACTGGTGAGTTAACTCATTAGCTTGTAAGCAGTATAAAATCTCAGATGTTTCATTGTGCTTAGCAGGCCTATGTCAAGGTCTTAAGTGGCTGGTGCAGTCTAGATCCTGTGAACTCTTGAAACAAACCTTCCAGGCATCCTTCCAACAGTATATTTACTGTTACATAATAAAAGAAGAAGGATCTCCTTTAGGTTGAAAAGTCTGTCTTAATTTTTACCTATCTAAAAGTTCAAAAAAACTAAATTTGTACAAAAATGAGCAATAGAAAACTATCAAGGTCATATGCCATGTATGTAAAGCTTAGCCCCAAAAAGAAAGTTGCTACAAGAAAACATAGAATGACATTCCTAGGGACCAGAGACTGGCAAATTGTAGCCCAGAGGCCAACTCCAGTCTACTTTCTGTTTGTTAGAAATAAAGGTTTATTGGTACATAGCCACTCTTATTCATTTACATATTGCTTATGACTATCTTCATGGTATGATGGCAATGTTAAGTATTTGTGACAGGCCATATGGCCTATATAGTGTAAAATATTTACTGACTTGAACCTTACAGGAAATTTGCCAATTTCTGCTATTGACAAAATAAGCCTGCCAAAAAATGTCATGCTCAAAATGTTTTCAGAAGTGTAACATATTACTTTAAAATGAGCTAAAGGACATTAAGAAAATCATGCAACACATGAAAAAAAAAATCAGAACTAGAAAAAGAAATCAAACTCAAGAAAAAAATGGAAATAAAAGAAACAGCAGAGTAGGAATAAAGACTAATCTAGCAGGAAAATAAGAGAATATAAGTACAAAAATAACACTTTAAAGGAAATCAAGTTGAAAAGAAGAAAAAATATTTAACACTAAAAAGAAATTAAGAAATAAAGAAAGAGGTTTCAAGAAAATGTGACATATATTATAGATGGCAAAAAACATTCATGAATGTCATGGGAGTCCCTCAGTGAGAGAACAAAGCAAGAAAAAAACAAAACAAAACAAAAAATCTCAAAACCGTCTGCGTGCGGTGGCTCGCGCCTGTAATCCCAGCAGTTTGGGAAGCTGAGGCAGGCGGATCACAAGGTCAGGAGTTCCAGACCAGCCTGGCCAACATAGTGAAATCTCGTCTCTACTAAAAATACATAAAAGTACCCTGGTGTGGTGGTGGGCAACTTTAGTCCCTGCTACATGGGAGGCTGAGGCAGGAGAATCGCTTGAACCTGGGAGGCGGAGCTTGCAGTGAGCTGAGATCACACCACTGCACTCCAGCCTGGGCAACAGTGCAAGATTCTGTCTCAAAAAAAAAAAAAAAAAAAAAAAAACCTCAATACTAAAATGTATAAGAAAGTAATCCTGAAATTTTAAAAATCCATTTAAACTTACTGAAAAATCACATAGTGTAACTGTTAATATTAATATAATACAATCAACACCAAGTAAAATTAAGAAAGAAGAAAAAAAAGAATTACTTGGGCATCTAGGACAAAAGAATACTTAACTTAAAAAGGAACTAAGATTATTATTATTAAACTTTCCTACAGTAACGCTTTATCTTAGAGAGAAAAAATGAAGTAACATATTTAAGATATTCAAGAAAAAAAATGTGGACCAGAGGTTTTATATTCAGTAAAACTGAATATCAATTATAACGGTCATATAAAGACTATTACCAACATGCAATCACTCAAGGAATATTGTCCTCATGGGATTTTTTTTGAGGAATCTTCTAGAAATGAGTTTCAGAAAATGAAATTAACAGGAACATTGCAATTAAATAAAAAAATAAAAATCATATATGTAATTTTAAATTTTTTAGTAGCTGCCTGAAAAAAAAGTAAAAAGAAACAGAAGAATTTAAATCAATGGTATATTTTATTTATCCCAACACACTAAACATTTTATCATTTTGATATATAATCTGTATGAAAATTATCTGAGATTTTACATTGTTAGTACATTTCCAATATCCATAAAAAATACTTTATGCTTACAAACATACCAATTTAGACTAGACATGTTTCAATTGTCCAATACCACATGTCACTAAGAGCCATTGCGAACATTCCAGAACTGGAGAGATATAAGCATAAGAATTATGGTGGATTACATACTTAGTTATTGTAGAATAAGACAAATTGAGTGTTAAGTGGGAAAGAGTACATAACAGCTATATTATCTACCAATGTAGATTTAGTACAACCAAATGGAGAGAATGAGACGGCATATGCAAGAAACATATTTTCGATATTTATAATGGGTGGTGGTAATATTTGTATAGTTACTGTTGTGTATATAATATTAGAAAAGTAAATGAGTAATTATGAGATGTTCTAACTCTCTAATCTCCAAGACTTTAAGAACTATAATTTTCACTATAGATAAGAGGCAAATAGAAGAAGTTCCTTTAGAAAATAGCCCTGAAATTGAATTGGAAATTTTGATTTAGAGATATCATTATTATCTCATTCCTAATGCACAACAGCATTAGCAGTGAGGCTATGCTTCCCACAGCTTACACTAGGTGAATGACTGAGTGCAGGTGGCAGAGATACTGAAGCAGTCCCTTTAGGGCTTGTGGGAATCCTCTGTTGGACAGCTTTGGTTTGAGAACCCTCCTAAATATTTCTTAGACCTGAACTACAGTTTGAGACTCTTTCTATCTATTCTCCTTTCTTCCTGTTGACCTTCACAGCAGTAAAGCCTCATAGTCTAAAGGATACTCCTGCTTTTTCCATTCATTCTCTTACTCCCTCACAGACATTTTCTCCAATAACTCTCTTGCATATCTAGTTGCACCTGCTTCTCAGAGGACCCAGATTAACTCGGTCTAAAAATAATGACTGGCCTAGCATAAATTAATTGTCAAATAAAATGCAGGGTACTCAATTAAATTTGAGTTTCAGACACACAACAAATAATTTTGCAGTATAAGTATGTCCCAAGTACGTAACTATGTGGTTTGTATTTTTATGTGCTAACACTGGCAACCCTAATAGCAATGACTATCACTTGCAACCAGATTGTGGTGTTAACAAAGCAAAACAAAACAAAAACAGAATTTCTTAGAAAAGTGGCTGAATACAGATATAAGAAAAGAAGCATACCAGATAAATCTGAAACATTTTGTTATGAACTAACATGCGAAGTATCAAAGACTAGTAGTTCAAGAGGAATCAAAAGTTAACCTTGAAAAGGCTCTACCTGGCTGAAGAAGGAAAAAATAGCACTTCAATAAGGACAAAAATTACAGTGCATTGGGATCCATCAGATAAATTTAAATGCTAATTGATCTTCTGAGGATGATAGGGAACCAACTTGCTATCACAAAACCTATCATAAAAACCTCAGTTCTGTCTTTTTTGGAGTTATACCACTGGGTAACCAAATTGTAGATGAAAGGAAGAATTACCTTACATGTGAAATTATTTGAGCTAATGTGTAAAAATAATGGGTAGAATTAGAGTATTACCATTTTATAATCACCAAGAAAATAAGCAGCCTGCTGTTAACCATCAGTTTGCCTCCTGATGACTCAGTGCTACCTATAATGTTGCAAACAATATAAAGCTGAGTTTGATCAAGGGTCCTGCTGCCACTTGCTGGAAATGCAGAGAAGAGAAGAATATGTAGATTGGTACCATGAGTACATCAATATACTCACCAAATCCACGCTGGGGCAAAATCCGCAAGCGGCCCGTATTTGTCAACAGATTCATTCTAAGGGAAAGGAGTTTGTGGGAAGAAGGGAGATGACATGTTGATGATATTGGAGCTAAAAGACATATCAATTTGAAAATTGATGACTACATTATAATGCCTCAGGATGTTCACTTAAACATTTATTGTTTATTGTAAACAATAAAAAAGTAAAAAAAATTAATATAAAAGTCAAGATGGTGGTTATTTTTGGGGAGAGACAGGACAGAGAATGTGTAGAGACTTCTGGACAGCTAACAAGGTTTCATTCTTTGACACATGTAGTGGTTAAGATGATATTGGCTTTATAATAATTTTGTGTGGTTTGCTGTATCTGTGTTTCATTTTAAAATAAAAGTTTAAACAGTGCCTAATAGAGTTTGTGGCTCTTAGTAAACACTCGATAAGAGGTAGCTATTAAAAATATATAAAATAAAAGACAGAGACTACACTGAGAGCAGTTCCTTCTCAACCGTTATTTTTTAAAGTGATGATAAACCTCTAGCTCTCCAGGGTCATGCTCTCTCTCCAGTGTATGTACAGCTATAAAATTGCTCCTGCCTCTCCAAAATGTGTTCATGGCATTGAAAGCAGAATGCAGACACTGTTTATTCTTTTAGACCTCCTCAGAGTTAGCAAACACCAAGACAAACTCAAGAAGTTGTAAAGAGAATGAGGATTTATGTCACCGAGATTCTCATCGCAAGGCCATTAACTCATTTCCATGCTGGTAAATACTGTATCAACTTAGCCTGCATTCTGCCTTATGGAGAAAATTGTAGATTGTGGTCTATTTGTTGAATTCCAAATTTACCTGAAAAAAACAATGGGTCCTGGTATGAGCCCACTCTTTCTTATTGATTGCAGAACCAAACAGTCTATGTGATATAGAGAACAATTAATGCTCTTCTTAGCAGGATTTGTGGCTTCAGGTGACAATGCCTCTTGCCTTTGTGAACTCAGTGACAGGCTTGTTTAAAAGACTGTAGTACTCAGTCTGCAATTTTCTAGCTGCAAATGGGGTTCTAGCTTGCTGTTTGAGTTGAGCTTCAATTAGTATGGAAAGGATGCCTTCTCCTCATGTGTCTGAGAGTCCTTTCTTATACAGCACCTACCTTGGCACCATCTCTCCTCAAATTGCCAAGTCTTGACACAGTGGGCTGTGTCTGAGGGTCCAAATGGAGTTTCCCTATCTGCCAAAAAGTGCTAAAGTCTCTAAATTTGTACATCCCTGAGGACACCCACTCCAAATACACATTCTTTTTACCTAAAAACATTTTCAAGTTTATTTAGATTCCTCAAAGAAGCCATGCATCCCTGCCCACTCCCATGAAAAGTGATTTCTTCAGTTTTTCATGCTCAGAGTATTCAATTTCTACACTATGGATTTGTCACATATCATTTTTATCCTTATATTTTTGGATCTCACACTACCATTCTGCCACGCTTTCCACTCTTCCACTCTGTTAGTCAATTCCCATTTTTATTTCTATTTTTGAGAATAATAATAGCGAAAACAATAATAGTTCACATTTATTCAATGTTTAATGTGAATCAGGCACTGTCTAATTATTTTAATTCCATAATTCTAGAGCGTAGAGTCTTTCCTTATCTCCATTTAGAATCTTGTACACCAAGATCTAAAAGGTGTTACAGAAGCTTGCCCAAAGTTCCACAATGATTTAGAAGCATAGCAGAGGTTTGAACACAGGCAATGATATTGTTAATATCCTTAATAATGCCTTGTCTTGGATCAAAAGCCACAACAAATAGCTGTCTGTTTATTTTAATAAATAAGTTTTCATAGAGTTCCTGCAATAATGACTTTTTCCTTGGCCTGAAATTACTGTTAAATATACACTCTCTCTCTCTCTCTCTCTCTCTATAGAGAGAGAGAGAGAGAGAGAGAGAGAGTATATTATGGTATACTATGGTATAGTATATATTCAATACTATATATATACACACACTATATATGCATATATATAGTATATATCATATAGTAATATGTGCAAATATATGCAGTTTTTCTGTCCAGTAAAGACATTAGACTTTTAGCCGGGCACGGTGGCTCAAGCCTGTAATCCCAGCACTTTGGGAGGCCGAGACGGGCGGATCACAAGGTCAGGAGATCTAGACCATCCTGGCTAACCCGGTGAAACCCTGTCTCTACTAAAAAATACAAAAAACTAGCCGGGCGCGGTGGCGGGCGCCTGTGGTCCCAGCTACTCCGGAGGCTGAGGCAGGAGAATGGCGTAAACCCGGGAGGCGGAGCTTGCAGTGAGCTGAGATCCGGCCACTGCACTCCAGCCTGGGCGACAGAGCCAGACTCAGTCTCAAAAAAAAAAAAAAAAAAAAAAAAAAAGACATTAGACTTTTATAGTTAGGTAAATCTGTCATAATGCTAGAAGTATTTTGTATGAACTTTGTTCAATTTATCTAGCACAAAGTATATCTTAGTCCCTATGCACTGTTATAACAAAAATGTCACAAACTGAGTGGCTTATAAACAACAGAAAATGATTTCTCACAGTTCTACAGACTGTGAAGTCTAAGATCAAGCCTCTGGCACATTTGGAGTCTGGCGAGGGTCCACTTTCTAGTGTATAGGTGGCACCTGCTGTGTCCTCATATGTGGGCAGGAGCAAGCTACCTGTCTAAAGCGTTTTTACAAGAACAGGAATTCCACTCATGAGGGCTCCACCTATGACCTAATCACCCCTCAAAGGCCCTATCTCCTCATATCATCACCTTGGTGATTTCAAAATATGAATTTTGTGAGGACACAAACATTCAGACTATACCAGAATGATACATAGTAGATATTTGACAGACAGGTTTTTGTTTTTTTCCCCCGTTGTCAAATTTATCTCTATGGTAGAAGTGTGCGAGGAAAAGACTTTATAGCATCCTTAATTAGGGAACATAGAAAACTATGTATTCATCTACATTTAAGATATACTCTCAATGTTTTTATTATAATTTATTTTATACAAATAACAAGGCTTTTGTAAATATACTTCAAAGAGAAATACATGATACAAGATAGAAACAAAATATCAAAACTGCTCTTTGGACTTGGAGTAATCCTAGAATGGTAGTATAATGGCTCTTAATCTTGAGTGTGTTTCAGACTCTCCCACTCCAGATCCACTCTCAGCAGGAAGATTCTGATGCGATATTGTACAATTCAGAATTTTGAATTTTTTTCACCTTCCTACTTGAAGTAGGAGATTCAGGATCACACTTTGAGGAAAAAGTATGTAGTGGTTAAAATATGAGAGTTGGAGTCAGAAAGACCCCAGGGTCATAGATTCAACATTTACTAGCAGTGTACTTAACTCTTCTAAACTTCAGGGTGTTTTTTTTTTTTCCTGAAAATGCATAATATGTTGTATGTGACTCATAGGGTTATGATAAAATATATGGAAAGTACTCTGCATATTGCCTAGTACATAGAAAGTTTTAATTAGGTGTGTACAAGTAATGGCAGCAGTAGTAGTATACCATGCTGTAAAACTGGGTATTCTCAATAGTATATGTCATTAGGGAATTGAGAATTAAAACAACAATGAGATACAACTACATATCTAGTAGAATGCTAAAACTGAAAATACTGATAACACTAAATTCTGACAAGAATGTGGAGCAACTGAGACTCTCATTCGTTGCTGGTGGGAACGCAAAATGGTACAGCCGCTGCACCATTTGGTTTGGCAGTTCTTACAAAACTAAATATACTCTTATCATGTGATCCAGCAGTTGGACTTCTTAGTGTTTATCCAAATAAATTAACAATTTATGTCCACATGAAAACCTGCACAGAGACTTTTACAGCACTGTATTTATAATTGCCAAAACTTGGAAGCAACCAAGATGCCCTTCCGTAGATGAATGGATGAATAAACTGTGGTATATCCATACAACGAAATACTATTCAATACTAAAAGAAAATGAGCTATGCAGCTATTAAAATGCACTGATAAATCTTAAGTGCATATTACTAATTAAAAGAAGTCAGTCTGAAAAGGCTACATACTTCATACTTCCAAATATGTGACATTCTGGAAAAGCAAAACTATGGCGACAGTTAAAGGATAAGTGGTTGTCATGAATTTGAAAGGAGGGAGGAAGTGATGAATAGGCAGAGAATGGGAAATGTTTAGGAACAGGAAACTATTCTGCCCAATATGGTAATTGTGGATATGTCATTATACATTAATCAAAAGCCTCATTTTATCTCTTTCTTCCATTCATCTTCTTGCCTTTCTTTTATTTCTCCTTTGTTTTTCTGATATACATACTAGAAAAGAATGAAAGCCAAGAAAGTGTATGTATATAATAATTACAAACCTTTTGCTCGCAAGGCAAAGGGTTAACAGTGCAAATTTTTCTTCCTGTTTCGTCAGGAATGCCTCTAAAATGTGTGAATAAGTTTCAATCAGACTGCCCTTCCCAAAAAAATAACTATAAATGCTGGAAAAACTACAAAACAACTACCTGAAGGCACTGGAGAGTGACAGAAGCAGGCAAATTCTGGAGAAGAGTCAACACTTGAAAGAAGGGAGCCACACTGGGTGAGTTCTTTCTTTTTAAAGCATCCAGCTAGAGGAAAGGTTTTAGCCTGCACCTTGCAGAGCAGTTAAAACATCATTTAAAGCCCAGCCTAATTTTCTGATTGTCCCATGAACTACAAACATGGGTTAGATTCCAAGCAGATGTTTCTTATATTTAAATATATCAAAGTTACAATTTCCTAAATAATCATATACTCTTAACGATTCTACATAACAAGAGTTAAGTGACTTCTTGTTCTGAATCCTAACAGGTGCATGGGGAGGGAAAAGTGTCTCTACATGAGAATGGCCAAAGAACAAGACACATTTCCCAGTAGAGAGCAATCCTAGAGAGAGGGAAGTATGGGTCAGAATAAGGTATACTGGTCCCAGGGTAATCACATTTATTTCTGTTGCATTGGTGTTTCTAAAAAATATGCTTCAGTTCCAAGTTTCAGGAATTGGTTGGTGGAGCATGGGGATCAAGCAGCGATTCAGGAGCTTCCCTGCAAGTAACTGAGTGAGCCAATCAAATAATTTATGTTTAAATCTTTCACTGTGTTAAATGTTGAAAAATAAAACAGTGAATTCTATCCTACTGTGTAAACAGCCCTTATGATTATCCGATATAGAGCAACATAATAGGTCTCAGCCTGAAAGAACTCTGCATTTTCTCAGCCACTTTGCTTAACACAGTGTGAAGTGGATCCAGGACAGGGACACACACACACACACACACACACACACACACACACACACACACACACTGTAAAAAAAACAAATACCATTCTTCTGAGACGACATAAAGATCTGGGAGAAGGAATCTCGCGATTGGTAGAGGCTGCATCTGAGATGGCTCTGTCCTCTACTGGTAGCGGGATACGAACAGAATGAAATTCCTAGGGGATCCTTGGGTATCCGGGGAGATTTCTCCAATGTGGTACTTAGCTCTTTCCATGATGCCATGTACCTTTATGCTATCAGATAATACAAATGACCTAAGATCTAGGAGACTAAACTTTGTTGAGGCATGGCCATCCTCAGCAAGATCAACCCCACTGGACTCTACAGTGCATTTGGCATATTGAGATCCCAGTGCGTTGTATACTTTTGTGCTTTCTATGGCATTAACTGCATATTTTAGAATATAGCCTTGTGGAAATTATGCTACATCATGGATAGTAAATCATCCACTAATCAGACCCATTTATTCCCTGCCATTTATTTTGCCTCATATTTTATCTACTCAGGCATTCTACAATATCTTAAAGATATCCTTAGCTTGCATGTTGCCATTGTTGTTTTAATAATCATAATGAACCATTACTTCCAGTAGCCTAAATATTTTCTCTGGTTTTATAACGAATAATTTAACTTCCATCCTCTGAAAGGGACTCTCGTTTTTCTGTCCAGTCATGGGCTACCAACGGACTTTACCAGTAGGTATAAATGGTGTACCCTTCTTGCCTATTGCCTCTGACCTTTATCGAGGGCCACTTCAGCCAGCTTCACAGCACCATGCTCATCGACTGCAATCATGATATGACCTACTACTGTCCCTCCCAGAATCGGGTACTACCCCAAGACATGTGAATCTAGCTGGGAGAAGAATTAGGCTTAGTATCTACAGAATGAAAAGGTCAATGAAAGGGAGCCCAATGCTGGATTTTTTCTAGGAACAAGAGTTTACTGAAGAAATTTCAGTCAAGAGCCTTGCCCCTTAATAAAAGTTCAAGTTCAACTCCAATCCAAGATCTAGCCCCCCAAACTCAGACAACTAGACAAATCTAGGACACCCCCACCACTAGCAGCAGCAGTAGCAAGGGTAATAGGCCTCTCTTAGAGGGAGGAAAAACTACTCAGAGTGAGGCAGCTTTGAAAGATGAGCTAAAGTAGACCAGGGATCTTCAAGGGCTACTGGAGCTGGGGACTTAGGGCACTGGAGCTGTCTCATCCTCCTGGTGCAGCAGTTAAGTATTCCCAGGGAACAACCCAACTTCCCTGGGTCCTGATAGAGAAAGATATACAGCATCTTCAGAAGGCTCTAAAGCCTAAGAAGCCACACAGATGCTGCCCAGTTAGCGCTTCCCTCTCTTTCTTTGGGAGCTTGTGGGCCCTGCCACACTCACCCCTGATTTTCAGTTCGTATTTTTCAAAGCTGCAGTAAATCTCTTTGAAACAGTTGAACTTCTGTGCTTCAGTTTCTAAACTTGGTCTGCCTCTATTTAGACCAGCAATATTGGCTTCCATCTGATCTCCATCCCTGGGGCTGATCTCCTGGGTCCATGCTATCTGTACGCACACATTGCTTTCCTCCCAGCCTTTGACTTTGTCTGAATTTAGAACCTTGGGCTCTGGCTAACAGAGGCTTTTCCTGTATTCCAGAAGCCAGCCTTCTACTATTCTTGCTTGAGTCCCTTTGTGGCTCTGCTTGATTAACTGATCACTGCAAAAAGCAGTGAATGATTTTTTGCAAAGCCCCAGATTATAGGCAGTTGATGAATATTAAACAGGCAAGAGGAGTGCAGCCTTTAAAGTAGAAACAATGTGCTATTATCTGGCTGTCTATATATTTTTATATATATATAAAAAATAGGAAATCCTCAAGAACAAGAACTATATCTTATTTAACTATGGAGCATGTAACTCCTAGCCTAGCCTCATGTGGTGGCTCATGCCTGTAATCCCAGCACTTTGAGAGGCTGAGGCGGGCAGATCACTTGAGGACAGGAGTTTGATATCAGCCTGGCCAACCTGGCAAAAGCCTGTCTCTACTGAAAATACAAAAATTAGCCAGGCATAGTGGCATGTACCTGTAGTCCCACCTACTCAGGAGGCTGAGGCACAAGAATAGCTTGAACCAGGGAAGTGGATGTTGCAGTAAGCTGACACTGAGTCACTGCACTCCAGCCTGGGTGACAGAGTGAGACTCTGTCTCAAACAAGCAAACACAAATAAACAAAAACCTCCTTTCTTATTGTAAGCACCAAATGAATATTAGGTGAGTGAATGAATAGAATGCACCTGTATACAAGACAGCATGGACTAAATCCTCATAAAGCTTACACTCCTAAAATTATTTCTTTTCCAAATTTAATATATTCTTGTCTAGACATAATGTAGTCGAACAAGTTATTAACAAGTATTTATGTACCCCAATCTCATACCAAAATATTTGGAGGCAGCTTTTCAACTTCTTCAGATGGAAATGATGGCAGGTAAGGCAAATTCCATGCTCTATCCCTGCCTAACTATGTTAAGTAGATGAATCTTTAACCTTACTTACCTTACTTTTTTCACCCCTAAAATGAAAATAAGAGTTTCCATCTCAAAAATGTGTCGGGAAGATCAATTAAGATAATATGTGTGAAGCAGCATGCACAGCATCTGGAACATAGCAGGTAATCAGTGAATATTCCTTTCCTCCCTTCCTAAATTGCCAATTTCTGGGTGTTAGTTTGAGAATGCTCCTGATATAACCTAAAGAGATGTTCTCTCTGCATTTATATGAACTGCATGTTGAGTAGAAGAAATGAGAATTAACTAAGGAACTTTTCCAAGCCACACAGTTGGCCATAATATCCCCACCCCTATAACGTATAGAAGATAAAATATTTCTAAGTAATTTTTCCAAACCTTAACCACTTCACCAAACATCCCTACCTTCTTGCTCTAACTCAATTGTTCTCATTTTCGGTGGAGTTTTTAATACACTGGAGGAAATTCACAAACTCTGGTGATTCTTAAGCCTATCTGGTAATCTTACCATATTCCTCTAGTTCATTCATTCTTTAGTTTTTTTTTTTTCAAGAGAAACACGTCACATCTTTTGATCTGTCCTTCAATAGCTAAGAAGTATCTCAAAATAATTATGCCCCCCAAATGGACTTCAGATTTACTTGCTTCCCATTATCAACTCCATTTCAGTAAATGGTAGCTCCATCCTTTTAATTATGTGGATCAGAAAACTTGGCATCATGGATTACATCTTTTCACTTCTTTCTCCTATCACACACTACACCCAGTCTGTCAGCAAATCCCATTGACTCTCACATCAGAATAGGTGCTGATTTCTCACTACCGTTGCTATAAATGTGGTCCAAACTCTTAACACCCTTTGTTTGAATTGTTGCAAAAGCTTGTTGTTGTCTTCCTTCTTTTCAGTTTCCTCAGAGTAGCCAAAATAAGCTATGTAAAAGAGAAGCCAGATCACACGACTCTACTAAAAAATGTCCAGTGGCCTCTTGCCTCAGTGAAAGGAAAAGCCAAGTTTCTCAGAGCGGTCAAAAGGTTCTAACTGATCTTGCCTCTTTGCTATCACCAGCTCTGAGTCATCATTTTCCATCATCCTCCTTCTGCCCATAGCCCTGCAGCCTCACTTGCTGCCTGTCTTGCTGGTCCTGAAACAGAAACTATCTGCACTGTTCCTGCTGTTTCCTTTGCCAAGAGTGCACTTCCCTAGAACATCCACATAGCTCATTGTTTACTTCCTCTATATCTCTGTCAAATGTCACTGTGCCTGGAAGATCTTTCCTGATCACCTTCTCTAAAATAGCATCCCTGTATTCGCTATTCTCCTTACCCTGGTTTGTTATTTTTGTAAAATTTATCACCATATGGAACATGTTGATTTGTTTATATGTTTATCTTCTCTCTTCTCTTCTTGTAATATATACTCCACACCTCAAACCCTTTGTCTATTTTGTTCACATTCATGCCCTAAATATCCAGAATGGTGTTTGCCCCTTATGGGGCATAGAATGAACATGTGTGTGTCATGATACATGAATGCTACGCCCTCTCCCATAGGAGTCAGCTTCTAAAGCTTAGACTTTCTGCCTTATAACTTTGGGGCAAAGAAGCACACATTAGAGTCAGTTCATTGACCAAGTGCCCTGTACTGATGGGAGGAAGCTGATTCATGTATCATGAACACAGAATCATCAAGTTATTTTATAACAAAGTAGCATCTTAATTTTTTTTTTTTTTTTTTTTTTTTACTTCTTAGATCTACCTTCCAATTGCAGGCTATTCAATTGCAGCATCCCTAGGTGTTTCACAAAACCTGCTTTTCACCTATGGCCCACTTGGAAATTCAGTTCCCTCCCTTTCCTGGTAAAGCTTAATTTACTTAACCATTGCTACTCAGCCCAGAATATCCATTTTATAACTAATCTTCTGGATGATTATGGTTAAATTTACAACCAGGTGCTTACTATATATTTCTCTGTCTCAGTAGTATTTGCCTGGCCTTTTACAATGTAAAGTTTTTAATATGTGTGTGCGGTGGGGGTTGGAGGGATTATGTCTTCCTAGAGTCCATTGATGATTTACATGAAATACCTTAAAAATTAAAACCAAAATCTATAAACTTTCCTATGATTTTTATGTCTGACACCATCTTACAAGACCAATTCTACAATGGCAACATATTTTTCATTTAGGAGAGTGAAACTTTTAAACATCATGTCACCTGAGTTCCTTTTCAAAGATAATATGATATACCATAAATAAAATAAGATTATTATTTTGCACATGTCCAAGTTCCCCATTATAATTACTGGAAAAGTTACTAGTTCAATTACTATAAAAATGTCTTTGCAAACACTTTCTTGGAAAATAGAAATTTCTAGAAAGACTATAAATTTCAAACATATTTGGAGGAGGAATGAAGACTTATTTAGTTAATAAATCTGTGTGCATCACATGTAGCAGTTTGTTTTCCTTTACCATCAATACGCAATTCATTTTTTTTATTGCCTGGAAGTTATTGATAATTTTAAAGACATTTTGCCCAGATCTAAGCAATCAGAATTTACTACAGACTGTGAATCAAGGAAATACACATAAATTAAACATAATGCAACTAAGTCATGGAGCTTAAATCTTAATAAACAGATATTGATCAAGTATTCTGATAGCATCTACAAGTGCAATTCTAGATGTAAATATTAATAATATATAATGTTTCAAAATGCCTTTCAAAATTATCAGTTATAAAATTGAATTACCTTGGTACATTTCCTGAGGTATTGCCTGTGCACTAATTAATTAAAAAAAAAAAACATTGTGTTTTATTTTCCCAAATGAAATACATAGTAATCATTCTCACTCATAAGAGTTATTTTCTTTATGAGTAATTATATCCATGTTAGTCTTGTCTTTTAAAACAATGTTGAATAAAACATTGAGTTAATATAAATAAATGCAAAATGTAAATGTGTTATAAAAGAAAGAGGAACTATTCTTATCAAATGCCTGTGCAACTATTTCACCACAAATGCAAATCAGCCCTAATTTTATTTTCAAAATGCCACTCTTTAAACCAATATAATGCACAATCAATTTTAAACACCAGGAAGGATGCTTTATAATGCTGCTCTAGGGAAGACACACAATTTCTCATTTCTTCATCAGCACAGTTAAGTTGTATCACCAAATAATCTATGAACCCCTGATTAACCAGATGCCATTTTCCACCATCTGTCCCAGATTAAAATGCAGTGATGTGTTCAATAGGGCACTAAAAAAAAAAAATGATAAGCTTTTTTCTTTTCCTCCAGATAGCCACCCAGACCCCCATGTAGAGAGGAAATGAAGCAGTGCAAGTATCTGTGCATATAACTTTTGGAAATGCAAATTAGAATTTAAAAACTCTTTGTTTCAGCTTTGTAATATTCATCTTAATACAGTGTTACACATCCCAGTGCCTCTTTCATTCCTCATGTGATATCATCTGCTTTTCCTCCTTAAGCTCTGAACATCTCTATTTTTACGCTGATGACCTTCATTCCTGTGTGTAAAGTTGTCTGAGCCAAATGTGACCTGGTGGGAGTACCGGCAGCCTAAGTCTCAAAGCTGAATAGAACTTTGAATTGGGTCATGTTCTAATAGTCTGACAGCACAGGTGTACCTAGAAGGTAGTTGGCTGTATAACTTCTAAATCACAACATTCTCTATGCCCTGCCTTCTGTCCCTTGATAGGCCTTCTTAGTTGGAGTTCACTCAAACTCTTAACAGTTTATCCCATTGGGGAACGATTTCTGCCTTCTGTAGCCCCCTGGGTTACGAATGGACAGCTCTCTCCAAACCATAATTTATCTCTTTTTAATTAGAGCTAGCCTCCTTTCCTGTCTGCTCCACCTGCTATTAGACATTCCTAGGTATCCAGCCTAAGCGCCTTTCGTACCTGGCTGGCCAAACACTCTGGACAAAGTGATGTGTACCACTCATTTCTCTCCCTATGTTGCTATCCTCTGCGGGGTGGATAGTTGTTCATCCTCAGTCTGCCACATCCTGCACTTTTCCCACCAGTCTGTTTGTCAAGGGGCCAGCCCGCCTCAAGGTTATACCCATTGCTGTTCTGATAACACTGGTTCACTGCCAGATGGCTCAGTCAGATAGATGTGCTAGAGCAAATCAAATCACTGGCCAGGGCTGGGATTCTTTTGTTGCACTCCCTAAAGCTCTATTTATTTATTATATTAGTTGTAATTCTATCACTCCCTATCAGAAAATGAAAACCCCAAATAGATGTCCTTCCCATACAAAGGTGATGCTGGATATGCCCTTTGAGTTTATTTTCCATTAGCACAGATGACCTCCTCTTCCCACCAACTCCTCTCTCTCTCCCACACACACCCTCACACGTGGTTTGCATGTTAACTACTCTGAAACTGTCTTGTTAAGAGTGAAGTCATCTGGACTATTCAAGGGAATAGCCACTAACTCTACCTACTACAAAAGAGACTGAGCTAACTGAACTTCAGATCTAAATGGAAGAAGAACTAATGTAGTCTACATCATTGGTAAAAGGAATGTCCTCTTTAAGTGAAAATTCTTTAAAATATATTTTGAAAAAAAAATATATATATATATTTTGGATGGGTGATTTTCTAAAATTATATTGTTCTGTGCCTCCTTACACTAGGGATTTTAAAAATTATGACTTGAGTCAACCTCTGAGACATCAATTTTTGTGCTATTCCTCCAAAGATTATTTGTATATGTGTAATTATTGGCTCCTCAAATAGATATCTTCAGATTTCTTGGCTCTGTAAATCATTATGTCTGCCTTATGTTTGTTTGTTTTTTTTATTCCATCCCTTTGCAGTTTTTGCCTTTGCTGATTGTTAGAAGCATTTCCCCTTTTAATCTGTTTTGACCTGGGCAATGAGATAACCATGTTTGGGAGAATAAGTCATTACAAAGAAATAAACACTGGTTCTAACTGCCTGAGAGTGTCTCTTGAGAATATATATACATGAGCTTTCAAGGAGAATAATTTTTGAAGTATTATGACCTTACTTTGTAGCCACATCTGCCCAGTTGATGTGACCTGTAAATACTATGAGAATAACATCAAGACTAGAAAAACATTGCCATTTGCTACTAGTATTTTAATAGCACATCCACATCATCACAGAAACACTGAGACAGGACACACACAGGTGCGCTCTTCCATTCATAGACCTAAACACATTTTCTGTAATGGAGAGTCCAAGACACTTAGGGGTGCTTAGAAAGATTGGGTATGCAGAAGAACCACCTCAGGGCTACTGTTGCACAATAATTGATATTTACATGTTTTTATTTTTTTTTCAACATAAACCAGGTAGCTGCTGTTTTGTGCCCTCAATGTCCATCCATGGCATACTCCTCAGAAAAACAGGGCATCTCTTTTTTCTTCCCTGTTCCTTCCACTTCTTAAATATAAATAATTAAAACAAATTATCTACCTCTCACTTCTTTAAAAAAGAAAAAACTCTCCTGGCAGAAGATTCTAAATGACAGTAGGAGGTCAAATTAGTAAGCCTGACTGCTCAAGTTGAAGGCAGATGTGAAAGGATCTTTGCTACTGCTTATGACCTTCCTGCACATTTACTCTTGGCATAAGAATCACAAACCATGAGGAAACTTGCTTTTGATCCTTAAGATGGAAGCCAAGAAACCTTCTTCAAAATGGTCTGGAGTTATGTGTAAAACATGTAAGACTGAACAGCCAGCCCCAACGACTCACAAGAAATTATCTCCTGGGCCAAGTTAGTGATTTGACATCACCATTTATATTCACTGCAAGAGCCAAAAAGGCCCAATTTTCCATGTTCAGGTCAACCTCCCCAGGAGGTAAGAGAACAGAATTTCATTGTACTGGAGACCAGAAACGATTTCACTGAGCTTTAAAATGTTCCATTTTAAATTATGAAAAGTGTTTTAACAGATGGGCCATTCTACCTACTATCTCATGGGGCAGCACTCATAATGCTGAGACCTTCTCTGTTTTTTGCTGGACATTGAAAATGGAATGTAAAACTGGGTTTCTGAATAAAACAGATGGGTTGGGTGCTATTATAAGGAAAGTAATAATTAATATATTCTCTATATTGGGCCAGTATGCAAGAAGGTAGATAGGGAATTCATGCAAGATGCACATATTAGGAAGGAAGAAAGGTTAAAAAGCAATGTAGAAGGAAGTAGAAAAGCTATTATGTTCTATTTGCTCATATATGTGTGTATATATGTTTATATATAAATAATATATAATACAAATTATACATAATATATATAATTTATTATATAATATATATTATATAAATATATAATATACATATTTATATATAAATATGTTATACATACAATTAAATATATTATACATTATATATAATTATATATTATTTATATTTTTATATGTGTATGTATATATTTGCTTATATATACACACACACACACATACATATATCAAGCACCCTTCTTCAGAGGATCCATAAAGAAGTACAACCCTAAAGTATGCTCCTACAACATGCCGTTTTTACTTACATGACGGTGTTCAACTCTCTATCTCCAACATCTAGCATGCTGCCTGCTGGATCAGTTTAGTTTCTACCTGCCTGTTTGAGCTAATAGGTGGAAGCCTTCTTCAGTATTCTCCAGCCATGACTACTCTTCCTAACCTGGGTTTGAAATTAAAAGTGTAGTTTCACAAATTAGTGCCATATGCCATTGCTTGTGTTCTGTTAGAGCAGCAGTATGGAACGTTCCCTCCCTCTGTCCAGGCTACACAATGGCCTCTTGCTGATTCTCTCCCAGAAATCTTCTTTAATCTGATGTAAAGCCTTGTCCTAAAATGCACTTATCTTGCTTTTTTATGAGTTTAAAATTTTCCATTACTAAAATAGCAAAATGTAATATAATACAACATGACCACTGTTTGCATTGTGGTGGTTCCTTCCAGTCATTTTTTTTTTCTAAAAATGCACTTACCCTTGACCCTGTTGATATTATAAATATTTTATTATCCATTATGCTATTACTGTGATCTTTTTAGATGAAGGCCCTATTTGCAGCACTGTGCCTTCTTTATACTTTGAGCTATTGGAGGTAGCATGGTAGAAGCAGAATGGACAAAGATTTTGGAATCAGACATACAGATTTAAATTCTGGCTTTAACATGTACTAGATATGTAAGCCAGGAAACATATCTGACTTCCTCCTCACTCAGTTTTCCCATCTAAATGTGATTATCATAACATATATTTCATATGATTGTTTTGAATATCAACATTAGGCAGTCTACGTGCATCATCTAGTCAGCCACTTCATACATAATAACTATCACCTCCATTCCTCAACTCCAAAGAATAGGGTCCAAATGGTTACTCTTATTTGAGGTAATGCTACTGACATGTAACATATAGATGAAACTGCCTACCAGGAAATATTTAATGTGTACTTAAACTTAAGAGTAAATCAATTGTTTCTTCAGAAAGATTTCTGTGAATTTGTACTTAAATATATATATCAAAGAATTATTGTTCTTTATCATGTCTCATAAAGGATCTTTTTCCTAATGTTATTTTCAATCTTCCAGCTATTTATTTAACTGTATTTAAGATCAATATTCTCAAAAACAAACCAAATAATAATAACATCCTCATTTTTATTACATGTGTTTTTGGAGAAGGATAATTTTATTTTCCTTTAAAAGTTCATCATAACCAGTTGTCTATTAACATGGGAACAAAGCAATTCCTCTAGTGTGATGAGTGTTCCTTAATAGCACACCAAGGATCATCCATCAATTTAGCAAACATTTATTGATTGTCACATATGGTAAAACACAGTGCTAGGCATCGTGGGGTGAATACAAAATAGCTGGAAGATAACTTTGCAGACAGACCTGATTAAAACACAAATAGATAAGCAGTTTAGCTCATTTGTGTCCAAAATGGTCTCTACCTATCTTGAAGATTGTAGATGGTTATAATGAAAACAGCTTGGGCTTTGCAGTAAAGTAGGCAAAGCTTTATTTTCTCCCTTTAGCAATTAAGAGCCACGTTTCCGTGAGCAGCTTACTCATCCTCTCAGAGCAGCATCCCTCATCTGCAAAATGAGCTTTACATAATAGATACCTTATGATGCCTGATAAAGCTTTTGGCATTAAGTACTCAATTGTTGTTATTTTCATTTATTTTTCCTCATTTTTCTCTATTGATAACATGTCCTTATCAATAGACTTGTTATAAACATTAAATGAGAAAACTTATCTAAATGCCCATGAATAACAGGTCTTAGACTCTGGTAAGTACCCAATGTTAGTTCAATTCCTTGGTCTTAAATTTCCTAAACAGAAATGTTCCTGGCCGATTTGTTGTTGTTGTTGTTGTTTGTTTGGTTTTTGTTTTTTGTTTTAGACGGTGTTTCACTCTTGCCACCCAGGCTGTAATGCAATGGCAAATCTGAGATTTTGCCACTGCACTCCAGCCTAGGCGACAGAGTGGGACTCTGTCTCAAGAAAAAAAAAAAAAAAAAGAAAAAAAAATATATATGGGGGGGGGAGAGAGAGAGAGAGAGAGAGAGAGAGAGATTTTGCTCTGTTAAGATTTTAGGGTTCTTCACAAACTCCTGGTATAATTCTCTTTTCCAAACCCCAGCCCATGAATCCAAACTATATGATAGCTTCCAAAGCTCTCCTTCAGAAAGAAGTAGTTTTAGAAAAAGGAAATTTCTAACACTACTTGGAGGCATGGAGAATACTGGAATGACAGAAATCATACCTGCACAGAGTTTTTAGGTATAAATCAAAGATGTAAAGGAAGAGGGAGTTTTTCATATATGAATGAACCATCTCAAAATAGGATGGGCAAATGGGGTTTATTTCTAAAGTCTGTAAACCATAAATAAAATTTTCAGCTCCCACAACTGGCTGAACCGACCACCTTCTGGCCAATGGGACTCCAGAAAGACCTGAAAACCTGAATTTCCAGCCATAACTGGAAGGGAGGTTGGACACACCTCATTATATCACCTCCCTTTTGGAGCTTAGACACAGGTGACCAGCATTAAAGTTAAAACAGAGATCATAAGACTGACAAAAGAGAATCCTTGTGGCAATAAAATGCTAAATTCCAACCTGTCTCTGGTATAGCATCACATGACAGAAATGACAGAAAGCACATCCTGAAGGAAACAAAATATTTTACCACAAAATATATTTCTTTGACATATTTTGAAATGATCCTGCAAAGCTGTCTTTTGTGGGGGAAATTTGCACAGGTAGAGAATCTCCATTCATGCAACCAGGCCTTCCCTTTCCAGACCCTTCTCAAATCTGGAAAAGATTAAGTAAGAGTCTGACAACTTTCAAGGTCCCAAAAGACACATTTACCATCTATTCTCTCTGAGAACTGCAATTTCTGAGGCCTCATCTACGTAACAGAAACCTTGGTCATCACAACACCCCCAATCTTAACTTGAGCATTTCTGTCTACTAATTTCAAGTCTTTAGAAAAAGACTTCCAGTCTAAAGACAAAGCTTAACTTTTAAAACAAATTCCAAATCAGAAATTCTTTTTTTTTTTTTTTTTTTTTTTGAGATGGTTTCTCACTCTGTCACTCAGGCTGGAGTGCAGCGGCACGATCTTGGCTCACTGAAACCTCTGCCTCCTGGGTTTAAGCAACTCTCCTGCCTCAGCCTCCTGAGTAGCTGGGATTGTGCCACCATACCTGGCTAATTCTTGTATATATTTTTTTTAGTAGAGACAGGGTTTCACCATGTTGGCCAGGCCGGTCTCAAACTTCTGACTTCAAGTGATCTGCCCACCTTGGCTTCTCAAAGTGCTGGGATTACAGATGTAAGCCACTATGCCCAGCCAAGAAAATCTCTGAATCCACCTGAGGATACCTGTAGGCCTCAGGATCTCTTGAGACTGTTCCCCAGGCCATGATCACTCATATTAGCTCAGAATAAACCTCTTTAAATATTTCACAGCATTTTTTTTTATAATAAATCACTAGCTAAGGTAGGAAGTCTTCAGATGGATTTACAAGCATGTTTTTTATTTAGAATCAATTTGAACTTTTATTTTTATTGACTGCTTTCTTTTCTTTTCTTCTGCTGTATTTTTGCTATTTATTTGCTACTCTTCTTCTTCTTTTTATTTTTTGAGACAGAGTTTTGCTTTATGGCCCAGGCAGGTGCACAGTGGCACAAAAAGGGCTCACTGCAGACTTGACTTCCTGGACTCAAGCAATCCTCCTACCTTAGCCTCCTAAATAGCTGGGACCACAGACAGATATCAATATGCCTGGCTAATGTTTTAATTTTGTAGAGACAGGATCTCACCATTTTGTCCAGGCTGGTCTTGAACTCCCGGAATCAAGTAATGCTCCTGCCTTGGCCTCCCAAAGTTCTGGGATTACAGGCATGAGCCACTGTGCCCAGACTATTTGCTATTATTTTAATTTTGCTTTATGTTCATCTATTTTCATAGATGTTGGAAGGGAGCATTGTCTGAGAAACCACATCTTATCTGAATTACTCACCTTTGTGTCCTTTCATATTGGTATAACCTCAGGAGCCTTTCCTTTTGCTTTTGGTGGACCTGCATGAACAAATCCATTGAGATGGCTACGGTATGAGAAGGGAAGCTTTTTCACTGTGTAAAAAGTAAGAAATGTTGATTAGGAAGAACTCTGCGGGTAAGAAGAACGAAAACCTACTAGGAGACCATTATTGCAGTGAAGGTAAGAAATAATGAAGAAAATCTGAACTAAGTTGGTAACTATGTGATAGGAAGACAAGATAGACTTGAGAGTTGTTAAGCGAGTGGAATCGACAGAACCCAGGGGATAATTGGATGTGCACAGAAAAGGAAGTAGGAGTTGAGAAAGATTTTTCAATTCTACCAGCCCAGCTAAGGAATATGGAATGGAAGAGGTTGGGAGAAAATAAGTTTAGTGTGGGTTGTATTGACAAGGAGAGATATCTCACATGCAGAGAGGCATGTGGGAGAAAAGTCTTGGTCACTGATGAAAGGAATCAGTAGCTCTGAATCTGGTTGTTGAAGTCTTGAAAGTCAGAAACATCATTTACAGAACATGTATAGAGTGATTTAAAAAAGCAAGCTGAAGATGGATGGATGGATGGATGGACGGATGGATGGATGGATGGATGGATGGATGGATGAATGGATGGATGGATGGACGGATGGATATATGCATGCATGGATGGAAGAACAATACCTATTGGATGGGAACACAGAGGTGGGGAAATAAGAAAGGACCATCTGAGTCTTTGTGGAACTGGAAGAGGATTATCTCTCAGAAGCTAAGGAAAAAGGGAGCTTTAAGGAAAAATGCATCAACAACAGTGTCAAAGGTGACAGAGAGACCAAACAATTGAAATTCAAACAAATGCTCAATATGTTCAACAATTTTAGGTAATTGTGACCTAAAAAGTTTCAGGAAAATTATGAAACAAAAATGCAAACAATGGGCTGAAAAATGCCTGCTAAGTGCAATAGCCTACAATTTCCATCTGAGTTAGTTAACTATAAGGGAGGCAGCCTCAATGAAACTTTTCTTTTTGGAGGGATAGTAGAGATATATGGATAGGAGGGTTTGATTATGTGGAAAATTAATTGTGAAAATGGTTTAGTGAGTCCTAAGCAGGTGCACTTGCTGAAAGGAAAAAGAAAGAGAAATATTGAAGACAATGCCCAGGAGAACAGAAGAAGTTGAGAGAAAGAGAGATATCTATATGTCATGTGCCTCAGCCCACAATTAAAAATCCAGGCAAGACTTAGAGCAGAGCTTCTCCAACTTTAATAAGCATAAGAATTGCCAAGGACTTTTGTTTAAATGCGTATTCTGAATCACTATGTCTGGAGCTGGAGCTGCAATTTTGCATTCTATCACACTCTCAGGGGATGCCTATGCTGCTGGTTTCCTGACAACACTATGAGAAGTAAGGACACAGAGAACAGTAGGATGACTCAGAAAAATGGGCTATCAGGTGTAATCAGTGTAAGTGCAAAGTAAGAATATACTTTGACAAATGGCAGAAATTGTGATGGTTTGGCATGGCAAGAATATCAAGGAGGAACAATAATGCATTCTACAATTAAATGGTATATTCATTAAGCATATGTTAAATTCTTATTTAACCTGCATATGCCTCTCCTTTACAGAGCATAGAACAAGGCTCTCTGGAAATTTAAGGGAATCATAATATGCCTGAAAAAATATAAACAAAAATTTTCTTAATTAATATATAGACAAATAAGTGCTTCAGAAATAAGCAAAGGCCAAAATCTGTTAGAGATGGTAGGTAGACAGCTCTCATATTTCCTTGGATTGCATCCTCATGAAGGATCTACAACTTGTCTTTCATTTTGAAATTGAATAAATATTGAAGTGCATTATCATCCACCATTCCTACATTCATCTATAAAAGGAGACAAGACCGATGTAAAGTTCCTATCAATATGTGAACAGCAGAGGGAAAAATGAGGCTGCACCCTGAATTGAAGTGATCCTATCTCTTTAAGCCTCTTTCACAGTAGAGAGCTACAGGAAGCATGAGTTTGAAATCATTTGGTCCAGACAGAAGAGGAGAAGCAAGGACCAAGTGTCATGAAGCGGGAAACATTGTCAGACTTTCAGGGATTACCTAATGTCCTTTGATGGGTTTCCTCCTGTTGCCCTGAATCTGGGATGACTGTCCCCTTGTTACTGCTCCAGTATCTTAGCCAATGGACAATGTATTGTTACTCCCCTTCTCGTGGTTTTTGCACACATACCATGAACTCATAACTCTTGAAGGATTTCGACGTGTAAAAGTATTTGTAAGAACAAGTTCAGTGACTTTAGAAATTTGCTAGCTGGTTTGGAATAAAGAGATACACATAAAACTATATTGTGAACTAGATCACCCAAATTATCTTCTGCAGGACATTATTCTACTAGAAAATATGGACAAAATAATATGGACAATTTTCAGTTTGATGCTGACAAAATTTTGTAAAATTCCTTATATGAAAACCACTCTTCACTATTAGCAGGAGAGCACACACATTTTAATGGTTCCGAGAAATACTGCAATAAATAAATCTGGTTAATTTTGTTTAAACCAAATGTTTCTGAACATTTTTGCATTATTTTTAAGCCATGGAAATTTTTATATCGTAAAAACTATTAATATCTCAGGGTCTTAGTGTTCCTCAGAGGAAATATGAGGAAATATTTAATAAAGATTGAGCTGTTCGCTAAAGTTGGTTTAAGTGCAATTGCAATTAGGGAGAACAGCGATCATTTCCAGCATCTAAGGGAAGCATTAATAAGGAGTTTAAACTGGCCTTGAATGATGTGAGTATTTTGATGCATCGACAAAATAAGATATTCTGGGTTGGGATAGAAGTCAAGAGGGTTAATAGAATAAATACAAACGTGAAGGAGGAAATGGTTCAGAGTTCAGGTGTGTTTAAGGGACAATGAAAAAATCAATATGTCTGGAGAGGAGGTTTCTGATTGAGTAAAAATCAATTTGGGAAGGCTGATTATAAAGACCTTTGCATTTTGGGTGAGGTTCGATGAAGACTGAAGTATGCATTAATTGCATCCAGAGGGGAACAAAAAGGGAATATGTGTTTAGCATTCTGAACAAATCATTTTCTGTCTTTTTTTGTTTTATTGCTTTTCCGTTTTTAAATATAACACAAGCACATGGTCAAAAACTCATAGCATGAAAAAGATAAACAAAAGAAAGTTAAAATAACTGATAAACTCATGAACTAGGTACAATGAGTTGACATAGGGAGTATATCCTTTGCCACTTTTTCCTAAGTTTACACATGGTCACACCCCCATTTAAAAAAATGTCAACTTACACCATGGCTGACATATGACAGTCACAGTGGCTGTAGACTAAGCTACTAAGGGGCAAGTAAATGAATATAAATGTGTATAGAAAGTAAAATGCACAGATGACAAAGATGTAGTCTTTCACACAGACAACATTACAAATTAAATATATGGAATGTCCCTTGCTTCCACAAAGAAATATTCTTTCTTCTTGGACTACACCTCTTTTATTTGAAACATACAGCCATTCAGGTCCATTTTTAATCTTAACTCTCCTGATAGAAACACAGATATTCACAAAATATATTTTCAACTCTAATATTAGGGAAAAAATGATATATGCCATCTGACTCTAGGTTTCAGCGTATGGGAGGCAAAGGCAGAGGTGAGGTTAAGGCTGAACTGGAAAGCCATCTCCCTCCGTGAGTCTAAGCACCATACTGCAACAGTAGCTGCTAGATGAGATTGGGCCCAGAGTTGGCAGATCTTCATGATTTTCAAGAGAATACAGGAATCCAGAACTTATATAATATCCTCTATTTTATAACAAATAAGAATTATTCATTTTAACACCAAGAGAATCAGTATTCCACAGGTGAAACAAAACACACACAGGACTCTACAGTTTTTGTCTAGTTCTTACAGATGCCCACAAAATAAAGCAAAACACAACAGCAACAAACTTCTGCGTTCTTCACAGTTAGGGTATATTACTGTGTATCCTCTCTGGTAGAAAACCTTACAGCCACAGAGTAATGGGCATTTTGATTTACTAGACTTTTCCATCCTTTAGATGTGGCCTGGTACAATATTTACATTTGTATTAGCATATTATGAATATTTTATTCTAAACAAAGTTGTTTGGAAAGTCTATAGAATTTCAAAAAAATATGCTACTGAATGTATATTTTGTGGTTTTTGAGTGGATATTTTACCCATTGGAGGAATATCTATTCCAAAATGCCACTTAGGTTATTTTCAAGAACTCCCTGTTGAATATTGATTTAGCTCTGTGCTTTTGTAGAAGTGGGAACAAAGCTGTCTGTGTTGAACTGTGGAATCACAGTAATTAGTACAATGTCTGTAATCAGGGAAAGGTTAGGTTGAGAAAAGAGGAATATAAAAGAGTGTCTGTGACACTCAAAAAGAAACAAGAGAGAGAGCATCGGAACAACAAGAACAAAAAGAACAGTTGAACTTCACTGTAAAAAATAACTCTGAATATATATATATATATTTTTTTTTTCATGTAAAATCTGTATTTCAAATGTAAACTTTTCTCTTATTTCAAAATTCTTATCCAGGTGACACTCTTCTTTTACCTATTTGTATCGTTAACATCACTTTTAAATAAATATCTTTCAACTACTCCAGGTGGACAGAAAGAGAGCATTCATGTTCAGTCAAGACTGTTCAAGAATAGAAAATACAAAATCTTTTGAAATGTGGCCAGGTGCAGTGGCTCACACTTGTAATGTCAGCTCTTTGGGAGGCTGAGGCAGATGGATTGCTTGAGCCTAGGAGTTCAAGACCAGGCTGGGCAACGTGGTGAAATCCTGTCTATTAAAAAAAAAAAAATGCAAAAAATTAGCCAGTAGTCCCAGCTACTTGGAAGGCTGAGGAAAAAGGATAGCTTAAGCCGCGGAGGCAGAGGTTGCAGTGAGCCAAGATCATACATACCATTGCACTCCAGCCTGGGCAACATTGGGAGGCCCTGTCTCAAAACGAAACAAGACAAAATAAACTTGAGTTCAATAAAATACTATGTACTTTTTGCCAGTAGCAATGATGGTGTAGACTAGAACAAAATTATATAAGATAAAGATGTTCAGAAAATGGGTTGCTTTCAACAAAAGTATGTATTTTGTCATTTTGGAAATATATATATAATCTCAATTATGAAACAGGTATCTTTTTACTTAGCCTGATAATATGGCTTGGTAAAAATCTAATTTAAATACATTTTTAAAAAGGCATTATGGGCCGGGCACGGTGCCTCTCGCCTTTAATCCCAGCCCTTTGGGAGGCCGAGGAGGGAGGATCACGAGGTCAAGAGATCAAGACCATCCTGGCTAACACAGTGAAACCCCATCTCTATTAAAACTACAAAACTACAAAAAAAAAAAAAAAAAAAAAAAAATTAGCCGGGCGTGGTGGAGGGCACCTGTAATCCCAGCTACTCAGGAGGCTGAGGCAGGAGAATGGTGTGAACCCGGGAGAAGGAGCTTACAGTAAGCCAAGATCATGCCACTGCACTCTAGCCTGGGCGACAGAATAAGACTCCATCTCAAAACAAAAAAACAAAACAAAACAAAAAGGTATTATGATCTATTGCGCTTAGGTGGCTCACTATTTGAAGAAGCAAAGAAAATACTTCAAAAATGTTATAATTGCCTTCTAATTTTTCTGATTTCAAAGCTTATATATGTTTGGATTTCTTGAAATTGGAAATACCATTTTCCCTCACAGGGAAAGAACAAAAATAAATAACTTTCTCAGGTTTTACAGCACCAACCAAGATCCAAGTTTCTTTCCTTTATTTTGTCTTTTCCTGTTTAGAGTTCATTTGAGAAATCTTTAAAAATATACCTCACGTTATATTTTATATTCAGAGATGATTTTAACAAGATGAGATAGAAGAAATACTTTCTTGTGGTCTCAAGCCTTTTTTATCCTTGTATTTTACTGATCTCATTACTACTGAAATTTGAATTCTAGACTTTTGGATTACCCCTTTTAGCAATGCATAACTTTATGAATCGGACAACTAATCACCACTAATGCCTGAGTTAAAGTATGGAATTCCTTTCACAGTTACAATAGATAGAGAAACAAAAGAACTTATGACTGGAGGAAGGTTGAGAAAGGCTCTTTTTATAGCTGCACGGACTCTGGTTTTATTTGTAAAAGGAGTGGTTAGGATGAATTATCTCTAAGGTGTCCCTGGCTGTCCTCTTGCTAAGTAGATCCAGCATTAACCCCTAGAAAGTCAAAGTACAGAATCAGAGTAACTCCACAGTTATTTTTTTAGTTCATTTATTTACAATGAGTTTATTCAATAACTGTAACTATTTATTATACATTAACTAGATGTCAGGTACTGTTTTAGACACTAGTGATACCTTGGTTAACAGACATTTCCCATTTCATTATAAACTTAATGTAATAAAATTTACATGATAGAAAGAAACAAAGACATATAATTACATAAGTAATTAATAAGCTATATTCTAGGTAATATGAAATTGCATAAAAAGGGGATTTGATCTTATCTTGAGTGGTCACATAATAATGTCACATAGGAAATGGCCCTGAGAAAGTACTCTTTAAGTTGGGTTCTGAAGCAACATCAGGAGTGAAGGGAATATAACCGGAATTCTAGTCTAAGGAAGGTATAAGAGAGTTGCCTTTCAGGGGCTTAATCAGGCCAAATGAATCTTGTGTGCCTAAGAAATTTAAATTAAGCCAGTGCTGCTAAAGATCAGATAATGAGGGAGACAGTGAATAGCAAAGATATGGCTGGAGAGGTATGCAGAGGTGAATCAGGGATGCTTATGTGGAGCTATGTCAATAATTTTGGAATTTATTCCAAAAATAACAGGAATTCATTGAATGGTCTTAAGCTTCAAAAGGGCATAGTCAGGCTGAGCATGGTGGCTTATGCCTGTAATCCCAGCACTTTGGGAGATGGAGGCAGGAGGATCGCTTGAGTCTAGGAGTTCATGAGCAGCCTGGGCAAGACTGCAAGAGCCCCATTTTTACAAAAGAATAAGAAAATTAGCCAGGTGTGGGGGTATACTTGTAGTCCCAGCTACTCAGGAGGCTGCAGTTGGAAGATTGTGCCTAGGAGGTTGAGGATTCAATGAGCCATGATTAGGCCACTGCACTCCAGCCTGAGTGACAGAGTGAGACTTTGTCTCAAAAAAAAAGCATACACAGATAGGCATTTTATGTATAACTGATATAACTGAGCCTGTTGGGTGTGATAATAAAATAATGGCTAATGTTTGCTGACTATCTTCCTGTACAACAGGCTTCTTTTGGGGCAAACATCTAACACATTAATATTTAAAACAACCCAGTGAGGTTGTTAGAGTAGGTAGTTCGGTAGACATGAGCAGGGCAGGAGAGGGCTCCCCCAGTAATGTTAGGCAACCATCAGGTGATGGTCAGGTGGTTGTTAAACTGTCTCGCTAAAATAATAATTGGTCTCAGCTGACACCAGGAAGACAGTCTCACAGTAGATAGAAAACAGCTGAATCAGTCATCAGCTGCTTCTTGATAAGCTCTCAGGAATTGAGTGACCAGGCTCAAAGATGTACAACAAGAGGAAAAATGGTGGAGTTTAACCAGTAAATGACCTTCCTTTAGGAACACTTGATTGGTAAGGGAAAAATGCCTCAAATGAGCATTTGCACTACTTTAGTAAATGCACTGCAAATGCAACCCCTCCCAAGTGCTAGCGGGCCACTGAGCATGTGAACAGCCCCCCGCAAGGGAATAATAAAGGGAGAAGAAACACAAACCCCAGAACCATACCAGTATTTAAAACCTCAAATCAAGGGATAGACAGGGAACTTGGATCTCTCAAGTCACCTACTTGGCCCTCTTCAAAGGGTACTTGACTTCCTTTCATTCCTGCTATGAAACTTTTTAATAAACTTTTGCTCCTGCTTTACAACTTGTCTTGGTCTCTCCCTCTGCCTTCAGCCTACTTCTGCCCCTTGGCTAAATTCTTTCCTCCAAGGAGGCAAGGATTGATTTGCCACAGATCCATATGGATTTGTAGTTGGTAATATACATTGGTGCTGTGACTCGGGCAGGCACATTCCCTAGTGGTAAGACACCTCTATGCCTTGCTTTCTTTGGCCGAGGGCGTACAACCCCTGTACAGGGATTCTTTCTCCCCTTTCACTCTCCTGCTTACTAACCAATGCCCAGAATGATTCCTCTTGGTCACAGTGGCTCTGTTCTTCTCAGCTGATCTCTCAGCTCCCCCTGATGAGTGGCTCATGGGAGTGGGAAGGACCTTGGAGTCTGCACAGAGTAGACCTGAAGCACTAATGGCCCTCTTGGACAGGAGGCTTCTGAGAGTGGTAGGGCTAAAGCCTAAGGCTGTGTAATGTTCAAGGTTTCCTCTGCTTCTTTCCCAAAAATGCACACTGCCTATTCTCCTGTTTTGTCTGTCTGAATTCTGAAATGGTCTTGTGCTCCTTCTGGACCACATTCCCAGTTTATTATTTGTATGTCCATAGCTTTTGCTTCCTTGTAGATAAGTCTCGGCTCATTGCCAGGGCACACACTAATTGGACCTCTGGGTCTGCCAGCTCCTTGTAACTTCTAGAATGCTCTGAACAAGAGTCACTGTAAGGTCTTGGCAACAAGGATATAGGCTGGCCCAAGGCCACAGGTGTAAGAGACCAAAGTACCTGTAGGACAGAAATGAAGGCTGGTCCCAGAAATTGGATGGGACCAAAGTTAGGGGTATCCAGTAAGCACTAGTTCATTCCAGAGCCCCTTGGATGAATGGCGGAAACCCTGTTCACTCTGATCTGCCACAGGCAAAGGAGTCAGGGAAAAATGGGGGTGGGAGGGTACCCTCCTCTTCTCTTCTCTCATGTGTTGTATCTTCACAAATGGGTAATTGCTCTTCCATAAAAAAAGATGGGACCAAGGTTATGGGTACCCAGTAAGCACTGGTTCATTCTGGAACCCCTAGGATGAATGGGTGACACCCTGTTCACTCCAGTCCACTATAAGTGCAGGAAGAAGATGTTAGGAAAACTAGAAAGAATGTCTTCATTTTCTTCTCTCCTTTGTTCTTTTTTTGCATATAGGTAATTGTGTCTTCACACCACAGGGCATGCCCCTTTGATGCATACTCAAACCTGGGAAAATTTTGATCCCCCCCAATCTTAAAACAAAAATCTAGTTTTCCTTTGTAATACTGTTTAGCATAAAAATGATCTGGGAGGAAATTACAAAAGTCAGCCTCAGGACCCAGTGCCCCTATACAAGAAATCCTCAAATTAGCCTCCTCAGTCTTTCATAACCTAGAGCAGAATAAGGAAAACAGGGCTAAGGAGAAGGAAAAATGCACAAACAGGAGGCAGTCTTAACTACTGGCTGCTCTTCAAACCTACTAGCCCCCTCCAGATTGCCCTAAGGACACTCCCGTAGATAACTACCATTGGTGCAAAATACCAGACCACTGGAAAAAGAATTTCCCAAATGGACCAAATGGGAGAAATCCCCACATAGACTACCCCCTCTGCCACAGGCTCAGCCACTGGAAAAAGGACTGTCCCAAGAGCCAAAAATGCCCCAGGCCAGGCTTTAATCCAATAAAGACCTTAAACTGAAGGGGTCCACAGCTCCAACTAGCTCTCAGATCAGACATTGCTGGCCATTAACAGGACAAAGCCAAGGGCAACTTTGGAGGCAGGAAGTAGTTATAAATTTCTCTTTTGGGTTCAAGAGCTGCCTAGTCTGTGCTAATCTCCTTCTCTAAGCAACTCTCCTCCAAATCCTGTTGGGTAATGGGGGCAAATGGCACCACCTCCCTCCAAAAGAAAAGATTCACACTCTTTTATATTACTTAACAGACCAATTACTATTCTTCCATAAGTACCAGATAATGTCTAAAAGCCCCACATCCCTTTGGGATGGGTGTCTGCTTAATATTTACCCAAACTCTGAATTAATCTTTCCCTCTAATAACCCTATTTCTCCTGGGAAAGTTACCAAATCTTTAACTTCAACCTGGATAGTCCTACTTCAGGGGTTTAGAAATAGTCCATGCTTGCTCAGAGAAGCCCTAGTAAGAAATCTAACTGAGCAATCCCTTGAGTGGGAATAACTTCTACAGTATGCAGATAATCTCATCTTCTCCCCCTTCATAGTACTTGCACAGCAACATAACTTCTTAACAGAAGGAAAATTACTTCAATCTAATTCAAAGGTTATAAAGGTAAAGAGATTTTTTGGTAAGGAAGGTTATGAAGAAAATAGATTTTATATGAGAAGTGATCTTGTATGGTAAATTCTTGTCCTAAAGTAAAATGACTAGTTGTTTACAAAGAGGGATGTTTAGGACAAGTCAAGTCATCCAAGTATGTTGTAGATGGTCTATGTAAGTCATAAAAAAATTGCAAAAGGGAATTTATAAAAGGAATGTAAAATTGTAAAGGTTATTAAGTCTATTAAATGCTTTAGTAGTATAAACTTCTACTGTGATTCTTAATAATTGTACTACTTGCCTGCTTTAAATCCATTAAATTCTAGGCAAGGCATGGGAACATACAGAGTTAGCCATGCCCGCTAGCTATGCTAAAAAGGGTCATACTTTATTTTGTTTTGACATCTCTACCATCTCCACAAACATAGAAGACTCCTTGTCTTTTAGTTCAAAGAACCTTGTATATTTGTGTTCAATCCGTTCCCCAAGGTCTTCTGACTAACTAGACTGGAACTTGTACCATAGGCTACATATCTCTGACATCTTCAAACCCCCAGCAGTCTCTCTCTCCCATCACCAATCCACAGGCATTCCATCCTTCCCAGGATGAGTAGGTCTATCCAATTAACCCCCTTTCTCATAGGACTTGGCATTATAGCTGGTATGGGTACTGGAATTGCTGGAATCACAAAAGTCTCCTTGGCGTATAGCCAACTCTCAAAGGAAATATCCAGTAACATTGATGACATGGATAAAACTTTAACAACTATGCAAGAACAAATTGACTCTTTAGCAGTCATAGTCCTCCAAAGTTGTCAAGAGCTAGATATGTTAATGGCAGCACAGGGAGAAATCTGTTTAGACTCAGATGAAAAATGTTGCTTTGGGGTAAATCAATTGGGAAAAGTACAAGACCACATCAGACAGCTTTTAAATTGAACATCCAGTTTATAAGAACAGGACACTCAGAATTGGCTAAATTGGGAAGAAACTGGGACATGGTTCTCCCGGGTTCTTCCCTTTTTAGGCCCACTTGTTAGTCTCCTACTTTTGCTCCTTTTTGGTACATGTCTTCTAAGCATAATAACCCAATTTGTCTCCTCTTGCCTTCAGGCCATCAAACTCCAAATAATCCTCAGTGAGGGATACTGTCCTCTCAATATTCAAGAGGCACCCTTTTAGAGGACCCTAGAATGCCCATTAGAGAAACACAACAGAGTTGAATTCCTGCCCCTGTCTCCCTTGGTCCCAGCTGGATACCATTTTCAGTGACCCATGGAGCCACTTTTCCCTGACAGCTAGCAAGAGACCAAGACTCACAGAACAAACTACCACAAAAGACTGACTTTAATCCATTATACCAAATAATTGGGTCTTGTACTCTTGAGGGCAGAAATGTTAGAGTACATAGGTAGGAGTACTTGAGTAGGACAGGAGAGGGCCCCCCCATCAAGAATGTCAGGCAACCATCAGGTGATGATCAAGTGGTTGTTAATCTGTCTCGCTAAAACAGTAATTGGTCACAGGCAACAACAGTCTCCCAATAGATAGAAAACACTGGAAGCTGGTGATTAACAGTTTCCTGATAAGATCTCAAGACTTGAGCAAGCAGGTTCAGGCATGCACACTAAAAGACAAAATGATGCAGTTTAACTGGTATATGACCTTCCTCTGGAACACTCTACTGGTAAGGGAAAAATGCTTCAAATGAGCACCTGCACGACTTCAGTGAACACACTGACCATGCAGCCCCTCCAAAGTGCTAGCAGGCCCCTATGCATGTGGACAGCCTGCTCCAAGGGAATAATCAAGGGAGAAGAAATGCAAACCCTAGAAGCACGCCAATGTATGAAACCTCAAGTCAAGGGCCAGATGGGGAACTTGGATCTCCTGAGTTGCCTGCTTGACTCTCTTCCAAGTATACTTGACTTCCTTTCATTCCTGCTCTAAAACTTTTTAATAAACTTTCACTCCTGCTCTTAAACTTGCTTTAGGCTGGACGTGGTGGCTCACGCCTGTAACTCCAGCACTTTGAGAGGTCGAGGCGGGTGGATCACTTAAGGTCAGGAGTTTGTGACCAGTCTGGCCAACATGGTGAAACCCCATCTCTACTGAACACACACACACACACACACACACACACACACACACACACAATTAGCTGTGCGTGGTGGCATGTGCTTGAAGTACCAGCTACTTGGGAGGCTGAGGTAGGAGAATTGCTTGAACTCAGGAGACAGAGATTGTAGTGAGCTGAGAGATTGCACCACTGCACTCCAGCCTGGGTGATAGAGAGAGACTCCATCTCCAAAACAAAAAACAAAACAAAAAAACAAACTTGCCTTTATCTCTGCCTCTGCCTTCAACCTACTTCTGTTCCTCAGCCAAATTTTTGCCTCCAGTTAGGAAAGTATTGAGTGCTGCAGACCCATACAAATTTGCTGCTGCTAACAAGGTAAATATTATTATCTTCATCTTACAAAAAGCTTTCAAAATTACCTAATATTGCTTAGCTAACCAGTGAGCAGTCTGACTTGAAAGCTGGCACTGTTAACTTCTACACTTATTTGATGGTTGATAGTGATAGAAATTAGTTTGGAGTAAATAAATGGTCTAGGTAAAAGATAATATTGGTTCAGACTACAGTGATAGTAACAGATTTGAGAGAAGTGGAAAGATGCAAGAGACATTTGGGAGTAGACTCAGCAGAAATTGGTGATTGATTGGCTATAGTAGGTAAGGGAGAGAAAGTGATCAACATCTAGGTTTGGGTCTTGAGTAAACAGATGAATCAACATGTAGGTTTGGGTCTTGAGTAAACATGCAAATAGCAGTGCCATTTATCTTGATTGGAACCCATCTCAGAGAAGAGATAGGTTTTGGCGGAAAACATTTTTCTTAAAACAAAAGTTATTGCTAGGCAAATATCATCCCTGAAAAGCTACAGTGAGTGGTTATTGAATTTGAAAACTTAGTTTTACTTAATATTCTGATATTTTCTCACTCTTAGGTGTTCATCCACACTCCCCACAACACGATTACTCTGAAGGTGTTTGAGGCAATCAATACACATAGAAGAGGACCAGAAGGGAGAGAGGTCATCCAAGTTTTTCCCCCCTCCCTTAAGCTTCCTTGTCTAGTTGTATCTGTTTCTTTTTATAGCTTTGTAATTATTTTCAAGAAGATAAGGCTGGTTCTCATCATCTTCTTTTTGTCTTATGTTCAACTTACAAAGCGTTTTCAGAAATCTATGTATAAGTCAGTACTCCAAAAGTGTGATGAAATATGGGAAATACAGACAGTTTGATTTTTCTTTTTAGAGACAGGCTCTCACACTGTCACCCAGCCTGGAGTGCAGTGGTGCTGTCTGAGCTCATTGCAGCCTTGAACTCCTGGACTCAAGTGCTCCTTCCACCTCATCCTCTCGAGTGGCTGGGACTGTAGGCGAACACCACCACACTCAACTAAATAGACACATTTTGAAATATAAATACTAGCAGTTATTTTTACACAATTTATGTTAAAATACTAAGTTCCTTGGTGTAGAAGGACATCACAGGAAAAGCTGACTGGTAAAATTGCTGTTTTCGCTTTCCACCATCATGGTAGCAGGCAGAACACTGAATTTTCAATCTCCTTAATTCCCTTTTTTCTTTTTAATGATAAAAACACATATTGTTTAACTTGCTATACCTTGTAAACAAAATAAGCTAAATAATCTACTCTTTGTCATGGTCAAACATTAAGCAAGCAATCACCAAATACTGATTGAGTGCTTACCATGGCAAAGGCAATACAATAGGAACAGTGTAGAAACAGGAAGTGTACGAGTTTTTCTCACAGAACTTTGTCATCTAGCTCATGGGACAAGATATAAACATGAGTAAGAAACGATGAGTGATTATGAGGCGGAATAAATAAAAAGATACAGCAAATGGAAAAGATTAATTGAACTATATATATGTTCTATTAGTTCCAAGAAAAGATAAATTCCTTGTGCGTAAGAAATTTGGTAAAAATTTATGGAAGATGAAGGTTTTGAGCTTAATGTTACATTATGTATTGATTTTAACTAGAAAGAGAGAAAATCAAAGAGGAAAAGATTGTATGATATTCCAATTGTGAGCAGCTCAAGAGGAAAGCATAATGTTACGGAAAATATACCAATAAGATCAATAGTTAGGAAATGTGTGCTTTACCTCAAGTTTACAACAATTATGTATATGTAAAGAAGCACCTTCTCTGAGTTTCAGTCTTCTCATATTTAAAATAAGTAATTTGGACCCGGTGTTCTCTATGGAATCTTTGAAACTTAACATCTTTATTATAAAGAAAGAATAAGTCCTTCCTACTTGCCCAGCATGAGAGGAAACTAAAAAAAGGTAAGAGTCGCCGGGCGCGGTGGCTCACGCCTGTAATCCCAGCACTTTGGGAGGCCGAGGCGGGCGGATCACAAGGTCAGGAGATCGAGACCACGGTGAAACCCCGTCTCTACTAAAAATACAAAAAATTAGCCGGGCGCGGTTGTGGGCGCCTATAGTCCCAGCTACTCGGGAGGCTGAGGCAGGAGAATGGCGTGAACCCGGGAGGCAGAGCTTGCAGTGAGCCGAGATCACGCCACTGCACTCCAGCCTGGGCGACAGAGCGAGACTCCGTCTCAAAAAAAAAAAAAAAAAAGGTAAGAGTCTTGGAAATATGCACATCACAGTTTGAATCTGATGAATTAAGATTAGGATCATGGCAGACCTATTTATTAACTAGGAAGCTTGGGAAACATACATAACCTTGATGACTCTCAATTTTCTCACCTATAAATAAAGATGATAGATGATAGAGGTTATAGATGAAAACATAGATATAAAGATAGATAAATAATTAGCATTTTCAATAGACTTCTGAAAATGGTATGTAATGGCACTGTGTATAGTAACTTGTTGTGTAGAAGGCACTGAAAAAACCTTGGTTTCATTCAATACTTCCATTAATGAAATAGCTCTGGGTTGCTGTCAGGAGATCTGTGTTCAAATCTCTGCTGTCCCATAGACTAAGTGTCTCTGGGAAAAAAATGAGATTTGAACTTAATCATTGTGCTATTTAAGTACCCCTCAAATATTTTACAGGAAAACAAACGGTTAAAGTATATACGGGACAATATGAATTGTGTGGAATGCAGCAGTTGAGAATATTAAATGGCTAGAGAATGCTTCAGTTACCCCAAATTTCACATTGTTTTTGTCTTTTAACTAGGCTAACCTATCCCTCACACCACCTTACTTCTGATGCTTTGGATAATATACAATCTCTTTTCAAAGTACTTTGCGATCCTTGGATACTGTGTAGGTTGTGCACCATTTTCACAACACTGTGCTAATTAACATCACCATGAATAATTATCTGCAGCTTCACAATTATCTTTAGCATTTTCTTTTTATATTATTAATTTTATGGATTATGAGAAGAATACCATAAAACACACCACCAGTTTTTATGCCAAGAATATTTCATCTAACTTAGAAATGCCATGCAGTACATTTCAGAGATTAATGCCACTTATAAACACAGTATTGTAATGCGTACTGAAGTTGCATGTACTAAGGATTGGAGTAGCTATTGGTAGTCAATGAATAATGGATGGGAATGATTAATGACTTTGTGAGATAAGGGATAATTAGATTTGGCATGTGCATCCACCATTTAAGCAAATTGGTATGTGGAATGTATGGCTAAAAGAAATACAGACAAATGACATTAAGCTTTGATGATTCGAATGGGTCTCCTGAGAATAGATGATCCAAATTCTCTTCTAATTTTTCCCCAACAACTCAACACAACCATAAAGGTAACCATGGATCTTATTGTTATGCTAACAACGGTTGTCACAGCAGCAGAATAACACACACTGAAGCCCAGGCAAGCCTATTTACACCTTTCTGCCTTAGGTCATTTACCAGTTTCCCAGAGCTCAGTCATTTAGTCAAATAATGCTCCACTATGAACGGACACAGGTTGGAGGACAAGAGCTCTTGGCAAAATGATGAAGAAACAATGGTTTTCTATAACATCTCCTGTAAACCTCCCCATAGGTCTCCAACGTGAGCACACATATCATCATACACATAGACAAGCCGACCTGTACCGTTGTAGGCACTGAACCAGCATAGTGCCCTATGACTACTCACCTGTTCACTTTGTGAACAGGTACAGTACCTGTTCATTTTGCAGGCAGTATAATGTTTTAGATTCTCTGTATTCTTATCAAACTATTTATTTCCCACTTCCCTTGTTGGCAGTATTCTAGTTAAACTACGGAATTAATTCTATTGTGTTAATGCTCTACTTCTAAAACTCAAAGTAGAAACACTAGTAAGTCACAATCAGAATAGAGGCATGCCAAAAGTGATTTGTTATGAATTCTAGTATTTGTTACTAGTGTTACATAAAATTACGTGAAAGAAATTTTATATTTTGAATTGGGCATTTTTCAATGTTATCAGTACCAAAAAATATTCACTTGCATTAGAATGTGTGTTTATTTTCTCTTAGAGAGGAAAAGATAAGTGGAGTTAGAACTCGAATACAGGATCCTGAGCAGAATGAGGAGCTGTAAAAGTCGGGTGTTTAGTGTCACATGAAGAGAATCTAGATTGTGAATATAACCCTTTGAGAATAAATATTGGTGGGTGCTAATTGATAAATGATTTTTTTCTTCATTAATATTTACAGTTTTAAATGGATCCATGTAGACATAGTAGAATGTTTAAATAGGCATGACTAAGAATAAGGAATTATGAGTGAGGCTTTTATTAAATCAAATGCATGCTCATCATACTTTCTTTTTTTCTGTGTCTTTTCAAAGTCAAAAGAAAATGTAAAGACAAATCTCCAAATTTAACGTTTTATCTGTGAAGAAAGAATTGCAGTTTGAGGCATGTACATGGACTGGGGGTATTCTGTAGGTCCAAAGAACAAAGAGAAGGCTAGAAGTTTTATTAAAAAAGGAGGTATGTTATGTACTGCTCTTTGACAAAGTTCACTGACACTAGTAAGTGTTTGGGGAGCTGGCAAGTTCTTATTGGTGAGCAATGGTGGTGGGCAGAATTAGTCCTAGCATTGCAGCAAGTCCTCTCAGAAGCTATAGATAAAACTGGTTCCTGGTTACAACAAGCAATTTCAGTAGTCAGACTTGCAGAGAATTATATTCTTGGAGTAATGTTTTATACGCTGAGTGCTTTTCCCCCCAGCTTCTAGACTCTGTTTCAGTTTGGATATAACAAGAAAGACTCAATATGTATGATCAATGATAACAGTTTTCAATAGGGCAATACACAAAAAGAATAACAGCTAAATAAGAACCAAAACATAATATTAAGGGCTGCACAAATGCTTGATATCTTCATACACTGCTCGAGTAAAGTTCAGTTTTGAGCAGCCTATGTGGAACGTTATATGTTGCCCCAAAATATGTATCTCAAGGCTTTATTATTGTTGGATTGTTCACATAGACGAAGGAAGTGGAGAGGAGATGAAGCATAATATGACAAATACTGGCAACCTAGTCCTCTTCAACCTTCATGTAAGTATCAAGGAGACAGAGAAAACGGACATGTATTATTTAACGCACACTCAACTTACATGCTAGTGACTATGAATTCACTATTGTTTGATATCACACTAATCCTATTAGAAGTGTTTTCCTTGGGCCAAGGAGTGGAATTGGGGAGGAGGATTGTTATGGGCAAAAAAGAGAAAAAACCTGTCTAAGATATACTTCATGAAAATATTAAAAACAATGAGAATTTAAGGCTAACAGAAGACACATTCGGGGGCAAAAAACCATTTGGAACATTTAGACTTTAAAAAGCACATATAGACACATTTAAGTATATACACATATATATATAGCATATACACAACATATGAAATGTAACATATGGTATATATAACAAGTAAAACATACAAAACAAACATTATATAAAACATAGCATATATTTGTGTTATATATTTTATATATGTTGATATATAATATTACATGTTATAATTACATAAAATTTAGTCCATACTGATACAGCACACACAAATACACCACACACACATCTATAACTTAAGTCACTTTGGGAACCAGATCTATGTATCTGCAGAGTAAACCTATGAAAACAACTATATCATTTAAACTAGTTGTGTTTTTATTCATGAAATAATGACTCATAGACCACCAAACATATGAACCAAATGTGAACGAAAATACCAGAATGGGAAGCATACGGCTGACTAAAGCAGAGGTAGAAATTAGCTATAGCACGTATTTGGTGGATTCAGAGAAAAGCAAGCACTTGTATTCATAAAAGAACAGAATGCTGTCAAAATAAGAGAGAATTATTAACTATAGTCACCAAGTTGTACAGTAGGTCTCTTGAACATATTTCCCCTAACTGAAATTTTGTGCCCTTTGGCCAACATCTCCCCACCACCCCACCACCCTCAGTCTCTGGTAATCACCGTTTTACTCTTTACTTTTATGAGTTCAACTTTTTTCTTGATTTCACATATAAGTGAGATCATGCAGTATGTATTAATAACAATGTATTATATTAATAACAATGTATTATATTTTTGAAAACTGCTAACAGGATGGATTTTAAATATTCTTATCATAAAAAAATGGTAAGTATGAGAGGCAATGCATATGTTAATTAGCAGGAGTTAGCCATTCCACAATGTATACATACAGTATTTCAAAGCACCTTGTTGTACATGATAAATATATATGAATTTTATCCATTAAAATAATAATAAATGTTTATAAAGAAGTCATATGAAAAGAAGTAAAAGAAAATTATGTAAAATAAAAATTTTTTAATGTTACTTTATGGAACAGAAAGGAAAATAAATACACCTAAGGATCTAACTGATGATCTGGATGATAAAACTTGAGAAAATTTCCCAGGAAACAAAAAGAACAGAAGACAACGGGAAGAATAATAAAAGAAAAGATTATTTTTGGCCGGGCGCGGTGGCTCAAGCCTGTAATCCCAGCACTTTGGGAGGCCGAGGCGGGCGGATCACGAGGTCAGGAGATCGAGACCATCCTGGCGAACACGGTGAAACCCCGTCTCTACTAAAAAAAATACAAAAAACTAGCCGGGCGAGGTGGCGGGCGCCTGTAGTCCCAGCTACACAGGAGGCTGAGGCAGGAGAATGGCGTGAACCCGGGAGGCGGAGCTTGCAGTGAGCTGAGATCCGGCCACTGAGCTCCAGCCCCGGCGACAGAGCGAGACTCCGTCTCAAAAAAAAAAAAAAAAAAAAGATTATTTTAATGGAAAAAAGATACGATATTCTGGATTTTATCTAACAAGAGTTCCGGGTGAAAAGAACTGTGATAGTGAATGAAAGAAACAAGTAAATAAATTAGAAAAAGATTGTCTTCAGAGAAGGGAAGGCACATCTTCTTATTAAAAACATAGAAATGCCGATTAGAATTTTAAAAAGATCCAAATCCTGTTAAGTTTCAGAACTTCCAGGATAGGGAACTTTCCTCAACCTTCCATGGAGAGAAAAAGTAAAACATGTACACCACACAGCAGAAATCTGATTGGCTGCTTGACTTCCATCAGGTACTGAGTACTAAAAAGACAATGAAGAAACACCTTGAGGAAAATTATTTCTACTTTTCATTAACTTCCCAGTGAAACATAATGGAAAACTAAATCCAGTTTTCCAAATGTTCAAGGATCTCATGAGAAATCTATATCTTGAGGATTGCTCTGGATGGATCTTCTTATTGCATGTGGCCTGAATTTTTCCCTGGTCTGTCACATATTTCAGGTCTGAAGCTTGCCTTCCCCCAGCTGCTGGGAGTATTGATGACTGAAAGTTTGCAGCTGAATTCCTCCCCACCCACCATCCCAATATTGTTCTGGTTGATGAGAGTCACCTTGCCCAAGATCATACCCCATCCTGGGTGTAACCTACACCCCATGCCTACTCCCTTGCAGCAGCTGGAAAAGCATAAAAGGGGCATCTCCACCCAAGAGATTCCCTGTGAAATCAGTTGAAGCCTTTGTTGTGAGGGTTCCACAGGCCACCTTTTTATTTTACTCAATCTTGCTCCCCTTTTTAATCTCCCCTTGTCTCCCCTTATCCCCCACCAGGCTGATCCTTAGGCACAAAATCCAATCAATGTCCTATCAATTTCCTGAACACAAATCTTTGTTTCAGAATCTGCTTACTGGGAAACCAATGTGCATTAAAAATCTATACAACCTAATTAAAAAACAAAAAGAAGGAAACACATATTCAAGAAAGAGAGAGGATGATTATGAATATGAGTCAGTGGTCACCGAAGATGTATGGAGAAAACATAAGCACGTAAGAAAGGAAAAGCTACTACTTGTGTAAGTTTGGGACATTATCTTTTGAGCATTAGAACTTTAGTGCCATAGGATTGCATTTCCTTCTCCACAGTTTCAATTTCAGTATTTGGTTTGCATATTTGCGTAATTTTAAAACCATAAATGTAATTTTTATTGTGCTTATATTTTAAAAAGCAACCTATAGTAAAGCTAGAGTACAATCTTTAGCTACGTATCAAATGTGAAATGTATAAACTTTACAAATTTAAATACCAATATAAACAAGCTCTAGGAAAGGAAAGAGAACATACGGTTGGCTAAGTTGCTATGTGATTACACTTTTTGAAAGTACAATAAAATGATACTATCTAAAGCTAGTAAATCAGGGGAAAAAATCAAAATATTTATTTAAACTGTATAAAGAAAACTACCTGAAGAAATAAAACTGAGAAACTATGAAAAGAAAGACTATTCAGAGATGAAATGTACATTGTGAAAAATTTTATAGTCTTAATCTGAGACTCATCTATGTATTTTTTAATGTGATAGTTCTCTAATTTAAAATATAACTTAAAAAATAAATAGCACACTTATCAAAAAAAACTATTTAAATGCATTATGTTCAAATAATGTAACTTACGGTAAAATAACTTAAATCCTTTAATTTAGATAACGTCCATAACTTTTGAAAGTGCTTTCATACACTGCTAAAGTAAAAGTCATTTATCGATCACTTCTGGGAAAATTGCTCCTTTTCCTAGTAACTCATTTATTTTCATCTCCAAGACAGGTAAAGGAAAATGTCTTTTTGTCCTTTTGACAGATAAGCAAACTAAAATACAGAGAGTAAGTTGGTTTGCCTAAGGTCATAAAAACTGATCCTGATGGGACAAAAGCTCCGTTTTTTCTTACTTCCAAAGCCAGAAGTTTTAGACTCTCCTTGTCATCACTATGAAATTGTTGATTACCAAAAAAGTTAGTCCGGAGAAACTGAAGTGAGAAATAGATGGAAAGGAGAGTGGGAAATGGAGAGGTAATCATTATTTTCTTCCTGACTTATTTGCCAGGCACTGTGGTAGGTGTTTACACAGAGTTTACTTCACTAATCTTCACAAGTCCTGTGAAATAAATATTTTATTTTGCCCAACTACCATATTAGAAAACTGAGGCTCGTACTTGCTAAGTTACTTACGGGAGTCCACGTAGCTTGAAGATGGCAGAGAATTATCAAATTCTCAAACTTGTGTTTTTGTCCCTACAGCAGAGTATCTGAAGTTCAGCATTATTGAAAGTTTAGGGTGACTGATTCTTTATTGTGGGGGGCTCTCTTAATTGTAGGATGTTTAGTATAAATTCCGGCCTCTGTCCAATTGATGCCAGTCACATTCCCACATTCATTTGTGACAACCAAAGATGCTTCCAGGTGTCCCCAAGGATTCAGGGTGAAGGAATCACCTCCAGTTGAAAGCCACTGTATTCCAGGAATGGATAATATTTCCTGGAGCTGTGTTACAAAATATCTCCCTAATAGAACTTGCAGTTCTTTAAACTGAAATTCTCTCTAACCTTTTCTTTGTACCTCACCATCAAATTTTCATTGACAATGTCGAATTTTTTTTTTTTTTTTTTTTTTTTTTTGGAGATGGAGTCTCATTCTGTCACTAGGCTGGAGTGCAGTGGTACAGTATCAACTCACTGCAACCTCCGCCTCCTAGGTTCAAGCGATTCTCCTGCCTCAGCCTCCCAAGTAGCAGGGACTACCGGTGCGCAACACCACGCTCAGCTATTTTAGTAGAGACGGGGTTTCATCATGTCGGCCAGGATGGTCTCCATCTCCTGACGTTGTGATCTGCCCGCCTCAGCCTCCCAAAGTGCTGGGATTACAGGAGTGAGCCACCATGCCTGGCTGACAATGTTGAGTTTTAACTGAACCCTGAGATTCTGGAAAGCAATAGGGTTAAGAAATCCCCAAACCTCTTTGTTTTCCAGAGAAGTCTTACTACAAGGAGCTATCCTTCTCCAGATGACTTGAGAAAGATTATGAATGTTCTCCTTGTTTACTTCTGACAAGGCCAGAGACACACACACCAAATCCCTATTATTTACTTTACAAATGATCAGTTACTGTGTTAACATCAAACATCTTTAATGACATAAATTCAGGATTTTTCTACATAGCTATGGATGCTCAAATGGGTGAGGAGGTGCCACATCTGATACAGGAGGGGCACTGTCATAGTTTTGCCATACCTCCATTCAACCAGTCTCCTATATCTCTCATCCCCATTTCTCAACCATGCACCAACTTTTCTTTCACTGATTGTGCCACAATAATATTGTCAGTGAGATTTTTGAACCAACATTAATTACAATCTCAAGGGCATTCAGGGCCTGCAAGCAGGTAAATAATTAAAACTAACAGGAATGAAATAATAAGTAATGGTAGAAAAAGTGGCTATGTTGGATGACGCTAAAATTCAATTTAAAATTTTTTTCAGACTTTACTTATAGAAAATCTGTAATTCCCACACTAGATCCATACGTAGGTTTTTAATTGGCTTTCTGGTAGGCCAAATGTCTCCAAGAGATTTGTTTTGTATGATTTGTACATTGTTTAATACAGTAATTCAAATTCTTACCTACATTTAACTGAGACTTGCTTGACATAAAGAATTGGATTTCTGATTTCTCCTATGTTGGAAAGATAGATTTTACATTTCTGCAAGGAAATAATTTGCTTGAGCTTTGTAGATAATGTGCTGTCTTTTTGAGTGGGGCATAGGCTTTCAAATTCACCACAATATATTGGGTTATATCTGGCTGTTCAAATCTTGTATATTACCTACCAAACCTCTGCTGGCATCTGAATTTGCAAACTTTGGTCTATCTGTGCGGTGATTTTTTTTCATTCTACTCCAGATTTACAAATCCACAATCTCCTTTCCCTGCATATTTCATCTATGTAAGTTGAGATACATACATATTAGGAATAAGTAGATTCTTTTCCAGGGGTAAATATCCACGGAGGATCCATATATCACCCTGAGAAGTAGGCTGGTGAAAGAGAATACCAGTACCAAGAAAAAGGGTGAGTAAATCACTGGTATCCTGGGTGATCAAATTAACAGCAATAATGCTGAAAACGTTAATTTTATGTGAAATAATCTCAAAAACTTATGCTGATCAAATATGCATAAATGCATTAATTTGGAAAAAAATAAAGGTTATTTGATTTATTTTTCCCTTCAAACAAAGATGAGATTATATGAATATATTATTTTATAAAAGAGAATGTTTTGTTTTAAATTTTGCACATTCAGGTTTTCTTAAAAAGACTGATTAAAAATGTTCTATAAGTCTTTTGACATTGTAATAGTAATATACTAAAATGGAACAAATCACAAGTACTATAAAATTGCCTTAGTCATTATCTTTCTCAAAATTAGCATTTTAAAGTACATTTTGCATTTATAATAAGATGGTAATGCATAAGACACTCATGATATAAATTGAAAAAGATTTTGTTATACCTATCTCTGTCATCTATCTATCTATCTATCTATCTATCTATCTATCTATCTATCTATCATCTATCTATCTACGTATCTTCTATTTATCTACCTACCTACTTATCTAGCTAGCTAATCTCAGCTGTTGTTTAAAAAGTATCTGTCGAAATTTTGACTCCTGGATTTTAAAATATAGGCTTTAATTTTCTAGTTATCTGACATATGATAAATCTTATGGCTAGCACACACACACAAAAACTATAACCAATCCCACAAACTTTTTATTGTTCCTTCTTTATTGTCTTTCCCATCAGCTTTCTTGTTTCTCCTTTCTCTTACTAAACAATTTATTTTTAATCCTTGAGTTTCAGTATTTTAAGGAAATTCAGTTTTGTATACACTTAATTAGACCGAACAATAGACTGTCAAATCGGTGAAGCCTATTCCCTTCATGTTATAATACACAAATTAAGTAATGTAAAAATTATCAGGGGAAAAGTCTTTTAAATATCTCTTTTCAAAATACTGTTGTTGAAGTTATGATAATCATCATTAATTAGTGATTTTAGAAAATCATTGGTTTAAGAACTTTTTTTTTTTTTTTTTGTACTTTACTTTTATTGGGAGAAATATCCAAAATACGGACAGATTAAAAGCTATATTTTATTTTATGACATGTAAGGAACTATAATTTGTTTTCTATTAAGAGAGAACACATCAGGCTGGGCAGTGACTCACGCCTGTAATCCCAGAACTTTGAAGCTGGGGTAGAAGGATTGCTTGAGTTCAGGACTAGATCAGCCCTGGGCAATATGGCAAGACTCTTGTCTCAAGAAAAAAATGTAAAATTAGCTGAGTATGGTGGCGTGCACTGTAGTCCCAGCTACTCGGGGCAGCTGAGGTAGGAGGATCGCTTGAGTCTGGGAAATTGAGGCTGCAAATGAGCCATGTTCACACCACTGCACTTCAGTTTGGATGACAGAGCATGACCCCTATCTCAAAAACAAACAAACAACAGAGACAGAGAGAACACATCTTCTGATGCAGTTCTAGTTTAAGAAACTTTATTCCCTCATTTATAATTGGTGCAAAAAGCTTTCTCTTAGGATGAGAGTGCTTGCATTGGATGCCAAGAAAGCCATCTTGTAAAAAGTCAGTCCTGTAAGACACTGACACAAAATGGAAAAATATTCCGTTACTACCTCACTACAAGATACTGTCTGTGGAAATTATTAGTAATTCTAAGCATTCACACAATCACTGTTCAAAGTGACATTATTGGAGACATGGCATTGACAAGAAGAATTGCAAAGCAGCAAGGATGATAAAGTAATTTGTAAAAGTACAGTAGGCCATCACAATGATGCCAAAACAGTTTTAGGTGATGGAAATTATATGTATGTTCATGTCTTTAGTACTAGGAAACAAAGTCTGCATAGCTGGGTTACATCAGGAGTTAATCTGACCTGTGACTTAAAGCCTCTAAGTTATACTAAAAAATAAAAATAAGAAGGTTTGTGCTGCCATTAAGAGGTAACATTTCTTCTAAGAACTTTCATTTGTTTATTTGGAGTCTTTTGCCTACATAATATTCAATATAATCACTGAAAATTTGGGTAATTAAAAAGAAACAACAAACAGAAGAGTGATTGATTAATCAGATGTGCTTGCTTAGCTTCAATACATATTTTGTTAGAAAATATAAATAATTTATTTGCCTAGGATTTATATTAACTTAATAGACTTGGAGCCTAGTTAATTATCTCTAACTATGCTAACCTATTTCATGGGCAGAATCATATTGATATAGTTTGGTATCTGTCCCCTCCAAATTTCATGTTGAAATCTGATCCCCAGTGTTAGATATGGGGGCCATGTGGGAGATGTCTGGGTCATGGCGGCGGTCTCCTCATGAATGTGCTGTCATCATAGTAATGAGTGAGTTCTTGATCTGTTACTTACCATGAAATCTGATTGCTCAAAAAAGCCTGTCGTGCTTCTCCTGTCTCTCTCTCTCTCTCACCATGTGATACATCTGCTCCCCTTTTGCCTTTCCTATGATTCTAAGCTCCTTGAAGCCTTCACCAGAAGCAGATGCTAGCACCATGCTTCTTGCACAGTTTGCAGAACCGTGAGCCAAATAAGCCTCTTTCCTTTATAAATTACCAGTCTCAGGTATCCCTTCATAGCAACGCAAAACAGACTAATATACATGCGGATTTGTAAAATCATGACATAGTCATCTAAGAGAAAAAAATTTTAAGGAAGTATAATCAATAGAGAGGTAGACCTAGATGTGAGTATGTGCTAAAGACAAACGGTAAAATATAAACTCTATAAGTCATCTTTGGCAAACTAGGTTATTTCCTTGTACCCATGGGGAAATTCAATCAATTCAAGCACACATTAATTTTATAAAAGAGATTTTTTTTTTTTTTTTTTTTTGAGACGGAGACTTGCTCTGTCACCCAGGATGGAGTGCAGTGGCACCATCTTGGCTCACTGCAACCTCTGGCTCCCGGGTTCTAGCAATTCTCCTGCCTCAGCAGGAGAATTTTCTTACTTGGGAAAGTACTTTCCTTACTTGGGAAAGTAGCTGGGACTACAGGTGCATGCCTCCACACCTAGCTAATTTTTGTACTTTTAGTAGAGACGGGATTTCACTATGTTGACCAGGAAGGTCTCAATCTCTTGACCTCATGATCCACCCGCCTCAGCCTCCCAAAGTGCTGGGATTATAGGCATGAGCCACCGTGCCCGGCCAAAACAGATTTTTTTCCTGCATAACCTAAGAGAAGATCAAGTAAATTTTTGACTTAGTTGATCAAATACTTTTGATGTTATATTGGAGGGCAGTGGTCTCTCACTGAGTTATTGGCAAAGGAAAAAAAAAAATACAGACTACCTCTTACGTAAAACACTGATGAGACCTTACTCAGTGTGAAGGAACAAGGAAGACCACATATATTGTCACTAAGGAGGCTGTAGACAGATGGCTACTGCCTATATATAAATGAAATTATGAATCAATCAATAACAAACAGCACCATTTGAGTTGTTTCTCCAGAACTCAGAATTTTCATGGATATAAGTAATATCTTACTGTACGGTCATGTAAAACATTTGCAAGACATATGGTTGGGTCTATAGCCAGGTGTGGTGGTGGGCTTCTGTAGATCCAGCCACTCAGGAGGCAGAGGCAGGAGGATTGCTTGAGCTCAGGAGGTCAAGGCTGCAGTGAGCTATGATGATGCCACAGTACTCCAGCCTGGGCAACAGAGCAAGACCCTCCCTCTTACAAAAAAAAAAAAAAAAGACATGTATTTGACATGCTCCAAAATCCAAAATTTTTAAAGCACAAACCTAACACCACAAATGGAAAATTCCATGTATAAATACTTAATGCAAACTTTGTTTCACATACAAAATTATTTAAAATACTGTATAAAATATTGTATAAAATCACCTTCAGGCTGTGTGTTAAGGCATATATGAAACATAAACAAATTTCAGACTTGGGTCCTATTTCAAAGATATCTCTTTAGGTACAGTATATGCAAATATTCCAAAATCTGAAAAAATATGAAATCCAAAACACTTCTGGTCCTAAGCATTTTGAATAAGTAATTATCAACCAGTATCTGCTTCCCTTGGTTAGGAAGCAGAGCAAAGCAAACTAATTTATTTACATATTAAATGATTATGTATTGAGGTTTTGCTATCACTCAGGCACTATTCTAGGTACAGGGAATAAAATCATTCCCCTTTCTGATTCTTCATGGAAAAACCATTTTGAATTCTCTTTTGCAGTTAAGAGTAACCATATGACCTGGTTTTAGGCTTTCTCCATTAAAAACTTCCCATGCATAATCATCCATATTCTTTTCTCATTTCCTAAAATTAGAAATTCAGGTAACATCCAAGTTAACTCTGGAAGCCAAGTTTTGGAGATGGTGGAGCCAAAATCTGAAAGAAGACTTGGTTCAAGAATCATTGTCTGAGGCCGGGCGCAGGGGCTGACGCCTGTAATCCCAGCACTTTGGGAGGCCAAGGCGGGTGGATCACGAGGTCAGGAGATCGAGACCATCCTGGCTAACATGGTGAAACCCCGTCTTTACTAAAAATACAAAAAATTAGCCAGGCGTGGTGGCGGGCGCCTGTAGTCCCAGCTACTCCAGAGGCTGAGGCAGGAAAATGGTGAGAACCCAGGAGGCGGGGCTTGCAGTGAGCCAAGATCGCACCACTGCACTCCAGCCTGGGTAACAGAGCGAGACCCTGTCTCAAACCAAACAAACAAACAAACAAAACCCTCCCCCATGTTATTAACTGAATGTTAATGTTCCCCAAATTCATATTTTGAAATTGTAACCCTAAAAATGATGGTATTTGGAGGTAAGGCCTTTGAGAGGTAATTCGGTTTATATAAGGTCATGAGGGTTGGAGCCCCCCTGAGGGAAAGAAGAGAAAGAGGGACCAGAGCTCTCTGTCTCTCTCTCTGCCCTGTGAGGTCACAGTGAGAAGGCAGCTGTCTGCAAGCCAGGAAGGAAGCCCTCACCAGGAACCAACATCTTGATCATGGACTCTCCACCCTCTGGAACTTTGAGAAAATAAATGTCTGTTATTTAAGCCACTCAGTTTATAATATTTTGTTATAGCAGCCCTAGCAGACTAATACTTCCCAGTGTACATTTACTTTTTTATGTAACTCTGTGTTAACTTCCTCATTTCTCCTATTCATAATTAGTCAGAAGAAATCTGGACCATGTAACTAATTTGCAGAATTGGTTCAGGTACCCAAATATTTTGCAAATTGGTCCACTGCATTGATAACCTCATGTTAACTGGACTAGAGTAGCAAGACATTGCACGTGCATTAGTGGCCTTGGAAAAACACGTGTGCCCTAGAAAGTGTAACATAAACCCCATGAAGATTTAAAGACCAACCACAGCAGTGATGTTTTTAGGAGTCCAGTGATCTTTGGCATGTTGAAACAATCCAATCAAATTAAAAGACAAAGTGCAGCACTACTTTGGATTCTAAAGACAGCATGTTTCACATGTGGGAGTACTCCTTCTACCCATTAGTGTGTGACAGCAAAGGCTGCCTGTTTTTGGTGAAAACTAGAGAGGAAAAATGCTTTGTAGGAGGTGTAGGAGAAAGTGGCTTCCCTACTTGGGCCATATGACCCAAAAGATAACATATTATTACATATGTCAGTGGTGGGAAAGAACGCAGAGTTTATAGCAAACTCTGATAGGATAATCACAATGTACACCCGTAGAGTTCTGGTGCAAGATCATGCCACTGCAGTGGAGAATTATACTATATTCCAAAAGCAGTTATTAGGAGATATGTGTCAGCCAACCATGAGATGTCAAGTGATTTTGCAGCCAGATATTTCAATCATGAATTTCTGAGAGACTCATCCAGCCATAAGGTGGGGTAGGTGCAAAAGAAATCCATCAAAAGATGGAATTACACACCTGGGACTGAGCAAGAGCAGAAACAGAGTGCACAAGTATGATGCATAATCAGGTAGCCCAGACTCCATGTCATCCGTCACTATTACATACAAGTCCTTTCCTCAGCACACACCTATGGCTGCGTGATGAGGACAAATATGACTGGTGGGCAGAGGAGGAAAGTGACTGAGCTTGGTTCACAGGGGAGTTGGCTCAGTATGTGGGTAAAACCTAAAAGTGACCCTAAAAAGCAGCTATAAGAGGAAGTCCTCCAAGTGGTGAGAGCTGCAAGTGGTGTGGTTTTCCATTTGGTATAGAAGGAAAAGTGGCTCAAGATAAGGATGTTGACAGACTCATGGACTGTGGTGAACGGACGAATTGTTCAGGGGCCTGGAAGGATAAAGATTATGACTAAGAAAGAGGAGATATGGAAATTAGATATGCAGATGGATCTATGGGAGTGATCATAATTTGTGAACATCTTTGTGTCACAGGTTAACACTCAGCCAAGGGCAACTTAAAAGAGGCAGTGATCATCCAAGTTAAGTCAGCCAGTTCATGTCAATCAGCGTATCTCATATGCCATCTTAGTTACTGCCATTTTGGATACCTAACCTGACAATAACAGAGACCAATTGACACACACACATATATATACACACACACATATATACACACACACACACATATATATACACATATACACACACACATATATACACATACATATATACAAATATATGTGTGTATATATATAATTCCTATATATTCCTTTATATGTGTTTCATATGTGTGTGTGTGTGTGTGTGTGTGTGTGTGTGTGTGTATTTTTAAATTGAGATGCAGTCACGTTCTGTCACCCAGTAGCTGAAGTCCTGTGGCAAGATTATATCTCATTGCAGCCTCAAACTCCTGGGTTCAAGCAATCCTCCCACCTCAGCCTCCCAAGTAGCTAAGACTACAGGCATGTACTACCATGTCTGGACAATTTCTTTAAAAGTTTTTATAGAGATAGGATCTTTATTGCCCTGTTACCCAGGCTGGCCTCGAACTCATGTCAAGTGATCCTCTTGCCTTGGCCTCCCAAAGTGCTTGGATTACAGGTATGAACCACTGCATGCAGCCAACAGAGACAAGTGCTATACCTCTCATATGGCATCATCTTTTCAGAAGACCAACCAGCCACTTGGTGACACATTGATTGTATTAGATACCTTACACTCTGGAAAGAGCAGAAATTCATCTTGACTAGCATCATCCATATAACCAAGAATAGATTTGCCTTTTCTATTCACAGGGTCTCTGTCAGACCATTGTACAATGGACTAAAGACTGCCTGCTACATCAACATTTATGTCATATGTTACATCATACTGAACCAAGTAATTCACACTTCAACAAAGGAGATGCGGCAGATATCCATGGGATCCGCTGACATTGTCACACCCCACAACACTCAGAAACTGCCAGCCTTAGAGAGCAACAGAAGATCCTTATAAAGGCACAATGGAGACACCATCTTGGAAATAACACACTGAGAGGACCCATCCTCCAGGACACAGCATGCACTCTACATGAAGGACCCCTGTGTATGATTATGTCCTCAACAGGTATAATACATGAATATGCAAACTAAGTAATGGCTCCATTTATCATTACTTCCAGTGACTCATAGCTCACTGGCTGGAATTCCTAGGAATCTGTGTTTTCTGTCCTCACAGTTCTTGGTTCTAGAGGTTTAAAGGTCCTGAACCTTGAGGGGCAACAAAAGCCCCATTAGATTTAAGCTGTAGCTGCTACCATGTCACTTGGACCTTTTCATACCAATTCTCCAGGAGACAAATAAAGTGATAGTCATCCTGGAGAGGCAGTTCACCTTGATCACCAGGAGAAAGTGTGGCTGCTGTTTCACAATGGGGACAGGGAAGAATTGGCATGGCGCCCACATAATAAATCTGGTGATTCTTTTTTTGTGTGTTTTTGTTGAGACAGAGTCTCGTTCTGTTGCCCAGGCTGGAGTGAAGTGGCGCGACCTCGGCTCGCTGCAACCTCCACTTCCCGAGTTCAAGCAATTCTCCTGCCTCAGCCTCCTGAGTAGCTGGGATTACAGGCACCTGCCACCACACCCGGCTAATTTTTTCATATTTTTAGTAGAGACAGGGTTTCACCATATTGGCCAGACTGGTTTTAAACTCCTGACCTCAAGTGATACGCTTGCTTCAGCCTCCCAAAGTGCTAGAATTACAGTTGTGAGCCGCTGCACCCGGCCTAAACCTGATGATTCTTGAGGCATCTCTTTGTTCTCTGCTGCTAAATTTTTGTAGTAACTGGACAAGAGAAACAGGTAAGGCCTGAGAAGTTTATGATGACTAAGAGCCCAGACCCTGCAGATGTGATATTCTGCATTTGGTAGCTACCTCGATCTGCAGAAACACTAGATAAATGTGAATCTAAATGTGATAATAGAAGAGGAAAACAATGAATATCATTTATGACTTCTGACTAGATGTAGTATGTGGGCTGTAGTTTGTATCACTTGCTGTCCTTTTGTGTTTTTCCAGGGATTCTAGAGGAGTTAATTCCAGAACTTAATACACTCATGCACCGCATAATAATGTTTTGATAAATGATGGGCCACAATATACAATGGTTGTTCCGTAAGGTCATAGTACTGAATTTTTACTGTACCTTTTTTTATGTTTAGATATACAAATACCATTGTATGACAGTTGACTATAGTATTCAATACAATAACATACTGTACAGGTTTGTAGCCCAGGAGCAGTAGACTATACCATATAAGCTAGGTGTGTAGTAAGCTATACCATCTAGGTTTGTGTAAGTATGCTCTATGATGTTTGTACAATGACGAAATCATCTAAGGACCCATTTCACAGAATGGATCCCTTTTGGTAAGGGATGCATGACTGTATATGAATCACAAGTACCTGAATAGTGCAGGAAGTAGAATGTTGTAGATGCCATTTTAAACCACCTAGTTTTCTCATTAGGACTGAGGCTCTTACTCCCCCAACTTCTGGGAGTGTTTTGGCTGAAAGCTTTCAGAGCCTTGCTCTGGAAATTGTCCTCAGCCAAGGAGAGGTAAGACACCCATGGGTGTGCACCCATCCCGTATCCAGTGACTGACTGATATGGAGATACGAATGCCTACTCCTTTGGGGAAAGTTGGAATAATTCTATAGATGCATTCCAGCACCAGAGCTCCTGGTGAAAAAGATGAATCTGCTGTGGCCTTAATTTTGACTACATTTATCTGCCAGTCCAGGTTCCTTCACCCCACCACAGGTGTTAATTAGAAGGCAATTTCCAGTAAACTCTCTACATACCCATTTCTGTCCCAAAGTCTCATTTCTAAATACCCCTTCCTAATACAGTGATCAAAAAAATGATCTCTGTATTTGAACTGAGACCTGGGTGACGAGATTCAGCCTTAACAAGGACTATTCAAAAAACTGTTCTAGGTGGCAGAATAAGCTTTATTTTCTATATACGATCTCTCTCTCACTTAAGGTTACCTAATCATACCTCTATATTCTATCCTGGGAAGAGTCAAACATGACTTTTAAGAAGTATTGAAGTCCTACATTCCTTGAAAAATTACGGCGATACGAACTTTAAGCAAGGACTGAACATTTCATTAATGGCGTATTTCTATCAATTACAGGCAGAAAACAAAGAGATACTTTTAGAATGTAGGGATTTCAGGTCATGTTATTGAGGGATTAACATATTACATGTTCATTTTATAGTTTGTTAACTAGCCAATAGGAGTCATTATATAAAGAAATTCTTCATTAGTGAGATTTTGGTGATCTAAGAGTACTTAAATGATAATCAATATTTCTAATCTCCTTTGAAGCATTCCAGCAAAGATCTTCACATTAGAATTCAATACAGAATAAGATTTGAAGTCTCCATATTTTTAAAATTTGGTCTTTAACTGCGATCAGAGACACAATCTTTAATATGAGGTTAGGAGAGCATTTATTAAGTGGAAATAATTTTGGGGGCATTCTGCTGGCTTGATTACAGCAACTTTATTATTATTACTATTATCACTTTTATTTATATTAAAAATTGTTACAATATCTTGGGTCTTGATAACATGGCCAACTGAATGTCTGCCACACAGGTGCACAGCTGTCTCAGTTTAATCTCTACCAGACTGGCTATCTTTGTATTATCAAAGTGGTTATTTTCACAAGAGTGTAATGTCTACGTTAGGCAGTCATTCTGCTCAAGCAAAACCTTTTATTACTATTTTTAAGAGATAGTACCAAGGAAATGAGTTTAAACTTCATTACTATCAGGTTTGAAATGGATGTTTATTGATTTATTTATTCTTAAACCTTTTTACAAGTTTCATAATAATACACATTGTGTATCTATCATATCTGAGACAAACCGTTACCACAAATAAATAACAAATTTGTCATCAATATTTCATAGAGAAACAGAGAATATATGAATACATACATGTATAGATAGACCATTTTCCAACCTAGGAGGGTTCAACGTGTATTTGTTAACTTTAAAATTGTGCAAAAGTGTATGCATTTAGTACACTTCTTGATTTATGATGGGGTTCTGTCCTGATAAACCCATTGTATGTTCAAATTATGATGGGTTTATTGGGATAAAATCCTATTGTAAAATTGAGGAGCATCTGTATGTAAATGTATGTCTAAATGTATATGAATGCATTAAGCTCTTTTCCCTGAGTAGTGGCTTTTATTCCTTTTGGCTCAGGCTATCTCTAATGTACCTACTGTCTTCCTTCTCTCCATTCTTCACTTAAGTATTTATGTGTTTATTATTTGATTCACCAATTAGGAAACTTCATATATTTGTACATTTCTTGAAAGCATATCAACACATATATTTAACGTGCATATATAAATATATGTGTATATACTGTATACCAGAGTTTAGTGAAGTACAGCTTGGGTGTTGGCCACTTTTTTTGAAAATAAAGCTTTGTCAAAACACAGCCATGCTCATGTGTTTGCATATTATTTATGTCTGCTTTAGGGCTACAGAGTTGAGTTGGCCTGTAAGAAACTGTATGACCCACAAGCCTAAAAGTCCCTTAGGGCACATTGACACCTAGTTTGGGAACTATGGGTCTAGGTGTTGAATGAGTATATATGTGTGTACCTTGGGTCGTTTGGTGAGTAATTTTATACTTTAGATATTTAACATTAAATTTTATGACTTCTTGGAATTGTAAAGATAGATGAGACATTGGCAAACATTAAATAACACATCTTCACCCTACCCATGAAGAAGCTAAACTTCAGAAACATCAAGAGGCTTGCTCATCTTAATTTTTTTGTTTATCTTTTAAATTTTACTATCACACCACTTGATACTACTACATATAAAATGTTTTACAGTCTTGAAAATGGCTTTTGGCTCCTGTGATAAGGCAATACTAATGTTCCATAAACTCTTATTTAAGACACAGAAATTAATTGATTAAAGTTAATTTAATTGCATTGCTCATGCGTATTTAGTTGCATATTTTGTTCAGTTAGAAGTGCAGAATTTCTGCTTGAACCCAGGAGGCAGAGGTTGCAGTGAGCCAAGATTGTGCCATTGCATTCCAGCCTGGGTGACAGAGTGAGACTCCATATCAAAAAAAAAAAAAAAAAAAAAGAATTGCAGAATTCCTTTTGGGAACAAGTAATAGCAGTTTCCTGAATAATCTTACTTGTGTCTAATGTTTCCCAGAGCTAAATGCACTTACATCAGGCCTTGAGGACCACAATGTTCTGCCAAGTTGGTAGAGTGAGCTCCACTGCCCTCACCCGCTCCAACTAACTCACCCTCACACTCCTCCCAAAGCCGATTTGCATATGACCTTCCTCCTATCACCAGGAATGAGATCTTCTCTCTATCTAAATCTATCCTTTTCTAAGGCACACTTTAAACTCCACTAACTTTTTTTTTTTTCCAAAGATGCCATTCTCCGTAGAGGCTCCAGACATGCTTAAATCCTTTTATCCACATTCCCCACTTGGTTCCCAGAGTTTGCTAACTTATATGCAGATACAGAGGCATAATAAAACAATTCGTTTAAATTGTTTAATTCACAAGAAATTGATTTCAATCCATCATCTGTCTAATTATCTTGTCTATGTAAATTTGCACCACGGAGGCCCAAATATACAGAATTATTTAGGTCAACTACTTGAACAAAATCTTTGAATTTATTCGACAAAAATCTATTTCAGGGAAGGGCAAACTATAGCCCACTAGCCAAAGCGCCTGTTTTTGTATGGCTTGTGAGTTACAATAGTTATTTTTTTTTTATTTTTAGATGGTTACATTTTAAGTTGTTATGTATGCACTTACATAATATCCTTAATTTTATTTTTAAACCTTCCTAAGTTAAAATACTTATTATCTGGCTGTTTATAGAAAATGCTTGCAGAACTCTGGCATGCTTATTTCTTTGCCCATTTTAATGTTATGCTTGCCACTATTAGCTAAGTAAAACTACTCAAACTAAATTCATTGTGTGGGTAATTCAATTACTACATTTAAATTCAGATAATGAAATTCTGTTGACCTCATAAATACTCATGGAGCTACTCTTTCAAAACAGGTATTATTTTAGGTCCATGGAAGGTAAAAATTAATCAGACAAGATGCTCGTAACCCAACAGAATCTTCTCATTGTATTTGCAGAATATCACCTGTACCTTTCATTTCAGGGATTGCAGAGGAAGTAGTTTACCATGTGTTGTAAGTTAGAGGATTGAAGATTGCCCTTTGACTCTTGTGATCAATAAGAAAGTTTGCTGAAGGTAAGAAAGTAATTTTTCTATCTCCTCAAATATATACCTCAGTCCAGATATTTGACTTCTTTTATCACCTTCAGACAATTCACACTAGAAATTAAATAACATCCACAGAGCTTTTGTTGCAGTAAAACATAACAATAAAGGTCACCTGCTGTCATATTTCTACCTCTGAATAACTCTTAAGCCTACATAAATGACATGTTCTCGATTTTAATTTGCACATCAAAGTGTAAAGTAACAGTGATTAAACCTACTATATGAATGTTTTTCTCCTCATGTTTAATATGAACTGGAACTCTGTCACTCACATTTCATTACCTAATAACTCAAAGTTACTTGATGCCCCTGAAAAACAGTAGGCATGCCTTAAATGCCTCTCATTCAGTTTTAAAAGGAATCACACAGCAATATACACGACATTAATTCCTATAGTATCCATTCAATTTCATAAAATAATTTTGAAATTGTATGTTTCATAGACACAAAAAATAGTTTTTCTAATGTTAGAAAACTAAAAAGGGCCGGGCGCAGTGGCTCAAGCCTGTAATCCCAGCACTTTGGGAGGCCGAGGCGGGTGGATCACGAGGTCAGGTGATCGAGACTATCCTGGCTAACATGGTGAAACCCTGTCTCTACTAAAAATACAAAAAACTAGCCGGGCGTGGTGGCGGGCGCCTGTAGTCTCAGCTACTTGGGAGGCTGAAGCGGGAGAATGGCGTGAACCCGGGAGGCGGAGCTTGCAGTGAGCCGAGATCACGCCACCGCACTCCAGCCTGGGAGACACAGCGAGACTCCGTCTCAAAAAAAAAAAAAAAAAGAAAAAAGAAAAAAAAAAAAAGAAAACTAAAAAGAAGAGGATTATAGAAAGTGGTTCACAAATGTGCCTACAATAGTATCCATTCAATTTCATAAAATAATTTTGAAACTGTATGTTTCATAGACACAAAAAATAGTTTTTCTAATGTTAGAAAACTAAAAAGAAGAGGATTATAGAAAGTGGTTCACAAATGTGCCTACACAGAGACACAAGATGGAATCATTACACTGTCATGAATGACAACAAATTCATTTAGCAGAACAATAAAATACTAGTTGACATTTTACCTATTTTCCTAAAATTTTATTTTCTTAAAGTTTATGTGTGTGTGTGCATATATGTATATAATTAATGGTCCACCAGTTATGAGTCAAAAGAATCATTGTTATAGCCTTGTCTTTTACCTACAAAAACTTTTTAACTTATGCCAGTGGCTGTCATTCATTTATTAACTCAACAAATATTTATTAGATATGTACATTTCCTAGGCATTACGTGATACCAAATTATTGTTATGTCTCCAGATTTGGTTCCCCTCCAAAGAAAAATAGATAAACTTTACATTACTATCATTCATTTTATAACCTAGATTAAAAATAGAAAATTTCTTCTTAAATTTTAGTTATCATTTATATTGAGCCATTATCTTTTTTAATTATACAAAGTAATAATACAGTGTAGTTTCTCACTAAGTATATTTTTGATATTGGTCAAATCCATTTATAACTCATTGCTATTTATAATAATGTTTTATGATGCACACTATTATGAATATATGACTAAATTCATGTTGGCTGATTCAACAGGAGCACTCCTATTATAGATCTTTTAACTTTATATGTATAACCTTATTCCTCTGTGTAGTTAGTCACTGTAGCAGTTCACACAAGTCTTCTACCACATCTCCAAGGGAGGTATCTTTGCTTATTTTGGTTTGCTTCACTGAGTTCAAGCTAGACTTTCACCTTATCTCTATTATTTCCTAGTTCGTATCTTCTAGCTTTTTATCCTAATGGGTGGCAAAAAGCCAGAGGCAATGTAGAGCTAGGTAACTTCTGCTGAAGGAAAGACAGTTGTTAACAACTTCTACAACAGAATTTTAGGTTCACAGTTTCAGCTTTAATTTCTTTTACTGCTCACTCTAGACCCTGCCTAAAAGTCACTTAAAAAGACATCCATCAACTATTTTTTATTAGCAATGACAAAATACGGTAACATAGCACATTATGAGTTATAATACTTCATCACTTATTATTGTGTGTGTTTTTCTCTTAAAAACTCAATCAAAGGTAAAACAAGTAGTTTTATTATGAAGATAATTTTTACAGATGACAATATTGAGGTTCAGTGATCCCTGTTGCATTTTCTAATATAACACACCTAGTAAATCCTAGAATTGGACTTAGATATTATTATATCAAATGTTACTTTTTTAGTGTATCATGTCTCCTCTTTTCATATACACATTGAAATCAAGTTCTGAAAACCAAAACAAAAAGCTGTCCTGTATCAGACACAGTAGGAGATGGGACTGGTACAACTCTGAGACCAAAAGGTGATAGATATCCTTCTAACATTAACTGATATATTAAAAATAAGTGTTAAAACAGAGATGCTTAAGGGGAACAGAGGCAGAAACACTACTTCATGCTGGATAGTTAGGGGAAGGATAAGATACAAGATGAGATATAAGCTGGCTCTTTAAGAATGGATGGGATGTTTTATGATAAAAGGAGTGGCGAGAGCATTCTGGAAATGAGCAATAAAATGAACAAATTAATGAGGTGATAATGGACATGAAATGTTTGCAAAGTGAGTTATTTGGTATTCATTTGGATAGTGTTCAAGAATATAGTCATTGGAGTCAAACAGAGAGAGTCTACCACTTATTAGTGTGATGAACTAGCACAAATTATCTAAGCTTTCTGAGATTCAGTTTCTTTATTTTAAAAATTTTCTTTATTTTAAGAATTCTTTATTAAAAAAAAAAAACAGTCCTAGGCTGGTGAAATGATTAAAATGCATTGAAGCCCTTAGCAGACTGCCTGGCATGGTGTGTGCACTCATAGGCTGCAATGGTTATTAGTAGTAGTAGTATCCCTGGCTTACTGGAGTCAGGATGACTATTTAGCACTTTTGCCAAGAAAATTGATTCTAGAGCTCCATTGTGACTATTTTCAGCTTACATTTCTAACAGGATGTAATTCTCACTACTCAACAACAAATAGGCTATAAAGCCCAATGCAGAGGCTGGTGGGCTAAACATGGACACTCAGAGGAGAGAAACGGAACTGAACTGCAGGTCATAGGACACCAAAATGAGGGCCTTCCATGAGCAAAGCATAACTAGCAAGGGACTTTTTGCTGTAGTTCATCTTTTCTCTTCAGTACATCATTCTTCAAACAAATTTCAAAGTAAATTGGTAGGATGGACGGCCAATGAAAAATAGCAGCAATAGGCCATTTTTCTTCTACTTTTTTCCCTTTAGTGTCACTAAACATATAGACACATGTTGTGGTTGGGGATGGGGTGGGGAAGGTGAGGAAAGTATAACTTTTCCTATGTGGTGGAAAACAAAAAACAAACCAAAAATAAAAAACAACCTCAAACCTAAAATTCAAATGATCTCCATCACATACTAAAATTTAGATCAAAATCATGGAGGATGATTAAAGCTGATATTTATGTCCTCAGATTTCAGACAACTACAGACTTATCTAAAAGAGAGTGAATGAATCTGAAAAGATAATGTGATGATTCTTTGTGGAAAAGGTTGACAAAGTTTAGAAGTATGAATGCGGTGTGAGGGAGGGAGGGATCCTGACAAGGTTTAGATGCAAATCCACGAGGCAGAATAGGAGAGGAAGTTGTACAGTGGAACCTTGCTGGAGGGCCACTGGTGTTGTCTTGATCTGGCTCCTTAGCACAGGGAGATGGTTGGATATAAGAGAATGAGGAGGGTGAGAAAGCAATGGCCATCTTATTATATCACAGACCTTTGTTGTGAGTCACAATCCCACCCTGAAAACTGACAGAGCAGGAGAGCATCACCATCTTGGATGAGCACTGCCATTTTAAAGTTTGTCTTGATCAAAACCCACCTAAATCTAAAGGGCATCAGCCTAATGGCTAAGGTCGGCATGACCATAAACCACAAATGACATCTCCGTCCAGAAACATTCAAAATGCCTCCCCAACCAGAGACATGCCAGCCCTGAGATAACCCTGCCATCTGGCCAGAGAGATGTCAGCCCCAGGATAACCTCCCCTCTAACCAGAGATATTCCAATCCCACCATAAACTTCTCTCCAACACAGAAACATTTCAAGTTCTCTCACCAATAAATACTTTTAGACTGTAAGAGAGAGTGCTCCTCACCAAAATTGGCCAGAAACCCCTCTCAGGTTTGTTCTCCAAAATAAATCTATCTTTGACTGTTGAACCACTTTTTGTGTTTCTTTCCTCTTCCTTTAACTTTTACAAAAAACAAACTCTAAACAGAGCAATGCTCCTAAGTTGGAGAACATAACAGATTTTGTGAGAGTGTATTTGAGACGACAAACCTAAACTGGAATTTTAGACTGTTCCGAGGCAAGTGCAAGTCCCCTCAACCCCCTCCCCAAATCCCTGACAAAACCCTCACCACTTGGGGATAATATTTGAAGTATCATCTTCAAATAGCTACTCTAGGTAGAATTTTATCTACTCTTTCCTACCCCATTAAGAGAGGTAATAACAGAAATAAACCAGAAGAATACCAAGGGACTGCAAATTTTAAATAGCTGGATAGGGAAGGGTGAAGAAAATTGAAGAGAAAAAAAATTGATATCTATTATTATTATTTTATTTGTACAGTATGGGAGGAAAGATCTTTTTCCAAAGTGTGATAGAGAGGGTGGTGAGAAAGGTACTTCAGTGATGACAATCTGAAATAAAAATTGTGGAAAATGGCAGAGTGCTCATTAGGGATATGTCCAATTACTGCTCATCTAGTCTTGGAGACAAGACATTTTGAAGTTGGAAATTCAAACGGCGGTCTAACCATTAATTTTCCTAGCAATGATTGTTAATGTGGAAGTCAAAGAGAAAAGAATGATTAGATTGGGTTATTTTGACTTTGTGTAAGAATAACGACAAGAAAGTCAGGACATTTCTAATATTAGAAAGAAACGATCAAATGATTGACCATAAGGTTTATGTATGTTCAGAAAAACAATGAAAGCAGAAGAGAATGAACTGAGAAATGGAGAAAAAAGGAAAAAAAAGAAAAAGAGGAAATCAGGCTGAAGATGTCAAGAAGCTTGTGGTCAGAAGGTGGCACATAAAAATTTAGGACAGAAGATGTGAGGCAAGCTTGGTTGATGACAGCTCTCCAGGATGTTACTCTGAGGATGAGGGGCCAACCTGGGATGGCAATAAAGGTTGTGGAAGTCAAGGGGTGGTCAGTCAGCTATAGCCAGGAATTCAGGACAAAATTAAGAAGTTTTTTTCTTAGTTAAATTTGGCTAAAAGTTCACTAAACTTTTTCCTAATTGCTCAGTGGAAAAGAAACACAAAATTAATATAAATCCATTACATTTTTTAAAAAGTTGCTTAGTTTTAAGTTTTTTGGATTTTTTTCCATCACTTTGGGAAGCCAAGGTAGGAGGGTTGCTTGAGGTCAGGAATTTGAGACCAGCCTGGGCAACACAGTGAGATTGTGTCTCTACAGATAATTTTTAAAAAATCAATCAGGCATGGCGATGCCCACATGTATTCCCAGCTGAGGCTGAGGTGGGAGGATCCCTTGATCCCAGGAGGTCAAGTCTGCTCTGAGCCATGATCAGTCCACTGCATTCTAGTCTGGGTGACCCAGCAAGACCCCGTCTCTCAAAGGAAAAAGAGAAAATAAAAGAAAAAGGAAAAGTTGTTTCTGATTTTTTCTGTGGGAGTTAGCTAGGTAGCACCATTTTTGTTTTTGTCAGATAATACCATGGTAACCCTTATGAAGTCCAGACTGAAAAGCACTATAGGCATTGCTCTAGAAGAACAGCTATCAAAGTGTGTTCCCTCCTGCTGCTATGGTCTGAATGTTTGTGTCCCCTAACAATTTATATATTGAAATTCTAACACCTAAGGTGATGGTGTTAGGAGGCAAGGCCTTTAGGAGGTGATTAGGTCATGAGAGTGGAGCCACCACGAATGGAATTAGTGCCCTTATAAAAGAGGCTGGAGAAAGCTAGGTCTCTCCTTCTACCATGTGAGGACACAGCTAAAAAGCACCATCTATAAACCAAGAAGAGGGCTCTCCCCAGACACTGAATTTTCTGGAGTCTTAATCTTAAGCTTCCCAAGCTTCCCAACCTCTAGAACTGTGAAAAATAAAAGTCTGTGTTATAAGCCACCAAGTCTATGGTATTTTGTTACAGCAGCTCAAGTCAACCAAGACACCACCTCATAGCATCTGCATAACTTGAGAACTTGTTAGAAAGGCATACTCAGCTGGACATGGTGGCTTACACCTGTAATCCCAGCACTTTGGGAGGCCAAGGCAGGCAGATCACCTGAGGTCATGAGTTCTAGACCAGCCTGACCAACATGGAGAAACCCCATCTGTACTAAAAATTCAAAATTAGCTGGGCATGGTGGCGCATGCCTATAATCCCAGCTACTCGAGAGGCTGAGACAGGAGAACCGCTTGAACCCGGGAGGTAGAGGTTGTGGTGAGCTGAGATCAGGCCATTGCACACCAGCCTGGGCAACTCCAACCTGGCAACAAGAGTGAAACTCTGTGGAAAAAAAAAAGGCATAGTCTCAGGCTACAACCTTGACTTCCTGAATAGAAACTCTAAAGGTGGGGCCAACAATCTGTGGTTTAAGTCACCTGCCATATGATTCTGATGCATGCTAGAGTTTAAGGACCACTGCTCTGGAAGTTATTTGTACTAATTGATTTAGTCATTTTTTTTTTATGCTGAAGAAAAAATTAAAGGACTTTAACCAATACCAAAAATCTATCCCTTCCTTCAACCACTTCCTCAAAGGCATCTACAGTCATTCTAACACTACTCTTTTAACTCACAGCCTACTCAGCTAGGTGTTTTAGTTTGGAAAATTCAGCTTTTAAAAATATCGTTATGGATCAAAACTGCTTTACCATAAGATGAGATAAATGGTAACATGAGAGAGTGAAGCAAAATAAAAACACATTATAGAATACGCTTGACTTGGAATACACAGTGCCCATTGGCCAAGAGTGCATGTTTTGTGACCAGCTAATACTCATGGAATTAGAAAATATCACACACTCTGCATTGTTTCCTCTCGTGAGTTCAGACCACATTTTGGAAGATATTATAGTATATGTTGACAAAAAGAGTCAAACTTTGTAAAAGAGTTTTATTCTGAGCCAAATATGAGTGACCACGGCCTGTGACACAGCTCTCAGGAGGTCCTGAGAACATGTGCCCACGTTGGTCAGGGTACAACTTGGTTTTATATATTTTAGGAAGGCATGAGACATCAATTAAATACATTTAAGAAATACATTAGGTTCAGAAAGGCAGGACAACTCTCTAAGCAGGGAGGGCTTGCGGGTGGCTTCGGGCTATGGGTAAATTTAAACCTTTTCTGCTTGACAATCGGTTGAGTTTGTCTAAAGACCTGAGATGGATAGAAAAGAAATGTTTGGGTTAAGATAAAAGATTGTGGAGAGCAAACTTCTTTTGAAGTCTTACAGTGGCTGCCCTTAGAGACAACAGATGACAAATGTATCCTATTCAGATCTTTAAAAGGTGCTAGACTTTCAGTTAATCTCTTCAGGATTGGGAGAGCCTGAAAGGAAAAGATCTAGGTGTGTTAACAGAGATTCTTTACAGATGCACATCTTCCCCCACAAAGGAGGGCTTTGTAGGGCCATTTCAAGACATGGCAGAAAAACATGTTTTGGGATGAAATATTTCGATTTTCTTCCTTGTCTCCTAATGTTATGCCAGAGTCAGATTGGAAAGTAAGTCATGATATATAGGGTTAAATAAAATCCACCTGATGAGAATTTCTGGTTTGTAGGGCATGACTCCCCACACCCCTTAGGTAGGAATTTGGCCAAGATAAAAAAGATCACAGAGCTTTAGTCTTCGTATATGAGTTGGTGATGGTACAATAGTATGTGATGTGTGTACAATATATTTATTTATGTAGTGGAATATAATATTACATATTTTAGCATAAATATATTTTATGAAATAGTTTGGAACAAACAGCATTATAATAGGCCTGGGCTAAAAAGGCAGAGTTAAATGAGACATGTAAATATTTTTTTTGAGGAACACTGTTTTTTAAAGGGGGAGGGGAAACTTTGAGATTTGCTAACATATCCTAGTGGCACTGGCCAAATATTCAAATTGTACCTACTTCTGAATTTCCAGTTTGAAATTTGGCTTTTTGAAAAGTGTTATTTTATTAAAATGTTTCCTTTTAACTATGCATTTTCTAAATGTAATATCTATAAACTCATTATTCAGATTAATTTATTGAAATTTTGGAACAACTGTGTTGAAATTACCACTTTTATTATTTATAGGAATGAGTTTTCTAAACATATTAATATTTAAGAGGCAATATTTAACGTGCTCCAGCAAAAGTGGGTTTCCAATTATTATAACAGAATGGATGTGAGTATACACACACACACCCATGCTAACACATATACATACACACTTTGGTGGAGGTGGGACAGAAAGAAGAAAAAGAGATGGGAAGGGAAGGGAAAGGATCTGTAAGGTAAAAGTATGTTTTATTCTCTGGGCAAACTATTTGTTGGTTCAAATTCAGTCTAGTATAATGAAATAATAAATCACAGAGTAAAATTCAGACAGAACTGCAAAATGCTATTCATTTCAGGTGGTCTAAGCCCCGCTACAAATTCTTCTACAAGAGATAAGCCAGGGGGCACTTGGCATTTTCTCTATTGCCATCTCTTGCCACCTTTGGTGCTCCGTGCTCTTCCCAGACTGAAATGTTGCGTCAAACTGATCTGAACAAGCCAACTTGCAACTCTGTAACCAAGAAGAATAAAAATAAGCCCTTTCCTTAGAAATGCTAATGCATTTTTCTGAGACTGTGCTTCCTAACAGGTGCTTTTAGGTATACTTGAAACTGTGAGCCCTCTGGAGGAATATCAGCCTGACACAACTTAACGCAATCATTATTAGACGTGAAGCAGCACTCTGGATTCAGCATATGGACCACAAACTGGTGGTGAGCCTGAGCTCTCAGAGGAAGGACGCCAGTGTCCCTCCGTTGTTTTCTTAGCTGCTGGGAGAGATTTCAGCTCTTCAGCAGTTTCTCTTCCTGACCAGCTTTTCCCAAGATAAATCTGAGCTAGCACCATATGTTTCAAGAACACAAAAACAGCTTCTGAATTATTACAGCATGGTGCACACTTGCCTAGGAAATTCAAGCTGCTTAGGCACTGCAATCATAGTACCAGGCAGAAGTGGAAAGAAGAGTGAACTTGACAACCTTTTGTCAGATAACACATGTCCACGAAAGTAGGACACCTTGGACATTTCCCTGAGACAATAGAATGAGTTGCCTATAGTCCTTAGTTATTTTGAAATCATAATTCTGGCTAAATGAATAATTTTCAGATAATGTTGAGTCCACAAGCACTATTCGAGTTGTAGGTGGTCAGTGCATTATTATGTTTTTCTGTTGTTAAATTTTAAAACCACCGAGTGATTTTAATTGTCACGTATTGTGCTAAATGATGGGGATATAAAGATATTTAGCATACAGTACTTGACTTCACAGAGTCCAAGCAAAATAAATAGAAAAATCATCAGAAAACCTCAAAATTGTGAGTTGGTATATTGATAGGGATTCATACAGGTTTCATACTCATATTGATAGGATGTCATATAGGTTTGACAGAATCACAAAGGTATAGCACCTAACCCACTCTAGATATTTTATACAAAACACCTGGAAGACAACTAACTTGGATATTAGAAGAGGTGTTTGTGATAGAACTAGATCCTCTTCCTTATTGCAGTGGTATATTACTGATTAAACTATATCCTTGCCATGTTAACTATTGTCCAGCTTTGTTAATCTTTGACAATCCTAAGGCAAACAGATTTCAGGTTTAAAGCTATCTCCTATGCAATAGCAATGGCTGGCTGTGTAAAGTTGGATGCTACCATGAAAATCTTGCAGAAATCACTTAGTGATGACTTTCAGAGGCAGAGACAAAAATCGTGGTAGCAACTGTGTTTATTATTTGCCAAATTCACTGCAGCAAATGCTCTGAAAGTTGTTGTTTAATAACTCTTTTTGACAGCTAAGTTTAGAATAGATATTAGAGAAACAAACTACAGCTAAGGATAGTAGTCAAGAAATGATTATAGTGTTTCAAAAGAGAGAGAAGGAAGGCCTAAACTAGAGCAGTGCGAGAGAAACAGAGTGGACACAAATATAATGAGGAGGGAGGCATGTGTTATGCCAGGTTTCTCTAGAAGGTTGCTGGGTGACTAGTTGTGATACTGTGTGAAAGAGAGGAATAGCCAGCCAGCCAGCAGATGGCAGAGAAGAATGCAGTTATATACTTTGGGATATGTTGAAGCGCAGGGCCTCGGGACATATATCTGACTATTACCTAACTGTCAGATTATATATTCAGGACTGTAGTGCAGGAAGAGGCTTTGCATAAAGACATAATTTATATCTTTATACAAACTGGTTATTGAAAGAGAAAAAAAAAAAGTGGAGGAGATCCAACAGGGAGAGTTTGTGTATAGAAAAGTAAGAAAAAGATGGAAACCTAACAAATCCTAATGCTTATAGGGAAAACAAGAAGAAATAAAATCCACAAGGGAAATGAAGAATGAATAGTACAGAAATTCTGGCGGAAGCAAGAAGATCCAGTGTCATAGACCCTAAAAGAGTATAGATTGTTTAAGAATAATCAATACTGTCAGGTACTGTAAAATAGTCTCATTAGATGAGGACTGAAAAATGCTCATTGATTTGATAACTGAGAGATTTAATTTTAAGAAGAACAATGTAAATAAAGTAATATAGCTCTAGGTGTTGAATTTTCCTGCAAACCGAACCTCTTCCACATTTAGTAGCTGAAAACAATAACCAGTTATTTAGTTCACGAATTCCTAGGTTGGCAATCTGGCGTGAATTTCGCTGAGTGATTCTTCTAGTCTGGGTCACACTGGTTCCTCTCAATTTATCTAAAGTGAGATTGCTCGTGCATCTGTAGTCAGCTGGTAGGTTCACTGGCTGGAATGGGTAGGGCATCTTTCCATATGACCTCAAATCCTTCAGTAATTTATTAGATATGAAGTTCTCAGCATTCCAAAAGTAAGAGTGGATATACCTCAAAATTCTTGAGACTGCTCAGATTACATACAACATCCTTTCTGTAGCATTGTATTAACCAAGTAATATACAAAGCAGTCCAGATTCAAAGGATGAAGAAATAGACTCCACATCATTTTTCAAAAAGCTGCTAAGTTGCCATTTTTGCAAGATACCTTGTTACCAGCAAAGAGTTTTTAGCATTCTGGTTACTTGCTGTAACCATAGTTCCATGTAGACAAAAATGGCCTCAACTGGCTATTTTAGCACAGACTTTGTACCAGGTTGGCGCAAAAAGAGGATGAAGCCTGGCTGCCTTCCTTTAGGCCCATAGGAGCTATAAAGAGTGAGAAACCTCCCCTTGGCTCACAAAGGCAGCAGAGGAAGCAATGACCTTAGCAGGAAGGTTTTTATTTAAGACCTTACTTAACCTAATATTCTTACTGTTAAAATGCATGTTCAGAAGGCGTACTGTTTATAGTAATGGGAGGGTCAGCTTACAGGGACATTCCGGCCTGTTGAAAACAACTAAAAAAGCGATTAAAATATTACAAAATAATTTCTTAAAAGCATCGCACAGACCACAAGACAATAAGACATTTTCAGGCCTAAAAAGAAGGAATAATGAAAACTTGGAAATTTATCCTGGTACAAAAACGGATTTTTCCCTGAAGGTATTTGATTTCCTAGCAGAAGCCTTCTGGGAATGGAATCAAAATCTAATGCAGAATTCACCTAAAATTGGAAGTCTAATAAGACTCCTTCTTGATAAGCTGAGACCCTAAAGAGTTTACCCTCAGGCTAAGGGTGAATGAAAGTGGCAGAGTCTTGGTAGAATCAGTCATGTGTTGTCTGTACCAAGTATTGAACTTGATACAGCAATGAACATTCTGTTTGAAAAATGTTTGTCAATTAATTCTAAATTTCTTTTTTCAAAAAGAATGTTTATCATGTCAAAAATGACAACAAGGTGCTAGACTATGAGAACAAGTAGAAAAGGACAGAAATGGAAACCAGAACCACAGCAAAAGGTAAAGACAAAATATATTTATTAATAAGTAATTAGATAGTGATTATAAAACTACTGTGCTGAAAGGTTAAAGTAAATGAAGGGCCAACTAAAAGATATCTGCAGAGGACAGGGAACCATATAAAGGGACATAGAAGGTTTAAAAAATCTTCTGGAAAAATATATAACAGAAACTAAAATCTCCGTGAGCAGACTTAACAACAAACTGAAGACAGCTAAAGACAGGGTTTGTATCTGTGAAGATTGATCACACACAATTATGTTGAGTTTAATTTTAAAAGACCCAGGATGGACTATACATGAGAGAGATTAATAACCATGAATGACACCAAAACAAGATTTAGGAAATGTAATCTGAGTCCCAGATGGAGAGGAGAGACCGTAGGACAGCTGAGATATCTGAAAAGATTGTGATTGACAATTTTCTAGATCTGAAAGACAGTAATCTGCAGATTCAAGAAGCTCACAAATCCCATGCGAGATAATTAAAAAGAAATCTGCAACTCAATATGTTACATTGAAACTGCTGGGGGAAAAAAAGGACTGAGAAAAAAAAATCGTAAGAAAGGCCACAGGTGAACAGCAACAGAGTATCACCTTCAAAGGATCAAGAATTTGACTGATAGTTAACTTCTCAACAGCAACAAAGTCAGACAGTAAATAGTGGAATCTCTTTAATGCACTAAATGAGAGTGAGTATAATCTAGAGAACATTTCAGGAATGTTGATAAAAACGGACTTTTTCAGGCCAACACTGTTGAGAGGGGTCTTTATGGCAACTTTCACTGATGGCATTCTAAAAGATGCACTTTAGACACAGAGAAAATGATCCCAGGTGCATCTAAGGTGTAAGAAAGAATAAAGAGCAAAAAAGATGGAAATAGGTGGGAAAAATACATGTTCTGCCCTGAGTGATCTCTTAAATGAAGGGTTGGCGAGCTTTATCCTTATGGAGCGAGATTGTATTTTCTTCTTTGCAAACCTTATGGTATCTTTTGTGATTTTCTGCTGCTGTACAAAATCAACCAGAGACAATTCATAAAAGAATAAGCTTTGGTAATCCCAGCACTTTGGGAGGCCGAGACGGGCGGATCACGAGGTCAGGAGATCGAGACCATCCTGGCTAACCCGGTGAAACCCCGTCTCTACTAAAAAATACAAAAAACTAGCCGGGAGAGGTGGCGGGAGCCTGTAGTCCCAGCTACTGGGGAGGCTGAGGCAGGAGAATGGCGTAAACCTGGGAGGCGGAGCTTGCAGTGAGCTGAGATCCGGCCACTGCACTCCAGCCTGGGGGACAGAGCGAGACTCCTTCTCAAAAAAAAAAAAAAAAAAAAAAAAAAAAGAATAAGCTTTGGTTTTAATGTGGCTGGGTTTATTCCAACAAAACTCTATTTACAGAATAAGATAGTGGGTTAGGTATAGTCCAGGGGCCATCATTTGCAGACCTCTAACTTGAGTTAATTTCATGAGCTGTATTCGGGAGCCATTTTAGTTTGTGCCCAAGCTTACTAGGAAGAAATAACAAACAAACAAAAGAAAACTTACAGCCTTCACTTTATTGTTGTAGTTTAAGATACACAGGGCGGCCGGGCATGGTGGGTCATGCCTGTCATCTCAGGACTTTGGGAGGCTGAGGTGGGCTCATCACTTAAGGTCAGGAGTTCTAGATCAGCCTGGCCAATGTAGTGAAACCCGGTATCTACTAAAAACACAGAAATTAGCCAAACTTGGTGGTGGGTGCCTGTAATCCCAACTACTTGGGAGGCTGAGCCAGGAGAATCACTTGAATCTGGGAGGTGGAAGTTACAGTGAGCCAAGATTGAGCCATTGCACTCCAGGCTTGGCTACAAGAGCAAGACTCCATCTAAAAAAAAAAAAAAAAAAAAAAAAAGGATATACAGGACGGTTTACCATAAATATAGCATAGGCTCTGACCCTTCCTTCTATGGTCAGTCCCAGGTAAAGACCTGGGCCATTATCAGAAAGCATTTCCTTATGTGCACTTAATGCTTCCAATTATAGGAAATATTCAACATCAATGAGGCAACTAGTAGGAGATTTCTGGAGATTTCTGGAAAATCTATCTGATAATGCCATTTCTCTGTTGACATTTTTTTGCAAACTTCCCTATCTGTTCATCAAGCTGCAGTCACCCACCACCATGTGAGGCCTTTGTGATTTAGTACTGATCCTTCCTCTCTAACCACTTCTGGCTCACTTCATCAAGCTCATCTCATCACTGACCTTGGGTAGTGTGGTCTCCAGAGTGCAGTGCACCAGCTGCTGTTGCTTTTCCTGTGGTCCCATGGGCTGCTTTTCCAACCCCAGTATGCACCAATTTGTCTACCTGGCAAATACTAGTCTCTCCAGACTCAATCCACACAACACTCCCCCGAGAAACCCGAGACAGTGATACCACCCCAAATCCAATATAGGCTGCTCCTCTGGGCCTCCCAGAGTGTTCTGCTAATGTCCCCATGAATAGCAGGCAACAATGTGTCCTAGTTTGTCTGTCATCCACATTAATCTCTGATTTTCTTGAGGATTTCTTTTTTTTTTTTTTTTTTTTTTTTTTTTTTTTTTTTTTTGAGACGGGGTCTCGCTCTGTCGCCCAGGCTGGAGTGCAGTGGCTGGATCTCAGCTCACTGCAAGCTCCGCCTCCCGGGTTCACACCATTCTCCTGCCTCAGCCTCCCGAGTAGCTGGGACTATAGGCGCCCGCCACCATGCCCGGCTAGTTTTTTGTATTTTTAGTAGAGACAGGTTTTCACTGCGTTAGCCAGAATGGTCTCAATCTCCTGACCTCGTGATCCACCCGCCTAGGCCTCCCAAAGTGCTGGGATTACAGGTGTGAGCCACCGCACCCCACCAAGAATTTCTTATTTCTGTGTCCCAGCATGGCGTACAGTGGGCACTCAAGTGTGTACTCAAGTGTATGTGTCTGTGTGTGAATGTTAAATTATTGGTTGAAGAAAAAATAATACTTGGTAACCTTAAGTTTATCATAGAATTAATCTAAATCAAAATTGTCCATTAATCAAGAACCTATAAATATCTCTTCAGCATGACTATAGAGAGGTCAAAATAATGAAAATATTATTGTATAGTAATTATGGTGTTACTCTTTGAGCAATTTAACTGATAACTTGAGTAATTTATCTGTGATACTTAAATATGTCTTTAATTTGAAAGAATGTGTGGAAATAATAGAAATGAATATAGAGACCAAAGAAACTTTTAAAAATCAAGTCTGCACTTTGAAACAACTTGCATATTGATATCAGGTGACCAATCCCGTGTATATATTGCAAACTCAGAATTGATTACGTTAGAAATTTCTTCAGTTTATTCTTTCGACTTTTAATTTTGAAATGTAATGTAAAAGTTATCCTTTATAGACCCTACATGTTGTTTAGATTTTAGCATACTACTTAAATAATCTTTACTGCATTATACGAGCAGCCATTGTTTATGCCTGCCTACATTTTAGTGGGTTTCATCAGTTGATTAATTTAAAACACATAATGGATCCACTGATGTGATGATATTTTCTCTTAATTATTTTTAAAAATAATTGACTTTAAAACAGTTTTACAATATTTGCCTTAATCTTTTTTGAATAACAAATTTCCAACCATGATGTGTTTGTGAGGTTACAGTATAATTTTCTTTTATTGCTTATTTCAGTAATATTTAACATTTTCATGTAATACGGAGTTAATTTAATAATGACTAGTGTGAAATGAAATCATTTGGTGTGCATTTGAACGTCACATATATTTTCTTAAATGTTTCATTTTAATTTAACAATATTCAATAGTCATTAAAAACAAACTGTTACCTTCATATTTGCCTTAGTTTCATTAGTGTGCCATGCTTATGTCTGAATTTAAATGGTGAGTGTGATTGTCTCAGGCCTTTATGAGGTAGATGATGGTAGAGAAGTTTTCTTTAGTGTACCTTAGCAAATTAAAATAGAAAAGACTGAAGTGATTTTTGTTTTTCTGCCTACATTTGAGAAGATTAGGTTGATAGTTATAGAGTAATATTTTGAGAGGCTTCAATAGAAAGTGGCTGAAAAATTTCCCTCTTGGGCAATATTGTTGAGAATGAATAGAACATTAAACCTCTGCCAGTGCTGCGTTCATTAGTTTATTAGATTGGTTAGCAAGGAGGAAAGTCCTGAAATACTACAGAAAAAGGAGGTGAGATGTTTGAGTAAACAAGTGGGTCAGGGAGATCTTGATTGCTTGGGCTGTTCTTGAGGGCAACAGGCCCACGTGTTTTGGCAGAACACTGCCCTGCAGGGTCCTAGGCTGCCAAAAATCAGGTAAAAGAAGTTAAAGGTGAAAGGCTCTTGTTGTTATGTGACTTTATCAAGGCATTTCACCTCTCTAGGATTCATAATTTGAGAATATTCTCCTAAATTTTAAATAAGAAACTCAGGCAAGGTTGTTACTGTATTCCTTTTAATTCTACAATTACGTGAAATTAGGGAATGTCAAAGAGGGGATGGAAGAAGCTAAATAATTATTTGCTATGTTGTCTAATTTTCCAGTTTACTGGTGAGGTTAGATGTCATATATTTGATCCACACAAGGGCAGAATTTTATGTGTCCCTCTTTGAAGTTCATGGTGAATCTGGTGTGTTCTCATAAAAAATTATATAATTCTTTTATCCTTTTAATTATTAAATCAGAATTATGATTATTCTTTGTGCCAACATTTAAATAACATATAATGAATGAATAAGATAAAGATTTTACTCATGTTATTTTGATAATATACAGTTATATATTAGATGACAGCTGCCATGATTACAAATAGTATTTGGCCCATTCCATTGCACCTGTGTACAATGCTTACATGAAAAGAATCAGGGAGATGGTGACATTTGTGGAGATGTTGGTAGTGACAGTGGTGGTGTTCCCAAAGATTTAGCTGTGAAAGTCTGAGATAAATTCAAGCACTCATACAGAAAAGGAAAAACTAGATATCTGCAAAAATATGGAAAAATAAGACTCTCAGACACTGCTATTGGGAGTATAAATTTCTACAACCACTTTAGAAAACAATGTAGCAGTGTGATAGCAAAAGTGAACAATTTTAATCTGCAGCAAGAAAGAAATATGCTGTTTATAAAACTCTCACATAGGAATACAAGGCATGTTCAAGAGCAATAATGCTCATTACTTCATTATTTACAATGAACAATTCAACATTATAAACAATCTAACATCCATCAGCAGGAATATGAGAGACTATATCATGGTACATTTGTAAATGGAATAATATGATGTAGCACTTGGAATAATTAGTAACCTTTACCAACATAGAGAAAACTCAAAAAAATATTGAGTAAAAGCAAGAGGTACAATGTTACATGTAGTGTAGTGTACACGTAGTACTATTTGGATAAAGGTAACACATAATGCAAAGAAATTACATATACTTAACACACAATTATGTAATAAAAAAACAGAATACATTTATGGAAATTATTATCCTTTTGACATATACAAGGCCAGCACCTATAGATTTAGCACACTCTCTGATCCCTTTCTCTGTAATCACAGATAAGGATCCAGGAGACCTTCAGTCTAAAATAAAATCCTTTTATGTGCACTGAACTCCTAATTGTATGTCTAGTGGAGGAGGAGGGAAGGAAATAATATAGGAGAAAGGTAGAAAAAGGATCTCAGTTGTATTCGTAGCATTTAATTCCTTAAAAAATAAACTGAAGTAATTATTTCCTAATGTCACCTTAATGAAACCTGTTATTATAATATTTTTACATTTTATTCTTACCTGAATGTCTGACATATATTTCACCATAAACTTTAAAACTTCAACAACAACAGAAACAACAAAACGTACCAAATCTTTGTAAGTTAGATATGGAGACTGAGAGGTTAAGATATGTCTCTGCTTCCACCAAGTTCAGCTCATAAACATGTCCTGTGTGTAGGACAGGGTGAAGGAAAAACCATCGTCTTTCGATTCTGACTGTAACGCATGATTCACAATAGCACCCTCCCTTAATTGCTTCCTGCATCTGTTTGGAACCCGAATTACCAAAGCACTTTTGAACCTGAAGGGTACAATTAAATTTAAGAAGTTTCACTTGTTGTGAGTTTTAAATTGACTCACTGCCCCTGAATAGTTAGGATTCAACAACTTGAAGAAAGGTATACAGAAATAGAATTTTAATTAAAAAGCAAGTGTTTTCTCATTATGGAATAAAAGGAGTTGCCTAACATTAAAAAAAAAAAAAAAAGTTCACCGTTGCTGTCTCACTCTTTCTTGCAGTAAAATGGGCTGAACAAATAAGCCTCAAATGTCTTGAAAACTGCTCTCAGAGATTCAAGAGATATTTAAAATCTCTAATTAAATTTTAGATTACACACTGCAGCTGACAAACACGAAAATTATTTTTTCAAGGAGACTATTTTGATAGAATCTTAATGAGTAACTATTTCTATAGGGCATAAAAATCTCAGGATTCATACTGGGTTTGAAACTGAAATGGCCAGACAACCTCCAACATATTTCATCTGGGACTTCCTCTTGATCATTCTAAACATTCTAAATACCTATACCTAGATATCTACGCCTATCTATACCTATCTTTACACACTGACTGTATCTTTACACACTGATTGTATCTTTTGGCTTCTCTTCTAGGATGGCTGAGTATATGCAAGAGACATTTATTGAAGAGCAGCTTTGCTTTCACTACTAAACAACTTCTAAGAAGGAGAATTTGTGGATTAGATCATGCTATTTTATGCAAACACCAATGTGATTCTTCTCACTCTGAGCTTTCTCTGAATATGACCTCGCACACTCATGGCTTCACTGCTCATCATATGATTTATACCAAGACCCATGTATATCTGCTTCTCACTGTCTTGTCTGTGGGACCAAGGCATCTCTCCTACTGCTTATCCAACATTTCATCTTGGATGGTCCAAAGGCATCTCAAACTCAATGTATTCAAAATGTGATCTCCCACCTCAAATGAGAGATTTATTTAGTCCTCCCAATTTTATTGACTAGCAGCATGGTTCATCTGGTTGCTCAGGTCAGATATATCACATATAAGCTCCTCTTTCAAGTCCTACTGATTTCACCTCTAAAATAATACAGGCAGAAATCCCCACTATATCCAAATCCTGCTGACTCTCCCTTCTAAATGATTTACATAAGTTGACTCCAGCACCGCACCCTAGTCCCAGGTGTCATCATCTCTCTCCCTGGACAAACCTCATTACCTTGGAAATGGTTTACCATATTCTACATTTGCTCCCCTCCCATCCTTAGTTATTTTACATGTCCTAGTTTTCTGTAGGAGTACTTGAACAACATCTGTCTTCCTCTAAAAGGTAAATTCTATAAAGTCAGGAAACTTGCTGGTTTGTCCCAGGTTTGTATCCCTGGGATGTTGCAATCGCATTATATTTCCATCCTGCTTCATGTATCCTAAATTCTGGAAGACAATTTCATATGCTTGGCTATGAATTGTTTTTTTCAGTGCAGCATCTTTGGAATAATCTCTTAGCTCTCAAAGGTAACTATTTTAAGTTGGGCATTACGTGTTAAGACAAAAACATTCTGCTATGTGTGTTTTAAAAAATCATTTCCCTGCCATTTGTGGCAGTTACACCTGTAGTCCCAGCACTTTGGGAGGTTGAGACAGGAGGATTGCTCGAGGTCAAGAGTTGGAGACCAGCCTGGGAAGATTCCTTAATTTGGCAGAAAAATATTTAAAAAGTTATCTGGGTATGGTATCGTGTGCCTGTAGTCCCAGCCACTAGGGAAGCTAAGGCAGGAGGATCTTTTGAATCCAGGAGTTCAAGGTTATACTGAGCTATGATTGCACCACTGCACTCTAGCCTGGACAATAGAGCAAGACTCTGTCCAAACAAAATCAAAACATCATTTTCCTGTCTTAAAAATTAAAAGAGCCAATCTTCTCTCTCTTTACAGAGATACTGCCAAATAGAGAACAGGCTCGCATGATTTTAATCACTTTCCCTTGACTTTGCCTATTTTTTAAGGAGCACAAATGAGTATAAAAAGGCTACCATTCAGTACAGGAGAAAGAAATTAACGCACACTGAACACTTCCTGTGTGTTACATCCTACACAGATTATCTTTCATTGAACTTGAAGAACCTTGGAACTGTTGAGTATATTTTTAATCACTCTACTTTACAGAGTGAGGAAACAGATGTTACAAGAGATTCAATAATTTACATAAGTATCTCAGTAGTAAATGGCCAGAGTCAAGACTTCAGTTCAAATCTCTGGTTACAAAATCCCTGCTCTTCTAGACAGGCTGTTTTCTTAAAGCAAAGGTGACCCAGATAACTTCAAGGTCAGGGTTATGCAGCAACAGAATCATAAACTGAATAGTTGATTTCATATTTAAAGTTTAGAAGGAACTGCCCTCTAACAGCCCATCTTATAGCTAGGTAAGTTCGGAAGTGATTTCCACCACACACCCACCTCCACTGTGCCCTGCCACTACCCACTGTGCCCAGTGACAGGCAGGCCCTAGGACAGGGATCCTCCACTTTGGCTATGCATGCAATTGACCAGTGGGGATTTTAAAATCATAACTTCTCAAGGTGGCATTCAGGTTTTAGAACTTCTTAAGCTCTACAGGGTGTTCCGATGTAAAGATAGGACTTGAAAATACAAGTTAAAGTTTTCTTGGGAATGTATCCTTATGTCTTTATACTCCATGTATACATGAACAGTAAATTTTAGACAGACAATAAATGTTCTTTAATATGGGAGACAAAATCAGGAAGATCAGGAAGATTATGCTTACTATTTCTATCTTAAAGAAAATATAATCTGGCTGGGAGCGGTGGCTCAAGCCTGTAGTCCCAGCACGTTGGGAGGCTGAAGCAGGGGGATCCCCTGAGGTTAGGAGTTCGAGACCAGCCTGGCCAACATGGTAAAACCCCATCTCTACTAAAAATGCAAAAGTTAGCTGGGTATGGTGGTGGGCACCTGTAAACCCAGCTATTCGGGAGGCTGAGGTAGGAGAATTGCCCGAACCCAGGAGATGGAGGTTGCAGTGAGCTGAGATCGCGCCATTGCACTCCAGCCTGGGTGACAGAGTGAGACTCCGTGTCAAAAAAAAATATATATATATATATATTTTCTATTTAATATGCATCATTTAATTCAATATTAATAAATCCCTGCACCCTTCTCTCTTAACAGGATAAGTAGAAAAATTTAGACACTTTAAAAGCTTTTCATAAAAAGCATTCCTTTTTGCTACTCTTAACTTATTTGCACATTTTCTCTGAGGTTGTATACAGGCACACATGTGGGTGTCTGTGAATTAACACACTTAAGCGAAGTGTTAATTCAGTAATAGCACTAGAGCACAATTTTCTGAAGACAGATTCATAATTGGCTCACAAAGAAGGTAGAATAGCAGCAGTCAGTGCAACAATGTTGAATGTACTACAGGATGCTCTTTCAAGGGCACAGGTGAATTTAAAGCTGCTATACTCACATCTACACATAGCCAAAATCACTCAAGGCAAAAGAGTAAAGAGTAGCTTTTATGAATAAAATATAAGCCAAGATTGTTTCTTTTAAGAAAAAAGACATATCCATGCTAAATTGTAAAACCTGTTTCTAGGACTGTTCCCTATAGCTATTTTACTTGTCTGCTTGGCTTAGTCTGATTGTCAGCCTCTTCAGTCGGGCTCTCGTTCAGATAACCATCAGGTGATATATGTGCTTTTTAAAAAAACAGTGGGGAAGGAAGGTATCAGTGTGCATTTATTCCATTTCCAATCTGTGACTCACTTCTGTCTTTTCTTCAACCTATTGCTGAATTCTACAGTGTCTCTCTTCTTTACAGTCTCCTCTATCGTCCCTGTCTTTTCCAGATCTGCTATCATTATCTCAACTGTGGGCTGAAATTCTCTCATTTGCACAACTGGACAATTCTTCTTTGCTGTTCTCATTCTTTCAAGCCATTCATTTCTGGTCTTGCCTCAGTGTCATTGCCAACGACATGGAACAATTTGGTCAAGCAATTATCTGTGTATTTGAAAACAAATAATGGAAACTTTTCTGAGGTACCTAGATTATTGACCAGGAAATTTCCTCTCAGTTTCTAAATGTTTTAAACTAAGGTGATCAGGCTTTGTGAACATCGTTTCCCTGCCAGGCCTCAGCCATGCCCTCACCTATTGCTGAAACAAGCCCAAAAGCTCCGTAGAACTCATGTTTACATTTTTAAAAAAAATAAATATAGAAATTGCACCTTTTGGTCTTAAAACTTGAAACTTACTTCTGAGTTCCTTCCTAGGGAAATTGACTCTCAGGCAAGGAAGGAACTGAAACTCACCTGATCACTGAATCCAGACAGATGCTAGAACCCTCATTTGTCATGATTGCTTTCTGTGCATAGCTAAATTCCTTCCGTGATATACAAACCCCCAATGTTACTTGGTTGAGAAGGACAGATTTGAGGTTTGGCTCCCATCTCTCTTCCCAGGCAACACTCATTGTCTCAGTGATTGGCTTTCTGCGCAGTGAGCAATGGAACCTAGAACAAACCCCTGGAGTTTTAGTAACACAGTCTCTACATGCACTGCTTCGTATCAGTTAACAGCAGACACTGCCTGGGAGGTGGAGGAGGATGAAGAGCAAAGAAAAAGGAGTATAGAACAAAGAGAATGACAAGAAATAGTTAGGCAGGGAGAATAAGAAAAAAGGAGGTAGAAGAAAGGTTATAAAAAAGAGAAAAAAGAAAGAATTCTCTATTGCTGACTCTTTGAAGAGAAAGAAATTTATGAATTCCTAAGATAAGTGTTTAACTGGCAAGCAGTCAGTTGCATAAGCATTGATTGATTGATTTCTATTTATGAAGAGAAAATAGACATTTAATTGCAACATTAGAAAAGTAACCTTTTGTTCTTCATAAATATTAATATTCAAAATACTTAGAAGATTATTGGCATTGATTTGGCAGATTTGTTTTTGACTATCTGGGAAATTTCACACCTGAAGCCAAATAAACATTTTTATTAGCTGAAGGCTAAGTGCAATGATAAATTAATTTGAGAAAATTCTAAGTTAGTTAATATATTTTCTTATTTAAAACTCACGGAGTCAAGGAGAACCAGAGTGTCAACTGTTGTGAATTAAAATGATATTTATTTAATTAACAAATTAGCATTCTACATTTATATTTATAATTGGTATTCCTAGAGTAAATGAACCCATATGCTATATCTTTTCTATAATCATATACTATATAATACATCATATACTATAATCATATGCCTGTTTGATAGTCAATACTATGGTAATTGTTAGGTTAGCATGCTAATAAATGTGTCTGATCAATGACAGTTAACACTATTTTACACCCATTATTAGAATTCAGGGACAAAACATCAGCATGCATTTTCATTGTAATTTATCATTTTTGAATTAGCTTATGTGATTCGACATGGTACTAAATAATCCATTGCCCTCTGGAAAGAGCGTGCTCGAGGTACTGTTTAATAATTCTCTGCCATATATTTGTTCTGAACATTGATCAAAGATGGTTATGTGATCTAGTTCTTTTTAATTTTATTTAAAAATTACAATACAATAATGTACTAAATGAGTGAAATATAGAACATTCTTCTTGGTGCTATTAAAGGAGCAGAGTGTGTTAAGAAATAATGACTAGCATTTGCATAGCTGACAAGCATAGTCCTAAACACAAAGACATGTGTAATGTCACATTTGCATGAAGTATTAGCTCTTATCACCACATAATGTATTTCTCATTTTACTTTCATGAGCCCGAGGGGTTGCATTGTGTTTATTTGCTTTAGAGCACCCACATTTTAACCTAATAAATTGTGATGATATAAATCTAGCATTCCATGTTATTAAGCTTAAATCTATTTTATTTAAATGCAGTCACTATATAAACATACACACAATGTGTTAATACACACCAAAATAAACACTTACAGGTAAAGAGATTAAAATCAATTGAATGCTTTTATGCTTAATGTTTTGTACATACATATAAATATTATATACATATACAGATATTATATAGAGAGATAGATAGATCCAAAAAATAGCCTATTCAATTATTGTGACTATTACACTCACTTACCAAATTAAAAAAAAAAAAAAAAAGAAAGAAAAGATACTCGGGGAGGTTAAGTAACATGCCTAAATTCATCAGCATGTGATTTGAGGAAGCAGAATTGGAATTTGGATCTGTCTGATACCAAAACCTGTACACCTTACCACTATACTAAACTGAGTAAAAGCTGAGTTAATGTATTTCCAACAAAATCAAAGACACACTGATCCTTTTATTTGTCTTTGTAATTGTATTGAGATTATTGAGGGTAAAACTGTGATTTCTGTAAGGAAACGACTGAACAGTCTGGAGGATATCCATTATGATCTTGACTGAAAAAGTTAAATTGTCTCTTTGCAGATGGCATGACTGTATATATGGAAAAACTTTAAAGGCTCTATTGAAAAAGTGTTAGAACTAATAAACAACTTCAGTGTATAGTTGCAGAATACAAAATCAACATATAAAAATCTGTGGCATTTCTACATACGAACAATGAAGCATCCAAAAAAGAAAATAAGGAAGCAATCCCATTCACAGTATCATTTAAAACAAATTTAGAAATAGAATGAGCAAAGGAGATAAAAGATCTGTACAGTTAAACTTTAAAATATTGATGAAAGAAATTGAAGGAGACACAAATAAAGGAAAAATATCTATGTTTATGCATTGGAAGAATTGATATTGTTAAAAATTCAGAACAAACACAGAATCAATACAATCCCCATAAAAATTCAGTGGTATTACTTACAAAAATACAAAATAAATCCTAAAGTTGTTTTGAAAGTTTCTATGAAATTTTCTATGTGGTTTCCATGAAACCACGGAAGTTTTCTATGAAACCACAAAAGTTCCAAACAGTCAAAAGTAATCCTGAGCAAGAACAATGATGAAGGCATCATACTACCAGATTTTGAAATATACTACAAAGCTATAGTAATAAAAACAACATGATACTGGTATAAAAATAGACATATAGACCAATGGAATTGTATAGAAAGCCCAGAAATAAATCCACACATTTATCGTCAACAGATCTTCAACAAAGATGACAAGAACATGCAATGGGGAAAGTCTTTTCAATAAAGGTTGGGAAAACTGGTTATCTAAGTACAGAAGAATGAAATCGGACCCTTATCTCACACTGTCTACAAAAACCAACCCAAAATGGATTAAAGACTTCAATGTAAGATCTGAAACTATAAAATTATTGAAAGACAACATAGGAAAAAACCCTCTTGACATTGGTCTGGGCAAATAATTTTTGGATATGATCCCCAAAGCAAAGGCAACAAAATCAAAAATAGACAGATGGGAATGCATCAACTAAAAAGCTTCTGTACAGCAAAGGAAATAATTAGCATAATGAAGAGGCAACCTACATGGGAGAAATTGTTTGCAAGCCATATATACAATGAGAGATTAATATCCAAAACATATAAGGAATTCATAGATCTCAACAGCAAAAACAAATAACCTAATTAAAAAATGGGCGAAGGATCTGAAGAGACAGCTCTCAAAAAAAGACATATAAGTGGCCAATAGGTAAACACACACACACACACACACACACACACACACAAGCTGAACATTACTAATCATCAGGGAAATGCAAATTAAAACCACAATAACCTCACACTTGTTAGAATGGCTATTATCAAAAAGACAAAAGATAATGAGTGTTGGTGAGGGAGTGAAAAAATGGAAACCCTTGTACCTTCTTGGTGGGAGTGTAAATTGTTATAGCTATTATAAAAACAGTATGGCGGTTCTTAAAACAATAAAAATAATTATCACATAATCCAGCAATCCCAATATTGTGTATACATTCAAAGGAAGAAAATCAGTATGTTGAAGAGATATCTGCATTCCTATGTTCATTGCAGCATTACTCACGATGGCCAAGATACGGAATCAACCTGTTTTCATAGACAGATGAATGGACAGAGAAAATACACAAACACAAACACACACCCACACACACACCACACAGGAATATTTTTCATCTTTATTTACTCATTTTTATTTTATTTTATTTTATTTTTTTGAGACAGAGTCTCACTCTGTCGCCCAGGCTGGAGTTCAGTTGTAGGATCTAGGCTCACTGCAATCTCTGCCTCCCGGGTTCACACCATTCTCCTGCCTTAGCCTCCCAAGTAGCTGGGACTACAGGCGCCCGCCACCACACCCGGCTAATTTTTTGTATTTTTAGTACAGACGGGGTTTCACTGTGTTAGCCAGGATGGTCTCGATCTCCTGACCTTGTGATCTGCCCACCTCAGACTCCCAAAATGTTGGGATTATAGGTGTGAGCCACTGCGCCGGCCATTTTTCTTCTTTTAATAAGAGGAAATTCTGGCCGGGTGCAGTGGCTCACGCCTGTAATCCCAGCACTTTGGAAAGCCGAGGTGGGCGGATCACGAGGTCAGGAGATCGAGACCATTCTGGCTAACACGATGAAACCCCGTCTCTATTAAAAAATACAAAAAATTAGCTGGGCGTGGTGGCGGGCACCTGTAGTCGCAGCTATTCAGGAGGCTGAGGCAGGAGAATGGTCTGAACCCGGGAGGCGGAGCTTGCACTGAGCTGAGATCGCGCCACTGCACTCCAGCCTGGGTGACAGAGTTAGACTATGTCTCAAAAAAAAAAAAAAAAAAAAAAAAAGAGGAAATTCTGTCAATTGCAACAGCATGTATGAATATAGAAAACATTATGTTGCCGGGCGCGGTGGCTCAAGCCTGTAATCCCAGCACTTTGGGAGGCCGAGACGGGCGGATCACGAGGTCAGGAGTTCGAGACCATCCTGGCTAACACGGTGAAACCCCGTCTCTACTAAAAAATACAAAAAACTAGCCGGGCGAGGTGGCGGGCGCTTGTAGTCCCAGCTACTCGGGAGGCTGAGGCAGGAGAATGGCGTAAAAACCCGGGAGGCAGAGCTTGCAGTGAGCTGAGATCCGGCCACTGCACTCCAGCCTGGGCGACACAGCGAGACTCCGTCTCAAAAAAAAAAAAAAAAAAAAAAAAAAAAAAAAAAAAAAAAAAAGAAAACATTATGTTAAAGGAAATAAGCTAGGGACAGAAAGACAAAATACAGCATACTGTCACATATACAATCTTAAGAAGTCAAACTCATAGAAACAGAGAGAAAAGTGATGATTGCCAGTGTCTGGAGAGTGAGGGAAAAGAGGAGACATTAGTAAAATGGCATAAAGTTTCAGTTATGCAGAATGAATTAGTTTTGGAAATCCAACAGACCACACCTATCATTAATTATACTGTACTGTATACTTAACATTTACTCAGAGAATATTCTTAAATGTTCTCACCGCACACACAAAAAAGGTAAACCTGTGAGGTAATGGATATGTTAATAAGCACAATTGTGGTAATCAGTGAAGATGTATATTAAAATATCACATTGTATGCTGAAAATATATACATTTTTATTTTTTAATTATACTTTGACAAAGTTAGGGAAAAACTCTAAAAAGGAGAGAATCATTCTAAGTTGTTATTTTATTCTCTTAGTCATCTTCCTCCTTTTAATGCCTAATACAGTACTGAGCATCAGGTTCCCAATAATTATCTGTGGAGGAAATCATAGATATTAGGGACAGGTGGCCATTTAGAATCAATTTGGTTAGTGCCATATGTTATTCTAACAGTTTGTTGTTACTGTTGCTTTACATTGAAGGCAAATTTTAATTTTAAAAATTTGAGAGACATTTTCATTTTAAACCAATTGTGCCATCTAATGGACCTCTAAGACTCTCGTTAGATCCTGGAAGCATGCTCTAATTTTATATTTAGTTTGCGTAAATAACTGAATTAAGCTTTTTTATATTTTTATTTTTGTTTCGCTCATTTGTTGCATAATCTTGAATGTAACTTCTAGTAATAATACAATGTATAAATAAATATAAATCTGTGCATATGCATAAAGTATCTACACATGCGGGCACGTGTGTGACAAAAAATTATAACTGTTATTTAATCCTAACAGGCATATAATTATAGTTGGCAAAGAATAATATACATATATATGACATGAAAAATATACATATATAAAATGAATAAGTTAATGAATCCTTATTTGTAATGTCTTTTCTAGATAAGACTAAGATAAGCAACTTCTGCCTTATAAAGTTTACATATTTAATGTTTATCTTAGGCAATAACATGGATCTTGTCAAGTCACGCAATTTAGAATAATGGTAGATGCAAATAGTTTGCTGTTGATTAATGTATCATTTTAATTAAGGATTGCTCTGATTTAGAAACTGGGTTCACTACAGGATAGCAGACAATAGCTCTGCAAATGCTGAGATTAACATAATTTAAGATTGAAAAGATTATCTACCAAGCAAACTCAGATATACTAGTCCAATTATTCTTAGGTGGATTTTTTTCTTTTGGCATGCATGTTTCAATGAAAATTAACAATGATAAAAATGTAAAATTAATTAGTGCACTGGAGATTGTATCAAAGGGTGTAGACTGACTATATAATTTTACTATTCTACTTTCCAAAATCCCTTGAAATGAAAAAAAATCAGAAGAACAAAGTAGGATAGAGGAGAGAATGGGGAGCGGGGTGTGCACTACTGGTAAGAGTGGCTACACACACACACTACACACACACACCACTTCCAAATGAACATCAAAAAGATGAAGAGTGTCATCAAGCAACCAGAAATTTTGAGGAATCCCTGAAACACAAAGAGAAGATTAAAAGAACTACAAAGAAAAAAAATGGACATAAGAAACTGGTGCCCTAAACTTTTGTGTCCTCAGATCTTCTACTAAGGTTGGTTGTAGCAGTCCTGCAGTTTCATAGTCAATGATCGTAAGCAAGGGAGAGGCTACCTGGTCATCCATCGGGGTGATTACTGGAACAGATGGGCCATGACTCTCTTATCCCTTCCCAGTTTATATTAAGCAGTGGTCATTTTAAAAGAGTTTGATTTAAACATTCAATTTTTAATTGAAAAAGGTGATTAAAAACTCTATGGGTGGGTTGAATTGAGAAATGGATAGAATTATAAAGGAAACTAGTGAGCTCAAAAATGATTTCTCCAGAATTTAAAAAATAAATGTTACAGAGTTATGTGTAATGATCCAGGAATATTTCAAATATATTTTCAATATGAAACCCAGAGCATATAACGGGTGGCTAGTGGAGGTGAAGAAGGTAGAGCACAAGAAATGTGAAAGTATGTTATGGTCATTTTCTAAATGGATAATAATTCAAATTATCCTTCAAAAATTATAATATAAACATACATATTAAATATATGTGGGCAACTATTAGGCATATGATGGATAATGCTTAAAACAAAAAAGAAAAATAGGAAAAGACAATTCAGTAGAAGAAAATAAAATAAATGAAACCCAATCAGAAACCCTGCTAGAAAGAAGACGAAACAAACCTAGGTAGCATCCACTTACCTTTTCAGAGCCATCTACTGGTCCCTCAGCCAAGTCTCTGATGACCATTGCTAAGTGGACTATAACCAACTTCTACAGATGCAAGCTCACCCTCACAGAATCTTACTTCAATGTCAGTTCCTTGCATGTCACTCACTCATGCTTCCAGTTCTCAACACTTTGCTTTTCACATATAAGTGCAGGAAGCAAAGAATCTATGTTCAGTGCCCACCCATGTCCAACCAAAATGTGTGTGTGTAGGGGTGGGTGGTGGGGCAGAATTAACACCCTATCAGCCAGACTTTTAAGCGATGGGCAACAGATGTGTGTAGATAAATTCTCCCCTCTGTCTCCTTTGGGCACACTGTTCTGAGCCACAGTCATATAGTTTCTGGGGGAAGTGATCCTGAAGGTCAAACATCTGTTTTACCTTGTAATGCTCAGCCCCATGGCACATTTTCTGTTGGCTCTCCCTTCTTCCCTGCTTTGCTGCACTTGATCTCACTACTTCTCCCTGGGATCACACTCGAATGGAGCAGAAGCACACCAGCCTTAGGCACAGGCTCCACTTGCTGGGGATCTCAACCTAAGAAATACTAAGTGTGTTTGTAGGCATAATAAACATAAGTTATATTTCCTTATAAATCAGAGGCTCTAGCATTAGGGAGAGAAAAGAAGAAAAAAGAAAGAAGAGAAAACAAATGAACAACAATCCCAAATCTAACTGTATGTTGTGTGAAAGTGAGCAATTTAAAAATTTGATAATATAAAGTATGGTAATAAAATGATAGTAAAAGTAAATTGAGCAAATTTTAACAAAAGGCAAGCATTGAACCAGCACTGTGAAACCCATTATAATACCAGAAGAAAAAGATGAATGAGACAAGCTAATAATATTTTACAATGGTAAAAGTAAAGTCATAAAACCCTATATACATAAGAAAACACAGCATCAACAGGAAATTTTTGCCCTTGCCTATGTCCTGACTGGTATTGCCTAGATTTTCCTCTAGAGTTTTTATAGTTTTGGATTTTACATTTAAGTCTTTAATCCATCTTGAGTTAATTTTTGCACAAGGTGTAAGGAAGAGGTCCAGTTTCAATTTTCTGCATATGGCTAGCCAGTTCTCCCAGCACCATTTATTAAATAGAGAATCCTTTCCCCATTACTTGTTTTTGTCAGATTTGTGGAAGATCAGATGGTTATAGACATGCAATCTTATTTCTGAGTGCTCTATTCTGTTTCATTGGTCTGTGTGTCTGTTTTTGTACCAGTACTATGCTGTTTTGGTTACTGTAGCCTTGTAGTATAGTTTGAAGTCAGGTAGTGTGATGCCCCCAGCTTTGTTCTTTTTGCTTAGGATTGTCTTGGCTATATGGGCTCTTTTTTGGTAACAACTGAAACAAAGGCAAAATTGACAAATGAGCTCTAATTAAACAAAAGAGCTTCTCCACAGCTAAAGAAACTATCATCAGTGTGAACAGACAACCTACAGAATGGGAGAAAATTTTTGCAATCTCTTCATCTGACAAAGGCCTAATATCCGGAATCTACAAGGAACTTAAATTTACAAGGAAAAAACAACCCCATTAAAAAGTGGGCAAAGGACATGAACAGACACTTCTCAAAAGAAGACATTTACATGGCCAAAAAACATGAACAAAAGCTCAACATCATTGATCATTAGAGAAATGCAAATCAAAACCACAATGAGATACCATCTCACACCAGTCAAAATAGTGATTATTAAAAAGTCAAGAAACAACAGATGCTGGGGAGGCTGTGGACAAATAGGAACGCTTTTACACCATTGGTGGGAATGTAAATTAGTTTAACCATTGTGGAAGACAGTGTGGTGTTTCCTCAAAGACCTAGAACCAGAAATACCATTTGGCCCAGCAATCCCATTACTGGGTATATACCCAATGAAATATAAAATGTTCTATTATAAAGATACATGCATGCATGTATTCATTGCAGCACTATTCACAGTAGCAAAGACCTAGGATCAACCCAAATGCCCATCAATGATAGACTGGATAAAGAAAATGTGGTACATATACATGATGGAATACTATGCAGCCATAAAAAGGATTGAGATCATGTCCTTTGCAGGGACATGGATAAAGCTGGAAGCCATTATCTTCAGCAAACTAGCACAGGAACAGAAAATCAAACACTGCATGTTCTCAGTTATAAGTGAGAGCTGAACAATGTGAACACGTAGACACAAGGAGGAGAGCAACACAGACTGGGGCCTGTTGATGGGGTGGTGGCAGTGCGCAGAGGGAGGGAGAGCATCAGGAAAAATAGTTAATGTATGCTGGGCTTAATACCTAGGTGATGGGGTAGTAGGTGCAGCAAACCACCATGGGACATGTTTACTTATGTAACAAATCTGCACATTCTGCACATGTATCCTGGAACTTAAAATACAATAAAAAACAAAACTTGAGTGTAATTTTTTTTTTAAATGCAGCATCAAAATATACAAAATTAAGCTGACTGAACTACAAAGACAAATTTACTGATCCTTAAATGTTAGAGCTTTAAAGATACTTCATACAAAATTTATTTGACATTAGACTCAAAGAGGAATAGCGAAATTCAAACCACTAAAAATTTGATTTGGTAACCATGGACACACACACACACATACACACAAACACACACAAAACTGTAATCTTAAAACAATAATATAGTTTTTCAAACATTCATGAAAGAATATTTTAAATTTTTGTATATTAATTCAAAATTAAAAACAAATTATATGAAACTGAAAATCAAGTCCACATTATATAAACAAAATATGTAAAAAAAAACAACAAAAGAATAGCCACAAAAAACAATTTTAACTGAAAATTTTAATATTTTAAATAATCTTGTACTAGAAAGGAAATAAAAATCGATATAAAATATTGTTATGTAAAAGACATATTATGTACTCTGTCTTTTGGCTTCTTCAACATGATGTGCTCATTCTCACCTCAGACCCTTGGCACTTGCTGTGCCTACTGCCTACTCTGTAGAATATTTTTCCCAGCTGAGTACCTGCTTCAAATGATCTTTGGAAGGATTAAATGAATCAATTTACATAAAGCACTTATTAGAGAGCTTGGCATACTTTTAAACCTATGTAAGTTCTATCTATAATCATTACCATCATCATTATTGCTATTATTTTTCCCAATTATAAACACTGTGCATTTTATTTAACTAGCATGCATTTTTAAATTTCTTTATTTTGAACATAATGTAAGTTTACAAATTGCAAATGGCTTAGCTTTTGCATGAGGGATGATAAATATTTGTGTGTAGATTATTGCTTAAATTTTATTATGGATGTCACTATCATGCCTCCTCCTTCATAAATTGATAACCCTTTTCCCTTGCAAAGAATAACTGGAAACTGTCAGCTGCAAAAACCATTTGGCTAATTTTGGCCAGACTGAAAAAAAAGTAAATGAGTCACTTTCATCTCTATCTATGAAGTTTTAATAACGAATAGTCGAAATATCAAAGTTTTCCCAGAAGATCCCACAGAGGTCGGACACTTCTTAAACAAGTGCATAAATAGGAAGGGAATCTCTATCTTTGCTCTTTGATTATTTTCCATGAGGTCAAATGATGATTTTTGACATTTCTCAATATTGTTTACTGTGGTAATTCATAGCTTTTAGCTGCAGTGTGGGCAGGGGGAAGACAAACAATTTTAAGAGTCTTAAAATAGTCTCCAAGGGAACCAAAGAGACTCTGGTTAATTGTTTAAAGGGAAGTTCGGCATTACAAGGATTTTTAAATCCATTGTGAGGTGCAGCAAGAAACACTGGCCCTCAGAGAGACAATGAAATGTATGACAGTCAATATACTAAGCCTGTTCTTGCAAGAGAGGTGAGCACCTTGTCCATAGGTTTCCCAGAAAATTTTCAAAGGTTAAAAATTTGAGGAGCATCTCTCTGAGCTCAGCGTCTTAGCATAAAATGAACATTCTTTAGATAGAAACACTGATAACCCAGGATAAAGGGAGAAGGGGAAAAATCATTCAAGAGAACACGTGATCAGATGAAACCTGCCAGAGTAATAAAAGATGTTGTGAATGAGTTCCCAAAGTATATGCTATTAAAGGCTTAAGATGTATAGACCATAGGGAAGTTGACATAATGTTCATTTAATTATTTCTATTCTTCTATCTATCAATTTGAGACAGAGTCTCACTGTGTTGCCCAGGTTGGAATGCAGTGGCAGTCTCTGCTCACTGCAGCCTCGAAGTTCCAGGCTCAAGGGATCCTTCCATCTCATCATCCCAAGTGCTGGGACTACAGGCATATGCCACCACACCCAGCTAATTTTTGTATATTTTGTAGAAACGGGGTTCGTCATGTTGCCCATGCTGGTCTCGAACTCCTGGACTAAAGTGATTCACCTACCTCGGCCGCCCATTGCTAGAATTACAGGCATGAGTCACAGCCCACAGGCTTTATACCTATTGATAAATCTACATATCCTTTCTTTCCTTCTATAATATATCTTTCTATATCTATACACACACACACACACATATATATATATATATATAATCTACCTCTATCTATCTATCTAGACATTTATAGTGTGTTAACTAAGTGCCCGGCATTGCACTAAACTGCAGGGGACAATAAAATAAGTGATGCTTTCTGCCTTCGTGTAGCTTACAATAGTGAGAGAGGGCGCTTTAAATAATTATTAGTAAATTACATTAAAGATAAGGATTGGAAAAATTGAGAGTGCTAAAGATGTGCACACATCATCGTCATGTTTTAAATTGGAAATAATTTGGAAAGAAGTGAATTTGATGTCTATTTTGGGAAAATAAATATTAGTTATGCCTCTTTCTGTTGCAAATGAAAGAAACTCAGCTGAAAGACGCTTAAACAAAAAAGATCAGTAAGGGAAAAGGTCTCTAGTAGAACTGACCTCAACTTGCTTTGTGTATTTCCACGTATCAGGAAGCTGTTTTTGTCTCCTGATATCAGCTTATTTTTCTTCCACATTTGCTTTTTTTTTTTTTTTTTTTTTTTTTGGCTTCACGTTGAGGTCACTAATGTTCCCAAGATTTCCTCCAAATCTTGTTGAAATAGAGTCTATTCTGGTTTTCTCAATAAAAATTCTGAGGTTAATTCTGATTGGCTCTGAATAGGTCAGATGTCCATCTCCGAACCTGTTGTCATGGATGCAGAAATAAAGTGATCTGATTGGTCAGAACAGCATACCATGTGTCTACAAAGCTAGCATTGGATGCAGCTCTGCCAAACCACTTGTCCTACAATCCATTAGGAATTAGCCTGGATCCATTAGGAAATTAGGATATTGCTATTAGAGAAAAAAGAGAGTGCATATTATACAGGCAAAAATAAATAAATAAATAAATAAATAAATATCTACTGCAATGTTTATCAAATAGTTTGTGAGACCTTACAAGATAAAAGAGGGGGACTCTTTAACATTTGCATGATTTATTAAGAAGGTATGCTAAAGTAAATGCATTCTTATTCTTTTTTTAATCTTTCCTTTTGTTCCTTCCTCTTCTTTCCTTTTATCTTTTTCTTTCTTCCTTATATTTCTATATTTGTTCTTTCTTTCTCGTTTGTTTTCTTTCTTTCTCCTTCCTCCCTTCCTTTATTTGGGATCACTGTTAGGTGGACCCCTCAGTGGAATGACTGACTGTATAGGATTACCAAAATAGAAATGAATGGATTCCTAGTTGAAATGTGCTATTCTGGGAGACTTCAAAGTCAAATATAAGACCAAAAAAAATCCCTCCATCTCACCATTTAACTCCAAAATAATTTTGTCATCTTCAATAAATGCAAGAAGAAAGCATTTTGCTGCCAAAACTCTACTATTTCTACCTCAGAAATAGTACCTGAGATTCAGCTGGGGTCAGCTAAGAGATCTGTGTTTTATAATGGCAGTGACACATTGGAGAATGTTCTGGTGAAGGCACACAACAGAATAGGAAGTTATATCATGGGGGAAGATGTATCGGGATTTGGGGACTAGAAAAACAAAAAATAAAGATTAAGACCAACGCTGTGAATGGTTGCAAAATAGAGATAATTTATTTAAGTATTTGAAGGGCTGGCTTGCAAAAAAAACAAAAGAAAAGAAAAAGATTGTTGACTTTTTCTTTGTTTCAGACTGCAAAAATAAGACAAAGAGGCTGGGCACAGTAGCTCACATCTGTAACCCCAGTAATTTGGGAGGTTGAGGCGGGGCTGATCACTTGAGGTCAGGAGTTCAAGACCAGACTGATCAACATGGTGAAACCCCATCTCTACTAAAAATACAAAAATTAACTGGGCGTAGTGGTGGGTGCCTGTAATCCCAGCTACTCAGGAGGCTGAGGCAGGAGAATCACTTGAATCCGGGAGGCAGCGGTTGCAGTGAGTGAAGATCATGCCACTGCACTCTTGCCTGGGCAACAGAGTGAAAAATAAGATGAAATAAAATAAAATAAAATAAAATAAAATAAAATAAAATAAAATAAAATAAAATAAGACAAAGAGTTGGAAATGTAAATGGTGTTTTCTGGTCTCCATGAAACAAAGAGACTTCTAACAGAGCAGTAGAAGCTGGGGGTTAACTAGGAGTGTGTTTTTTTGTCACTGTATGATTAAAAGCTAGCCTTGATTTCAATATAAAGCTGTAGAAGAAAGGTTGACAAATTAGGGTTTCCTATAGTGAGAAAGAAAGCTCTATGATATCAACTACCTATTGTGGGGGAATGTTCTCACAGAGTCTGGGTTAGTTCTTGTGGCAGGTTGTGGACAATTCTGACCATACTGGGCAATATGGGAAATCTCCTAAGCCCTCTGGAGCAATCGCAGGTACAAGAGTGCCCCAGTGTGAACACAGCAGAAATTTTAATCCTCAAAGCATTCTTAGTTCTTTGGTAATCTTTGCCCTTCTTATTTACTACTTTGTGAATAAACCAAAGAAAAAGCAGGCTTGTACCCATTCCAAGTCAAACTTCTCACGCAGACTCAAACTCAGACTAGACTGGAAGTTCTGGCCTAGTCCATCTTTTCCAAGCGATATTGGACCAACATAACTCCTTACGAGGGGTTGTCCTGAATAACCTTCAAAGCCTTGCCCAACTCCTAAATTCTATTACTGTTATTTACACCCAATATCTATTGATCGGTGAGGCTGCCATTCATAAAAGAGAAGCTCTTTGAAGTCATAAAGTGAATAATTTACCACATCCTTGGTTTCTTGCTGCTTTGTTTTTTTGCTAGCACATGCACATTTGCTAAAAACAAAGCAAAATACCAAAACAAACTCTGCTCCTTCTGTCCGTTTCATAAAAAGATAATTTCACCTAGTATAAAAGCAATTCACCGTCTTAGCAATTCACTGAGCCTCTGGTTGCCTTATCGTGTAAATGGGTTTAGTACATCTACCTTACCTGCTTTCATAGGGCTGCTAGAATAGTCAAATTGAAATATTAAATTTTCACAAAACAAGAAACATAAATCTTTAGTCAAATATAAGACCAAAAAAAATCCCTCCATCTCACCATTTAACTCCAAAATAATTTTGTCATCTTCAATAAATGCAAGAAGAAAGCATTTTGCTGCAAAAACTCTACTATTTCTACCTCAGGCAGCAGAACAAGTGGGTTGGCACATAGAGTGGGTAAGGCATGTAGACAATATGCTGCTTGGGTAAAGTGGTATCTGGGCATATTTTCTTTTAGTTCATATCTAAGAGAGTTAAGAAAGGGCTGAGCAGGAAATAGCAGATGCAGCTGTAAAATATTTTCAGGTATCAGCTTTGGTAGAAAAAAATTAAAGATACAGAATTTTTTCTTTTCTTTTATTTTTCATGGGGATGAGGGAGTGGGGGAAATAGTTATCCTCTTTTAGACTTAATTGAGGAAATGAACCTTGAAAGTGAAGGGAAGTATATTCCCAATCTGCCTTCGTTGTGAACACATACTAGTTAATTCCATAGTGATAAAGCAAAACTAATCTATTTTTGATAAGCTGTTTTAGACTATTTTATTGCAGGCAAAAGAACAGAGTTGTTGTAAATGTACACATGGCTCTAAGCCAGTATCTCCATGTTTGTTTCTTTTGTTTCTCCTCCTCCTCTAATTCACTCACATCTTCTGTCTTGGAGTCCCACTCCCTAGCCTCCATTTTGGGCCATTTGGAGAGAGAGGATGTGTAGCATTGGACTTACATTATCATTACTCTAAGATATTTAGGACCTGTCAACCAGGTCCAGTGGCTCATGCCTCTGATCCCAGCACTTTTAGGGGTTAAAATTAGAGGATTGCTTGAGGCCAGGAGTTCAAGACAGACCTGGACAACACAGAAGACCCAATTTCTAGAAAAAAACAAAAAAATAGCAAGACGTGCTAAACATAATAGTACCTCAGTGACTCTGGGTCTATTCTTCTGCTCATGCTGTCCTCCACGCAACATTATCCTTGACTCATACAAAATTTTCTGCAAATTATAGACTATATGCCCCGCCTCACCCTCCAACACCCGGATGTTGTTTAAGAATCCATATGTATGCAATAAACATGCAGGGAAATTTAAAAGAGTCATGTGCAGATACAAGTTTACTCCAGGGGATGATGCTCAGGAAGAAAGAAACAACAAATATTTGACCTTTTACAACATATTATTTATTAAGCTAGGTAGTAGATATGCCTATTTATTGCATTCTTTATAATTTCTATTTTTTTGTTTTGTTTTCATTTTTACATCCTTTATAATTTATGTATGTTTTAAATGCTGCATGATTAATTAATTTTTAAGAGTGAGTCTAATATGACACATTTTTGGTATCATATCTTCAAAACTCTACATTTTTTATATGACAGGAAACTCCAAACGATAGCAAATATTTATGAGAGTAAAAATTTTAATGAATTCAATTACAAAATTATGAGCAAATCCTTTCTTACAGTGTCTTGAGTGCAAAAAATGCAGTCAGCAATTCATTCTAGAATTGGGTGGCAGACAAATGATGCCCGTTCTACCAGTGTTGCAATGAGTCATCTTCAAACTACCCTTGGACAACTAGCAATAAATGAACATGTTCAGATAGTTTGCTCATGAGATATTAATTTTAGTTTTGAGGTTTACTATGAAAACAAAATATTTTATATTTCAATTATAAAAATTATGAACTTGAGAGAATAGAATTTCAAGTATAAAGAACTTCTTCAAAGTGACCTGTTTAAGTGGTTCTTCGCCTGTTGTTTTCTTCTACCAAACACTTTCTCAAATTAAGTGAAACACTTTCTCAAATAAACTGGAAATGAAAGCCACCTTTTCCAAGAATGACATGGTAAGTTTCAAAACAACAAAACATTTCCAGCAGTAGTCTTTGGAGTAAGTTTTATTTGTATTGCTTCTTGTGTTGAGTTGCATAGCTCTATAGCTTATGAAAAATAGATTAAAACCAGGACAAGCTTTATGTAAGTTCAAGAGAATGATGGAAAACACAGTGTTTCAGGGGTCTAAAGTAGTCAAGACATTACTAGTTGGTGTCATCTTTCTTTAATAAGAGCTAGCCTCTTTGAAAGAAAACAGGTTGGATGAGAAATAAGAAATGGCAGCCAAGGTAGACCAATAGCACAGTTTATTTCAGGCACCATAAAATAAACAACAGCACTATTGTTAAAGCAGAGTGAGCAATTCAAAAAGAATGCTGAAATAAAATAATAATATTTGAGGAAAGAAATATAATAAAAGGTAAAATCCAAACTATTATATTGTGAAAAGAAATTGTACATAGCAGGTATGATATGTATTTCCTTTGTTTTTCTGAGTAGGAGTCTTGCTCTGTTGCCCAGGCTGGAGTGCAGTGGCGTGATCTCGGCTCACTGCAACCTCCATCTCCCAGGTTCAAGCAATTCTCCTGCCTCAGCCTCCCTAGTAGCTGGGATTACAGGCATGTGCCACTACGCCTGGCTAATTTTTGTATTTTTAGTAGAGACTGGGTTTCAGCATATTGGACAGGCTGCTCTTGCACTCCTGACCTCATGACCCACCTGCCTCAGCCTCCCATAGTGGTGGGATTCTAGGTGTGAGCCGCTGTCCTGTTCTTATAATATGTATTTCTAAAGTAAAGATCAGACATGAGAATATCATAGACCGAAGGTTAAATTAAGCAGGTGAAAGTTAACTTTAGTTGTTTAGTTTAACTAAGGTTGCTACGAGAAACTGCAAAAAATGAACCCAACAGTGCACTTTTTTCTAGTAATATTATTGAAGGGACAGTCTACATTGTAATTTGGTGAGTTTTGCAATGGGCTTATGTATGGAAATAATGAAAGAGCTAGATTAACAGACATATGCTTAAAAATTGCTGTTAGGAAGAGATAAATGTGAAGTTCACTAATGTCAACCATCTGACAGCTAAAAATTCTCCCTTATATGAAAGTAGAACTCCTCTCTACCTTCTTTTACATTGTTCTAGGACTCTAAGGAGCCACAAAGCATTTAATACTGAAATCAAAGATAATAATAATAATCATACTACATAAGGTAAAGCCTTCATGGGTTTCTGAAGATTAAGTTAATTCAAGTCTTAGTGTAATATCATATTTATCAATTGAGTGATCTCTATGAACCTAACATATTAGCTGCTCTAATTCTACTTCTAATTATGACAATAAATCATGTTTTTTATATTCAAATCTGAAGGCAAGAATTCGGCAAAGCACTGACAATGATAATATGTTAGCTTCCTTCCCCAAAGCCAGGAAATTAATGCATTCATTAAACAACTACTTATTGGTATGTTCATTATTTGTAAGTCAATAAGCTAGTTGCAAACAGTTAACTAAACAAGAAATATTTGTATCCTCAAAATGCTTATGTTCTAGGAAAAAAGATAATGTACTGTACTAGACTCTACAAATGGATATTGGGAACACCTGATTTAACATGATGTGAGTTTCAGATAAAAAGTTGAAAAGAAAGGAATTTTCATCAAACAAACCTCACTTAGAATGCACAACAGGCCATGAAATATATTCTCATTGTTTTCTATGTTAGTATGTATATTAAAAATTTGTATTGGAATTTTCTTATAAATGTTTAAAAACAGGGATAAAATTTACCATTTTGATGATTTAAAAATGTAAAATTCAGTGGTCTTTAGTAAAATCACAATGGTGTCTAATTATCACAATAATCTAATTGTAGAACATTTTCATCACCCTTGGAAGAAAATCCATTAATCAGTCACTACCAATTCCTCTCAGCTCCTGCCACTTGCAGCCAATAATCTGCTTTATGTCTCCATGAATTTGTCTGTTTATTCTGGACATTTCACATGAATGGAATCTTACAATATGGGACCTTTGTGTCTGGCATCTTTCAGTTAGCATAATGTTTTCAGAGTTCATGGATACTGCAGCATGTGACAGTACTGTGCTGCTTTTTATGGCTGAATAATACTCCATTCCATAAACATACCACATATTGTTTACCCATTCATCAGCTGATGGTTATTTGGATTATTTCCACCTTTTGGCTACTATGAATAATGCTGCTCTAAACTTGAGCTTTCTTGTGAATATCTATTTTCCATTGCCTGAACTTTATCTGGGAGTGGTATTACTGTGTCATATAATAACTTTATGTTTAGGTTTTGGAACTGCCTTTTTGTTTCCCACAGTGGCTGCACCATTTTATACTCCCAATAATGATGGATTAGGGGTGCAGTTCTCTCACATGCCCACCAACGCTTATTATTTTCCATTCTTTTTTTTTTTTTTTTTTTTTTTTTGAGATGGAGTCTCCCTCTGTCACCCAGACTGGAGTGCAGAGGTGAGATCTCAGCTCACTGCAACCTCCGCCTGCCAGGTTCAAGTGATTCTTCTGCCTCAGCCTCCCGAGTAGCTGGAATTACAGGTGCCTGCCACCACGTCCAGCTAATTTTTGTATTTCGAGTAGAGACGGGGTTTCGCCATGTTGGCCAGGCTGGTCTCAAACTCCTGACCTCAGGTGATCCGCCTGCCTCGGCATCCCAAAGTGCTAGGATTACAGGTGTGAGCCACTGCACCCAGTCTACTTTCCATTTTTATTTGCCATTCTAGTGGGTATGAAGTGGTATCTCATTGTGGTTTTGATTTGCATTTCTCTAATGACTAATGATGCTGAGCATCTTTTCAAGTGCTTGTTGTTCATTTGTATAACTACTTGGGAGAAATGTTTATCCAGATTACTTGCTGATTTTTCAATTGTGTTGTTTATCTTATCAGTGTTGAGTTTTATGGTCTTCACATATTCTGGATTTTAAACCCTTATGAAATATATTATTTGCAAACATTATTTCTCATTTCATGGGTCATTTTTTTACTTCCTTGACAATATATTTCAATATATAAAAAGTTTAATTTTGATTAAGTTTAGTTTACCATTTTTTTCTTTTGTTGCTTGTGTTTTTGGAGTCATACTTGAGAAACCACTGCCTAATTCAAATGTAGGAAATTTGCACCTATGTTTTCTTTTCAGAGTTTTGTAGTTTTAGGTCTTACATTTAGGTGTTTGATCCACTATTAGTTAGTTTTTCTATGTGATGAGAGATAGGGGCCCAAATTCATCATTTTTCTTGTAGATATTAAATTGTCTCAGCACTGTTTTTTAAAGACTATTCTTTCCTTATTGAGTGGTCTCAGCACTTTGGTTGAAATCAGTTGAACATAAGTACTGGGATTTATTTCTGAACTCAAATTCTTTATTTAATTTTATTTTCTCAGCTTTTGAAAGTATAACTGACAAAAATTGTATATATATGTATACACGGTGTAGAACATGATATTCTGACATATGTACATATTGTAAGACAGTTAAATCAAGCTAACATCTTCATTACCTCACATGCTTATCATTTTTTTTGGTGGTGAGAACATTTAAGATCTACTCTCTTAGCAATTTTCAAGTATATAATACGTAATTCCTAACTATAGTCACTGTGTTGTATGCTAGATCTCTAGAGCTTATTCATCCTAACTGAAACTTTATGTTATTGCTATAAATTGTCTTTATATATTGTGTGTCCGTTAACATAGATTTATAATTATTGTTCTTGCTATTGTCTTTTAAATCAGATAGCAAAATGGAGGAGTAAAAACAATAAATGCACTTATAATGCCTTTTATATAATACTTTTATAATGCCTATTTATTTACTATTACCCATGTTCTTAATTTCTTTGTGTGGATTCAAATAGCTGTCTAGTGTCCATTAGTTTTGGTCTGAAGTACTCCCTTTAGCATTTCTTTTAGGACAAGTCTATTAGTGAAAACTGTTTTTATTTATTATGGAATGCCTTATTTTCTTGGTTGATAGTTGTTATTTTTTTCAGTACCTTGAATGTGTACTTTTCAGCTTCAGAATTTCTACTTCATTCATTTGTAAGTTTTCTTTCTCTTTATTGATACTCTCAATTTGGGGATACATTGTTGTTACTTTTTTCAGTACCTTGAATGTGTACTTTTCAGCTTCAGAATTTCTACTTCATTCATTTGTAAATTTTCTTTCTCTTTATTGATACTCTCAATTTGGTGATACGTTGTTCTCATTATTTTCTTTAGTTCCTTGGGCAAGATTTTCTTTATTTCATTTAACACACTTAAAATAGCTGATTTAAAGGATTTGTCTGCTAAGACCAATGTCTCGGTTCAATCAGGGGCAGTTTATATGAATGCCTTCTTTTTCTGTGCATGGAATATACCTTCTTGTTTGTTTGCATGGCTAATACCTGTTGTGTTTGTTGTTGAAAACTGGACATTTTGAGAATTACAAGGCAGCAAGTACGAATTCAGGTTCTTTCCCTTCTCCAGAGTTTCATGTTCTGCTTTTTATGGTAATTGTTTGTTTAGTGACTTTTCTAAACTCTTGTCATAAGGTCTGTATTCTTTGTCATGTGTGGTCAGTAACATCTCTTTTCTCTGAGGTTAGTAGTCAGCTAGTAATTGGACAGAGATTTCTATACATGCCTGGAACCAAAAATATCTCCCAGAATTTGGAGATGGGCTTGTTGTGTGTGTTAAACACTAGTGAGGCAGTGTACCATCCCTGCCTTAGCATTCATTTCTTGCTGGCACAGAGACTGAAGGTTAGTCAGTGGGGAGAGATTAATGCCTTTCTAGTTTTTTCCTGAGGATTTACACTGCCCTGTACCTATGTGTGGCCCTCTGGATTCCCAGAATATGTGAGAAAATTTCAAAGCCTTTATTCCCCAAAATATTGCAGTCTCCAGCCTTTCATCCTAAGCTTTTAATTAATCTTTTCTTTTTCCCCCAAATTTTATTCATTCCCCCAGGAAACAGTGACTATTATATTTGCCTGTGAACATTTTTGACAAACACCCTTTGGGTAGCCACCTCAGCACTGAGAGAGTTCCAAGTTATGAGACATTAAGGTAAGCACTTTTAGCTTGACTTTGAGCAGGTCGTTCAGGGAGCTACCACGTGGGCTAAAATAATTATTTGTGAGTGAGATCTGTTTTGCTCCCTCCAGCACGGATTACCTGTACTAGAAATACAGTACATTTTCATCACTGCCATTTCTAAGATGAAGAGCATGGGATGGAACCAGGGTAAGTGTAAACAACACAAAACTCATTGTTCTTACCAAGATTCAGTTGGTATTTCTTCAATAAATGGTCTGCCAATTTCTCCAGCATTTTAGTTAGTTTTCAGAATTCTAGAAAAGTCAAATTAGACAAGTTTTTTTGTTGTTGTTTGGCTAGCTTTTGTATTGTTTTTATGAGGAGATGAATTTTCAAGTTCCTTACTCTGCCTTTTTTGCTCTGGTGGAAATTTCTTTTGAAATAATTCTTCCTATGGACTTATGGAATCCTAATGTGGTGGTTAAAAAAATTAGTATAACCTGATAGCTGAGGTAGTCTTCATTTATTTTCAGTTATCTTGTAACTGGCATTTTATTTTCACTATTTGTGGTTCATTTTCTCCCTAGCCTATTCCAAAAACGATTTGAAGTAACTTACATATGTTCAAATGTCACTTTAAAAAAACTCTATAAAGATGTTAGAAAACGGAACTAGGAGAACCAAATTGTCAGTTAAAACTAGGAAGAAGAGTGCAGAAATGCACAATGTAATGTTTTCTTCACACATGCCATCATGACTATTTGGAATATAGTGAGTGTATCAGATCGGCTGGAATGAAAGATTCAGATACAGAGTACTTTTGATATGAATGAGGGTAACATTATTTTCTGATATGGAAGAAACATAAATTACAATTTAGAAAAGAAATGGCTTATATCAAATTTCTATAATCTGAGTTTAAAACAATTTTCAACATCTTGCCTCACTTCTCATGACTGTATTGTTATAAAGGCACCAAATATTGTCTCCATTGCATAGATAAAGACAAGAAATGAAAGGCTACAAAGTAGATCATTTTGGTGGTAAAGCAGAAACTGGAGCTGGCTCACTATAGTCTGATTGACTGTCTTTTCTCAAGCTTGGTAAGAAAATCAGCAATTAAGAGTGGCATGTATAATAGTAATATAAATGGGCATAGCACACTATCTAGCATACATTAAGTGCTCAATAATGTAACTCCTATTACCTTTGCTGCCCAACTCCATCATTATTATTATTTACATCATAATAAAATTAATGAGTTATTAAATGAATTTTAAATATATTTTAAAGGAAAATTATACCTTATTGTATCAGTGCTCTATAAATTTCATTTCTCATTCATGCAATTCATATTTATTATGTATTTAAAAAGTTGTTATTTTAACCATCCATCTACCAAACCACCCATCACTTGTTTAAAAATATTTTAAAAACATATTTTTACTAAGTATTTGGGATTAAACTATGGGAAAACATAGCCCTCTGCATGTAATTTACTTAACAGATGACTGGGCAAACAGAAGAATACTTATAACATCCGTAAATGACAACTGTTAAAATAGGGATAAACACAATGAATTATACATATAAATTTAAAGAAATCACGCAAGTAAATTTGGAGAACACAAAATATTTCTTTCAAGAGTGGAGGAGAAATTGTCTAAGTCTTTTGTAAAAAGAGCTAAGATCAAAACATGCTGGTAAAGTAAGGAGAACACGTATACGAAGAAGAGGGGATACATGTAGAAAGTCCACTGTTACATAAAATGGAAAGGTATTTGATGTAATTTGGTAGAACAAGACATTGAGAGTGATGAAGGGAGCTATTTGGCACGAGGTGGCAAAGTGGGCAGACCCCAGATCATAATGGTTCTTTTATGCTACCCAGCTTAGCTTGGACTTTATCATGAGCCAAATAAAAAACAACTGGTGATTTTAAGCAGGAAATTAGCTTATGTCTACATTTTAGAAATATCACTCTGGCTACTGAATAAGCAAGTGTTTTGAAAGAAGCAATTTTGAACAGTTACACCAATTAGAAGGCCAGTGCAAACTAAGTTATAGATTAACAATGACTTGACCTAGGATAGTGTCAATGGGAGATAGTGATAAATTCAAGATATATTGAGAAGGAATACTAGATAAGACTTACTGATTTGTTAGATTGGGAAAAATACTGATAATTTGATTTGACCACTTGTGGGCATGCTGGAGCTACTCAGTTGAGAAACATTGAAATAAGGGAAAAGAAGCTGATGATGGCAAGAGGGTTACATATGTTGGAAGCATACAAATGTACATATACAATACGCTGTTTACTGTGGCACTGTACCCAACATTATGGACAATCCAAAAGCATAAAACATGCTTCCAGTCCTCAATGACTTTACAATGTGGTCAAGGAAATAAAACATTTAATGTAAAAGTAATCACAAAATATGAGAAATCACTGGAGAGTAAGACTAAGTTATGAACACAAAAGCTATTATGATTTTCAGGGCATAGAGTGACCTGTAGGAACAGTAGGTGAGAGAACAATTCATGACAAATGGAGGACTGAGGGATAGAGAGATATAAGTCACATTTAGATAAGCAGGTGAAAAGTAGTTTCAAAAGAAAGTTTTGAGCTGGTGTAGGTGAGAATCAGCAAGAAGTAATCTAGCCAGTCTTTTTGTTAATAATACCTATGTTATGTATCACTTTCAGGTTTTTTAATTTTAGAAACTGTCCTCATTAAGAATAGCATTTATTATTAAATTCTTATCTTGAGAGTACAACTGAGCATTTCTTTTCATATCAAGGTGCTTTTTATTTTACATTTTAAAATGCTTGTGTAATTCACATTGGGCTGTTTTTATTCTACGGCATTTAGACTCATAAAACAAGAAGGGAGTAAACATGTTAAAATTTTACTGTTTAAAACAATGAAAAGGCAATGGTTAAAATATAATTGGAAATAATTCTCACTCATGAAAATATGACCAGAGAAAAATATTTTCTGAGATTCAGACACATTAAAATTAGATTAAATACATTGTTGTTCTTTTTAATCACAATATAATAGTGATTGAAATATTCAAAATTTAATTAACATTTAGTATTGCTGGCAAAAAGCAATGACATTATAAATCGACTTAAAAGGATAAAGTGTAAAATACATTTGTAGAAATTAGATAACTGCAGATATTAAAGCTTGTTCTAAGGCTATCATAATTAAAGGCATGATATTGACTCAAAAAAAAAAGAAATTAGATAACTGATTGGAAGAATACAGAGTATGATGAAACATTTACTTGATTTATTTGACATTTATTCTCAGCATGAGTTGTCTATTTATTCAGTGTATTTCTAATTTATAAAGTTTCCAATGTATTCTGTGGATCAAGTATTATCTTAATTGTTTAATGGAACTGTATACAAATGTTACTTCTGTTAAAATCATTAATTCTCAACTGCTTTCAATAATAAATGATAAAAATATAGGAGTGACACTGCTTCAATTCTGGTACCTGAACATGAACTGAATTGAATGAGAGTAAGGTTCATGGTTAATATGTACCAGATGAAGCTTATAAAACAAAAAATCAAACTACAAAATATAGTCACACGTTTAAATCTGCATTAAGGAAATGGCAATTCTAATTTAAATAATCACAGATGACAACAGAAAATATAAAACTAAAATAATTAAAATTGATATATAGTAACTTCCTTCAAAGAATGAAATAAAAAATAATATTAATAAATTCTTTAACAAATATAATGTCACTGTACATTTAAATTAATTAGATTTGGTTGTGTTCTTCACTCCATAATATTTTTGGACAATTGAATGTTTTGGTTTCATCCTTTACAAGGTATTTTCCAGATGTCCTGTATATTAAAGTAAGCTGCTACTGCCAAGCATTACCTATTCAAAGTACAAACTAAGGTGAATTCTCTGGTTGGAAATTACAAACAGTTACCACCCACTCTTATTTGGGACAACTTCACAGAGTCAAGATAGGACTAATTGGATGTAATATACCTAAGGACCCTCTTGAGAAAAATTTCTATTTTATTTCCTTTCCCAAGCAGAGAATCGCACTACACTTCTTATTAAAAATACCCAGGGGTTGTGAAGGCTAATAATCTATTTAAGCTTCAAAGTCTGCAAGAATTCAAATGGTGTGGTTTTCAGTGGAGATCTTTGTTTCCCTAAACAAGAATTATTTCTTTTGTAATCAGAATTAACTTTGCCCTTGTCATTGCTACATTGATTGTCATTGTCATTGCTGACATGGTCATTGCTCTAAAACAATATAATTTGTTGAAATGATAGTTTTACAGATGGAAATAATTTTAAGTTGCTTACATTAATTAATTGCTAGAATCTTAAGTTACCTCCTTATCTCACCAAAATGTTTATTATCATTGCTTTTACATGAAAACAGCTGGTCAATTCAAAATTACCAATAGTTTGAATCTATTTGAATCTATTTGACGTTAAGCAACACACACACACACTGCCTTTCAGCACACTCAAAACGGCTCTCTTATGCAAACAGAAGTTTGAGAAAATTACTCATCAGATTAGTAAAAGGAATTAAACAAAGCCCCTATAAACTAATAAAACTGATAAGTCAAAATTACTGTAGAGCAAGATGGCCAAATAGAACCCTCCAGTGATCGATTCCACAACAGGCACACCAAACTGAACCACTATCCACACAAGAAAGCACCTTCATAAGAACCAAAAATTGGATGAGTGATTACAATATCCGGTTTTACCATAATATCAAGAAAAGAAGCACTGAAGAGGGTAGGAAAGACAGTCTTGAATTACTGATACCATCCCCTGGTCTTGACCGCATGGCACAGAAAGAAAATCTGTGCACTTGAGAGAGGGTGAGTGCAGTGATTTTGGGACTTTGCCTTGGAACTCAGTGCATCCTGATCCCAGTGGAAAGTAACACAGGGCAGAAGTCGGCTGGGTAGGAGTAGAAAGTTTATTCAAAGAGATAATAACATAGAACTTTCCAAAGTTAGAGAAAGACATCAATATTCAAGTACAAGAAAGTTGTAGAACGCTAAGGAGATTTAACCCAAATAAGATTACCTCAAGATATTTAATAAGTAAACTCTCAGAGGTCAAAAATAAAGAAAGAATCTTAGAAGTAGCAGGAGAAAAATTAACATACAAAGGCATTCCAATATATCTGGCAGCAGACTATATACAATATAACAATATATTAGTCCAGGAGAGAATGGCATGCCATATTTAAAGTGCTGAAAGAAAATAAAAATCCTTTTATCCTAGAATGTTCCTCAGGAAACTGAAAATAGAACTACCATATAATCCAGCAATCCCATTGCTTGGTATGTACCCAAAAGAAAAGACATCAGTATATTGAAGAGATATCTGCACTCTATATTTATTGCAGCACTATTCACAATAGCCAAGATTTGGGATCTACTGAAGTATCCATCAACAGATAAATGAATAAAGAAAATCTGGTACCGTACACAATGGAGTACTATTCATCCATAAAAAAGAATGAGATCCTGTCATTTGCAACAACATGGATGGAACTGGAGGACATTGGGTTGAGTGAAATAAGCCAGGAATAGAAAGGCAAATTGCATGCTGTCACTTATTTTGGGATCTAAAAATTAAAACAATTGAACCTAAGGAGATAGAGAATAGAATGATGGTTATCAGACATCGGGAAGGGTAGTGGTAGTGAGGGGTGCAGGCGAAATTGAGAATGGTTAATGAGTACATAAATATAATTAGATAGAATGAATAAGATCTAATATTTGATAAGATCAACCTGATAACAGGTTGATATGGTTCGGATCTGTGTTCTCCCCAAAATCTCATGTTGAAATGTAATCCCCAATGCTGGAGGTGGGGCATGAGGTGGGAGGTGATTGAATCATGGGGGGCAGTTTCTAACGGTTTAGCACCATCCTTCTAGTGCTGTTCTCATGATAGAGCTCTTGTAAGATCTGGTCTTTTAAAAGTGTGTGGCACCTCTGCCTTCTCTATCTGTTTCTCCTTCTCTGGCCATGTGAGACATCTTACTTCCCCTTCACCTTCTACAATGATTGTAAGTTTCCTGAGACCTCCCCAGAAGATGCTATGCTTCCTGTACAGCCTGTGGAACCATGAGTCAATTAAAGCTCTTTTCTTTATACATTACCCAGTCTCAGGTATTTGTTTACAGCCTTGTGAGAATGGCCTAATACACAGAGTGATTACAGTCAACGAAAATGTAGTATACATTTAAAAATAACTAAAAGAGTATAATTCAATGTCTGTAACACAAAGAAAGGATAAACGCTTGAGGCAATGATTACCTCATTTACCCTGATGTGATGATTACATATTGTATGCCTGTATCAGAATATCTCATGTACCCTAGAAATATATACACCTACTATATCTCTATAAAAATTAAAAATTAGAAAAAAATTTTAAAAATTATTGCCTCTGCTCTTCACCTGCTAAAATATATAATTGACCGCAAGACAGTGCCTCGTATAAATAGTGAAGAGAAGGATCTTTGATATATTATGTGTAGAGAGACTCAAAGTTTCAAATGAAAGCCAATTTTTAAATGTTTTCTCCATAATTTTTAAAATCAAGAAGTTGCTAATCAAAAGATAATTTCAAACGGATATTCTTTAGTATTTTTCCTTCATTATGTGTGACTTGCTAGTGAGTACTGATGTAATCAGAAGACCTGCAATGAGGAGAGAGAATTTAAAAATCTAGAATGCAGTTAATTTACCAACTGACTGGTCAATTCCTGAATAATGAAGAGTTTACTATGTAATCTGTGGTCGTTATGTACGGTAGGCATTAGTCACTGAAAGTTATGAAACTTTGTGTGTTTCCATTGAAGAAGGCTTTTTAAATTCATAACTACACAAACTGTTGACATTTGTATGCCTACATTTTGTGATGAGGGTACTTAGAAATAACAACTCAGCAAAACCATGAGGTCTCGCTCTAATTTTGAGATCTTAGGATGTACACTTACGGCCAATCAACTTATTTTTCAAGCAAGTCTGACCTTTTCAAGATTGATTTTGATGAATTAGGTGATGATGCATCGTTTCTAATATTCAAGATTGGCTATATCAGTCATGGCACATTACATTATATTTTAAAGAGGAAAACATTGACGCCATAAATTTTTCTCTATTAGCACATGAAGTATCAGTTAGAGACTCTAAAAAAATAGTTTGGCTCTTGTAATTCCTTAAATGAATTGTTTTAGTTGGCTATAAAGGCTTATATATATTCCAGCACCAGTGGGCCAGGTTAAATGTACTATGTCTCTGGGCTACAGATTTTGACCTTGGTCAGATAACACTCTTCAGCCAGCTGATTTTGCATATGCCATTGCTGAGATACACTATTAAAATTATGAAAGTATTTAACATTCAAAATATCATGAAGTCCAAGGGTTTCACATGACACATTAGACAGAGTCCTTGATTATAAGCTGCAACTTCAAAATGATGCACAAGTAGACACTATGAGGTAGGAAGAGGAATACTGCTACCAGTAAGGAAATATTAACATAGGGCATATACTATACAATAGATTGTAGCATGAATTGAAACTGATAGATCAAGATGGTTTGAGGAGAGCGCTAGTTCTATTTGTGACCCTCTGCTCTTTGATTACCTCATTTGTCCTCTCTATCTCTTGCCTTCCTGATCTACAGCAGAAGAGACTGAAATTAAGAACTATTCCAGCTCTAACACTAACATTCATCAACAGCCAAGAGTAAAATGTGTTCAAAATTTTAGGCCAAGTGCAGTGGCTCACGCCTGTAATCCCAGCATTTTGAGAGGCTGAGGTGGGTGGAGCACTTGAGGCCAGAAGTTTGAGATCAGCCTCACCAACATGGCAAAACGCTGTCTTTACTCAAAATACAAAAAATAGCCAGCAGTGGTGGTGGGTGCCTGAAATCCCAGCTACTAGGGAGGCTGTGGCATGAAAATCACTTGAACCTGTGAGGCAGAGGTTGCAGTGAGCCAAGATCACACCACTGCACTTCAGCCTGGACAACACAGTGAGACCCTGTCAAAAAAAAAAAAATTACAATAGCAATTACACTAGATATTTATGAGGACCAACTTCATGGCAGATAAAATGTTAGCATTTTACTTGTATTGCATAATTTAAAATGTATGGCAATCTTTTGAAATTGGCTTTGTTTTATCCATTTTACAGATTGGGAATCTGAGAATCACTTAGCAGGTAGGTGCCAAAGCTTGAATTCAAACCTAAATTTTATTGATTTCCTATGTCCTTTCCAATAAAACACAGGTTACTGATTGCAAAAAAAAATAAATAAATAAAAAATAAGAAAAAGATAAGATAGAAAAACAGTTGAATTTGAGAAAAGGAAGCAGAAGCATCTTAATGACATCTCTACAGCTGGAAAACCAACAACCAACAGAATGGCCTATTGACAGAGGACCAGTGGGCTCATGGCATTCTTGTTGCGTTACAAAGAGCACCACCTATTTCTATAATATGCTTTCTTAAAACACACCATTACTCAAAGTCATACCAAATTCTCATGCGAAAATCATGAAGGATCAGGTCAGCAAGAGATTTCCAGGTATCTGGACACTGTAGATTTATAACTCTTATTAAAATTCTTGAGACAGCAAAGGTGTGACCTAGAAAGATATACTGGTGGAACAAACAGAGTGAACGGGCTCCACTGTGATACAAAAGGGAGGAATAAAGAAACACCACAAAAAGTGCTGTTACTATGAAAAATGTACATAGAATACAGATTGTCAATGCATAAGAGCTGAGATGCTTAAGTTGGTATCCTGATTTGGGTCATAAAAAAAATCACTAAGCTGGAGATCTCTGCTTTATCCTACCTTATAAGCAATATCTCATAGTTAGGAAGAATGACAAAGAACCCTCCTCTCCTGGGTTAATGCCAGGCTAACCACAAAGTAAGAAGCCAATGATTATTTGTTTCATATGCTACAAGTAGTAGATACTGGAAATCATATCAGTGTGAGCAGGATTCGTAACCGTTGAAATTTAGTTAATGAAAAAATATTGCATCATCGTGTAACTTAATTCCATTTGCCAGATATATTAGTTCATTCTGGCACTGCTATAAAGATATACCTGAGACTGGGTAATTTATAAAGAAAAGGGGTTTGATTGGCTCATGGTTCCACAGGATGTACAGGAAGCATGGCTGGGGAGAGCTCAGGAATCTTTTTTTTTTTTTTTTTTTTTTTTTTAGCTAGGCTCTATCATCCAGGCTGGAGGGCAGTGGCCCAATCTCGGCTCACTGCAACCTCTGCTTCCCAGGTTCAAGCAATTCTCCTGCCTCAGCCTCCTGAGTAGCTGAGATTACAGGCACCCACCACAATGCCTGGCTAATTTTTGTATTTTTAGTAGAGACGGTGCTTCATCATGTTGGCCAGGCTGGTCTCGAACTTGTGACCTCAAGTCATCGGCCTGCCTCAGCCTCCCAATGTGCTGGGATTACAGGTGTGAACCACTGCACCCAGCAGTCTCAGGAAACTTTCAATCCTGGCAGAAGGTGACGGGAGAGCAAGCTCATCTTACATGGCCCATACAGGAGGAAGAGAGCAAGGTGGAGGGGTGCCACACACTTTTAAACAACCAAATCTCACAGCACACACTCACTGTTATGAGAGCAACACTGAGGGGCATATCCACCCCCAAGATCCAGTCACCTCCCACCAGGCCCCACCTCCAATGCTGGGGATTACAATTTGACATGAGATTTGGGCAGGGACACAGGCCCAAACCGTATTACCAGGTGATCACAGAAAACCAAAAAAGAGTAGGAATATTTACGGTAGCCGTGGTCATCTGTGGGTGAAGTCCTTCTTTCCCCTTGGTTTGTGCTCCAAATTGTGACTAAGTTTATTTTTTAAAATTAGTCAACTATAATTTAGTTCACTTAATTGGAACTTAGTTCCCTTCATTGGAATTCAAATTTAGTTCACTTAATTGAATTTAGTTCACTTAATTGGAATTCAAACTTTCGAAAATATTTATTTTTTTCTAGAAAAAAGATACATATGAGTGTGTGACTCACCCTGCTAACTCAGAGGAAGGTTAAATAAATAGGATATAAAGAAGGACTTAACCCACAGATGACCACGTCTACACTAAGTATTCCTACTCTTTTTTGGTTTTCTGTGATCACCTGGTGATATGGTTTGGGCCTGTGTCCCTGCCCAAATCTCAGGTCAAATTGTAATCCCCCAGACATCATCTATGTATATATTTACACAGTCTTTGAACGGTTAATTGGATGGCTTAATCAGGTAAAGGTTTATAAGCATCATGTTGTTGAGTACCTGGAGTTGGTGTTGTTATTAAAGCATTACTTTCAAAATGGCCCAATGGAGTCTTGCTGATGGGTGTATACATTTCTTTGTGGGTAGAGTGTGGCACAATTAATTATTGTGACCAAAAAATGTGCAGTCTTTAGAACCCCAAACTACCAAATAATCTAGAAAGAATTTTTTTTTAAATGATGGCTTAGAAATCACTCGTGCTTCTAAATGATTAACACAAAATAATTTTGTGAATGCACCTGACCTACAAGAACAACACCACTGACTAAGGAAAAAAAATGTGCACATATAATTTTTCAGGTCAAAAATAAACCACTGGGAAGGTCTTGCCCTCTGGTATAAGAAATCATGTCATGCTCACCCTTTCCTTGGGGTCAGAATGCCTACAAACTCTCTCAGAAACACAGCTGTTTCTTTTCTATGTTCCCTCAGAAGACTAAAGTTTGCAGTAACAAACCATTTGGATTTATTGTTATTCAAAAGATTACACTAATATTTGAAAATTAATTTATCCGAAGCAAAATATAAAAGTTTGTAAGTTCAAAATTATTCAATAGACTTGTATCACCTATAAGAGAAATGTAAGATACTTAGCAGGACAAATTCGTTTCAATATCTGGTCCTTTACTTTCTGTTCATCATTTCCCATTTCTCCCCTGTCTCAGAACTCACCCTCCAGCAAAACCAAGAAATGTCGAGTTTCCTACACTCAGTGTTTCTCTCATGCTTTGTGCTGCTGTGCGTTCTGCTCCATAAGGCTAGAATACCACTGTCCTTCTCCATCCATGTGCCCTGGAAGCATCTTCTGGCCTTCTCTGTCTCCTCGTGAATTCCTGCTTCCTTCCATACTTCCACTGACCCTCCTGTTTACCTCAAATGTAACATTTTCACCATACATTTTTCATGGGTTTGTTTGATTAAGGACTTCAGTGATCTAAGTTCTAGAAATCTGAGCATTAGGATAGCATAGAGGTTAAAAGGAAGGGCTCTGATGAAAGAGAAACGGATTCAAGTTCCCAATAAAATCTTTTCTAGCTGGGTGACTCTGAGCAAGTTATTCTACCTCTTTGGGCTTCAGCTTCCTTACTTGTAAAGCAAGAGTAACCACTGTCCCTCCATTACAGGGTTGTGACCGTTAAATGCAGTATCTTATGTGACAGTTAAGGAGACTTATCAATACATAGTAAAAGTGGTTAGTAAATGTTTGCTTTTATTAATATTTTAAATACTATCTAAATCCCTGGCTCACAGAAGAAGCTTAGTAAATATTTGCTGAAGCCGGGCGCGGTGGCTCACGCCTGTAATTCCAGCACTTTGGGAGGCCGAGACAGGCGGATCATGAGGTCAGGAGATGGAGACCATCCTGGCTAACACAGTGAAACCATGTCTCTACTAAAAACACACACACACAAACATTAGCCGGGCGTAGTGGCAGGTGCCTGCAGTCCCAGCTACTCGGGAGGCTGAGGCAGGAGAATGGCGTGAACCCGGGAGGCGGAGCTTGCAGTGAGCCGAGATTGAGTCACTGCGCTCCACTCCAGCCTGGGCAACAGAGCGAGACTCCATCTCGAAATAAATAAATAAATAAATAAATAAATAAATAAATAAATAAATAAATTCGATGACTAAAATAAAGAAGTGGACGAATGAAGATATGTTGTGCTAACTCTGACTTGTGGTGTATCCCTTATTTGTGTCAATTTCATAGTCATTGTCCATGTGGCCCTCCACCAGGCAAATATCCAAACAATAACCCAACTCAAACTACATATCACTACCCTTTAAATTTTCAGTGCCATAAAAATAAACAAACAAAAATAAGAAGCCCAAGTAAAATATAGTAGTTGAAACAGATTCACCCAAGAAACGTTAAAAATAGAATAACAATGTGTGATGGTGGGATTCAACTTCCGGAGAACTTTTTAGGTGTGTCTCCCACAACACGCGCCAATCATTCCACATAGCATTATTATATGGTTGGCTCCAGAAATCATATAGACTAGCTCATTACTCTTTAGACTTTGAAGTGCATGTGAACCACTGGGTGACAAGTTAAAATGTAGATGAGTTCTGGTCTGTGTTTGGTAGACAAATAGCTCCTGTGGCAGCTCAATCCATTTAAAAAGCGAGAGGAATTGCCAGGCACGGTGGCTCACGCCTGTAATCCCAGCACTTTGGGAGGCCGAGGCGGGTGGATCACGAGGTCAGGAGATTGAGACCATCCTGGCTAACATGGTGAAACCCCGTCTCTACTAAAAATACAAAAAATTAGCCGGGCTCGGTGGTGGGCGCCTGCAGTCGCAGCTAGTCTGGAGGCTGAGACAGGAGAATGGCGTGAACCTGGGAGGCGGAGCTTTCAGTGAGCCTAGGTCAGGCCAGTGCACTCCAGCCTGGACGACAGAGCGAGACTCCGTCTCAAAAAAAAAAAAAAAAAAAAAGGGAGGGGAAAGACAATGGCTCCCATTACTTCTCTCCTTCAGAATAAAAGAGTCACCTGGTCTTCCTCTGGCACTAGTTTGATCCTGAGGCCTGAAAAAGTGAGGGATGAGTGATGATTCATATCTTGCAGACTTGGAGGAACTCACAGATAAATTTCTTTTCTATATTTTAATTTGATTCTATTGCTGAAATTTGGGAGTTTCTTTCATTCCCCCAAAAGAAACTTAAAAGTAAACTTTTTGTTCTAACATTTAATTGGAATATCCATATAGAAAACAGGTTAATGAGCATACAGTACTTTGATATAAACAGTGCAGTAAAACAAACAAATACAAACCAATAGGGCTCACATGCAGCATTAACTGAGGAGCACTTACAAAGTAGAAAGTAGATCAAGACCATCCTGGTGAACACGGTGAAACCCCGTTTCTACTAAAAATACAAAAAAATTAGCCGGGCGAGGCGGCGGGCGCCTCTAGTCCCAGCTACTCTGGAGGCTGAGGCAGGAGAATGGCGCAAACCCGGGAGGCGGAGCTTGCAGTGAGCCGAGATCGCGCCACTGCACTCCAGCCTGGGCGACAGAGCAAGGCTCGGTCTCAAAAAAAAAAAAAAAAAAAAAAAGAAAAAAAAAAAAAAGAAATGAAAAAAAGCAGAAAGTAGTTTATCATCTGTTTAGGTGCCAGGGTGAAAATAAGAGCAAGCATCTCGCTCCTTATCCTCAAATTTCCTTTGATAACTCTTTACAATTGTGTGATAATCAAAAATCACTTATAAAGTTTTTTAAGTGCTTAAAAGGAGACTAATAATTTGACTGAAAATTCTTGCTCTTATAATAACAAAATAATAACATAAGAATAATTCTTACTACCCTAAGAACAAATCTCATCGTTTCTAACCAAAGAGCATTTTAGGGCTTAATTATTGACATAGTTTAGTTGTGACCCCACCCAAAATATCATCTTGAATTATAATCCCCATAATCCCTACATGTCAAGGACAGGACAAGGTGGAGGTAATTGGATCATGAGGCAGTTTTGTCCATGTTGTTCTCGTGATAGTGAGTGAGTCTCACGAGATCTGATGATTTTATAAGCGTCTGGCATTTCCCCTGTTTGCACTTAGTCGGTCTTGCCGCCGTGTGAGAGAGGTACCTGCTTCTCCTTTGGCTTCCGCCATGATTTTAAGTTTCCAGAGGCCTCCGAGCCATGGAGAACTGTGAGTCAATTAAACTCTCTCCTTTATAAATTACCCAGTCTCGGGTATTTCTTTATAGCAGTGTGAGAATGGACTAATATAATTATATATGTCTTTTATAAAGGGACTCACTGATCTCTCCCTTTTATGTGGGAAAACTAAGAAAACATTATCATCCATACATAGGAAGCATTGCACACAAATGTATCGGAGGAAAAAAGAACATTTGAATAAATGAGTAATCATAGTAATCGTTAATTTTATTAGATGCTAATCAGATACCTGTTATACTCTAATCATTTTTTTTTTGTATATAAATGATATAAATCCATGACAACCTTATAAAGTAGTTTCAGCATTTTGCAGGTGAGGAAAATGAGATACTGAAAGGTTTAGAGAATTCCTACTAATTTATATTTTGGGTATAAATGTAAAGGATGTGAGGAATGAAGTGGGTTATAAAAGCAGTATCTACCATAATTATAATCAAATAGTAGGTTGGCTGAGAAAGTGAAATGGAAGAATTGTTTTATTTCATTCACTTTACAAGCAGTTTTTAGGAATTTGTTGTGTGTCAAATGTAAGAATGGTTCTGAAAATACAAATGTAAACAAACTTGAAGTTCCTCCTTCAAGATACATTGGAGTTATGATTAGCTATTACATAATTAGTGGACAATAAACATAATGTTGTAAAAATATGATATTGTGGAAACAATTATTTAAGATTTTGCGTTATAAAAATGGGCTTCTACAAATTTGCCTAGATACCCTGAGACAGCCCCCTGTTCTGCCCGATGAGGGTAGGGATGGAAATGGATGGCGAGCTAGGAAGGGAAAGAGTAATGTTTCAAATCAAGATTAAAAGTTAAGTAGGAGTTCTCCAGGCAGAAAGAGAAGGCATAGAGTATAGGTATATACATAGAGTATAATATGTCAGGGCATAGTCAGTCTTAGGGTTCAGAAGCATTTCTAACTGTAGCACAGCGTGGAAGGTGTTATCGGCTAAGTGCCAACTGGCATGACTGGCAGGGTAGCTTGTGTTTAGATTGGGAAAGGCCTTATGTGGTATGATTACATGAACTTATCACAGAGAGTGCCTGACCCCAGTTAAGTTTTAGCAAGATAACTCTGTAGGCAGTGAGAAAATGTAATGGGAATGGTTAGAATCTAAAGTCAGGGAGACCAGCTCTGGTGTTTGAAAATGGACAGTCTGAAAGAATTAAAGCAGTGGCAGTGAAAAAGGAAGGGGAAATCAAAAGTCCAGAGACTTAGTAGGGATTGCATTGTCATGACGGGAGTTCAGCTGGATATAGTAAGTGAGGAAAAGTGAGAAGTCAAAGGCAAATAGTACTATTAACTAGCAAAGGCAATTTTACTATTCACTAAAAATTATTGAGTGTTTATAATGTGCAGGATCTTTTCTCAACACTTTAAATATTTTAACTAATTGAGAAGAGTCTTGATTTTTATGCTTAGATAACTTAATGGTCATTCTCCTATACATAGAAAATGAAGAAGAAGGGGAAATTTTTGAGGGCAGTGGGAGATCATGTGTTTAGTTTTGGAAATATTTGAGAAGCCCACATAGCATTTAGGTGCTGATGTCCACTGTACTGTTTGTAATATGAATCCCATGCTGAGGTGAGAGTCAGGGTTAGAGATAGAAATTTAGGACTCTTCTTGTTTGTAGATTAATGATGCTTTATAGAGCAAGAAGAGAAGAGAGAAAAAAGGTCAGAAATCTTGAAACATAAACACTTAAGGGGAGAGAGTGGACAAAAAGTAAAAATAAATGAACTGACACAGAAGGAAAATCAGGAGTAAAAAGGAAAGGAAGAAGAGACTTTAAAGAAAGATATTGGCCAGGCCAGGCACAGTGGCTCATACCTGTAATCCCAGCACTTTGGGAGGCTGAGGCGGGCAGATCACAAGGTCAAGAGATCAAGATCATCCTGGCCAACATGGTGAAACCCCGTCTCTGCTAAAAATACAAAAATTAGCTGGGCTTGTTAGCGCATGCCTGTAGTCTCAGCTACTCTGGAGGCTGAAGCAGGAGAATCGCTTGAACCCGGGAGACGGAGGTTGCAGTGAGCCAAAATTGCACCACTGTACTACAGTCTGGCGACAGAGCAAGACTCCGTCTCAAAAAAAAAAAAAAAAAAAAAAAAGAAAAAGAAAAAGAAAAAGATATTGGCCAGGCACAGTGGCTCACGCATGTAGTCTCAGCACTTTGAAAGGTTGAGGTGGGAGGATCCCTTCAGCCCAGGAGTTTGAGGCTGCTGAGAGCTATGATGGAGCCACTTCTCTCCAGTCTGGGCAATGGAACAACACCCTATTTCTAAAAATAAAAAACAAAAAAAAAAGAAGGGAAGATATTGTGGTAAAATCTGCCAAATTTTGTATACAATTAGAGTAGAATGTGAACTGAAAATAAATAAAACTAGAAATTAGAAAGGTATTACTATATTTTAAGAGTACATTTTCAGTTTCATGGTGGGTGAGATAAAATAAATGAGAAGGCCAGAAATGGAGGCCAAGTGACCATTGCTCTGAGGACCTTGGCACAGAGGAAGGAGTTGGAGCTGGAGGGTAAGAACGATGGTACTACTGCAGTTTTGAAAAACATAAAATCTTTAATATATGGCTGAGCAAAAGGAGTCACTGAAGATGGAGAAAGCAAAGGGACAGATAGTGACAGAAGGTCAGGAGAGTGGAGATAATGATTATGGATGGGGTAGGGTCTGAGAAAGGTCACAGAGTGAGAGGCTGGGTTTATATAACAAAGCGTTATCTCCTCGTGTTTATAACCACAGGGTTTGTGGGTTTAATCCTCACTCTCCTACTACTCAACTGCATAAACCAAGTCATTACTTAGCCTCTGTTGGCCTTAGTGTCAAGTCTGCCAAATGGGAAGATAATAGTACTATCAATACCTCAGTGTTATTGGGAGGTTCAAATGAAATAAAACTTGTGAAGAACAGATCACCTGACTGCTGGGTAAGTGCCCTGCAAGGATTAACTGTTATATTCAAGAAAGAAGTGAAAGGAGTCACTGTGGCAAGGAGTAGGATCACTAACTCTTATGATTAAAACAGAGAAAATGGATCAAAAATGTTTATAAAGTCTACCTAACAATGAACCTATAATGGACCTATATTCTTCTTCTTCTTCTTTTTTTTTTTTTTTTTTTTTTTTTTTTTTTTTTTTTGACAGAGTCTTGCTCTGTCTCCCAGACTGGAGTGCAGTGGTGCAATCTCAGCTCATTGCAACCTCTGCCTCCCGGGTTCAGGTGATTCTCCTGCCTCAGCCTCCCGAGTAGCTGGGATTACAGGCACCTGCCACTGCACTCAGCTAATTTTTGCTTTTTTTTTTTTTTTTTTTCCGGTAGATACAGGGTTTTGCCATGTTGGCCAGGCTGGTCTTGAACTCCTGACCTCAGGTGATCCACCCGCCTTGACCTCCCAAAGTGCGGGATTACAGGTGTAAGCCACCATGCCTGGCCAATGAATCTATATTCTAAGTATGATGGAACTTGCTTTTATTGTTTTAAAAATGTTTTATGAAGGAATTTATACAGGTTCTGCCTCTCCAAAGACTATTAACACTCAGTTGATTATTGCTAAAGGAAATAAATATCTTTCTTTGTATTCTGAATCACATTGTTCGCAAATATTTGTTTTCAAATACTTTTAAATCTCTCTGTATAATAGTTCAAGGTACAGCCTTAAGAGAATTATGATTAACTCTTTCTCATAACTATATAGAGATGGGTAATACTAAAATTTCAGGTTTTTTACTTCTTCAACTCTCTCTTCAAAATGCAGCTGCTGTGACATACTCTGAAAACGGCTTCTGTGCTTTGCATGCTTTCTGCTCTGCTGTATACTCTTGGCATTTTGGTAAGAAAAAAAATTACTTCCAGATTTACCCTCTATTGCTAAGAAAAAAAAATGGATTCCAGGATATTTTCTTCTATTGTTAGCAAATACTACTTGTTTTATCTTTTAGCCATTTTATCCTCACTGTCATACAGACTACGTTGAAGTCAAAGTGTAATTTTTTCTTTTTGAGACAGAGGCTCGCTTTGCCGCCCAGGCTGGAGTGCAGTGGCGCGATCTCCACTCACTGCAAGCTCCGCCTCTCTGGTTCACGCCACTCTCCTGCCTCAGCCTCCCCTGTAGCTGAGACTACAGGCGCCGGCCACCCTGCCTGGCTGGCTAACTTTTTGTATTTTTAGTAGAGACAGGGTTTCAATGTGTTAGCCACAAAGTGTAATTTTTTTCTCCTATATTGATTCTTCTTTTTAGAGTATTTTATAAAAATAATTATATGTAATAGATTCAAGCTTTGTGTTCAACCATCATAGTAAATATTGAAAATAGAATAATTCAGCAATAACACCTGTTATTGTGGTAGTATATTTTATATATGATGGGTGGTCTGTGTTTCACAGTGATTTTTATAAATATTATCTTAGCAGTCTATGCAAGAGCAGAACACATTATGGCTATATTTCTTGTTTGAAACCTGAGATGAAGAAAACAAAGTGATTTTTCCATTAAGTCAGATTGCAAGATTAGAAATGCTACATAACTAAAAGCTGCATCATTCACATTATTAAAAAAAAAATTAAGGTGTTTTTTGAGAGGTGTTGTAAAGATTTACCTATCCACGAAATTATTAGAGAAAAGGATAAACAGAACAATTCCTTACCTCTGCTCTTGGTTTCTTTCACAACACCCTAAATAAACACCTGTGAAGCAGTTTATTTTCTAATATTCAATCTGCATGCAGAAGAATGACTATGTATTGGTGAAAGCAGTGGTTCAATGGTCTAGGAATTTCCTTCTGTTTATTCCCTTGAAGGTCAACAGAGGTGAGGAAAAAATTAATTAGATTGCAAATCCATCTTGATTGGACACAATAAACCAAGCCAACTCTAATAATCTATGATAAGCCAAGTAGGCATCCAGTAAAACTCATTAGCTCTCAATAAAGATTAACTCTCAATAAAGTCAGTGCCATGTTGCCACATAAATGTTGCCTATAGTTTGTATCTTCTCAAGTTATATCACACTCCTTTTTTTCTTTTCAATATACATTGAATTGACAGAGGAAATCATTCTCGTGAATGACTCTTCTAAGATTGACACCTTGAAAAATATTTTTCCAGAGGAAAAAAAAATATGAGGCATATTGTGACTTTTGAGTATATGATAAGCCTCTTGCATGGTGCTTAGACAGCTCCCAAGAAAAAAATGTCTGAGAATGGTGTCAAATTCTTTGTGCAAAAGGAACTTCCAGTTTAGGGACTACATGTCAGAAGATTTTCAATAAAAATGAGATTCCCAGAATTGTGTGGCTACATCCTAATATAATAATCAGATTACTCACTAGAAAATAATTTCTTACATTCTATGGGTATATACCCAGTAATGGGTCAAGTGATATTTCTGCCTCTAGGTCTTCGCTTTGAGGAATTGCCACGCTGTTCTCCACAATTTTTGAACTAATTTACACTCCCACCAACAGTGTCAAAGCATTCCTTTTTCTCCACAACCTCACCAGCATGCAAACTGGCACAGGAACAGAAAACCAAATACTGCATGTTCTCATTTATAACTGGAAACTGAATGATGAGAACACATGGACACATGGTGGGGAACAACACACACTGGGACATGTTTGAGGGTGGGGAGTGGGAGCAGAGAAAGAATCAGGAAGAATAGCTAATGAATGCTGGGCTTAATACCTAGGTGATGGGATGATCTGTGCAGCAAATCACCATGGCACACATTTAACTAACAAACTTACACATTCTGCACATGTACCCCAAATTTAAAATAAATGTTGGGAAAAAAGAAAATAATTCCTTACATGACAATCGAATCTCATAATTGAAAAATGAATAGCCATAAGTAAACTCTGCTCTAGGAGACAAAATGTAGTTTAAGATTGATACACAATTTCAATGATTTTTCAAACATCCATTTCAGGACAAGATTAATAGAGACCAGGCTTACCATCATGCCTAAAACAACTAAAATAAAAAGCAAAATGAAAACCAAAGTAAGAAACCAAATAAAATGTATCAAACAACAATTCTTAAGACATTGAATATCAGCCAATGAAGGATACTGATCTGAGAAATTAAAAAAAAAAAAAATAGCTGAGCCTTAAGTTTGCCTGATCTTACTGACTAGAGATTTCCTAGGACATGGTGAAGAGAAAATATATTAGGTAGAATCCTGAGGTATCTCTGAGTTGAAGAAATTAGTTGTTGAAAGTCATGGAAAGTGAAAGCGGCATGAGTTTATAGGGCAGAGTACTGGAAACAGAAAGATTGCATAGGCAGAGCACTCCAGAGATCTGAAGAGGATACCTTTGAGTCTTTACCCAACAAAACTACCTGAGCTAAGGAAAGAACCATGCCTCATAATTCACAGGACAGTGAATGGAGTCCTCATAACATTTTGTGTCCGTATTGGGGCAAAATTAGACTGAAACTAAGCACTTCTGTGATCTGCTAAACAAAGCTTAAAAGCAACATGCAAAGGGATCAAACTGGTTTGCAAATAATTTTAATTGTATCTCAGAACTAAAATAATGTTCATATTAATACTGAAATATCCAGAATCCCAAGATCATAAAAATTCAAAAATTCAAAAATTACAAATAATCTCTAAGCAAGCATATCCTGTAAGAACCAACATAAGTCAGCTAGAGAAGACTGGAATAAGTAACTAACCTTTCAATGCAAAGACATAGATGTACATCCACAAGAAACAACTGCAAACAGGAAAGGATGACCTGAAATGGACAAAGCAAGGAACCAGTAACTGACCCTAACAAGACTGTGACATGTGAGCGAGCTCGCCAAGAATTCAACATAGCAGTTACAAGGAAACTCGGTGGTCTCCAATATAAGACAGAAAAGCAATTCAGAAATTTAACAAAGACATTGATATAAATTACAAAATCAAACATAAATCTTGGAACTGAGAAACACATTTGCTGAGCTGAAAAACACATTTGCTGAGCTGAAAAACTTAAAAATACATCGTTAGGGGAGGAAAAACAAAAAAAGAATGAAAACTAACGAAGATAACTTACAAGATATAGAAAATTACCTCAAAATACCAAAGATAAATACTATTGCTCTTCAAGAGGAATTTGAGCCGGAGAAAAGAGTAGAAAGCTTATTCAAAGAAATAATAACAGAAAAAATTCCAAAACTTGAGGAAGATATAAATATCCAGGTACAGGAAGGAGAGAGAACACCAAACAGATTTTATCCCAATAAGACTACCCTAAACCATGTAATAATCAAACTCTCAGATGTCAAAGACCAGGAAAGGATCACAAAAGCAGCAAGAGAAATGAAGAAAATGATATATTTAAAAAGTTGTAATTTATCTGGCAACAGACTTCTCAGTGAAAACCCAGAGGAAGTGAACTACATTTTCAAAGCACTGAAAGAAAAAAAATGCCATCTAGGAATACTGCATCCAGCAAAGCTATTTTTCAAATATGAGTGAGAAATAGTTTTTCCTAGATGACAAAAGCTAAGAAAACATACCATTACTAGACCTGTCTTAAAAGAAATGCTAAAGGGAGTTCTTCAGACTGAAAGAAAAAAGAAAAGCTAATGTGCAAAAAGAAAAAAAAATAAAGGTAGAAATCCATTGGCAAAATTTAGTACACAGACAAACCTAGAATACTCTAAATATTGTAATTGGGATGTGCAATTCACTTGTAAATCTACTATGAAGATGAAAAAACTAATCTATCAAAAACAGTAATAGCTACAGCAACCATTAAGAGATAGGCAATATAAAATATGTAAACTGAGAAAACAAAAAGTCAAAGCATGGGGTGATGGAATTAAAGTGTAGAGAATTTTTTAAATTTTTTTCGTTGTTGTTTCTCTCCTTTTTTTGTGATCTAAGATAAGTTGTCATTTATTTAAAATAACTTGTTAAATCTATAAGATTTCTGTGAGCCTTATGGTAACTGCAATGTAAAAACCTATAATAGATATGCTAAAAATAAAAAGCAACAAATTAAAACATACTACCAGAGAAAAACAACCACAAAGGAAGACAATAAAAAAAGAAGAAAAGAAAAAAAAATAGTTATAAAACAGCCAGAAAATAAGCAACAAAATGACAATAATAAGCCTTTATTTATCAATAATAACACTGAATATAAGTAGACATAATTCTCTAATAAAAACACACAGAGTGATTAACTGGACATAAAACAGACAAGTATATACCTTACTATAAACACACACACAGACTGAAAATGAAGAGATAGAAGAATTCATTCTGTGAAAGTGGAAACCAGAAAGAGCAGAAATATCTATACTTACAACTGATAAAATAGACTACAAGTAAAGTACTGTAAAAAGATACAAAGAAGGTCAGAATATAAAGATAAAGGGATCATTTCAGACAGAGGATATACTGACATAGACATCTATGCACCCCACACAGAAGCATCCATGTGTGCAAAGTAAACATTAATAAGTCTAATGTTAAGCAGAGACAGGCTTCAGTATAGTAAGTGTAGGGGACATCAACACCCTACTTTCAGTAGTGGACAAAAAAATCAACAAAGAGTCATCTGAGTTGAACTACACACTACACCCATAATATTTCACCCAACTGTATCAGAATATACATTATTTTCATAAGTACATGGAACATTCTCCAGGATAGACCATATATCAGGCCACAAAACAAGTCTCAAGAAATTTAAAAGAGTAGAAATTATATCGAGTGTCTTTTCTGACCACAAATTAAAACTAGAAATCAATAACAAGAGGAACTTCAGAAACTGTAAAAACACATAAAAAGTAAACAATATGCTCCTAAATGATCAATGGGTCACAAAGAAATAAAAAAGATATTTTAAAAATTCTTGAAACACATGGAAATGGAGATGCAACATACCAAAATCTATGGGATATGACAAATGATAGAGTTTATGGCAATAAATGACTATATCAAAGAAGTGTGAAGACTTCAGATAAACAAGCTAATGACGGCCCTTAAGGAACTGGAAAACCAGTAATAAACCAAAACCAAAACTAGTACAAGGAAAGAAATAATAAAAATTGGAGTAGAAAAAAAGTGAAATTGGGACAAAAAATAAACACGTCGACAAAACAAAAACTTGGTTTTTGGAAAAGATAAACAAAATCAACAAACCTATAACTACATTATAAAAGTAGAGCCAATTAAGTAAAATTAGAAATGAAAAAGGAGACATAACAACTAACTACAGAAATACAAAGAATCATTAGAGACATATGAACAACTATTCACCAATAAACTGGAAAACCTAGAAGAAATTAATAAATTTCTTGATACATCCAACCTTCCAATATTGAACCATGAAGATATAGAAAACCTCAATAAACCAATAATGAGTAACAAGATTGAAGTCATAATAAAAAGTCTCTCATCAAAGAAGAGCCCAGGATCTGATGGCTTAATTGTTAAAGTCTACTAAACATTAAAGAACAAATTCTACTCAAAGTCTTTAAACAAATTGAAGATGAGGGAATACTTCTAAATTTATTTTATGAGTCCAGAATTACTCTGATACCAAAACCAGACAAACACACCACACAAAAAAGAAAGCTACAGGTCAATATTACTGGTGAAAATACATGCAAAAATCCTCAACAAAAAAATAGCAAACTGAATTCAATAGCATGTTGAAAAGATAATTCACCATGATCAAGTGAGATTCATCATCCCAGGAATGCAAAATTGTCTAACATATACAAGTCAATAAATGAGATACATCATATTATCAAAACGTTGATCACTTTTATTCACTTTCACCACTTTTACTCAACACAATGCTGAAAGTCCTGGCAAGATCAGTTAGGCAAGAGAAAGAGATAAAGGATATCCAAATTAGAACAAAAGAAGTCAAATTGCCTTTATGCACAGATGGCTTAATCTTACATTTGGAAAACATAAATACTCTACAAAATAATTGTTGGAACCAATAAACAAATTCAGTAAAGTCACAGGATATGAAAACCAACATATAAAAACCAACATACAAATGTACCATTTCTATATGCCAACAATAAGCAATCTGAAAAAGAAATCAAGAAAGCAATCCCATTTACACTAGCTAGAGAGAATATAAAATACCTCGGAACCAGTTTAGCCAAAGAAATAGTAAAAGATCTATACAAGGAAAAGTTTAAAACATTGATAAAAGAAATTGAAGAGGACATTAAAAAATTTAAAAAATATTCCATGCTCATTGATTGGAAGACTGAATATTGCTAAAATTACAATACTACTCAAAGCAATTTACAAATTTAATGTAATCCCTATCAAAATACCAAGGATGTTATTCACAGGAATAGAAAAAACAGGCTGGGCACAGTGACTCACACCTGTAATCCCAGCACTTTGGGAGGCTGAGGTTGGCAGATTGCATGGGGCCAGGAGTTTGAGACCAGCCTGGCCAACATGGTGAAACCCTGTCTCTACTAAAATAAAAAAAAATTAGCCAGGCATGGTGGTGCATACCTGTAATCCCAGCTACATTGGGAGGCTGAGGCATGAGAATTGCTTGAACCCAGGAGGCAGAGATTACAAGGAGCCGAGATGGTACCACTGCACTCCAGCCTGGGTGACAGAGTGAGACTCTGTCTCAAAAAGAAAACAAATAAAAGGAATAGAAAAAAAAATTATATGGAACCACAAAAGACCCAGAACAGTCAAAGCAATCCTGAACAAAAAGAACAAAGCTACAGGCATCATATTACCTAACTTTAAAATATAAAAGCTATAGTTAATCTGTATGGTACTGGCATAAAAACAGATGCATAGACTAAGGGAACAGAATCAGGAAACTGGAAATAAATCCGCACATTTATAGCCAACTCAATGGTACCAAGAACTTACAATAAGGAAAAGACAGTCTCTTCAAAAAATGGTGCTGCAAAAGCTGAATAACCATAAGCAGAAAAATGGAATTAGATCCCTATCTCTCACCACACAAAAAATTAAAATGTATTAAAAATTACATCCAAATTTTAAATCTAAACCTGAAACTATGAAACTACTAAAAGAAAATGTTAGAGATATGTTCTAGTATATTGTTCTGGACAAAGATATTTTGTATAAAACCCCAAAAGCACAGGCAATAAAAGCAAAAATAAACAAATGTAATTACATCAAGCTAAAAATCAAAGGAAAAAATCAACAAAGTGAAGAACCAACCCACAGAATGGGAGAAGATATTTGCAGAGTAATCATCTGACAAGGGATGAATAACCAGAATACACAAGGAGCTCAGGAAACTCAATAGCAAACAAACAAACACCCCAAAACACCCCACAAAATATCTCATTAAAAATGGGTAAAAAATCTAAAACATTTCTCAAAGACATACAAATGACCAAGAGGTATATATAAAAAATGCTCAACATCACTGATCATAAAAAATGCAAATCAAAACCACAATGATGTATTATCTCACCCCAGTTAAAATGACTTTCATGAAAAAGACTGGAAATAACAGATGCTGACAAGGATGTCAAGAAAGGGGAACCCTGGTACACTGTTGGTGGCAATGTAACAGCCACTATGGGAAACAGTATGGAATTTCTTCAGAAACTTAAAAATAGAACTACCATATGATCTAGCAATTCCACTAGTAGGTATATATTTAAAAGAAAAGAAAAGAAATCAATCAATCAAAGAGATATCTGTAGTCTTGTATTTTGAAGCACTATTCATAATAGCCAAAAAGGGAATCAACTTAAGTGTCCATCAAAGGATGAATGGATAAAGAAAATATGCTATATATACACAATGGAATATTATTGAACTATAAAAGAGAATAAAATCCTGTCATTTGAAGTAACATGGATGAAACTGGGAGTTGTTACATTGGGTGAAATAAGTCGAGCACAGAAAGACAAATATTGCACGTTCTTACATATATGTGTGAGCTAAAGTAATAGATCTCATGAAGAGAGAGAGTAGATTGGTGGTTACCAGAGGCTAGGAAGGGGAAGGTGAGGAAGGTTGATTAAAAAGATAAACATACAGTTAGATAAAAGATATAAGACCTGACGTTCAATAGTTCAGTAAGGTAACTATAGTTAACAGTAATCTACTGTACATTCAAAGTATCTAGAAAAGAATGATTCAAATGTTCTTAGCATTAAAATATATATGTTAAAGATCAAATTGTAAATATTTATAATTAGATTTATAAATTAATATAAATTTTAAAGATTGTAAAATATATTAAATTATTATAAAGATGAAATTGGGGTAACTGGAATATATATAACCTTAAATTATATATACACACACACATATTTGTACATATAGCCTTAAATATATATGTATATACAGACAACTTTAAAAAATACATATATTTTATTTAAAAAATATATATTTTATTTGAAAATATATATATATTTTATTTTTTAAAAATATATTTTTAGAGTTCTGTCTCTCTATATACATATAAATTTAAGGTTATATGTGTGTATGTATGTATACATATATACATTTAAGGTTATGTATATCCCAATTACCCTAATTTGATCTTTATACATTATATGAATGTATCAAATTATCACATGTATGCTGAAAACTTGTGCATCTGTTATGTACAAATAAAAATAAGAAAAATATGTAGGTATATTATAAATCCTAAGCAATCACTAAATAAATTAATACTAAAAAGGTTATAGTTTATAAGCTAAAATTGAGATAAACTGGAATCATTAAACAAAATTAATTCAAGAGCAGGCAAAAAGAGGAAACCAGGAATGAAGAAAAATTGGGACAAATGAAAAACAAACAGCAACCATATCAATATTCACATTACATAGAAATGGCCTAAAAATTTCAAATGAAAATAGGAGACTATTAAAATTAAAAATCAAGACTCAACTATATACTGTCTATAAGAAACCCACCTGAAATATAAATATCCAAATTTTTTTATTCTAAAAAATTTTTGATAGGTTTTTGGGGAACAGGTGATTTGGTTACATGAATAAGTTCCTTAGCGGTGATTTCTGAGATTTTGGTGCACCCATCACCCAAGCAGTGTACACTGTACCCAATGTGTAGTCTTTTTTTTTTTGAGACGGAGTCTCGCTCTGTCGCCCAGGCTGGAGTGCAGTGACCGCATCTCAGCTCACTGCAAGCTCCGCCTCCCGGGTCTATGCCATTCTCCTGCCTCAGCCTCCCGAGTAGCTGGGACTACAGGGGCCCGCCACCTCACCCGGCTAGTTTTTTGTATTTTTTAGTAGAGACGGGGTTTCACCGTATTTAGCCAGGCTGGTCTCCATCTCCTGACCTTGTGATCTGCCCGTCTCGGCCTCCCAAAGTGCTGGGATTACAGGCTTGAGCCACCGCGCCCGGCCTGTGTAGTCTTTTATTCCTTACCACCCACCACCCTTTCCCGAGTCCTCAAAATCCAATGTATTATTCTTATCCCTAGGAGAACTCATAGCTTAGCTCCTACATATGAGTGACAACATATGATGCTTGGTTTTCTATTGCTGAGTTTCTTTACTTAATATAATAGTCTCCATTTCCATCCAGGTTGCTGCGAATGCCATTATTTTGCTCCTTGTTATGGCTGAGTGGTATCCCATGGGATATATGTATACCACAATACCACATTTTTCTTTATCTACTCGTTGATTGATAGGCATTTGGGCTGATTTAATATTGTTTTTGCAATTGCAAATTGTGCTACTATAAACATGTGTGTGCAAGTATATTTTCCATATAAAACTTTTTCTCCTCTGTGTAGATACCTAGAAGTGGGATTGTTGGATCAAACAGCAGATCTACTTTTAGTTCTTTAAGGAATCTCCACACTGTTTTCCATAGAGGTTGTACTAGTTTACATTCCCACCAACAGTGTAAAAGTGTTCCCTTTTCACTACATCCACATCAACATCTATTTTGTTTGTTTGTTTGTTTGTTTCATTATGGCCATTCTTGCAGGAGTTAGCTGGTATTGCATTGTGGTTTTGATATGCATTTCTCTGATAATTAGAGATGTTGAGCATTTTTCCCTATGCTTCTTGGCCATTTGTATATCTTTTTTAGAGAATTGTCTATTCCTGTCCTTAGCCCACTCTTAGATGGGATTGTTTGTTTCTTTTCTTGATTATTTGTTTGAGTTTTTTGTAGATTCTGGATATTAGTCTTTGTTGGATGTATAGATTATGAAGATTTTCTCCCACTCTATGGGTTGTTGGTTTACTCTGACGGTTATTTCTATTGCTGTGCAGAAGCTTTTTAGTCTAATTAAGTCCGATCTTTTTTTCTTTGTTTTTGTTGTATTTGCTTTTGAGTTCCTGGTCATGAAGTCTTTGTCTAAGCCAATGTCTACAAGGGTTTTTCCAATGTTATCTTCTAGAGTCTTTATGGTTTCAGACCTTGGATTTAAGTCTTTGATCCATCTCGAGTTGATTTTTGTATAAAGTGAGAGGTGAGGATCCAGTTTCTTTCTTCTGCATGTGGCTTGCCAGTTATCTCAGCACCATTTGTTGAATAGAGTGTCCTTTCCTCACTATATGTTTCTGTTTGCTTTGTTGAAGATTAATTGGCTGTATTTGGCTTTATTTCTGGGTTATCTATTCTGTTCCATTAGTCTATGTCCCTTTTGTATAAAAGTACCATGCTGTTTTGGTGACTATGGCCTTATAGTATAGTTTGAAGTCAGGTAACATGATCTCTCCAGATTTGTTCTTTTTGCTTAGTCCTGCCTTGGGTACGTGGGCTCTTTTTTGGTTCCATATGAATTTTAGGGTTGTTTTTTCTAGTTCTGTGGAGAATGATGGTGGTATTTTGATGGAAATTGCATTCAATCTAAAGATTGCTTTTGGCACTATGGTCATTTTCACAATATTGATTCTTATCCATGAGCATGGGATGTGTTTCAATTTGTGTGTGTCATCTCTGTTTCTTTCAGCGGTGTTTTGTTGTTTTCCTTGTAGACATCTTTCGCATCCTTGGTTAGATATATTCCTACATATTTTGACTTTTTTGCAGCTATTGTGAAAGGGGTTGAGTTCTTGATTTGATTCCTAGCTTGGTTGCTGTTGGTGTGTAGAAGAGTTACTGATTTGTGTATATTAATTTTGTATCCTGAAATTTGCTGAGCTCATTTACCCTTTCTAGGAGCTTTTTGTATGAGTCTTTAAGGTTTTCTAGGTATACAGTCATATCATCAGCTAACAGCAAAGTTTCACTTCCTCTTTACCAATTTGGATACCCTTTATTTCTTTCTCTTGTCTGATTGCTCTGGCTAGGACTGCCAGTACTATGTTCAATAGAAGTGGTTAAAGTTGGCATCCTTATCTTGTTTCAGTTCTTAGGGGGAATGTTTTCAACTTTTCCCCATTCATTATAATGTTGGCTGTGGGTTTGTCATAGATGGCTTTTATTACCTTAAGATATGTCCTATTTTTCTATGGCCAGTTTTGCTGAGGGTTTTAATCATAAGTGGATGCTGGATTTTGTCAAATGCTTTTTTGTTACTATTGAGATGATCTTGTGATTTTTGTTTTTAATTCAGTTTATGTAGCATATTACATTTGTTGACTTGCAGATGTTAATCCATTCCTGCATCCCTGGTATGAAACCCACTTGATCATGGTGGAGTATCTTTTTGATATTAATTGCTGTCATAATTTTTTGAGGATTTTTGCATTGATTTTGCATTGATCAGGGATATTTTTCCGAAGTTTTCTTTTTTTGTTATGTCCTTCCTTCGTTTAGGTATTAGGGTAATACTGGCTTCACAGAACAATTTAGGGAGGATTCCCTCTTTCTCTAGCTTTTGGAATATTGTCAATAGCATTGATACCAATCCTTCTTTGAAGTCTGATACAATTCAGCTGTGAATCCATCTGGTCCTGTACATTTTTTGGGCAATTTTTAAATTACCATTTCAATCTCACTGCTTTTTTTATTGGTATATTCAGAGATTCTATATCTTCCTGGTTTAATCTAGGAGGGTTGTATATTTCCAGGAATTTGTTCATCTTCTCTAGGTTTTCCAGTTTAGGTGTTTAAAGGCTATAGTAGCCTTGAATAATCTTTTGTATTTCTGTGGTATCAGTTGTAATACCTCCCATTTCATTTTTAGTTGCGTTTATTTGAATCTTCTCTCTTCTTTTCTTGGTTAATCTCACTAATAATCTATCAATTTTATTTATCTTTTCAAAGAATGAGCATTTTGTTTCATTTATCTTTTTTGTTGTTGTAGTTTGTTTGTTTCAATTTCATAGTTCTGCTCTGATCTTCGTTATTTCTTTTCTACTGTTGGGTTTGGGTTTGTGTTGTTTTTGTTTCTCTAGTTCTGTGACGTGTGACCTTAGATTGTCTACTTGTGCTCTTTCAGACTTTTTGATGTAGGCATTTAATGCTGTGAACTTTCCTTTTAGCATCACTTTTGCTGTATTCCAGAGGTTTTGATAGGTTGTGCCACTGTTATCATTCAGTTCAAAAATTTTTTAAATTTTCAGCTTGATTTTATTGTTGACCCAAGAATCATTCAGGAGCAGGTTATTTAATTTCCATTTATTTGCATGATTCTGAGGGTTTCTTTTGGAGTTGATTTCCAATTTTGTTCGACTGTGGTCTGAGAGAGTGCTTAATATGATTTTAATTTTCTTAAATTTACTATGACTTGTTTTATGGTCTATCATATGGTCTGTCTTGGAGAATGTTCCAGGTGCTGGTGAATAGAATGTATTCTCTGCAGTTGTTGGGTAGAATGTTCTGTAAATTTCTGTTAAGGCCATTTGTTGTAGGGTATAGTTTAAGTCCATTGTTCATTTGTTGACTTTCTGTCTTGATGACCTGTCTAGTGCTGTCAGTGGAGTATTAAAGTCCCCCAATATTATTGTGTTGCCATGTATCTCATTTTCTAGGTCTAGTATTAATTGCTTTATAAATTTGGGAGCTCCAGTGTTAGGTGCATATATATTTAGAATTGTGATATTTTCCTGTTGGACTGTTCCTTATGTCATTATATAATGTCCCTCTTTGTCTTTTTAAACTGCTTTTGCTTTAAAGTTCGTTTTGTCTGATATAAGAATAGCTACTCCTGCTCACTTTTGGTGTTCATTTGTGTGGAACATCTTTTTCCACCACTTTACCTAAAGTTTATGTGAGTCCCTATGTGTTAGCTGAATCTCCTTAAGACAACAGAAACTTGGTTGGTGAATTCTTATCCATTCTGCCATTCTGTTTCTTAAGTGGAACATTTAGGACATTTACATTCAGCATTAGTATTGAGCTGTGTGGTACTATTCTATTCATTGTGCTGTTTGTTGTCTGAATACCTTGGGTTTTTTATTTTTTATTTTTTTACTGTGTTATCATTATATAAGTCTTGTGAGATTTAAAGAGGTTCTATTTTGAGGATTTGTTTTAAGATTTCGTGCTCCTTTTAGCAGTTCTTGTAGTGCTGGCTAGGTGGTGGCAAATTCTCTCAGCATTTGTTTACCGGGAAAAAGACTGTTATCATTCCTTCATTTATGAAGCTTAGTTTCACTGGATATGAAATTCTTGGCTAATTATTGTTTTGTTTAAGGAGGCTAAAGATAGGACCCAGGTCCCTTCTAGCTCATAGAGTTTCTGCTGAGAAATCTGCTATTAATCTGATAGATTTTCCTTTATAGGTTACCTAATGCTTTTGCCTCATAGCTCTTAAGATTCTTCCTTTGTCTTGACTTTAGATAACCTGATGACTATGTGCCTAGGCGATGATCTTTTTGCAATGCATTTCCCAGGTGTCCTTTGAGCTTCTTGTATTTGGATGTCTAGATCTCTAGCAAGGCTGGGAAAGTTTTCCTCAATTATTCCCTCAAATATGTTTTCCAAACTTTTATATTTCTCTTCTGAGTAAACCAATTATTCTTAGATTTGGATGTTTAACATAGTTCCAAACTTCTTGAAGGCCGTGTTCTTTTTTTTTTTTTTTTTTTTTTTTTTTTTTGAGACAAGTCTCCCTTTGCCTCCTAGGCTGGAGTGCAGTGGCACACTCTGGGCTCACTATAAGATCCTTCTGCCAGGTTCATGCCATTCTCCTGCCTCAGCCTCCCCAGTATCTGTGACTACAGGTGCCCGCCACCACGCCCGGCTAATTTTTTGTATTTTTAAATAGAGACGGAGTTTCACCGTGTTAGCCAGGATGGTCTCGATCTCCCGACCTCGTGATCCACTCACCTTGGCCTCCCAAAGGGCTGGGATTACAGGCCTGACAGTTTTTTTAATTCATTTTTTCCTTGTCTTTGTTGGAGTGGGTTAATTCAAAACGCTTGTCTTCAAGCTCTGAAGTTCTTTCTTCTGCTTTTTTGATTCTCTTGCTGAGACTTTCAAGTGAATTTTGCATTTCTCTAATTGTATCTTTGATTTCCAGAAGTTGTGATTTTTTTTTGTTTATGCTATCTATTTCACTGAAGAATTTTCCTTTCTTTTTTTCCATTCTATTTATTTATTTATTTGACAATTTCTAAAGACTTTTATTAACAGGTGCTTGCAGTTTGTTGTCTTTTTTGAAAAAATCACCAAGTTGTAAGCTTTTACTACAAATTAAAAATGAAGTTCTTAAAAATCTCAACACTCCCTGTACCGTTGCCCATAGTGCTGGGCTTGGTGTTGGTAATGCTGAGTGGGGGGACAGAGGGGCGGGGTCGACTGTGGGAATGGTGTGGGAGGGGTGGCGGGTGGGTGCTGGGTCTCTGCCTTGCTGCTCATAGTTGCCATGATGGTGACTGGGGTCGGCTGCAGCAGCTGTGGTTCCTCCCTGGGTGTGTTGGTAACTAGACCAGCGGCAGCAGTGGGGCTGCTCAGGGCTCTCTGAGGTCCAATCTACACTCCTACTACTGACCAAACTCTATTTATTTAATTATTTTTATCATACTTTAAGTTCTGGGATACATGTTCAGAACGTGCAGGTTTGTTACATAGGTATACACATGCCATGGTGGTTTGCTGCACCCATCAATCCATCATCTACATTAGATATTTCTCCTAATGCTATCCTTCCCCTAGCCCTCTCCACCCGCAACAGGTTCTAGTGTGTGATGTTTCTCTCCCTGTGTCCATGTATTCTTGTTGTTCAGCTCCCACTTATGAGTGAGAACATGCAGTGTTTGGTTTTCTGTTCCTGTCTTAGTTTGCTGAGAATAATGGTTTCCAGCTTCATCTATGTCTCTGCAAAGGACATAAACTCATCCTTTTTATAGCTGCATAGTATTCCATGATGTATATGTGTCACATTTTCTTTATCCAGTCTATCATTGATGGACATTTGGGTTGGTTCCAAGTCTGCTATTGTGAATAGTGCTGCAATAAACATACATGTGCATGTGTACAATCACACATTATAGTAGAATGATTTATAATCCTTTGGGTATGTACCCAATAATGGGATTGCTGGGTCAAATGGTATTTCTGGTTCTAGATCCTGGAGGAATCGCCACACTGTCTTCCACAATGGTCGAACAAATTTATGCTCCCACCAGCAGTGTAAAAGCATTCCTATTTCTCTACATCCTCTTCAGCATCTGTTGTTTCCTGGCTTTTTAATGATCGCCATTCTAACTGGAGTAAGATGGTATCTCATTGTGGTTTTCATTTGCATTTCCGTAATGACCAGTGATGATGAGCTTTTTTTCATATGTTTGTTGGCTGCATAAATGCCTTCTTTTGAGAAGTGTCTGTTCATATCCTTCACCCACTTTTGATAGGGTTGGTTTTTTTCTTATATATTTAAGTTATTTGTAGATTCTGAATATTAGCCCTTTGTCAGATGGATAGTTTGCAAAAGTTTTCTCCCCTTCTGTAGGTTACCTGTTCATTCTAATGATAGTTTCTTTTGCTGTGCAGAAGCTCTTTAGTTTAGTTAGATACCATTTGTCAATTTTGGGTTTTGTTGCCATTGCTTTTGGTGTTTTAGTCATGAAGTCTTTGCCCATGCCTATGTCCTGAATGGTATTGCCTAGGTTTTCTTCTAGGGTTTTTATGGTTTTATGTCTTATGTTTTAGTCTTTATTCCATTTTGAGTTAACTTTTGTATGAGGTATAAGGAAGGGTTCCAGTTTCAGTCTTCTGCATATGGCTAGCCAGTTTTCCAAAAACCATTTATTAAATAGGGAATTATTTCCTCATTGCTTGTTTTTGTCAGGTTGGTCAAAGATCAGATGGTTGTAGATATGTGGCATTATTTCTGAGGCCTCTGTTCTGTTCCATTAGTCTATATATCTGTTTTGGTACCAATACCATGCTGTTTTGGTTACTTTAGCCTTGTAGTATAGTTTTAAGTCAGGAATTGTGATGCCTCCAGCTTTGTTCTTTTTGCTTAGGATTGTCTTGGCTATACGGGCTCCTTTTGGTTCCATATGAAATTTTAAGTAGTTTTTTTCTAATTCTGTGAAGAAAGTCAATGGTAGCTTGATGGGAATAGCATTGAATCTATAAATTACTTTGGGCAGTATGGCCTTTTTCACAATATTGATTCTTCCTATCCATGAGCATGAAATGTTGTTCCATTTGTTTGTATCCTCTCATATTTCCTTGAGCAATGGTTTGTAGTTCTGTTTGAAGAGGTCCTTCACATCCCTTGTAAGTTGTATTCCTAGGTATTTTATTCTCTTTGTAGCCATTGTGAATGGGAGTTCACTCATGATTTGGCTCTCTGTATGCCTATTATTGGCGTATAGGAATGCTTGTGAATTTTACATGTTGATTTTGTATTTTGAGACTTTGCTGAAGTTGCTTATCAGCTAAGGAGATTTTGGGCTGAGATGATGGGGTTTTCTAAATATACAATCATGTCATCTGCAAACAGAGAAAATTTGACTTCCTGTCTTCCTATCTGAATACCCTTTATTTCTTTCTCTTGCCTGATTGCGCTGGCCAGAACTTCCAGTACTATGTTGAATAGGAATCGTGAGAGAGGGCATCCTTGTCTTGTGCTGGTTTTCAAAGAGAATGCTTCCAGCTTTTGCCCATTCAGTATGATATAGGCCGTGGGTTTGTCATAAATAGCTCTTATTATTTTGAGATATGTCCCATCAATACCTAGTTTATTGAGAGTTTTTAGCATGAAGGGCTGTTGAATTTTATCAAAGGCCTTTTCTGCCTCTATTGAGATAATCATGTGGTTTTTGTCATTGGTTCCATTTATGTGATGGATTACGTTATTGATTTGCATATGTTGAACCAGTCTTGCATCCCAGGGATGAAGCCGACTTGATTGTGGTGGATAAGCTTTTTGATGTGCTGCTGGATTTGGTTTGCCAGTAATTTATTAAGGATTTTTGCATTGATGTTCATCAGGGATATTGGCCTGAAATTTTCTTTTTTTGTTGTTTCTCTGCCAGGTTTTAGTATCAGGATGATGCTGGCCTCATAAAATGAGTTAGGGAGGATTCCCTCTTTTTCTATTGATTGGAATAGTTTCAGAAAGAATAGTACCAGCTCTTCTTTGTACCTTTGGTAGAATTTGACCATGAATCCATCTGGTCCTGGGCTTTTTTATTTTATTTTTTTTTTTTTTTGGTTGGTAGGCTACTAATTATTGCCTCAATTTCAGAACTTCTTATTGGTCTATTCAGGGATTCGACTTCTTCCTGGTTTAGTCTTGGGAGGATGTATGTATCCAGGAATTTATCCATTTCTTCTAGATTTTCTAGTTTATTTGCATAGAGGTGTTTATAGTATTCTCTGATGGTAGTTTGTATTTCTTTGGGATCAGTGGTGATGAATTCAGCCTTTCCTTGGGCGGGGCTTGCTTCCTCTCATGTGAGGCATGGGGTGTGGTTCCCAGTCCAATGGAGTTATATTCCCAGGGGGATTATGGCTGCCTCTGCTTATTCATACAGATTGTCAGGAAAGTGGGGGAAAGCCAGCAGTCACAGACCTCACCCTGCTCCCAGCAGCCTGCAGTCCTAAAAGTTGGTCTCACTCCCACAGCACCGAGTCTATTTCCAGGCAACCAGTGCCCAGAGCTGAGAATCGACCCCAGACCAGGAACCTCCCAGTTGAAAAAGCAAGCAGACACAGTTTTTCAATGTCTCAGGGAGCCTGCAGCGATGATCCATTCCTTCAAAAGGTGTGTGGATTCTCTCAGCTTTCCTGGTACATTCTTGCAGTAGTTCTTGGAGAAAAAATTGGGGATGTGAGCCTCCACATGCTGCTCTGTCCTTCCAAGTGGGAGCTGCAAGTCTAGTGCTGCCTCCTATCTGCCATCTTAATCTGCTATCCCCAAATATGTTAAAATCAAAGAAATTAAAAAAAAAATACAAACCATGCCAGCATTAAACAACAACAACAACAACAACAACAACAACAACAACAACAAGATGTGTGAGCTATGTTAATATTAGACAAAGTCGATTTCAGAGCAAAGAGTATTACCATGGGTTAAAAGGGTCAATTTATCAGAAGGACATGACAATCCTAAATGTTTATGTGCCTAAAAATTAAGAAAATGCATGGGTCAAAAAATGATAGAATTACAATGAGAAACAGACAAATCCATAATTATGGTTGGAGATTTCAAGATTCAGTCTCAATGACTGACAGGACAGAGAGAAAATCAGTAAGGATATAAAAGAGGTGAACAACAATATTCTGCTTGCCCTAATTGACATTTATGGAACACCCCACTGTACAACAGCAGATTACACATTATTTTTAAGGGCACCCAAAGCATTTACCAAGATAGACCATATTCTAAGCCACAGAGTAAGTCTCAACAAATCTAAAAATCTTTAAAATTATGCAACGTATGTTCTTTGACCACAATATGATTAAATTCCAAATGAGTAACCATATATGTGGAAAATCCCCAAATATTTGAAACTAAATAAGATATGCCTAAATAACCCGTGGATCAAACAAAATCAAAAGAGAAGTTTTAAAGCATGTTAAACTGATTGAAAAGATAAATTTGGGCCAATATTTGCCTCCAGAGACATGACCGTAATTATTTGCTTTGGAATGACCATGTTTACATTTGCCTTTCCATTTATTTAGTTGTTCTGCATCAGTCTTTCAGGTGTTGCTTCCTCTGTCTGGCCACACTACTAATACTGCTGGCAACAGTAGAAGGTTTGTGGAGTACTGAGGGACTGTGAAAAATAAAAAGGATTCAGCCATGACATGAGTCATGAACTCATTAAACATGTATTAATAGACATTTTGTTCATAAAATGATGGATTTTTGCAGCTTCTGTTTAAAAAATCTCTCAATGTCATTTCCTGAGATGATATGTATCTCATTTTAAATTCTTATCACAGCAGTTGAGCTGTTTAGACTTATTTTAATTATGGAGTATGACTTGTATTGGTGATTATGTTCTACAGATTTTATATATATATATATACACACACACACATACACACACACACAGACATACACACATATATATATAAAAATTTGACCTTTTAATTTTCTATTCATTCCCATTACATACTAAAGAATGATAATATTTTGTGACTGACACCTGGGCATTGTCACATCTGTTTTTATTCTCAGCAATAAAAATACATCATTTATGTGCAAACTATACCGATATTTTTTCAAATTTTCTCTGTGATTTACATGATTAACTTATTTAATGAGGTAGAAAGAAGGTCTCTTGAATGGTGCTTAGTCGCAAACAATGTGTGACTGGATAAACAGCAACTGTGCATCCATCTCCCTGACTTCCTGTTATTATCTACCAGCAGGAATAAATTAAAAACTTAATTCCATTGTTACATTAATGTGTACACATTTTTACAGTGTGTCACCACCTGTAACAAACTTGATGCTTAGGTGTCTGGATTACCTTTACTTAATTGGCTATAATAATATTTAAATAAGATTTATTAAAATCATAAAGTTGCATACTTGTAAAAATCATAAATTACAATATCATTAAGGTAAACACAAAAATATGCAATTATGTTTCATTTTAACAAAATGAAGAAGCAGATGCCAAACCGAAAAGGAACTAGTAAGTTTTGGAAGACCATCCACTTTTACGGTACTTATCATACCACATTTTAAATATCTATTTTATTTTCTTTAAAAAAATTTTTATTAATGAGTAGTGGATATACATCATGATAATTTAATACAGTCATATAATGTATAAAGGTCATATTAGTTAAACTTGGGATATCCATCACTTTTTAAAAATTATACTTTAAGTTGTAGGATACATGTGCAGAACGTGCAAGTTTGTTACATAGGTATACACACGCCATGGTGGTTTGCTGCACCCATCAACCCATCATGTACGTTAGGTATTTCTCCTAAAGCTGTCCCTCCCTTAGCCCAAGGGATATCCACCATTTTAAATATTTGTCCTTTCTTTGTGCTAATAACATTTAAATTATTTTATTCTAGCTATTTTGAAATGTATTATAAAACATTGTAAACTATAGTCACCCCACTAATATATCAAACACTAGGTCTTATTTCTTTTATCAAACTGTATATTTGGACCATTAACCACCTTCTCTTCATGCTACCCTTTCCAGCCTCTGGTAGTCACCAATCTTCATGAGATCCACTCTTTTAGCTCCCATATATGAGTGAGAGCTCTGGCAGAAACTGACCTGGCTAAGTTATATACCTTCAATACAAAGTTCAGTTTCAGATGTTGAGTAAGTTGTAAGCAAATACCTATTTGATGAATTTGATGAATACCTGAATTGATGAATAAAGTAATAACTACATATGTATAGTTATATATGCTTACATGATAAACTAATACTGTATGCATTATGTAATAAACTAATACTATATACGTAATATTTACATATGCTGTTATAAATATAATATATAGTTTTATATACTGTTATAGTACTGGAATAAATCAAGTCAATAAGTTTGGAAATGCCAATAGATTGCTTTTACAATTTGAGTGTATTCATTAATCTCTTTTTCTATAAAAATTTTGGTCAATAGCTACATGGATAGAAAATGTTTATTTTTTCAATAATTTGTGGTTCTTTTGAGAATTATGTAAGCTTTCAAATTTATGTTTACATTGTTCATGTTGTATAAATGACATAATTACTCTATAACTCTTGATTTCTTTATGTTTTTAGCATATTTAACTTATAAACTAAAGACTTCACAAAATTTATTTCTTTTTTGTTTGTTTTTTTGTTTTGTTTTTGGACTTTTAGATTTAGGGGTTCATGTGCAAATTTGTTCTATAGGTAAACTGCATGTCACTGGGGTTTGGTGTATATATTATTTCATCATCCAGGTAACAAGCATAGTACCCAATAGGTAGTTTTTCTAATCCTCTCCCTCCTCCTACCCTTCACCCTCAAAGAGGTCCCAGCATCTGTTGTTCCCATCTTTGTGTCCATGTGTTCTCATTTATTAGTTCCCATAAGTGAGAACATGCAGTATTTGGTTTTTCGTTCCTTTGTTAGTTTGCCTGGGATAATGACCCCCAGCTTCATCCATGTTGCTGCAAAGGACATGATTTCGGTTTTTGTTTGTTTGTTTGTTTGTTTGTTTTTTAAATAGCTACATAGTGTTCCATGGTGTATATGTACCACATTTTCTTTATCTAGTCTACTGTTGATGGGCATCTAGGTTGAGTTCATGTCTTTGCTATTGTGAATAATGCTGCAATGAACATACAGATGCATGTTCCTTTAGGATAGAACAGTATATAGTCCTTTGAGTTTATACCCAGTAATAAGATTACTGGGTCATATGATAATTTCGTTTTAAGTTCTTTGAGGAATCACCACACTGCTTTCCACAATGGCTGAACTAATTTATATTCCCATCAGTGGTATAAGCATTCCCTTTTCTCTGCAATCTTGCCAGCATCTGTTAATTTTTGACTTTTTAATAGTCATCATTATGACTAGCATGAGATGGTATCTCATTGTGGTATTGATTTGCATTTCTCTAGTGATTAATAATGTTCAGTATTTTTTAATGTTCTTTTTGGCCACATGAATGTCTTCTTTTGGTAAGTGTCTATTCATGTTCTTTGCCCACTTCTTAATGCGGTTGTATTTTTCTTGTACATTTGTTTAAGTTTCTTAGGAATTCTAGATACTAGACCTTTGTTGGATGCATAGTTTATAAATATTGTCTCCCATTCTGTAGGTTGTCTGTTTATTGATAGTTTGTTTTGCTGTGCAGAAACTCTTCAGTTGAATTAGATGCCATTTATCAATTTTTGTTTTTGTTGCAATTGATTTTGGACTCCTTGTCATAAAATCTTTGCCAGTCCCTATGTCCAGAATAGTATTTCCTATGTTATCTTTCAGGAGTTTTATAGTTTTAGGTTTTACACATTTAAGTTTTAATTCATCTTGAATTGATTTTTATATATGGTATAAGGAAGGGGTCAGTTTCAATCCTTTCCCCATTGCTTATTTTTATCCCAGCATATTATTGAATAGGGTGTCCTTTCCCCATTGCTTATTTTTGTCAGCTTTTTCTAAGATCTGATGGTTGTAGGTGATCTGTTTTGTTGCATTGGTCTACGTGTCTGTTTTTGTTTGTTTGTTTTTACCAGTACCATGCTGTTTTGGTTACTATACCATTGTATTATAGTTTGAAGTCGGGTGACATGATGCCTCCAGCTCTGTTCCTTTTGCTTAGGAATGCCTTGGCTATTTGGCTCTTTTTGGTTCCATATGAATTTTAAAATAGTTTTGTCTAATTCTGTGAAGAATGTCATTGGTAGTTTGGTAGGAATCGCATTGAATCCATAAATTGCTTTGGGCAGTGCGGCCATTTTAATTATATTGATTTTTCTTATCCATGAGCATATAATGTTTTTCCATTTGTTTGTGTCATCTCTGATTTCTTTGAGCAGTGTTTGTAATTCTTGTTGTAGAGGTCATTCACCTCCCTGGTGAGCTGTATTCCTAGGTATTTTATTCTTTTGGTGGTGAGTGTGAATAGGATTGCATTCTTGAGTTGGCCCTCAGCTTGGATGTTGTGAGTGTTTAGAATTGCACATGATTTTTGTATATTAAAAAAATTTTTTTGAAGTTGTTTATCAGAGCAAAGAGCTTGGGGGTAGAGACTATGAGGTTTCCTAGCTATAGAATCATGTCTGCAAACATGAATAGACTGAATTCCTCTCTTCCTATTTGGATACCTTTTACTTCTTTCTCTTGCCTGATTGCTCTGTCGGGGACTTGCAGTGCTATGTTGAATAGTATTGATGAGAGAGGTTATCGTTGTCTTGTTGTGGTTCTCAAGCAGAATGCTTCCAGCTTTTGCCCATTCAGAATGATATTGACTGTGGGTTTGTCATACATGGCTTTTAGTATTTTGAAGTATGTTCCTTCAATTTCTAGTTTCTTGCGGGCTCTTAACATGAAGAGATGTTGAATTTTATCAAGTCTTATCTGCACATATTGAGATAATCATCTGTTTTTATTTATTCTTTTTTATGTAAAATTCACATCTCAATGGCATATTAACTTTTCTTTAAAATAAATCAAAGTGTCAAAATCTAACGGTTGTTTATTAAGTGATAATGGTTAGCATTGAAAATTCAAAAAGTTGGCCGGGCGCGGTGGCTCAAGCCTGTAATCCCAGCACTTTGGGAGGCCGAGGCGGGCGGATCACAAGGTCAGGAGATCAAGACCACAGTGAAACCCCGTCTCTACTAAAAATACAAAAAATTAGCCGGGCGCGGTGGCGGGCGCCTGTAGTCCCAGCTACTCAGGAGGCTGAGGCAGGAGAATGGCGGGAACCCGGGAGGCGGAGCTTGCAGTGAGCCGAGATCGCGCCACTGCACTCCAGCCTGGGCAACAGCGTGAGACTCCGTCTCAAAAAAAAAAAAAAAAAAAAAGAAAATTCAAAAAGTTGATTTTAACTATAAATTAGTAGTAACATTTTTCTTGAAATAACAATACAAAGAATGTTAATTTAGCTCTATAGAAAATGTTACAGGTAGAGTAGAACAAGTTAATGGTTCTCAAAGTTTATTTGATAGGTTCTACTTTTTCTCGCTCACAAATGTTGTAGATAATTTTAGATGTCACAAAACCAAGATTTGATATACATATTAATGTTTTTAGCTCTGAAATAGTGGATAGTAGAGAAAGCTGCCATACCTTAATTAATTTTTTCTTGTGTAATCACAATGATTGCACTCATTTGGAATTACTAATAAGCCTGAACTAAGTTTGGCAGAAATTTAGATATTTTCAAGCGTATAGATTTTAGGGATTTTTTTTTAATGCTTTAAGGAATGTTCAACATATGGGAAGGAAATTAAATTATTTTGTCTCAGCATTAAAATTGTTTAAATACCCACCAAAGATACTGTTTTATAGTGCTATTGTATGTTTAAGAACTATTATAGTAGTATATTTTATAACCATGATAGCAACAAACAGAAATGAAGAGCTACTTATAGAGCAAGTGATAAACACAGATCAAATGGGTTTTATGAGCAACAGAGTAGGTTATTACCATCCAAGGCTATTTACGGTAATGACAAAAGGAACCAATGTAAAAGATGCAAATTTATTCCTAAATACAGGTACTGAAAAACCTTCTGAATGAATTAACTAGATTTGTTTTTCATTTCCACATTACAGAACACAGTTCTTTTGGAAGTATTTATTTGCTGGAGTTATTGACTCCTGGAAAAGAAAAAATATCAATGGTAAGAATTTTCTTTTCTAGAAGCTATGTCCCCCAATTTTTTATGTGTGTTTGTTTCTTTTTATGGCAATCCTAGGTGTTCAAAAAGCACTAACTGAAAGTTTAATGAATTAGATTTTAAAATTGTATGCCTTTATTTTTCTACAAATTGTTTTAGGCAATTTACAAAAAAGCACATATATACAAATTATTAACAACAAGATAAAAATCTAATTAAAATGAGGACCCAATACTAGATTGATTCTTGTGTAGAAAAGATGGAGGAAAAAAAAAACATAAATGTAGAGACCATGAGATATACCAGATTAAATATAATTATCTGGAAATTTCATTCTGAGTTTAGGGATGGTCATGAGGAAAAAGGACACTGATTAAAAAAAAAACCTAGTTGGTTGAATTAAAAAAACAATGGGTGTATACACATGCATGTATACATAGCATTTCCTCAGAAAATTGAAATGAATTAGCAGGAAGTATAATATATTGTTCTGAAGGGTGATCCTTTTGATGATTCTTTTTTTCTGGCACTAATACAATTTTGTTTTATTTTGTTTTGCTTTTCCCCACATCAAGTGGACAGAAGACAGAGCCAAAAAACAAGATGCAGCATCTTCTGGGGTGGTAGAAAACTATACAGAGGAGGTTCTAGGAGCAAACTTGGAGTTTAAGTGTCAAGGAAAGCTTTGTGGAGGGTGGAGCACCTGTGTTGAGTATTAAGAACAAACAAAGATGCCAGACAAGGGTGTCTCAAGATGGCAGGGCATACAAAGGAGAGGAATTAGCACCAACAAAGGCCTCAAGATAAGAAGGGACAGGAGCTGAGCAAGGAAAGAGAATATTTTTAGTGCAACTGCAGAGCACAATGTGAGGAAAAAGGTAGTCAGGGCCAATCTTCAAGGGTGTTGTAAGAACTTGATTTTATACAACAGGAAAAGGAAACCCCAGTTGGAATTTAACCAAGGAACTGAATAATTCTATTAGGCAAAAGAAATCCCATTTTAGTCTTAAAATGAGGAATGGATTTGAAATTAATGCAATTCAGAAAAACTCAGAGGAACACTTGGAAGTAATCTGGGAGAGAGATAATGGCAGGGGCTGTATCGATGAAGCTTCTCTCTTTGCCTATATGTTACTTCTCAAAACTACAGATTTATCTCTTGGCATTGCTCTCTCCACTCATTCACTCAATCATTCATTCAACTAATATTTACTTTTCTCCTTTTATGTGCCAAATACTATTCTAAATCCTGAAGATACAGCAAAACAAAGGATAAGGAAAACAAAGTCTGCTCTCATGGGGGTTAAATTCTTACACTACAACTTCCCCACACTTTATAAAAGTGCTTCAAGCATTAGTTATTCCAGGACAATCTGCACAGAACCCAAAGGGATATATGATATTGAGATGGGCAGATTATCTTGGGTTATCTAAGTGTGGTCAATCAAATCACATGAACCCTGAAAAGTGGAGAACTTTTCCCAGCTGTGGTCAGAAAAAGATATGAGACAATGGAAGAAAGATCCAAAAAATAGCAGCTTAAGGAGTATTCCTGCTGCTAGTTCTGAGATAGAGGGGCAGCGCTAACCTGCTGGTGTCCTCCCCATGCAGTTTTCCCCTGTGAGTTTTCTGTTTTGCTCCTTCTCCTCCAAACTGAGATGTGGAAATGACTCCCCGGTCTTCCTTGTGCCAGGGAGCTGTGCTGTACCTTGTCTGTATAAGATGTCTCCTTATTCTGCCCAGATGACTCAGTTAGAGTAAGCTGTTTATTTTTGATCAAGATACTGATTAATCAAATGAATTCAGGTAAGAAACACAAGGACAGAGAGAAGACTTCTGTCCAATCCTCTCTCTCATGTCATTCCAGAGGCCTAAGTATATTGCTGCCCACTATGACTGTATCCTTATAATAAATACTCCCTTTTGATCAGCTCCTTTAAAAAAGTATTACTTGCAACTAAACGCATACTGCCTAATATAGCAATAATTCTTTTAAATCTAGGGATTGATATGTCATTGATGTAAGAGTTTGAAGCAATGTGTCAAAAAGTCCTGTGAAGAATCAGGAAATGGAATTGATAGGCTTCAGAGAAATAAAACATCAATAATGCCCACAGATTGATTTTGGAAGTCTGAGGTCCTTTAACATAATTATTCCTTTTTTTGATCTAACAACATAAACATTAGGATAGCAGTTATATGACTAATAAGTATTTATTAGAAAATAATCTGAAAATACCATGTCACTTTTTTTTGCTATTAAGTACTTATGTGTGAATAAGTGTCAGAAGATGATTGCTTATCAATAGTGTATAAATTCAGAGTCAGGAATCATGGTGATGCCAATCAACTACAGACTGTCCACATGGTTTGTGGAGATAGTGGAACCTTTGCTTTCTGAAATTTTGTTTCATGCACAATATTATTTAAAATATTGCATAAATTTACCCTCAAACTATGTGTATTAAGTGTATAGGAAACATAAGTGAATTTCATGTTTAGATGACAATCCTATTCCTAAGATATCTCATTAGGTACATACAAATATTCTTTTTTTGTTTGCTTATACTTTAAGTTCTAGGGTACATGTGCACAATGTGCAGATACATACAAATATTCTAAGATCAGAAAAATTTTAAATCCTAAACACTTCTGGTCCCAAGAGTTTTGCATAAAGGACACTCAGCCAGTATATCACTTTCCCTTATCTCTTCAGACTTCCTTCTTCATATAAACAGAAACCTTCTCTTCAATAACACTCATCCCTATTTCCAGATTTTATCATTTATACAGCTAAACCTGTTTTCACAATGACTTGATTTACCATTTCAGCAAATCTTGTTTTTTTGTAAAATTTTATGAATTTGGCTATTTCGATTATTATAATATTACAATTTTTTGAAGGTAATGTTTCCTAGAAAGGCATTCCATCTATGACTTTTCTTTTTTCTTTTCTTTTTTTTTGGACAGAGGGAGTCTCGCTCTGTACTTAGGCTGGAGTGCTGTGGCTCTATCTCGGCTCACTGCAACCTCTGCCACCCGGGTTCAAGCGATTCTCCTGCCTCAGCCTCCCAAGTAGCTGGGACTACAGGCGCATGCCACCACGTCCAGCTAATTTTTGTATTTTTTTTTTTTTTTTTTTTTTTTAGGAGAGACGGGGTTTCACCATGTTGGCCAGGATGGTCTTGATCTTTTGACCTTGTGATCCATCCACCTCGGCCTCCCAAAGTGCTGGTATTGCAGGCGTGCATCTATGACTTTCATTCAGGAGAGTTGATATCTTATTGTAATATTTAAGTTTCTTATAAGTGATTGAATAATTAGATTGGGGGAAGAAAAGAGGACCTTTTTATATTGGAATAGCACAAATTAATTTTTATATATCACTTTTCCTAACATAATATAGTGAGGCATAGCATACCCAGTGATGCCCTCAGAAAACTTGTTAACTAAGACGCATGACTAGAAATCAATTTTTTTTTTTTTTTTTTTTTTTTTAGACAGAATCTTGCTCTGTAGCCAGACTGGAGTGCAGTAGTACTATCTCGGCTCATTGCAACCTCTGCCTCCCGGGTTCAAGCGATTCTCCTGCCTCATTCGCCCGAGTAGCTGGGACTACAGGCGCCCGCCACCACGCCCAGCTAATTTTTTGTATTTTTAGTAGAGACAGGGTTTCACTGTGTTAGCCGGGATGGTCTCTATCTCCTGACCTTGTGATCTGCCTGCCTCGGCCTCCCAAAGTGCTGGGATTACAGGCGTGAGCCACGGTGCCCGGCAAATCAAAGTATTTTTAAAGTAATGTGAACCTGGAAAGTTTCAGCTTGTTCTATGGATCCGCCTAATGGATAATGTATATTTAAAACTGTGTATTCAAAATGCTAAAATTACAGATGTAAGGTATTAATATTGCCTAAACTATAAAGCCAGTAAAAAAGAAATGCCTGATGTGTTTTAAATGTAAAAAATTAAAACTTGTCTTCAGTATGTGTTTCATGTAATTTCTATATTCTAGTAACAAGTCAAAAAAGAAGAACAACATTAAAAAGTAAATGTCTGGGTTAGTATTTACATGTGTGTGTTTTTCAATCATCTGTTAAATAGACATACTCTCCATCCTCTTGGTAATTTGTAATGTCATTATTATATCTATATGCTACAGTATATGACAGAGAAAGTGGAATGTGATTTACAGGTAGAGAGATCAAAGAATATTTCAGAAGTGAGGTGATATGATTTAACTGAAGAGTGACAGATGATTACACCTCGCCTCAAGCCACCTGTGATATTAAAAATAAATTAAATCCCTCAGAAGAAAAGCAAAGCCATTCAGTTTCCACACCCGTCTGTAAGCTTGATGTTTATTACTTTTAGACTAGCAGCTTAGAGAAATATCCTTACATAGATTGATTATTTCAAAGTTTGAATGAAAAGTCCTTCATGAGGGGGGCCAGTGCAATATTCTCAAATATGCTGAATCCTAGAATTCCTAGTCTTTCCACAATCCCTATCTTGGGTGTATGACTTTCATTATTTATACAAAAGTGAAAACTGCCTTTATTTGGTTATACCTGCCAATCTTGCAAATTTATAGGTAATTTTTATTCTAAAAATGTATATGAGAAATAGTACTTTATCAAGTACATGAAAAGGAGAGATTACTTAATTTATCTATGCAGTTTATGTAGAACTTGCATATACATTAGACTTTGTCCAGACCTAATGTGCTTACCAAAAGAGGGGTAAAACAAGAACACTGATGATGTTTCCAAACTTGCTGGTTCCCCCCACCCTGAAATCAGGCACAATTTCCACAACCAATTTTAGAAAAGTGCAGAACATTACATGAAGACTACTGAGAAAAAATGTATAATTTTTATAGTTTTGCCAAGTTTAAGACTCACTATAGAGGTAAATTGGTCATTTGCATATGTTGATTACTCTAAAGAGGTTATGCAGTTCTCAATATTTTTTGTAGAGTTCCTTTAAGCAGGGGATCAAACTGTTTAGAAACCTATTAGAAATAAGATACAGCACTCATTTTTTTTTTTTTCTGGGAAAGGAACAATAACGGCATTCAACAGGTTCAATTCAACTAAAACGTAATAGATCAACTACTGTTCTAGGAATGGGGGAAGGAGACTTAATCAAGACATAGATGTCTCACTCACAAAGAGGTCACAGAATAGAGGCAAAGCAACCATACTGGTTATGCATTGCCACACAAGGATGGTAACGAACACACTGCAGGTGAGCATTTGGTCAAGGATGGCCACTGCTGAGATGACAAGGGCAACATGGCTGTGTTCCATGTGTCCTTCATCCTCCAGCAGGCTCCTCTGGGCAGGTTCTCCAGGCAATGGCAAAAGGCAAGAGCAAAGAAGCCTCAATTTAGAAGCTCATTTCAAGCCTCTGCTTACTTCACATTTGCTAACATCCCACTGGCTAAAGTTAGTCACATGGTCAAGCTCAGTGTCACAATGGCCAGACACCATGAGGGAATATCGTTCCCTTGAGAATTGGGGTCATTTTTTCCTTTGGTCTCGCACAAAAATTGTGTGCAGAAATAATTGCAGTATGGTAAGTGCAATATTAGAATTGATAAGGCAGAAAATCGAGGTAATTTCATCTAAACAACCACTGTGTTGTTACAAGAGTCATTCTGGAGCAGGTCATCTCAGAAGAACTGAGATTTCAAGATAAAGCTGCATTTTTCAGGCTCCCAGGGGAGATAAGAATATTTCACATAGTGTGACTCTGTGAAAAGAGAATCCCTGGAAAGAATATAATGAGTAAGTAGAACTCTAGGACAGCACATGACAGTATGTCAAGTACAGGTGTCAGGGACAAGGTCTAGAGAATGGCAGTTGAGGTTCTGAGGGACAGGAAACTGGGAACCACACCCTGGAGAGCCTGTAGTTGTGGTGGGCAATTCCCATTAGGGTATGTGGGAGGAGGAGGAAGAGTGAGAGGTCCAGAGGGGAATGCTTGCATAAAGGGAAGAATGGATGTACACAGGCAACCAAAGAAGTACCCAATATAAGTTCTACAGCTTCACAGTTATTTTTGAGATTCACTCCTGATCACGGTCATTTTGAATAAAATTTATCTATCTACCTACCTACCTGTCGTCTATGTATCTGATCTAATTATAGGTAAATTTCTCATGTAATTTGAGATTTACCATGCTACTCTACATAGTAATTGCATTTACCCCATGTCTTCTGCCCAGAGTTTTAATGCACATGGAAAGTACATTAAATATAAAAGCTTTCTTCTATTTTATACATATATGCTAACCACTAGATTGTGCAGAGCCAAGACAAAAACTTAATATGGTGAATTAACATCAGCAAAACCAAACCCAGAATACATACAGAATTGGGTTTTCTAGCTTGGTTTAATAAAAATGAAGTCACTGTTTGAAAATAAAGTCCATGTCAGTTCCATGAAGAATAAATTTAATGGAAAGAAGGAGATGAGGGAATGAAGGTACGGTGTAGGAATATGGAGCAATACTTGAGAAAATGGAGATTATTGAAAGGCTAGTCAAGGAGGAAATAGTGAGATTGGTGATTCAGCACTCATTGACATAGTTGCAGTCAATTTGGATTTCACTTGTAATAGTGCATTACAATTGCTTCTCAAAATCTATTCAAACATGTAGACTCATGTGCACACATCTGTGTGTATAAAAATACACACACACACGTACATGGGTACATAGACATACAATCTATGAGTGAAATAAAGGGCACAGAAAATGAATTATTTGCAAGTATATGCATGCTCTGTAAATTTTATGCATAGGGTAAAATTGGGCTGTATGTAAAAAGGATTGGATGCTTCTGTTAAAACATAAATTCTATTATATATAGACACACATAATAAGAACCTATCCATTATCTACATTGAATTTACAACCTAAATATAAAAGGACAGGATAGTTTTCAGTTTATTAATTTTATCTAAACTTGCTTCTATAAGGTTTCGTAAATACATGTGTACATGTCAGATTTTGAGGTGGAAAAATCTTAAGGCTAGATCACTAATTTATTCATTCATCTATGTAAAAAAAAAAAAAAAAAAGTATTACCCTGTGCCAAGTACCAGACAGGCAATGACAAGTAAGTCACAGTCCCACTTTTAGGAATTCACAGTGGATTAAAGACAATAAATGCAACTAAATAACGAACTGCATTTTGAGAAACAGAATACTAAGAGTAGGTTCTGGGAACTGTAGGAAGAAAGTAGTGAGTGAGTGATCATTTTTGTAGTTGTTCTTGTTATTGAGTCTGAGATTTCGCAGAGTGACAGCTGATTCTAAGAAGTGAAAGACAAGGGAGAAAAGGTCACTCCAAGGAGGGAGAAATAACTTGGGCACAAATACATATGCATTAAAGGGTATGACATATTAAAACTACTGCCAATAGCGGAGTGCAGTTGGAATAGTGGCCATGAGGAAAATCAATACAGGAGAGGGAAAGGAGTCACATGCCCCCTCCGTTTGTGGGATAGTTGAGAAAGAACAGCAGGTTCATGGAAACATATGCATGTGTGAATACCACTGACTGTCCACAAGTCATTCACAGCCTAACTCCCTGTAATTATTGATTGTATCACATTCTCCTGATGACATCAGTTTTAAAACTCCTCAGTTATGTTTGCTTTTTCTCTTTTTGACTGTTTTCTCCACTAAAGGAATTTAGTAATTGAACCCTGTTTATCCTCCTTTAAATGACTTGTGATTCAGCTCTCTAGACCAGGATCTTAAACCTGCTATTTATTTTCAGAGGTTTCTTAGTCAACTTGAGTGCAAAAATCTCAGCTGTTTGGGGGGTGGAGAGGGCAGTCTTAATTATGGTTCTTTGGTTGCAAACAACAGAAGCTAATTTCAGTTAACATAGTCCCAAAAAGGATTGATTGGAAGTAATAAACCAGACTAAGTGTTAAACACCAGACTGACATAAAGCAGGACCTGGATTGGATCCTGAAGCTGCAGCAGCAGCAATCTGTGAAAGCTCTCTGTTGGAGACTGATATTCATGAATTTTAGGCTCAGCAGCTTCCCACTAGGGAGCTCTGAATAGGGAGCTGGGGTGAGTAACCTATGAACTAGAGAGTTGTCTAACATTTTATTAACTGTAAGTAAGAAACACCAGCTGAAATGTAACTAAGTATGTAGATGAATGCATTTTCATTTTGGGCACCATATTAGTTCTGTTAGGATCCAGAAGATCTTTCCTTTGTGACATCTCTTTACTTCTTCAACCTATGAGTAAAATAAAGGGCACAGAAAATGAATTACTTGCAACCATATGCATGCTCTGTAAATTTTTTACATAAGATAAAATTGGGCTTTATGTAAAAAGGAATAGATGCTTCCATAATAGCTCTATGAGACATGAGTTAGTTTTCTGGACAATGAATTTGAATTCATGTCTGTAGTCCTTGGCCAGGTTTTCACTTCACACAGGTGTTGGGTGGTCTGTTCTTGTAAACCTCACAGCCCATTCCTTATTTCTGCTCCAGCTAAGTCTCTTCCCATCTGTGGACTTGCCTGAACATAAGCATGTGTGGATATCAGCATTTAGTGTTTGTAATAGTCACCATTCACAACCTCCATACAATCCCTCTCTGCTACTTTTTCTGTTTTCTTTCCACACTCATCTCCAAAAAGCTCTCAAAATGGTTCTGTCCTCTAAGTGATGTATCCTTTTTATTTTACCTTATATTTGCATTATTTATTCTAGTCCCAAATACTTTGTTTATATTTATCAAGCTTTGAGTGCCTCATCCATAACAAATTATCTCTCTTTCTTCTTCTACTAATAACATATTCCAAAGTTTGTAGCCATGGAGTAAAGGAGAATTAACACGCTGTTGGCAGTAAAATAGAAACCCACTGTATCATGTTGTGGGAGAAATTTCCAGTCTATCCATATCTGATTCTTCACTTTCGTAGCTATTTAAGAGAATTACCCTTTTGTGTCTTCTCCCCCCATCCCCCACTTAGGTGAAAGCTTGTGAATAATTCTGGTTAAGGGCTTTTCAGAGAAAGTAACTTTGTTCCTTTTTAGGCCAATGCCTTACATTACTGGTGTGGATCCTCCTGAACACTCTACATTTCTCTTGATGATCACGGAGTCTGAACTAGTGAGCCAAAAACTGAGAAGACAGCTGGCCTGGACAGTTGGCTAGGGCTGTGATGAACTTGGTGACGGAAGTAAACTTTTGTTACTTTAAGACACTGGTGTTTCTATGTCGATATACAGAAACCAAGCCTACATGCACTGATAAAACTCCAGCATAACCAAGCCTACATGCACTGATAAAAATATAAAACATTTTCTAAAAAGTTTCCAAATAATATTAATTTATATAATTATGGTTTGGTCTTATTATCTGTTATTTAGTTATAGAGACATTATTTAATTTTTTTCTTTAAGAAATACATTCTTCAGTGTACAAAAAGCTTATTTAGTAGCACATGCAACAGAAGTGTCATTTGTTGTTTGCTATTTATAAATGTTAAGTGCCAGTAAAAGCCTATTAAAATCTTGTGAGAAAAGCTGAGAGTTTGTCCCTGACCCTGAGCAAGAGAGACAGCAATGAAATATCAGCAGAAGGACTATCAGCGACAGCAAGTTCAATGCATTATTGAAGTCTGGGCTGGGGTCAAAGAAAATAAAGAAGGAGTAGAAACTATCTTCAGGAGAAAACAAGATGTTAACTTCAAAGGGTGTCTGTGCTATGACCATAAAGATACCGTGATAGAAAGCTGTCAAGCTTCCTTCATAGAGAAATGTCAGGGAGGAAAGAGAAAAATGTTTACTCCTTTAAATACTTGAATGGAGAAAGGGATATTAATAGAAAAAGGTTATCACATTAATTGTAGGAACATAAAAATAATTAAATGTAGAATAATAAAGAAATCATACAAAATCCAAGACCAAAATCAAAACCCTTAATAAATACAACATATGGATACAAAGGAATTTGGAGAATCACAAATTGTGGGTAATGAAGGCAGTAAAATAAGTAGATGGCTGAAAAAGATAGATAGATACATAATAGATAGACGATAGGCATATATATTTATATAACTTTTTTCTCACATTTCAATTTGGATTTTAATAGAATGCCATCACAGAAGACTCAGCATCTCCTTGTTTCTAATATCTTTATATGATTGTATTGGAAACTTACATTGTTAATATGTTCAAATTATGACCATATGTTTATATATGTGTTAGTTTTCTAAAGAAAGAAGCTGTTTCTTTATATAAGACTGCAGTTTATTTAAATTGTGCAGAACCACTAATTAGCTTTGGCATAAGAAGTATTAATAATTAATGCAAGATTATCCAGCTATTCACTTTGATAGCAACTAATTCAAAGAAAGAGAGAAAAGTACAGTTTACAAGGAAACAAATATCGGGAAAACACATCCCTAATGTAATAAAAGATATATGGCAAGTTAAGGAAACTAAATCTTTCATTCTACCACTGGATCCATTATAGTTTAGTACTAGGAATGAATAGACTAATCAACTCTGTTCTTATATTTCCCAAGGAAACCAAACTCCAATGTTTACAGGGATAACAAGAGCACTCTGAAAAGCATTTTAACACCAGGCCTATAGGATCAGTATGGAAGAAAAGATTAATTGCAAATAGACATCTTATTTTAAACTTCTGTATCAATAGAAAATATTACCTTAAATCCTAATTGTGATTATGATTTAGATAACGAACCACCCTCAAAGTAATCTCCCCAGTCCAGTTTCTTGTATGTTCTTTCTCAGTTATCTTTGCTCTGACCCAGTTTCTAAAATAGATTCTCTATACTTCTGTTAGAATGATCTTACATGAACCAGATCCAGTCACCCATTTGCTCAAAATTCATCATGGTGTTGCAATTGTATTAACGCAGATATCAAGGACTTTACAACTTGGCTGCAACAATCTTTCCAGACATACATGCTGCCACTAACCCCAGACTTAAGCAACGATCAATTCCTGGTACCTATGTTCCCCTTTTCCCTCTTTCTGGACCACCCTTCACTTCCTCTGTGGAATCCTATTCATCCACCCAGGTTCAGTTCTTATGTGATCTTCTGTTTAAAATTTTCTCCAGTAGAGAATGAAGTTACAGGAAGTAAATAAATTCATAAAATATGAGAGAACCTTGCATAGACCTCTTATGACAATGTCCCATGAACTGAGAAGTGTTATTAACCAATCAAATAACAATAGCTCAAAGAAGAAAAATAAAGGCAGGGAAAAAAATAAGGAAAAAAAAATTTTAAAGCAACCCTGACCCCACCCCTCAATCTTTCCAGTTAGAATAACCCTTCTGTCTAATATACACTTGATTTCCATCATCACAGTCTGTTTCATAACATAATGTAGTTTATGGTGTATGGTTGTTTGTACCACTACAGTAATTTTAGATAAAAATACTGTTTGGTATATTTATTGTATTTCCCCTATACCTTTTTGTTTTTAATTGCAGATGGTTAATAAATATCTTTGCATTTGAATTCACCATCAATGCAGAATGAAGTTTACTTGCCACTGAAAATGAGCAAGGCTGATATAGCTACAGTGATTTCACCCATATCTCAATTATTACAAATTCTATAGATTTACTAAGTGCAAACAAAATAAAAGAAACAATGTATAAACTCTATAATTTTACTATTAAGAGGTCGTATGTGCTCGTTTCACAAGAAGTGTCATAATAGTGGTATAGGAAAAAGCTAGATTGAAGCTGATGGAAATGAAAGCAGGGATCATATTGATGATAAATTGTTGATGAACAAAAGATGAGAAAAATCACTATAAAAAGAGAAAAATGACTATATCCTGGGGAAAAGATCTGAGGAGAGATTGTTTTTAAAAGCAAGGTTTGGAGTATGATTATTTGCTTAGAAGATGGATCAATTAGCAGTAGATGAGAAAAAATGAGAATTTATGGGGTAAAGTCCTGAAGAGTCTGGGAGTGAGGAAGCAGAAGGAACAATCTTGGCTTTTTGCCATCTCCCCCTTCTCACATATATGGTCAGCTTACTTATCCTTTTAGTAAAGGGAGAGAGACCATATTATTTATAAAATGATCATTTGATACCACATAGGTGTGGATCTCATTAGTTGTGGAACTGACTAAGAGGTAGGTAGGATTCTATGTTGGCATTTGGAATGATTGCTTCAATGAACAACTGCAATAATAAAAACAACAAACTTCTCTGGAACTGTTGGGTACATAAAATTTGGTGAATACTACTTTTTGAGTACTGTGCCAGACATTCAAATATGGGAGATGCACATGAAGATGAATAAGACTCAGTCTCCGGCGGCCGGGTGCAGTGGCTCACGCCTGTAATCCCAGCACTTTGGGAGGCCAAGACGGGCGAATCACGAGGTCAGGAGATCGAGACCATCCTGGCTAGCATGGTGAAACCCTGTCTCTACTAAAAATACAAAAAATTAGCCGGACATGGTGGCAGGTGCCTGTGGTTCCAGCTACTCGGGTGGCTGAGGCAAGAGAATGGCGTGAACCCGGGAGGCGGAGCTTGCAGTGAGCTGAGATTGTGCCACTGAACTCCAGCCTTGGTGACAGAGCGAGACTCCGTCTCAAAAAAAAAGCAAAAAACAAACAAACAAAAATTACTGTCTCCACACCCAAGGAGTATAGTCTTGTACTAGTAGTGAGAAATAAAACCTTAATAAGATCCAAGATATTTCTGACACTTTCACTTGAGCAAAATGAATAGCAATTCCTACTAATTTTAGCTTTAAGAAAGTTCCTAATAACTCCAATTTCCATTTGAAAGTAAGAGCAGCCTCAGAGAAGTGCCAGTCCTTCACAGCTTATATGCATTAGGATGGGTGACATTCTAAGTAAATGAATTGAATATATAGCCAGAAATAAAAGTAATAAAAGAAGCAAGGAAGGAAAGAGAAGAAATGAGATGGGCCGGGAGCGGTGGCTCAAGCCTGTAATCCCAGCACTTTGGGAGGCCGAGACCGGCGGATCACCAGGTCAGGAGATCGAGACCATCCTGGCTAACACGGTGAAACCCCGTCTTTACTAAAAAATACAAAAAACTAGCCGGGCGAGGTGGCGGGCGCCTGTAGTCCCAGCTACTCGGGAGGCTGAGGCAGGAGAATGGCGTAAACCCGAGAGGCGGAGCTTGCAGTGAGCCGAGATCGGGCCACTGCACTCCACCCTGGGCCACAGAGCGAGACTCCGTCTCAAAAAAAAAAAAAAAAAAAAAAAAAAGAAATGAGATGACGTGAGAGGAGACAAGAGAATATAGAAAAATCAAGGGGTGAAATTATATGAAGTTATAGTTTAGAAAAAATCCCTCAAAAGTGGAAAAGTTATGTCAAGCATAAGGTCCAAGAAGAGAGTTACTTATTTAAAAATGTAATGAAATGTAGGTTCAGCAGAAGGTTGGGTAATGCAATACGTGGTAGATACAGAAGAAAGTGCCATGGCGTAGACTGAATAAAGTTGAAGATGCAGAGTAGAGGTATGGTTGGAAAAAAGTTCTTGTATGTAACTTTTCTAGCAACTTTACTGAGGTGCAATTTATATGCCTTAAAGATCATTGAGATAAGTGTATAGTTCAATGAGTTTTTCAATAGATTTCTTTTTGAAACTCTAATGTAATGGCAATTAGAAAATCTATCCTAGGCCAGGCACAGTGGTTCACCCTGTAATCCCAGCACTTTGGGAGGCTGAGGTGGGAGGATCACTTGAGGTCAGGAGTTCAAGACAAGCATGGCCAACATAGTGACACAGCATCTTTACTAAAAATACAAAAAACAAAACAAAACAAAACAAAACAAAAAAACTTATCCAGGCATGGTGGTACGTGCTGGTAATCTCAGCTACTTGGGAGGCTGAGTCAAGAGAATCGCTTGAACCTGGGAGGTGGAGGTTGCAGTGAGCCAAGATTGCGCCACTGCACTCCAGCCTGGGTGACAAAGTGAGACTCCATCTTGATAAAACAAAGAAGGAAACAAAAAACCTATCCTACAACAATTAATTTGTAAAAGTCATTGTTAGCCTTTTGCAGATACTCAAAATGCCTAGATTCTCATTACCTTTTGCTATTTAATTATGCTATTTATTTGTGTTGTTTCCCTTTTTGTGATTAACTGATGAGTTTGGCAATTTCCTTTTTCAAATGAATTCATGTTCATTAAATAAGTGGACCTTCAGATTGGATTGGTTGTGGCAGTTAAAATCATGATCACCCTCTTGAAGCAATTTGTAAAGATTCTTATACTCCCTACATGGTTATATCCAGAAGGGGCACGTAGAATAAACACCTCAGAGAAGCGGATGTAAATGATATTGCTGAGAATTGTGGAAAGAACATTAAAGCTATGACCTCCTCCTTCCAAGTTTGCTAAGCTTTCAGTAAGTTTTATGGTAATTACGATATGCTCAAAACCCAGTCCTAGTTAAAAAGAAAACCTGCACTTAGAAATAATGACCATTTCAGTTTCAGTTTTTCTCACATCTCTGTGCTTTTAGAATTTTGTGGAATAAGTTTACTGGTCTCTAAATAAAATGAAAGAAAAAAATAAATATGGCAATTATTAGAAGCAATAGTTTACCATTTGATTATTTTAACTTCCAAAAAGACATGTTCACTTTTAATCAAAATTATTTCCTTTGCTTTTGTAGTTTCATTATCTCATTGTTACACATGTTATATGCAAGTGTTTCAATGATACACTGTTTAACCATATAAATTGACTGCTGCATCAAAAAGTATATCTTTAGTTAATCTGAGATTGAGAAACAAGATGTTCCCCTTAATTTTGCATTCTGAAAACTCATAACTGTTTGCATTTATTTTTAAAATGAAATGTAAACATCTGTATTTTAATTATGCTCTTATTATGATTAAATTTGAAAATTACCAAATACAACATGCATTTTATGAAAAAATAAAGCTCTAGACATTACACACATACAAAAGGTAAATAGATAAATGACTGATAGATAGATGGACAGGGAAGGGTCATTCATTTACCATGTTTCATCATTTTGTTTGTGCGAGGACTCAACCCCAATGTGACTGCGTCCCGCCTTTCTATTCTCACAAACAGTGCAAAGAACTTGTTCATTGCCTGTGGTCTCAGCCCTGAGCCATTTTCCTTGGCTCATTTGTGGACACTGCTTCACCATCAGTTTTATTCATGCAATAGACATTTACCACTTACTGCATGCCAGGCATTTTGCTCAACATAGGGTACACACTTCAAATGAGGCAGAATAGGTTGCTGCTCTGGTAAAGCTTACAGTCTACTGGAGCAGACAATACACATGTAATCAAATAGGTAAGCAAGATAATTTAGACTGTAGCAACTGCTGTGAAAAAAATAAATAGGGTGATGTGATAGAAAATAAATAAGGAGCCCTGTTTTAAATAGCTGATCAGCAAGGTTTCTCTAAAGGTTGACAGTGAGCCCAGACCTGAGTGAAACTGAGCCAGGCATTTGAAGAGCTGGGGAAGAGCATTCAAGACGGAAGGAGAAAAAAGTACAAAGTCAAGAAACAGTGTGGCTATTTGCAGAATTGAAGGGGAAACAGTATAACTGGAAATAAGTAAGCATGATAGGAGGAGGTGGGAGAAGAGATGAGATGGAGTGAGAGAAAGGCAAAATTATTTAGAATCTTTGGGCCTTGACAAGGAGTTTGAATTTTATTCTAACATATATGGGAATATATCAAACTTTCTTATTTTCACTGAAATGAGTTTTAGGCAGGAGAATGATACGATCTCATTTCTAATTTAAAAACCTCTGCTGTGTGTCATGGACACAACCTAGGAGAGGGCACATGTAAAAGTCATGGAAATGGACACATAGCCAAAGCTAAGCTCTCAGGAAGAGAGGACCACAAATTGGAATAGAGGGCAGGAGTCACAGAAATGCCAAACATGGGCATGTCTCACTTTGTTTTAGAAATGAATCTCAAGGTGGCCGGGCGCAGTGGCTCAAGCCTGTAATCCCAGCACTTTGGGAGGCCGAGACGGGTGGATCACGAGGTCAGGAGATCGAGACCATCCTGGCAAACACGGTGAAACCCCGTCTCTACTAAAAAAATACAAAAAACTAGCCGGGTGAGTTGGCGGGCGCCTGTAGTCCCAGCTACTCGGGAGGCTGAGGCAGGAGAATGGAGTGAACTCGGGAGGTGGAGCTTGCAGTGAGCTGAGATCTGGCCACTGCACTCCAGCCCGGGCAACAGCCCGAGACTCTGTCTCAAAAAAAAAAAAAAAAAAAAAAAAGAAATGAATCTCAAGGCTTCCTAAAGGCTCTGATATCACAGTAGAGAAGTGAGGGAAATAAGTAACTAGGGAAATGCTGAAGTTTTAACTAGAACAATGGTGCCTGATGGGTTACTTCACTAGTAATTTTCCTATTTAAATTCTGTTTTATTTATTTATTTATTTAGACAGGTTTTTGCTATGTTGCCCAGGCTGGATTTGAACTCCTAGCCTAAAGCCATCCTTCTGTGTCACCTTCCTAATTAGCTGGGACCACAGGTGCATGCCACTGCACCCAGCTGTTTTCATTCTTAACATGCCTGCAGGATTGCCATACTCCAGTGACTTGCAGCTCTGATCATTTTTTTTTTCCCTTTTTTATTCTTTTTGCTAATGTTTTACAAACTGAAGTTACCTTGATTAATATTCCTCCTGAGTCAACCTGGTCTTTAGAACCCAAGGTGACAGTCACAAATGTGCCCCAGACTCACCCCATTCTGCAAACCAGGGTTCGTATTTCCAATGAAAAATGCATTGGTGCATTTGATGAGAAAAATATATCATTTTCTATATTAATTATCTGGCAAGATATTATAAGCAAATAACTATGTCTCTTTAGAGTTTAACACTTGTGGCAGCAAGATGGAATCATGTCAAATATATTGGTATAGACTATGAAAGAAACAAGTACAGGGCCAGAAAGTCCAAGTTCTGGCCAATTGTTTAGTGTTAGCAAATTAAAATGATAAAATCTTAGGTCTGTCTTTGTCTGCAGCTTTATATGTCACTTGATTCTAAGCACCCATACCATTTCAGTCATCCAAAACCAATTTGCATAGAAGGACCGTGTAGCTTAGTAGTTAAGTCAAAGCATGGCCTATGGAGCCAGAATATCTGGGGTCAAACGTAGCTTGATTCCTTACTGCCTGTATGACAACAGGTAAATTGCTTAACCTCTCTGGGCCTCAGTTTCTTCAATATGGGGATGATAACAGGATCAACCTCCAAGATCATTATGAGAATTAGATGAATTAATATGATTGAGATAATTTTAAAAGTGCTTGACTTGTAGTGAGCTCTATATAAATGTTATCTATTTTTATCATTATTTTGCTTTTTCTCCTCTTTTTCAGTTGTTCCGTCTGCTTGGCAGTCTGCTACTCAATAGTAAATTCATTGACAGCACTGAATTTTATATAACTGATGAAAGCCTTTAACCATGTGTAAAGGCTAAAATGACCTTAGGGGAATGCAATTTATATTATAATAGCTTAATGGAACCAATTATATTATATCAGCATAAAAATTTTTAAATGGAAAAATGTATTCAACAGTAAAAATGTCCTATATTTCAATAAGAATGTCCATATGCCAACTGTTTATTAGTTGAGATTCAAGTAGTATTCAACAGTGAGGATGAAGTTTTATGATTTTAATTCAATATCCATTAATAAGTTAATGCAGAAGCAAAAAGAGCTTTCATAATATGGCATTTAATTATAAAATAGTCTTAAATATAAAGCATCTAGAATGTGTCAAACTTTTCAACAAATGTAACTAACTAAACCTTTCTATGGAGAAACTGGATTGTCTGATAACCCTGATTTAAAATTGTGGAAAGCAAATCTCCACAGCAATGAGGACCATGGGCATTCTCTTCATATCCACTCTTCCTATTCACTTAAAAAGCAAAATTAATAACCAAGTGTATAATGCATCATTAGTTATAATGCATCTTAGCTCTGAATAGTGTTGTTAATATTATATAAAAGAAAATGGGTTTTGATTTCAAACCTAAAGTCACCAAAGGATAATTAATATATAGAAGTAATATTTTAGTAGGACAACAATGCTTAAGTAAGACAAATAATCTTTTATAACTGAAAGTTCAGTTTGAAAAATTGGCTGGGTGCAGTGGCTCACAGCTGTAATAATAGCACTTTGGGAGGCTGAGGTGGGCAGATCGCTTGAGCCCAGCAGTTCAAGACCAGCCTGGGCAACATGGCGAAACTCTATCTCTACAAAAAAGAAATGCAAAAATTAGCCAGGCATGGTGGCATAATACTATAGTCCCAGCTATTCAGGAGGCTGGGGTGGGAGGATGGATTGAGCCTGAGAAGTAGAGGCTGCAGGGAGCCATGATGGCACTACTGCACTCTACCCTGGGTGACAGAGTGACACCCTGTGTCAATAAAAATAAAGAGAAAAAAAGAAAAAAAAATGTATATTTGAAGTAAAACATAATTTTGATTTTTTTCGTATTTTGTTATTTTGCTGAAGCTCCATTGTACTTGTACTTAAAGAAAACTTGTACTTCCTGCAATTAGTCATTGTTCAAGATGGACACCTCTGTCACTACAATCATAAAATGTGTGGCATTAGTATAACATGAAAGTCATAATTTACTGGCTCTGTCTTTTTATCTTTATAGATCATTATAAAATATTTGTTGAAAAAGAAGAGTTGAAGAATCTCTAAAATAAATTAGCATAACTGGTTGAAATAGTGGAATATAAAATGTTAATGGTCTATAATGATAGGAATTAAAATCTATTTTGGTAGTAATGCTTAAAGAAAAGTTAATAGTTTAAATTTACATATTATCTCCCCTCCCAAACAAAAGCTTGCTGCATATTATTGAAAGCTTTTTTTTTTTTGGCAGGACAGTACAGCTACGTTCTTTTGGACAAAAATAAAATGACATATTTGGATAAAACTGCATTTATTTAATTTAAATATTTTTTCTTTAAATATAAAAGAATAGGTATACTATATTTTTCTATACTATGGAGTATAAAATGTTATTGACATTAAGTTAAACTAAAAATTACAAATATACTTATTGTTAAAAAAAATCAGGCAAATGAAATTGATAGTTAAAAAGAAAAGGTGGAGGTGGGGTGCAGTGACTCATGCTTATAACTGCAGCACTCTGGGAGGCCTAGGAGAGTAGATCACTGGAGGTCAGGAGTTCGAGACCAGCCTGGCCAAAATGGTGAAACTCTATCTCTACCAAAAAAGACAAAAATTAGCTGGGCGTGGTGGTATGTGCCTGTAGTCCCAGCTACTCAGGAGGCTGAGGTGGGAGGATCACTTGAACTCAGGAGGTGGAGGTTGTAGTGAGCTGAGATCCGGGCCACTGCACTGGAGCCTGGGAGACAGAGTGAGACCCTGTCTCAAAAATAAAAAGAAAGATGGAACACAATGGCTCACCACTGTAATCCCAGTGACTCAGAAGAAGACTCATTTAAGGCCAGGAGTTTGATACCAGCTTGGAGAAATAGTGAGAGACACCCCATTTCTAAAAAAAAAAAAAAAAAAAAGAAAAAGAAAAAACCTATCTGGGCATGATGGCATGAGCTTATAGTCCCAGCTACTCAGGAAACTGAGGCAGGAGGATTGCTTAAGCCCAGGAGTTCCAGGCTGCAGTGAGCTATGATTGTGCCACAGGATTCCAGTCTGGATAACAGAGAGAGACCCTGTTTCGAAAGAGAGAGAGAAAGACAAAGAGAAAGGGGTCTTACTTAGCCACTCAGTCCCGATTCCCAGTAGTAGACTATTCAGAGTATACCATTTTAGACCTTTTTCTTATGCTTATAAAACATATGGGCTCATGCATTTATACATGCACATATGTATTCACTTATGTGTATACCTTTTATGTAAAAAAGTATTGTAACTAGATTTTGTTTTTTCAACTTGCTTTTTTCTTCAGTAAAAGATACATTTTTCACATACATCTTCTTATTTTTATTAGCTACAAGTAATCCGTTCTATTGATTCAACAAAATTATTTTATCTGACTTGGATACAGAGGTATTTTCCAATATTTTACTGTTACATAAAAATGTTGTAGAATGTTGTAGGGGCCCTTTGCACAGACATAGCCCCAGCTGAAAGTCTTTTCAGGACTTACTCTTAGAAATAGAGTTAATCAGTTATTGGATTTGAGTATTTAGAGTTTTGAGAAATACAGTCAAATTGCCCTCTGAAATGATGGGGCCAATTTACTCTCCTATCGATAGTATATGATAACACCTGTCTCCATACACTCCTTGAAACACTAGATATTATTAATCTTTACATTTTGTCAGTCTCATTAGTTAACAATTGCTGCATCATTATTGTTAAGACTTGGATTTGTTAATTGAACCTGGGATTGTGTTTTGGCCATTTGGATTTCTAGTTCAGGGAATTACTGAATTATATTCTTTTTTTTTTTTTCCGTAGATTCTTTTTGTTACTTCTAAGTTCTAGAAACTGTATAAAATGTGACTTTTTCTTTTTTATACATCATATAGGTAACAGATAATTTTTCCAAATGTATCACTTGTCCTTTAAATTTGTTTATAAAATCTTAGTAATTCAGCAGAGAAATGCCTCTTAACCATATTCTTGAGTGCCAATGTAATTTTACAGGGATATTAAAAATGTGTCAGTAGGCATTTATAGATAGTGTTAGAGGACAGAAGATTTGTAACTATATTATTATTAAAAGATAAATAAGATCAGATTCATAGTTATTCATATAAAGTTATTCTTTCCACTTAACTTCCTTATCTATTTTCTTAGCAGGGATAAAGAAGTAAAACACACACAGTCACACATTACATTCACATCACTGTCCTCACATATGGGCTGTGTGATTGAGGAATCAAGAAAAATAATAGACATTTCACAATGTATATACATATCAAAACATTATGTTGTACATCCTGCTTGTAAACAAGTTTTATTTGTCAGTTACACATTGATAAAGCTAAAACAAAGAGAAATGATGGAAGGTAGGGAAATAAAATGACTTGTTCAAAATAATGTAAGAGACATTATCCTCATTATACTTGATTAACAGAGACTTAACACCCAAACAAAACAAAATAAAACAAGCCTTAGAATATACATAATTGCAAAAGACTATGGAAACTGACAACATTTTCTTAGGCAGAAAATTCGTATGTTTGATTGCAGCCCATGGATATTATAAAAAAGATATCTAAACATGGATTCTACATAATTAAAATTGTATTGTATAAGTTTTAAGTGAATTTTTTTAATAATTTACTGGTATATTTGCTAATGCAGCAAATTAATTTTTATCACTCATAATTTAATCTTCAAAGTAGTTCATCCATGCATGCTATAAAAATGTAAAATGAACCCTGAATAAATCTCACTTGGAGATTTTGTTTCAAGATTAAAGTGTAGCTTTTGCAATAACAAATTTTCAAGATATAAAATTATATATACATCATATTTACACATTGTCAAGCATGACAGATTATTTAGTAATTATCACTAATTATCAAATATCTTAACTACTGACAGAAATTTAAGATAACTAAGGACAAATCTATAGCAAGAATAGAGAAACCCTACCAAACAATAGACTCAAACAATAATAATAAACATCATGATTTTTATTACATGTTTGTTAAAACAGTAACAAAATGATAGGAAACATCAAAAGTGATGAAAAGAACTGATAGGATCTGTCATATAATTTTAAAAATTTCTAATATTTTAAAAGAATTTTAAAAGTTTTTAAATTAATTTTTTAAATAAATAGAACAGCTGTTCTGATTATTTTGATTCTCTTTCCCCAATGAGCCTGGTAAACATTTTTAATAAAGTCAGATAACAATATGTACCATTTTAAATATCCAAGCTAGAGAAAATCTCTATGTAAAACCCTACTGAAAATGGTACCAAAATTCAAGTGATTTAGAAAATATGATAAGCTGTTAGATCAATGAAACTATATAGTGAGATTATTCAGTGGAAGAAAATGCTGACAATTTTTCTTCTCTAGGAAATGCTAGATTATGTCTTTCTCTGTATTTGAACATGACGAAATGTCCTAATTTGTGTGAGATGAGCCATGCTGAATTATATGGTCCAGCATGGAAAATGTTAACAATGTGTTAGGAATTACAGAAGGAAAGAACTACAATTCCTACATTGTTGATGGTGACAAGCACGTATGACATAAAACATTCCTCATTCTTAAAATATTTACCTTTAGTAAGTTATAAAATTATCTAGCAATGTCATGAAGAAATCATTTGGATATATACCTATATTAAAATATTAGTGTCATTTTTTATTTGGAAATGAACCCAACTCCTATTTAAAAAGTCTTCTTCAGTTGAAACCAGAACTTGGAAGTTTGTGATTCTGTTATTATCACAAGACACCACGTAACAATTGAAAGGAATGAGAAAGAGACAAGGTGGTTATTTTCTATGAGGAAAGAACAAAGAGTAGTGTCTTGTCTCTTACTGGAGATTATGTCCTGAGATTCTTGAGTATCCCTATGTTGTTATAGACAAGTATTTTGCACCAACTAGCACTTTTCCTGTGATTGCACAATTTTATCAACAGCGCGATTTTAATCTGTACAGAAATGTTGATTATATAGAGAACAGCTTTTCAAAATGTGGTACCCTGGATAGGAAGTATCAGGTCATTGGTCATTTCCCCGACCTACTGAATGAGACCTCCTGAATTATTTTATTTTAATTCAAATTACTTAAAATATAATAGAATGGCCATACTGCCCAAGGTAATTTATAGATTCATTGCCATCCCCATCAAGCTACCAATGAGTTTCTTCACAGAATTGGAAAAAACTGCTTTAAAGTTCATATGGAACCAAAAAAGAGCCCGCATCTCCAAGACAATCCTAAGTCAAAAGAACAAAGCTGGAGGCATCACGCTACCTGACTTCAAACTATACTACAAGGCTACAGTAACCAAAACAGCATGGTACTGGTACCAAAACAGAGATATAGACCAATGGAACAGAACAGAGTCCTCAGAAATAATACCACACATCTATAGCCATCTGATCTTTGACAAACCTGAGAGAAACAAGAAATGGGGAAAGGATTCCCTATTTAATAAATGGTGCTGGGAAAATTGGCTAGCCATAAGTAGAAAGCTGAAACTGGATCCTTTCCTTACTCCTTATATGAAAATTAATTCAAGATGGATTAGAGACTTAAATGTTAGACCTAATACCATAAAAATCCTAGAGGAAAACCTAGGTAGTACCATTCAGGACATAGGCATGGGCAAAGACTTCATGTCTAAAACACCAAAAGCAACGGCAGCAAAAGCCAAAATTGACAAATGGGATCTCACTAAACTAAAGAGCTTCTGCACAGCAAAACAAACTACCATCAGAGTGAACAGGCAACCTACAGAATGGGAGAAAATTTTTGCAATCTACTCATCTGACAAAGGGCTAATATCCAGAACCTACAAAGAACTCAAACAAATTTACAAGAAAAAAACAAACAACCCCATCAAAAAGTGGGCAAAGGATATGAACAGACATTTCTCAAAAGAAGACATTCCTACAGCCAACAGACACATGAAAAAATGCTCATCATCACTGGCCATCAGAGAAATGCAAATCAAAACCACAATGAGATACCATCTCACACCAGTTAGAATGGCAATCATTAAAAAGTCAGGAAACAACAGGTGCTGGAGAGGATGTGGAGAAATAGGAACACTTTTACACTGTTGGTGGGATTGTAAACTAGTTCAACCATTATGGAAAACAGTATGGCGATTCCTCAAGGATCTAGAACTAGATGTACCATATGACCCAGCCATCCCATTACTGGGTATATACCCAAAGGATTATAAATTATGCTGCTATAAAGACACATGCACACGTATGTTTATTGCAGCACTATTCACAATAGCAAAGACTTGGAATCAACCCAAATGTCCATCAGTGACAGATTGGATTAAGAAAATGTGGCACATATACACCATGGAATACTATGCAGCCATCAAAAAGGATGAATTTGTGTCCTTTGTAGGGACATGGATGCAGCTGGAAACCATCATTCTTAGCAAACTATCACAAGAACAGAAAACCAAACACCGCATGTTCTCACTCATAGGTGGGAACTGAACAATGAGATCACTTGGACTCAGGAAGGGGAACATCACACACCGGGGCCTATCATGGGGAGGGGGAGGGGGAGGGATTGCATTGGGAGTTATACCTGATGTAAATGACGAGTTGATGGGTGCAGCACACCAACATGGCACAAGTATATATATGTAACAAACCTGCATGTTATGCACATGTACCCTACAACTTAAAGTATAATAATAATAAATAAATAAATAAAAAGAAAGCAAATATATATATATATATATATATATATATAATAGAACATACCAGTTCTTCACTCACAGCAGTCACACTTCAAGTGCTCAATAGCCATATTTGGCTAGTGGTCACCATTTTGGACAGGAAATATATAGAACATTTCCATCATTGTAGAAACTTCACTGATTGCCAGTGTCAGGACAGTGATCCAAACTGCTGAATTCAGCATGCTACCTTTAATTATTGAAAAACTGCTAATATCCTCACTCGCTTGTACTTCTTTTCTTTTACTTCCTTTTTGTCATGACCAGCAGAATTTTAGAGATTAGATGATTTTGCATTAAGATGTCAGCGGAAGGCAGTATTGGAAAATCTCCCTCCCAAATTTGCCAAAAAACAAAAACAAAAAAACACAAAACCGGTTAAAAAATTGATAAGATTCACCATTGGCAAATAAACATAAACATCAAAAAGTGGCAATCAAAAAAACTAAAAGAAAATTCTGGAATTGGGTACAACAGTATCAAGGAAAGAAGAGAAGTTAGCTAAGTACTGATAACTTTAATGATATTTCTCCAGTTTGGATAGAAATATATTAAGAATACCAGAAGTAAACCAGGGACAGTTTTTAGAATGAAAATATCTCTTGAGGTTGGAGGATTTTACACAGCGATGTAGTACTTTGGCAGAGGTAGAAAAAACCCAGAGTGATTGCTTTCTTGAAGTGGGGGATGGGGGTGGGAGGTTGCTGTCTTGCAGAACCCCTACCTGTCTAGGGCAGTTGGCTCTAGTACAAAACAATAAATTTCAAAGAAGGGAATGGAGCTATGTGCTCCAACACGGAATGGTCTCAGCTTTATCCAAGATAAAGCTATCTTCGTGACTTCAGGTATAAAAATGTAGATTATTTTTAGTATCCACCATTCAAATAATAATTTCAAAGGAAAAACAAAGGTACTAGATAAGATGGTAAAAGTGTGAAGAACTCATTCACTTACGTTATATCAAAGTAAATAGAAGGTGTGAACAGAGCTGCCCAAATTAATGATGAATGAGATTTTAAAAATGGCATATAACTTTGCAAGCGTGTTTGGTCAAGGGTAGGGTGTGTGTTGAGAGGATCATAACACACAAAATATAAAACAACAGAGACAATTGCACAAGATGTAAACAAATTTAATATAAACATGAATTCAATAAAAGAGAAAAATGTTAATAAGCAGCAGAATAAAAATTATCAAAGCAAACTGAATATCAAAACAACTTTGCTACAGATATTAATATAATAAATGGATGAAAGCCAAAATAAACAAAGTTGGATTCTTGACTATCAAGCTACTGGCATAGAGGGAATTAATCAGAGTGAATGTGAAGAAAAAGACCCAGAGAACAAAGTAATTAGAAGATGATAGATATGGAAGATGGACAAAGAAGATTGAATGTAAAGATAATTGATGTTCTCCAAGTAGAAAATCCAACAAATGGAATGGAAAATAGTAGTGAGGAAAGTATTATAGGAAAAATCTCCTGAAACGAGAGATCGTTGAACCTGCAAACTAAATAGGCACAATAAATAAAATACTAGGAGAATTTATCACTGAACCACCAGCATGCATATCCATCCTGGTTCATCTTTTATTGAACTTCAAGGATGAAGAAATAATTTTTTGCAGAAAAGTTACTTACAGAGGGGAAGAGTATGCTGTTTTCAAACTTCTGCACTGAAATATTCTACACTAGAAAACAATGTAAAACTATCCACACAGTTTAAAAAGGAAAGTATGATTCAGCAATTCTGTGTTATTTCCAGTTACATGATCATTTGAGGAAAAAGGGAACAGGCAGACATTTTCAAATGTGAGCAAGAAAAGCCTTCAAGGAGTATTGCACTCACATTTTTCTTGGGAAAAAATTACCTGCACAATGATAAATTCAGCCAAGAAATATGTTACAATAACTAAGAAATAAAGATACCATGGTAGAAGTTGCAGTAGGGATTGAATCTATTTAAATATAACAGACAAAACAATAGAAAATTATAGATGTAGAATAGTATATAAATGCTGAATAAAGCAACAAAATCAGAGGGAAGGTAGGAGACAAAAATACGGAGGGGAAAAAGTTCTAATCATGTATTTCACAGCGAAGAATCAATTAAAGCTGTAAAAATGAAATATGTAGTTTAAATTGATTATAACATTTTAATGATTTTTAATTTCTAAACATTGTTGAGCATTTAAAAAATTCCTATAATAAACATTCATGTAAAGTTCAGAAGTTTTACTTCTACTTCAAATTATTTTACTTTCATTAAATCAAGTAAAATTTACTTGGTTTATTTTAAATTTATTTGAAACTTCGCATTTAAAATTAAATGTCCTTTTATTTAAAGCAATTGATTGGCTGGGTACGGTGGCTCACACCTATAATCCCAGTATTTTGGGAGGCTAAGGCGGGTGGACCGCTTGAGGTCAAGAGTTTGAGACCAGCCTGGCCAACATGGTGAAACCCCATCTCTACTAAAAATAAAAAAATTAGCTGGGCTGGTGTTATACACCTGTAATCCCAGCTACACAGGAGGCTGAGGCAGGAGAATTGCTTGAACCCAGGAGGCCGAAGTTGCGGTGAGCTGAGATTGTGCCACTGCACTCCAGCTTGGGTGACAGAGTGAGACTCCATCTCAAATAAATAAATAAATAAATAAATAGATAGATAGATTAATTAATTAATTAATTAAATGAAGCAATTGAACACTGATTTTAAAAATGCTAAGTTAAGATAGAAATAATAAGCATATCTTTACATTTTTGTATTAGCACAAACATATTTTTACTAGACACCATTCACTAGTTATTTGATGTAGGATAAATGTTTCTTCTTTGAGTGCATAGCCCTGAGTTGAAATTCAAATTATTCCTTTCGGAATAATCATACCACAGTATATTTCCTACGGTCTCTAATTTCATTTTTTTAAAAGAAGAGTAAAACATTAAAACATTTAAAATGTTTGCAAAATAATGTGATTGCAAATCCTTCGGCCGGCCACGGTTGCTCACACCTGTAATCCCAGCACTTTGGGAGGCCAAGGTGAGCAGATCACGAGGTCAAGAGATCGAGCCCATCCTGGCCAACATGATGAAACCCCATCTCTACCGAAAATACAAAAAATAGCTGGACGTGGTGGCGGGCACCTGTTGTACCAGCTACTCGGGAGGCTGAGGCAGGAGAATCGCTTGAACCCGGGAGGCGGAGATGGAGGCTGCAGCGAACTGAGATCGTGCCATTGCACTCCCGCCGGAGCAACAAGAGCGAAACTCCGTCTCAAAAAACAAACAAACAGACAAGCAAATCCTTCTAGATATTTTCCTATCTCACCCATCAGTCTTATATTTTTTTCTTTAAAATTAATTCTACAAGAGTTTTTAACCACTTAATTGTGTCAAGCCTCTCAAAATATTCCATTTACTTTTTATAGATGCAACAGATTTTTATATATTATTATGTATATATATATTTCTTACTATCACTTTACAGTTATGCATCACTTAATGAGGAGAACACATTCTGAGAAATACCTTGTTAAGTGATTTTTGTTTTTGTGCAAACATCATAGGGCCTACCTACACGAACCTAGAAGGTGCATTGCCCACTACCTTCTATATAGGATTTAGCTTATATCCCGGCTGGGTGCAGTGGCTCACATCTGTAATCCCAGCACATTGGAGGCTAAGGGGGTGGATCACTTGAGGGCAGGAGTTCAAAACCAGCCTGGCCAACATAGAGAAAACCCATCTCTACTAAAAATACAAAATTTAGCTGAGCATGGTGGTTAATCCCAGCTACTCAGGAGGCTGAGGCAGGAAAATCGCTTGAACCCAGGAAGGGGAGGTTGCAGTGCATAGAAATCTTGCCACTGCACTCCAGCCTGAGCAACAGAGTGAGACTCTGTTTCAAGAACAAAAAAGGATGAAATATATTCCAAGGCTGTATGGAACAGCCTGCTGCTCCTAGGCTACAAACCTGAACGGCATGCTGCTCTACTGAATACTGTCGGCAATTGTAGCACAACGGTATTTGTATATCTAAACATACCTAAACGTAGAAAAAGTACACTAGAAGTACTATAAAAGGTGAAACATGGTGCACTTATCATGAATGGAGCTTGCAGGACTTAGTAAGTTGTGAGTAAAGGAGAGGACCTAGGACATTACTGTTCACTACTGTAAGCTTTATAAACACTGCACACCTAGGCTTTGTTAAATTTATTTTTAAAAAATTCAATAGTAAATGTACTTTAGCTTACTGCTAGCAATTTTTTACTTTATAAACTATTTTTTTTACCTTTCTGATTCTTTTGTAATAACACTTAATTTAAAACACATGGTACAACTGTGCAAAATATCTTATGTCATCATATCCTTATTCTCTAAGCTTTTTTCTATGTTTAAGTTTATTTGTTTTCATTTTTTTCTTTTTAAAGTTTTTGTTAAAAATTAAGACACAAACACACACATTAGCCTAGGCCTCTGCAGGGTCAGGATTATCAACATCACTATCTTCTGCTGCCACATCTTGTCCCACTGGAAGGTCTTCAGGAGCAGTAACATGCATGGAGCTGTCAACTCCTATGATAACAATACCTTCTGAAATATCTCCTAAAAGACCTGCCTGACGCTGTTTTACAGTTAACTTTCTTTTTTTTTTTTTTTTTTTTTTTTTTTTTGAGACAGCTCTGTCACCTAGGCTGGAGTGCAGTGGTGTGATCTCGGCTCACTGCAAGCCCTGTCTCCCGGGTTCACGCATTCTCCTGCCTCAGCCTCCCCAGTAGCGGGGAGTACAGGCGCCTGCCACCATGCCCAGCTGTTTTTTGTATTTTTAGTAGAGATAGGGTTTCACTGTGTTAGCCAGGATGGTCTCAATCTCCTGACCTCGTGATCCACCCGCCTAGGCCTCCCAAAGTGCTGGGATTACAGGCGTGAGCCACCATGGCCAGCTTACAGTTAACTTTTTTTTAATAAGTAGGAGTACACACTAACATAGCCAGAAGAAGTCTAGTATGGTAAATATATAAACGAGTAACATTATTATCAAGTATTATGTTCTATATATAATTGTATGTGGTATACTTTTATATGACTGGCAGCACAGTAGGATTGTTTACACCATCATCATCACACACACACACACACACACACACGAGAAATTCATTGTGCTTTGACATTCGGACAGCTGTGGTATCACTAGGCAACAGGAATTCTTCAGTTCCGTTATAATCTTATGCAACCACTGTAATATGTGAAATTTGTTGTTGACCAAAACATCATTATGTGGTATATGACTATATTACTATTCATTAACTGCAAAAATAAAAATAAACAAAATTACAAAATGCAATGCAACAATGAAATGAAGAACAAAGCCTGACTGTTTTCTGGATGCTGAACAGAGGCTATCGTTGATATTTTTGGTTGTGTGATTAGCAAATATTGACCCCTTCCTCCTTCCAAAAGAACCGTAATGCCTCTGTTCTTCTGTTATGGAGTTCATGTGCATTAGTGAAATATAATCGACACATTATATTCCCCTAGTCACCATCACTATTAACTGTGGACATGTGACTTAGACAATCCAATCAAGCTAAATCATAGAACACTTTCTCGATTAGAATACTGAAAAGAAACTTTCTTTCTCAGCTTTTAGATATCTACAAAGAAACATGTAGGTCCGATTGCTGATAGTAACCATTCTTCACCCTGAGGACAGTCAATACAGGATGAAACTGGTACTGTGGGGAAATGTATGTTGCAGTCTTCAATGGCATGGAGTCAATGGATCAATCGCCCTGAGATCCACCCTATTTCTAGATTCCTGCTAGGTAAGTAAGTCATTTTGTGTGTAAGGCTGGGTTCAGTAGGATACCTAAAGCATCTTCACTGACATATTCATTTATGAGTCAAGGGTTCCAGTCTTTCATACCATATAAATGACAAATAATAAATACACAATAATCAATTGTGTGCTAGAGTGCAATTATAAACCCCTGAGGCCATGGATCTTCAATCTCCATCAGTTTTCAAAACTGAATGTAACATCTGTTGAATTTAGAGGTCTTCCCTAATCAGTTGTTTCCCTAACTTCAAATGAATTCAGTCAAATTGGTCCTGAGTTTGGACTCAACCATTTCTATGTAAACTAGCACTTGCTAGGAAAATCAATGAGAACAAGTTCACAGCTGCTGACCCTCTAGGACAATAACAAAAAGTGAAGCCCAAAGAGTGACTGGCAACTAGAATAGTTGTGATCACCATTCAGTCAATCTCATTCTAAATGGGGTTTTAACAACACAGAAAATCATCTGTGGAGAAACAACTTATTCATAATAGTCTAACTTGTTTCTAAATTGTGCTACTAAAAAGGATGACACAGAGAATCCAAGTTTTCAGGCTTGGTTTTCATCATCATCCATGATAATTCCAGAGGGTGCCCTTGGTCATTGTATTAGTGCAAGGTGTTCGTCACAGAAGTGAATGAACAAACCATGAATATCTCACTATAAAAAACAGATACAAAGATAATATGGAAAACAACTATTTTTAAAGGTTCATGGGTTATCTTCTTTAGTAATGAAAAATTAAACATCTGAAGAGGTTGTGCCTTAGAGAAAGTGAGAAGTAGTCTCATATTCTGGTTAAATATCCCTTGCTCCCTTTTTCCTGTGTTTCTTGTAACATCTTATGGCATCTTTCTCTCCATTTTGTTAATGTCTGCTTTCTCTCTTTTACTTTTTAGTCATGATATAGAAAAAGTATAATGTTGTTTATGTCACAGCAAACTAAATGAAGATTGGCACTCATTTACATCTCTGTGTGAAACAATTTTAATGTGCCAGTTCTTCCGAAGGTGTTTTTACATATAAAGCTAGAGCACTAATAATAGAAAGAAAGTTTTATTTTTTTCTACAACAGATTCAAAATATAAGTGAGCAAGTGGTGGTGATTTTGAGAGGAAAAAAAAAAAAACTTTTCTGGGAACCTATAATGGTACCACGTAATTATAATTCAGTTTACCTATTTGCCAAGACAAGAGGTAAATCGATTTAAAAAAAATAGAAAGTTAAATTATGGCAGTAAAAAAATCACTTTCTGAAAGTGACTAGCAAGCCATAAATCATAATATCCAAATGTGACCTCAACATTTGAATTAGTTTTCTTATCTCTCAAATTGCTTGTCAATTTTGCAAGACCGCCCTAAGCTCTAAATGTGATAACACTAGTAAAACATGAGGCATCACATCTGACACACAAGAGGTGATCACATTTTACTCTTTTATTTCAATTGGCTATGTACTGAGCTGAGTTATGTTTATAAAACACATGTCACAAAATGTGTCTCCCTGAATTACCCACTTGAGTTGTCTGTTCTTCAATAACGACCCTCTAAACAGAGCCTTCTTGTTGCTGCTCCTCAACTTCCTAGTCTGCAAGTTAGTTAGATGGAACTAACTTAATTAAACTAGTTAGATGCACATTCCATGTGCTCTCTAACTTGTGTTTAACTCAGTCATCCATCACGTGCCTGTCTATTCTACTAAGTATTGAATCACTTGAGCATTGGGGATTCATTTCCTAGAGATCAATAATCTTGGGGTTGTACAAAACAACAAATTGTACAAATGTATTGTTAAATACTAATTTATTTGGTGTAAAGTAAACAAAAATGCTTTAAATATATCATTACTTTGAATCACATATTAATATACAAATTTAAATGAAAAAACTGAAAATCCATGGTTTGTTCTGCTTAGCTGGCATGGCTGTAGGTAAAATTCAGATAAACTTGATCCCTTGTCCAGAGACAATCTGATTATTATTAGGAGATTAGCCAATATCTGTCCTGCATATGATGTGTCCCTCTTTCTCCTCACTGTGGCAAAGTGACATATCGTTTTCATCAAATGCATATTGGAAGAGTTCAATAAATAAAAATACTAACAATATAGAAAATAGTTTTCACTCTTATAAGGTGCAGCTTTTAAAATATGAATCAGCTACATAGAGTCAGAGCTGCTAAAATATTGCTTTGACCTGTAAACCTATGTGGATAAAACTTCTGGAGCAGGTTCGCATCATTGTCACAGACTTCACCTTTACTTAAGTCATATCTAGATTTTTGTCTTAATTTATTTCCCCATTTTAGCTCTCCACTTATTTCATCCTAAGGCCACAACTAAGCTTGCCAGCAATTATGTCGAAAACTTGTGCATGCTCCAGGCTAAGCTTGGCCATCCTCTGCCTTGATCGTTGTCCAAGTTTCCAGTTTTTCTCTTTTATTGTCTGAATCATCTCTGCCAAGCAGAACCTAGACATTCAACCATACCCAAGGTAGAATAAAGGGTGAGATAAGACTGACTTTTGGCTATTGAGAGTAGATTCAAGTGATGTTAATTAAGGCAAATAATAATAGCATCTATAAAAGATGAACCCTAAAATTCGAGTGGTTTAAAACAATGCAAGTATCTTGATTACATTGTAATTTAATGAAGGTTGGTGGGAACTGGAGTTGGGGGGCTTTCTTCACTATTGAACCAGTTTGGAGCCAGGTGCCTCCTTTAGATCCTTGGACTCTTGTTCATTCAGCCCAATGACAGGAAAAGTAGGCTAGTGGTGTTGTTGTTGTTGTTGTTTTGGTTCTTGCCTAGAAGAACCACATAGCATTTCCATTCACGATGCATTGACCAGAACTCAGTCACATCATCACACAGAGCTGTAGGAATGCTGGAAAAGGCAGTCTAGCATGTGCCAAGGAAGAGACAATACAGATGTCAAGAATTTCCAAAAGTCAAGCAGATAATCCTTGGAAGTATCAATCCAAGGGGTTTATAATTTTGTAAAATAATTATTGACTCGTTCCTTTAATTTAGTGTGTATGAGTGTGTGTGAATACACACAATACACAAACACATATATATCTATTTCCTGCTATAATCTCTGTATAATTTAGAAAACCAAAATTTAAACAATGACCTTATATCGTCAAACTACTAAAGGAAGCTGTGTAAATTCCTTTGTAAATTTAGTAATGCTCTTTCAAAACAAATAGTCTTCCCAAAAATTTCATATGCCTTCAATACTTTAGAGTATTATATAGTTCTATTTTTATACCATGTCATACATTTGCTGTAATAATTCAAGAGTAATATGAGTCTGCATTATTGTGTGAAAAGTATATGACATCAGCCAGAAGTGTTGAAACTACCTCCAAATTTTTGGTGGTTTACCTATCAGATGATTCCATTAATCTACCAGCAATAAATAAAAAGACTTCATTTAAGCTATTCCAGTGGATATTGACATAACCAAATTAATCATTTTGTCATTTGTCATTTTATATATTCATTGTCCAATAATAGTTTACTGTTTGTTTAAATGTGTCAGTTGACCCAGCTGTCAAATATTAACAGGAAAGTGTTTGCTTAGGATGGCCCCATGAAATGAGGTGCATAACAAATCTGAATGGAATTGGTTGGCTCAGTCCAGAATGTGAAATTGATGAGGTCATTATCATCACTTCAATCATTGTTCAAATTGGAAAACTTGTTGCAAAACCACAGAAACATTCACATTGCCTTGACAAAGTGATAGGCAAATATTGTCAGGTACTGCAAGGGTACTCTGGGGAAAGAAACTGAATGGTTGGAAAAATCCTTTACAGTTCAAGAAAAATAATTCACTCAAATTACAAAGTCTTGCTGAAAAATTAGTAAATGTTTACCATATGGAAAATGCAAGTATTGTAAGTATTTTGTTATTTAATATATTCATAAATGACCCGATGTAAGGAAATAGATTTTATAAACAGATTGTTCATTATTTCTGGCTGTGTACAATGTATAATAAATTATTGTAAGTCAGATTCAGACATGGCAGAGCATCTAAACACAGAAACCACTTTACTTTGGAATACCTTATTCAGTTACTCATCTTCTAAGAACATACAGTGAATGCCTAATAACTGATTGAGATGCTGGACATCAAAGATAAAAGAAAAATATTCTTACCATCAAGGAGATTTCTGTTTAGTGGAGGGCAATACGTGGAAAAATAAATAATATAATGATATGCCTATTAAAATGGAAGCCTATATAAAGTTTGGTGAAAGCACAGGGTAAAAACATCTGAGTGACCAAGAGGAATGAGAACAGGTCTCAGCTTAAATGTGAAAACTGAATAAATTTTTTTTCTGCCTGTATAGCAAGATAAGGAATACCTTTCAGAGCCAGCAACAGCAGAGGCTAAGACATGAAGATATGATCAACAAGACGAGAGCACAGGTGTAAATATGGGAATGAGCTAAGCACACATTTTTAGATGTTATGCTTTAGGTAAAGCAGGCTCAAATTTTTTTGAGAAAGAGTAGAATATAATGAGGTTGGCTTATGTGGAATATCCCTTGGATGACTGTATGGACAGAGATTTTTGTATGTTATATACAGTAAGGGCAGATATTTTTGCATTTTATATGCAGAAGAATCACCTGAGCCCCAGTTCTAGAGATTCTTATTCAATAAGTCTAATTCGATGCCGATTAGAAATTTGCATTTCTAATAAGCTCCCAAGTGGTGTTCATGCTGCTGTTCTGTGATATTTTGGTTAGCACTCCAGAAGAGGTGAAGAAAATGCTCTGGGAATAATAATAATGATAATGATGATGTGAAATAGGGCAGAGGTGATAAGGATACAGAGAAACTCAAGACGTTTTAGCAGATGGAATGACCAAGACTTTTGGGCCGTAAGACCTCCCTGGGATGTATAAACCTTCCAACCTTTCACTGTTGTTCACTTTTACCCCACACCCTTCATTTCTCATTTTGCTTTTTACTTTGCTTACATGATCATTCATAATGGCTTTCTCACATATACTTCCCTGCCTTTTTCCCCATTCCCCAATTGTGTGCACTTATCTTGATACACGACTCCTGGTTAAGCCCGGCCCTCTGTGCCAGTGTTCCTCTTAGCTTCAAATTTCACTGAGAACCCAGACCACTCAGAAGAAAGCCTCTGCAGGCTCTCCACACCATGTTCACCCAGAAATCCATCTGTGTCCACACACTCTGCTGGCCTTCCTGCTTCCCCAGAGCAGAGTTTCCATACATATCTCAGGACAACTCACTTTGGACACCAGATCTATGCCTTCTCACTTGCTCAAGAACACTGTTCCAATGATTATCAATTGTTTTCCTCTGTTCTGAATGCTTCCTAATAGAATATTTTTTATTCAAATGAGAATCTTTGCTCAACTTTACATCTCCTTATAATTATTATTATTAATTTTGCTTCTCTTGGTACCAAAACTCCTTGAAAATATTACTGACACCTGCCATTTCCACTTTCTCTCTTCTCTTGTTTTTTGTTTTTGTTTTTGTTTTTGTTTTTTTTAAGACAGAGTTTCACTCTTGTTGCCCAGGCTGGAGTACAATGACGCTGTCTCGACTCACTGAAACCTCTGCCTCCCGGGTTCAAGTGATTCTCCTGCCTCAGCCACCTGAGTAGCTGGGATTACAGGCATACACCATCATGCCTGGCTAATTTTTGCATTTTTAGTAGAGGTGGGGTTTCCCCATGTTGGTCAGGCTGGTCTCAAACTCCTGACCTCAAGTGATCCACCTGCCTTGGCCTCCCAAAGTGCTGGGATTACAGGCATGAGCCACCATGCCCAGCCTTCTCTTGCATTTTTTTTTGGAGACAGAGACACTCTGTCGCCCAGGCTGGAGTGCAGTGGCACGATCTCGGCTCACTGCAAGCTCCGCCTCCCGGGTTCACGCCATTCTCCTGCCTCAGCCTCCTGAGTAGCTGGGACTACAGGCACCCACCACCGCGCCCGGCTAATTTTTTGTATTTTTTTTTAGTAGAGAAGGGGTTTCACCGTGGTCTGGATCTCGTGGCCTTGTGATCCGCCCGCCTCGGCCTCCCAAAGTGCTGGGATTACAGGCGTGAGCCACCGCGCCCGGCCTTCTCGTGTGTTCTCAAACTAACTTTATCATGGCTTTGCCTCCACCTTTGAGGTGAAATTTCTCTGGTCAAGATCATAAACCGCCTCCACATTGTTGTGTGTGCTGCTGTCTTAGTCTATGCATGTTGCTGTAACAGAATACCTGCGACTTTTTTATAGTTTATAGTTTGTGCAGTTATATAGAGTTTATAAAGAAAAGATGTTTATTTGACTCATGAATCTAGTAGATGGCAAGTTCAAGATTAGCCAGTTGCATCTGGTGAGGGCCTCCAGATGCTTCAACATACCACAGAAAGAGGAAGGGGAGCAGGTGTGTGCAGAGATTACATGGTGAGAGAGGAACCAACAGGGAGAAACTGAGGAAACCAGAGTCTTTGAAACAAGCTAATCTCAGGAACTAACCCCTTCCCTGGAGTGCAAAAAATTAACCCTTCAGGAGGGCATTACCCTGTCCTTATGAAGGATCTGCCCCCTTGACCGAAACACCTCCCACTAGGCGCCACCTCCCAAGACTGCCACATTTGGGATCATATTTTCACATGACTTCGGGCAAGAACGATCCAAATCATGGCAGGTGGTAGATGTTCATCCTCATCTCACTGAATCAGAAGCATTTGATAGTGCGCCACTCCTTGTTCCCTGGATATCTTCTTTATTTGGTTTTCACATTACCATACTGTCCTAATTACTGTCCCATGTTGGTTTTCTTTGCTTGTTCCTCCTTATCTTTCTGACCTGGAAACATGGGTATACCTCTCAGGTAATTTGTAGATCTCTACTCTGTCTATACTTACTCCCTTGAAGGTTTTAATCAGTCTCCTAGATTTACAGACCACCTCACCTCTACTTTAGCAATGCCTACTTTTATAGATTCAACCAAATCTACTTTCCTAATCTTCAGATTTATATCAAAAGACTCCTTGATATCTCCACTTGGATGTTTGATATGCCTCTACTAAGTTAAAATGTCCCAAACTGGCCAGGCACGGTGGATCACTCTTGTAATCTCAAAACTTTGGGAGGCCGAGATGGGTAGATCACCTGAGGTCAGGAGTTTGAGACCAGTCTGGCCAACATGGTGAAACCCCGTCTCTACTAATAATACAAAAATTAGCCAGGCATGGTGGCGCATGCCTGTAATTCCAGCTACTCAGGAGGCTGAGGCAGGGAAATCACTTGAACCAGGGAGGCAGAGGTTGCAGTGAGCCGAGATCATGCATTGTACTATAGTCTAGGCAACAAGAGCAAAACTCTGTCTCAAAAAAAAAAAAAAAAAAAAAAAAAAAGTCTGAACTCCTACCACTTTCTCCTCCCCAGATTCTCTTCTCTCCAGTTTTCCCATCTCAGTTAATGTCAACTCCAGCCTCCTATTTGCTCAGACTACTTAGTCTTTTTGTTAACAACCTTCACCCAAGTCTTCAGTTAACCTGTTGAGTCTACCTTAACCTTATATCCAGAAATCTTAACATTTGTCAACACTTCCACTGCTACCACTCTTTTCTACATCAAATCATTTCACAATTGAATTCTTTTAGTATATTTTTAAAGAGGAGCCCAGTTTTAACAATTGGTTCTCTTCTGTCCATCCTCAACGTAACAAACTGAGCTGCCTAACTATGTCCTCTTTATCCTACTTACTTCCCTGTATCCAGTCCAACCATATAGATCCCCGTGGAGATTCTGAGATATGTTAACATTCTTCCACCTCGTGGCCTTTGTGATTGCTCTTCCCTCTGCTTGGATAGTCTTCTCCTAGAAATCTGCATGGTTCATTCTTTCATGTCTCCTAGTCTTTCATAAAATGTCACATTCTCAGGGAAGACTTCCATGGATACTCTATCAAAATTTCAATACCCCCACATTTCTTATCCAGTTCTTTTTTGCTTATTTACAGTCCTCTGTAGCACTAGTCCCATCTACTGCAGCATTTAGTTTGTTTTACGTTTCTCCACTTTGAATGTGAGCTCCATAGGGGAAGAAGATTTGACTGTTCAGATAGGGCATTGAATGTCTGGTACACACTAAATGCTCATGAAATATTTGTTGAATGTAAGAAAAGAAGAAAGAAAGGAAAATAAAACAAAATTAACACAATAATAATTCCCCATTTGTAAATACATTTTAATCTTGCAGAGTGCCTTTATGTCCATAGTCACTTTCAATCTTCGCAGGTGTTCTCCAAGGAAGACAACTTAGCTATCACGTTTACAAATAAGGAAATCAAATATATTACTTGAAGGCAATGGAAATCGAGTAAGTCAGTGAAAGGTCTATGGGTGGGTTCTTAGTATTATTAGTCCTGTCTCCTGCTTACTTCTTCAACCATAAAGAACTCCTTCTATCCCCATGGAAGGAGCCAAAAATGCTTTTATAAAATCTTTCATCTTTTCTGTGTCTTTGCTTCGAAGAATATTTGCAGAGTTTTACCTTGGAAAACCCCTGTTCTAGTTCTGCTTTGCTAGGGGTGCTTCAAACACTTCACTCCTTATCTAGCTTTTGGGCTTTCTTGGTCGCCAGGATTTGATCTTTAGCAAATCCCTTGCGACAAGACCCTCTGTGTGAAGTCATCCTCTCACTGGTTTCTTCAAGTCTTGGGTCAGTCCTGTAGACTCTCAGGCTTAGCTCAACCCCTGCTGAGACCACCATGGTGACAGCCTAAGGCAGTATTTTCTCTGAATCTCTTTGCTTTCTGCTGCACTAGAAACTGTAATAATTGGGCCTATTTACATTGGCACAGAGCATCAACCTGGGTTATGTAGAAAAGGAAATCTGTATCATGATGTCTTGGTACCCCATATAAATTTTACATCTCTAATATATGTGCATTAATACACATTTTTTCCTTCCTTCTTGTATATTCAGTCTAACTACTGAATCAATGTTATTTTGTCCTTTTCCTTGGCATTCTTCTCACAGCAAATTATCCTTTTTTCCTTTGACATATGACTTTCCCTGCTATGAATAAAAAAGTGAATTGTGTTTTCTTTGACAGATACTGAAATTTGTGTCCTCTCTTTTCAAGTTTATCAAATGACCAGTGGCATGATTTTACATTTGCTGTTTTAAACTTTAATGTCCTTGTGGCTCTGGTGAAACGATAGCTTTCACATACAGCAATATGGCCCATACTTAAAATGAACCTGAAAGCTGGTTGTAACTAATGTTTTCAAGAAAACCATACTGTCCTTGTGTATAAGTATATGCAAAGATAATCCATGAATTTTGTTTAAAAATACTATGCTTCAGAATATTTTTAAATGCTGTGGTTGTTATCCTCAGAAATATATCTTGTGACATTTTAATTCTTTCTGTTATACAAATTTGTAACAGCATTGGTTGAGGAACTTAACAAGACTCAAAGTAATTATTCTCATCCATCTTACTGAAGATAGTATAAATCTTACATTAAAGATTTTACAAGTTATAGGAATATATTATTCCTATAAAGTACATTTAATGTCAGAAGGATTCAGATGAGACTTTGGAATAATAATGGAGAAAACCAAGTGATTTAAATTAGGGCTCAACAATAGTACCCAGCAAATCATTTTGCAACCCTTTCGCTCCACATTTATGTCTCTTCCATAAGTAGATTATGCTAACAGGGGCCAAGAGATTCATATCTCCAGCAAGCTGAGATAGGCTGTGGTTACTTTAAATTCTCTTTCTCTCAAAGGGCAGACATCATAACCCAAAGTATTGTCATTATAATTCACTTATCAAAGATGATGTGTGGCAAGTAGACTGCCTATCAATAATATTTATTGAGTATTCATTTTGAACAAGCTTTGCAACGTGGATTTGTGTAAGAAAGGCAAATAAAATAAGACAAAAACACACTTTTTCCTCCTAGATGGTTGAACTAAAGACATCACATGTACAACCCCATGTCCCTTTCCCTCACCCCATACTGATGAGGGATTGACTGAATTTTCACATGTCTGATCCCATTCACGATGACCTGTTTGGAAACATATGTTGGATCCTAGTTTCTTTTACTGCCACATTTCCTGAGGAAATTATATATGCAAAACACACAAGCAAACAAATGTACAAAAACAAAGTAGACCAAAATATTCATCTTGTTAAAATAATTTTAACCTCTCCCCAGCTTTATTTTTTTGTGTGACCCAATTTTTTTCATTGACAAAGCAATACAAGAGTACCACATACTTATGAGGATTTAGTGAGAAAAAGTAAAAAGAGTATAGCACATAATGAGCGCTCAATAAATAATAGTGAGCAATAGTAGAGATAGTATTTGTAGCAGCAGCAGTAGCAGCCAATCTAACAGCAGCAGCTGTAGTAATTAATTCATGAATTGGAACTGAGTACTTTTATTTTTCATTATTATATATATTTATATATTTATATTTCTATATTTTATATATTATTTATATTTCTATATTTTATATATAATTTTTATATATTTATATACAAATACAAATATATATTATATTTATATTTATTTTATATTATATTTATATTATATTTATTTTTTGAGATGGAGTATCTCTCTGTTACCCAGGCTAGAGTTCAGTGGCGTGATCTTGGCTAACTGCAACCTTTGCCCACGGGTTCAAACAAATTATCCTGCCTCACCCTCTGTAGTAGCTGGGATTACAGGTGCTCTCCATCATGCCTGGCTAATTTTTGTATTTTTAGTAGAGACAGGGTTTCATCATGTTGACCAGACTGGTCTTGAACTCCTGACCTCAGGTGATCCACCTACCTCGGCCTCCTGAGTACCTTTTATATGTCAGACATTGTACTAAGTACTGGCAAAATGAAGATAAACCATACATTCCATACCTTTAATTATTTCTCAGATTTCTCTGAAATGCACACATACACACACACTCTCAAACACAAACCAACACAAAGGTACAATTACAATGTGATAAGAGTTCCAACTACATTTCATAAGATACCTTTAATTATTTCCATACCCTTTATTAGTTCTCTGAAATGCACACACACACACACACACATTCAAACACAAACACACACAAAGGTACAATTACAATGCGATGAATGGTGTTCCAATTACATCTCATAAGATAATGTTATAAAAGCACATAGAGGGCCAGGCATGGTGGCTCCTGCCTGTAATCCTAGCACTTTGAGAGGCTGAGGTGGGCAGATCACTTGAGGTCGGGAGTTCAAGACCAGCCTGACCAACATGGAAAAACCCCATCTCTACTAAAAGTACAAAATTAGCTGGGTGTGGTGATGCATGCCTGTAATCCCAGCTACTTGGGAGGCTGAGGCAAAAGAATTGCTGCTTGAACCCGGGAGGTGGAGGTTGTGGTGAGCCAAGATCACACCATTGTACTCCAGCCTGGGCAGCAAAAGCAAAACTCTGTCAAAAAAAAAAAAAAAAAGTGCATAGAGATGTAGAGAATTATTACTTAGCAGATATCACATATTTTCTGGAGTTTTGACATTATCTGTTTAAATTTAAACAATAACCATTAGATTTTTCTCTTGTCTATTTTTCATAGAATATCAACCATTGTTATATTTAAGCTATATAGCCACCAAAACACATTGGTCAGTCACAATGTATAGAATCTTTCTCAAAGTCACCCATACTTGAACTTATGTCCACTTGACAGAAGATTACGATTCATATTGCTTATACAAATGACATCGCATTACAATGAACATCCAGTGAGTGAATAGCATAGAGTATTTTCTTAAAATGGAATTTCACTGGAGCAGAAACTGTATGGATATAACCTATCACCACTGTGCAGAGTGTTATTATGATTACAACCGGATTTTCATTTCAGTGGACTTGAGGTTAGATAACGAGGTTCTACCTGAGTAAGCGAAAAATGTAAAATTATATTTTAGTTTTTTCATGTTCCAGGCACCGGAAATGAATGCATGATAAAATTATTTACACTTTCTTAAATGAGTAAAATTAATGGTATAAAAAATTAACTTTGCAAATAATATCCCAATTTTTTGGTTTTCCAGCAGTTATTTCCACAGATCACTGGTCATATTCCATCCAAGAAAAGTTGTTGTGTGCAACCAGAGACATAGGAGATATTTTCTAAATGCATATTCCTCTATCATTTTCTTTTGAAAATAGACTTTGGTAATGAGAGCCATAGTAACATCTCTTTGTTTTCAAGTTCCTTCTTCAAAATGAAAGTTCATAGGAAAATAATTGTCATGCCTTTGGAAAGGCACTAAAATATCAGCTAGCAAATGGGTTTGGTAGGAGATGAAATTACATATTTTTAAATCTTCAAATAGTAATATCAGTAAGTTGTATTATCTGACTGGGTATTCACATATAAGATGAACATTGCTTAGCTACAGAAACCTGGTTAATTTTTTTTCTAATTAAAAATGGAGTTATGTATGTTACACAAGAATGATGACCACATGTTTAAACTAGTTTGTAGAATCCTCAAACACTGCTGGTGTCTTACAACTTGATAATAAGAAAATAAATAGCCCAATTAAAAAATAGGCAAAGGATCTGAATGGATGTTTCTACAAAGAAGATACACAAATGGCCAATAAGCACATGACAAGCTATTTGACATCACTAGTAATTAGAAAAATGCAAACCCAAACTGTAATAGCATGCCACTGCATAACCCACAGAACAGTTATATTAAAAAAGAGAGAGACTAGCAAGTGCTGATGAAGATGTGAAGAATATGGAATCCTCATCCATTGTTGTTGGCAATGTGGCATCCAGTTTGGAAAACAGTTTGGTGGTTCCTTAAAATGTTAAATAATAGAGTTACTATTAAACCCAGTGATTCCATTCCTAGGTATATATTTAAAAGAAATGAAATCCTATGCTCAAATACAATTTATACATAAATGTTTACAGTGTTATTATTCATAATAGCCAAAAAGAGGAAACAACTCAAAATGTTCAACTGATGAATGAGTAAACAAAATGCGTTATATCCTTACAGTGAAATATTATTTGAAAACAAAAAGACCAAAGTATTGATACATGCTACATGGATGAACCTGGAAATACACGGTAACTGAAAGAAGCCAGACACAAAAGGCCACATATTGTAAGATTCTATTAGGAGGGAGGAAATGTCCAGAAGAGGCAAATCTATGGACTCAGACAGATTAGTGATTGTGAATAGACTTAAAACCAGTGAACTTTAAATTGATGATTACATAAAATGTAAATTTATCACAATAAAACTGTGTTTTAGAGGCAGGAGAATTGCTTGAACCCAGGAGGTGGAGATTGCTGTGAGCCGAGATTGGGCCACTGCACTCCAGCCTGGGTGACAGAGCAAGACTCCGTCTCAGACAAAAAAAAAACACCAAAAAAACCAAAACAACAACAACAACAAAAACCCCAAAAACAAACAATCAACCCCAAGCAATCAAAACAACTAGTTGTAGAAGTCTGAGAGAATCTCCTTCTCCATCTGAAAATCATTTGCTGTACCTCTAACAAGCTTGAGAGAAATAATAGGGTGATCTACATCAGTGATTTACACCCTTTTTTTAACACTGGAAAATTTTAAAAGCCTACCTTATATATAACACAAATTTGTAAAACAGAAAAATCATGTATAACTACAAATTCATCTCGTAATATCAAATCTATTATACTGGCTTATTATAAAAACATTCAAGTAAACAATGAGGCGATTCTAATATAAGAATATTTAAAGTTAAAAGTAATCTATGACAGCATCAATAATATACCATCAGAACAATTAATTTAATTTTTTTGATTTACAAATAATTATAAATATTTTGGGGGTACAATGTGATGTTTTGATATATGTTTACATTATGGAATGATTAAATCAAGCTCATTAACATATCCATCATCTCACATGCTTATCAATTTTTTGGTGAAAACGTTGAAAATCTAATCTTTATGCAATTTTAAAATATGCAATGCATTAATTCTATTCACCAGTCTGTGCAGTAGATCACTAAAAATTAGGCCTCCTGCCCAGCTGAAACTTTGTACCTGTTAAAGTGAACAAATATGGCCTGAGAAAGACTTCGTACGTCTATATTTGAGTCCTTGTGGCTGAACCATGACCTAACTTCATAGGTAGACAATACTGAAAACCTAACTCAAGAGTATGTTCCTGTAACAATACTGCATCTTGGCCAATCCCATCAGCCATACTTCAACCACCCATACACTGTTGAGTGTTCAAACTGTGTTCAAATAAGGCAAACACTAATCTGCAACCAATCCAGCTGTTTCTGTACCTCACTTCTGATATCTGTATATCACGTCTCTTTCTTTTGTCTATAAATTTGTTCTGACCATGAGGCATCCCTGGAGTCTCTCTGAATCTGCTGTGATTCTGGGGGCTGCCCAACTTGCAAACTGTTCTTTGCTCAATTAAACTCCATTAAATTTAACTCAACTGAAGTATTTCTTTTGGCATACTTTTTGATCAACGTCTCCCCTTTCCCAATCCTTCTCCAGTCTTTGGTAACCACCGTTCTCTCTACCTCTATGAGTTTGACATTTTAGATTGCATATGTAAGAGACGTTATATGATATTTGTCTTTCTGTGCCAGGCTTATTTCACATAATATAATCTTCTCCAAGTTCATCTACATTGATACAAATAGCATAATTTCCTTCTCTTTTAAGGATATATGTACACTACATTTTGTAATTGATATATGCACACTACATTTTCTTTATCCATTCATTCATTGATGTACACTTAGGTCTGTTCCACATCTTGACTATTGTGAATAAGGCACCAATGAACATTTAAATGTAGGCATTTCTTTAACATACTGATTTCCATTCCTTTGTAAATATACCCAGAGGTGAAATGGCTGGTCATATGGTGACTCTATTTTTAGTTTATTGAGGAACTTCCGTAGAGTGTTAAATAATGATTGTATTAATTTACATTTCCACCAACAACAAAGGTTCCCCTTTTTCCATTTCCTCTTCCACACTTGTTATCTTTTGTCACTTTGTCACTTTTGTCACATTCTAACAGATGTGAGGTGATATCTCATTGTGGTTTTGATTTGCATTTCCCTGCTAATTAGAGATGTTAAGAATGTTTTAATATATCTGATGACTATTTATATGTCTTCTCTTGGAAAATGTCTGTTCAGGTACTTTGCCCATTTTTCAATGAATTATTTATTTTATTGTTATTGAGTTGTTTGAGCTCCTTAAATATTTAAGATATTAGCCCCTTAGCAGATGTGTGGTTTGCAAATATTTTCTCCCAATCCCTGGGTTTTCACTCTATTGTTTCCTTTGCCACGCAGAAGCTTTTTATTTTCACGTATTCTTATTTGTTTATTTTGTTGCCTGTGTTTTTTTGCTAATATCCGAGAAACCTTTCTCAGACCAATATCGTGGAGTTTTCTCTTATTTTTTTCAAATAGTTTTAGAGTTTTAGGTCTTACACTTAAGTCTTTAATTCATTTTGAGTTGATATTTTTTATATGATATGAGAAAACTTCATTTTCATCTCCAGCTTTCCAAACACCAGATACTGAAGAGACTGTCCTTTCTCCAATGCATGTTGTCATCTTTGTCAGAAATCAATTGACCTTAAATGCATAGCTTAATTTCTGGGCTCTCCATACTGTTCCATTTGTCAATGTGTCTGTTTTTACGCCAGTATCATGCTGTTTCAATTACTATGAATTTGCAATAGGTATTAAAGTCAGATAGTGTGATACCTCCAGGATTGTTCTTTTTGCTCAAGATGGCTTTTGCTATTTGTGGTCTTTGACGGTTTCAAATAAATTTTAGGACATTTTTTTGTTTCCATGAAAAATGACATTTTAATTTTGATACAGATTGCATCAAATGTGTAGATCACTTTGGGTAGGATGGATATTTAAAATATATAAACTTTTTCAATCCGTGAACATGGGATATCTTTCAATTTATTTGTCTCTTCTTTAATGTTTTTCATCAATGTTTTAAAAGTTTCAATATACATATTTTTTTACTTCAGTTAAATTTACTCCTACATTTTTAAAAATGTATTCTTTATTCTACTGTGAATGGGAAAGATTTCTTAATTTGGTTTTTAGGTAGTTTGTTGTTAGTAAAAGGAATGTTACTGATTTTTACATGTTGCTTTGGTATCCTGCAACTTTACTGAATTTACTAGTTCTGATGGTTTTCTGGTGGTTTATTTAGGGTTTTTTATGTATAGGAATATGCCATCAGCAAATTGAGACAATATTACCCTTTCTTTTCCTTTTTGAATGTTCTTTTTTTTTTTCTTTTTCTTATCTTATTACTCTAGCTAAGACATCCAGTACTATGTTGAATAAAAGTGGTGAGAGTGGGCATCCTTGTTTTTCCTGATCTTAGAGGGATGTGTTCAAGTTTTACCATTTAGTTTGATGATATTAGCTGTGGGCTTATCATATATGGCCTTCATCATGTTGAGATACATTCTTTTCATACTTAATTTTTGAGAGTTTTTTAATATGATAAAATATTAAATGTCGTCAAATGCTTTTTCTGTGTCTATTGAAATGATCATACAGCTTAGTCCTATATTCTATTAATACAATGTATCAAATTCATAGATTTTTGTGTGTTCAGCCATCTTTCAGTCCCAAGCATAAATCTCACTTGATCATGGTGAATAATTCTTTTAATGTGCTGTTAAACTTGGTTTGCTAGTATTTTGTTGAGGATGTTTGCACCTATGTTTATCAGGATTATTGGCCTGAAATATTATTTTCTCATAGAGTCCTCATTTAGCTTTGATAGCAGGCTAATGCTAGCCTTGTAAAATTAGTTTGAAAATGGTCACTCTTCTTCAATATTTTGGAAGAGTTTGAGGAGGATTAGTGTTAGTTTCTTTTTAAATGTTTGATAGAATTCTACTGTGAAACTGTCAGAGACCTGTGAACCAGCGCAACTCCTTTTTAAAAAGAACTGGGTAAAATGAGGCTGAAACCTACTGGGCGGCATTACCAGACGATTAAGGCATTCTCAGTCACAGGATGAGTTAGGAGGTCAGCCCAAAATACAGGCCATAAAGATCACACTGATAAAACAGGTTGCAGTAAAGGAGCCAGCCAAAACCCACCAAAACCAAAATGGTGATGAGAGTGACCTCTAGTGGTCCGCACTGCTACACTCCCTCCAGCACCATGACAGTTTACAAATGCCATGGCAACATCAGAAAGTTACCCTATATGGTCTAAAAAGGGGAGGCATAATAATCCACCCTTTGCTTAGCATACATCAAGAAATAACCATACAAATGGGCAACCAGCAGCCCTCGGAGCTGCTCTGTCTATGGATTAGACATTCTGTTATTCCTAACCATACAAATAGGCAACCAGCAGCCCTCAGAGCTGCTCTGTCTATGGATTAGACATTCTGTTATTCCTTTATTTTCTTAATAAATTGCTTTCACTTTGCCCTGTGGACTCACCCTGAATTCTTTCTTATGCAAGGTCCAAGAATCCTCTCTTGGGGTCTGGATTGGAACCCTATTCCTGTAACAGTCATTTGTTTCTGGGCTTTTCTTTGATTGACATTTGATTATTATTTATTCAACCTCCTTGTTATCTGTCTGTTCAGATTTTCTATTTCTTTATGATTTAATTTTTGTAGTTCATACATTTCCAGAAATATATATCTTTCTTCTAGGTAATCCAATTTGTTGGCATATATTTTTTCACAGTAGTCTCTCATAGCTCTTTGTATTTCTGTGGTTTCAGTTGTAGTATCTCCTTTCTCACTTATAATTTTATGTATTTAAGTCCTCTATTTTTTTTTTTTTTTTTTAGTCTGGCTAAAGGTATGTCAGCTTGGTTTATCTTTTCAAACAAGAAACACCTAGTTTCATTGTTCTTTTCCATTGTCTTCCTAGTCTCCATTTCATTTATTACTGCTCTTGTCTTTATTATTTTATTCCTTCTACTGACTCTGGGTTTGGTTTATTCTTTTTTTTTTTTTTTTCCTCCAGTTCCTAAAGGTGTAATGTTAGGTTGCTTATTTGGAATCTTTCTTCTTTTTTGATTTACTTACTTATAAACTTCCCTATTAGAATTGCTTTTGCTCTACGCCATAAGTTTTTGTCTGTGTTGTTTCCATTTTCATTTGTCTTAAGTTATTTTAAAAATGTCCTTCTTGGCCAGGCGCGGTGGCTCATGCCTGTAATCCCAGCACTTTGGGAGGCCGAGGTGGGCGGATCACGAGGTCAGGAGATCAAGACCATCCTGGCTAACACGGTGAAACCCCGTCTCTACTAAAACACAAAAAATTAGCCGGGCATGGTGGCGGGTGCCTGTAGTCCCAGCTACTTGAGAGGCTGAGGCAGGAGAATGGCGTGAACCTCGGAGGCGGAGCTTGCAGTGAGCCGAAATCGCACCACTGTACTCCAGCCTGGGCGACAGAGCGAGACTCCATCTCGAAAAATAAAAAATAATAATAATAAAAAGTCCTTCTTAATCTCATCTTTAACTCATTGGTTTTTCTGGGGCAGAATTATTTTATTTCTACGTTTTGTTTTGGTTGAACAATTCCAAGAAGTCTTGACCCTTGCAAATAAGTAGCTGTGAATAATTTAAGCAATTTTATATGTAGCATAATTTTTCAGCAAAATGATTCTAAAAATTTGAAGAAATTTTTGCTTCAAAATTTCAAAAACTAATCACAGTGTTTATTATAAACTCAAAATTTGAATCAAAGTATAACAAATAACAAAGAAAACATTAAATAATCAGTAGTTTTAAAAATTAGAACATTCATAATACAGTATCATTAAGAAAATATTTTTTATTTTCTTGTTGTTGAACAATCTATTATTGACCATAATTATAGCACATAGCAAGAAATATGTATCCTAACTTTAGATAAAATTCAATTAAGTATGACATGCACATGCTCTAACAGGATACTCATCTTTATAAGTTAATGGGAGTAGGCATGTAGAGACCTTTATTCAGAATAATAACAATACTGAGTTACAACCTCAATAAATAATCATTAGTACACATGACATACATGTTCATGTGCACACACACACACACACACACATGCACATGTGAGGACAAGAAAAACTATTCTATAGTCCTCAGACTCAGAAAATAAAAAGTCAGATTTGAAGCAGAAATTATATTAATGGTATCCAGTATATTAATACTTTGGTTTATAGGACATTTGAAGTTGTTCCCTTTTAAAACTACAACTTCAAAAATAATACAAAAGATAGACTTCATTAATGTAATTTTAACTAAGTGCCTTATGGGATTACTAAACTGAGCCTAATGGTTCTATAGCAGACATTGAAAGCTACTGGGCTAGATTTATGAAGATACTGCTTCAGTTCTCTGATTCTATTATTTGATTATGTAAAATAAAATTAGAGTTTTCAAACTTTTGAAGGATTTTAAAGCATATTTAATATTTTAATGGTATTTACAAAAGATTTTTGGATTACTGGGTACTGACACATTCTCTCCTAATGATTCACAGAGATATAGGACAAATTAACAACATCCAAGAAACAACAAAAGCCTCAAAAGAATAGCAAGCTCTGTTTGACCTCACACACGCAGTTTTTGTTTCATTTGCCAGAAAGGCTCTATCCAATGAACAGAATTGACTCTTCTATCCTTTAATTCTCTGTTTTAACGATAACTCCTCCTCACATGGCTATGGCTGACTAGCAAATTTAAAGATCTCTAGGCATGTCTTAACTGTTCACTCATCAACTACTGTGTACCTAGACCTACGCCAGTCAAATTTTACTTCCTCCTGGACAGAGTATATCTCGTGTGCATTTTTTCGATCTCATCATTCCCCAACCCATGTTGTATTCACACACATATCTATACACAGACACACACCATGAGCTCTTAATACTGCTAAAAATATGGTAGCCTTAGAACTATATTAAGGGCCAGATTTTTCTATTTGTCATAGATATTTTAGAGATCGAAGTTTCATATACTCATTTTACAAGGCAGCTTAGCAACGACCAGAGAAGTTAGGCTATTTTCTAAATGACGAGTGGTGGCTCTTGGTGTTGCTGAGTCTAGAACCCAACTATCAATCCGTGTGGCTACTGTACATTCTGACACATCATACTGTATCTAACATGTTAATGTTTTATCAGAGAAACAGTATAGGAATGTTTACAGGTGTTTTTACATTTGTTTGCATGGGAAAGCACTGTTGAATATAAGAAGGTTTGTTTTGTGTGTATAAACTTTATGTAAATGTATTTCCAGAATGTATTTGTATATATATGTCATTCATAATATAATTTATATATAAGCACTTGTATTTGTAAACTTATGCATGGAAACTTTATCATACACAACACACATTTATTAATTACTTAGATTATTTTATAACCCTAAAAATATCTTCTGAGATTTTAATATGAGATTTTAATATGTTAGTTTGGTAACTAATAAAATTATATACCTAATTCTAGCACTGAAATTACTTCATATACCTAAACTACTTATATTAGTTACTATTTATAAAATATAGTTCCTATGTAATAATTATTGCTAAACCAAAATATTTGTTTGATGTTTTATGAATTCTTATATTTGACATCAGATAATTAATTTATTCACAAAATATATTAAACTCGTAAATGATTGTAAGTGTATTAGGGAAAAGAGAAGGAAGTATTTTCATTAACCAGATATGCTTTTTGTTGTCAGTTGGTAGAATAGGTAGAGGAAGTGGATATGAGCAAAACTGTAATACGAGGTGAATTGAGAGTGCTAATACATTTAAAAACAAAGTAATAAAATCCAGAGAAGTGATATTCATTCAGATTAGAAAGGCCAGATAAGATTTGATAAAAGAAGCAGATCTTTCGGCTAAAATAGTATAAATGTGAAAATGAAATTCTAATTTTACTGCTTAAAAATATGTGTTCTTCTTATTAAAACACCTTCTTTTTCACTCTAGCTTTAGGGTGTTTTACAATATTTAGATTTATATCTAATAACTTGGAATAATTACTTGTGAAAGCAACCTGGGAAATAAATGCAAAATTGGTTATAATCACTTTTTAAACATACACAATTAAAAGTCAAAAAAATACACTTTTTTTACCAAGCATAGAGGAAACTCAATAGAAATCTGCAGGGATCATCTTTTTATTGCTCAATTCTAATCCTATTCATATTATAAATTCCTTGTACAAGAACCAAATATAATAAACATGACAATAGCATGGAGCAAATTATAAATATAAAATACTGACCGAAATATGATTGAAGATTGAGCTTTCTTGAGCTGAGCCTTGTAAAAGACATGATTGCCCCTTCCTGTCAGTGTTGTGTACTAAATCTTGCCTTGATTTATGATGTTGGAAACTTACGAAGGCATGCTTTCTAATACATACTCTCAGTCACAGCTGGATAGCTCACTAATGTACTATATTCCCTCATGAACCAATCAATTTAATAACTTTACCAATGCCAGCTTTTGAACAATGCGTCCCCTCATTGACATTCCAGTGCAATAGTGAATAACAATTAGATTTCATAGTAGCATTGTATCTTGCTATTGTCATCCCCACAAGAGATGCTTTCCTTATAGTCCAAAGAATTGACATACATGTAAATTTTAGGCCAACCCAGCAAATAAGTGGTCCAGGGGCCCTCATTACCAGAAATGAACACATATCTGCCTCATTGTCATATATTGTTTTTCCTTATCATTTATTTTCTAGTGTTTGAAAATAATCGGATATTTTTCAGTGTTTGAAACCCTGTTCTGGATTTGACAAAATCATTCATGCTCCAGAGACACATATCTTTCTTCTGTTAATATAGTTCCTTTAAAACCTAAATAATGAGGTGGGGTCTTATAAATACATTGTGAGGATAGCAAACCCAAAGATATTCTAAGTTATACAGCTATTAGAATCTAAAAGCTATTCAAAATGTTGTATTTAAAAAAAAAAAAAATCTTGAGAGGCTGAAGCAGGCAGATCACGAGGTCAGGAGATCGAGATCACCCTGGCTAACATGGTGAAACCCTGTCTGTACTAAAAATACAAAAAAAGAAAAAAAAATAGCCATGCATGGTGGCAGGCACCTGTAGTCCCAGCTACTCGGGAGGCTGAGGCAGGAGAATGGCGTGAACATAGGAGGCAGAGCTTGCAGTGAGCCAAGATTGCACTGCACTCCAGCCTGGGTGACAGAGCGAGACTCTGTCTCAAAAAAAAAAAAAAAAAATCAAAGTGTAGTTTCATTATTATTTTACCCACATAGGGTAGTTTTCTTGGCAATTTCACATTAATGACAAAAAAGCTTCTAAAGATATTAAAGGAAAACGTGTCACTGAAATATATTGTTTGCATTTAGACGAGATAGGCTTGCATTTACATTATTATATCTATAGATAGGAAAGATAATCTTAAATACAAGAATTTATCAAAGTTTTTGGCATATAGCTATATGAAAATCATATTATTCAGCAGTTTTTTTTTTTTAATTTTAAGTCACATTAGACTTCACATTTCTGAAAAGATGATGAACCGACACAGGTTGGTGGCTTTCTACTCTGGAATCTATCTTAAAGGGGATGCCACAGAGAAACAAGGAATTCGATGGGTTCTAGTTACTAACATTAAAACTGTGAAAACCCTTGGGAAGATTATAGGATGCCAGCATGGCAGAAAGAGCTCTAGCAGCCAAGAGTTGAGACTGGGGAAGAATTCTTACATTGTTTCCTCCCTCATTGTAGTGGGTGAAGTGATGCCTCTTTCAATCATTAGCACTAAGAGAGCAAACAGAAGCAACAACAGCAGGGCTAACCCAACCCAAGACAGAGAATTTGGGGTAATAAATGTGAACATTCTCAGTGTGGTTCCAGACTCAGACCCAGCATTGCAACATCTGGGTCCATGTCAAGTGCAAACTCTTGGGGCCCACCACTCAGGCCCTAATTAATCAAAATCTCTGAGGATGAAGCCAAATAATCTATGTTTTAATAAGCTAGCCAAGTACTTCTGAAAAACACTCAAGTTTGAGAAGTCCTACAGACTAGCTAATAATAGCTGGGGGTAGAAAGTGGTTAACAATAGGTACTAGTGGCTTCCGGCAATACGCTCTGATATGGTTTGGCTCTGTGTCCCCATCCAAATCTCATCTCAAATTGTAATCCCCGTGTGTCAGGGGAGGGACCCGCTGGGAGGTGACTGGATTATGGAGGTGGTTCCCCCATGCTGTTCTCCTGATAATAAGTGAGTTCTCAGGAGACCTGATGGTTTAAAAGTGTCTCACTGGGCCAGGTGCAGTGGCTCATGCCTGTAATACCAGTACTTTGGGAGGCCGAGGCAGATGCATCACGAGGTCAAGAGATGGAGACCATTCTGGCCAACATGGTGAAACCCCGTCCCTACTAAAAATATAAAAATTAGCTGGGTGTTGTGGTGGGCCTCTGTAGTCCCAGCTACTCAGGAGGCTGAGGCAGGAGAATCACTTGAACCTGGGAGGCAGAGGTTGCAGTGAGCCAAGATCGCGCCACTGTACTCCAGCCTGGGCAACAGAGCAAGACTCCATCTCATTAAAAAAAAAATAAAAGTGTCTCACTTCCCCCTTCGTTGGTTCTCTCTCTTCTGCTGCCTTGTGAAGGAGGTGCTTGCTTCTCCTTCGCTTTCAACCACGAATGTAAGTTTCCTGAGGCCTCCCAGGCCACACAGAACTGTCAGTCAGTCAAACCTCTTTTCTTTCTAAATTACCCGGTCTCAAGTATTTCTTTATAGCAATGTGAAAATGGAATAATATTCTCTCTCCTTCCTCAGAAAGAATGGTGGTACTTGATAAGATAGTAACAAAAAACAAGTGGGATCCCTGAGGAATAAGGATGGTCAGTGGTATGAGGGAGACAAACAGAAGTGGTTCAGTCTACATTTTGATATTTTCGATTTTTGTTTTGAAATGTTTAACTATTGAAAATTATAAAAAGGGGAAAAAATAAGGTCCGAGTTTTCACATTTTCCCAGATTGAGAGGATTGTAAGTGGTTGTGACCCACTAATACAACAGTTCAAGACAACTGATGAGTGGGACTTTTAAGACAAACAATATAAGGTTAAAATAAAATGCAGGAAAATAGAAAATTTTAAAGAGGAATAATTATTATCTTTGTAGAGATAAGAAATAATATTGGAAATGTCAAGTAAAAATGAGAATTTCTAAAGAAAAAACAAATAGAAACATTGAGTATAAAGCAATTAAAAATTAAATTAAGTAATTAATTGAAGGATCAAATTGTCAAATGAGTTCAACTAAAGAACAAATGAGTGAGTAAAACAACTAAGTCCAGGCACTCTCCCGCAATGCAACTGGAAGGCATAAGGAAATAAAAAGAACAGAAGAAACACAAGGTAAGAGATGTAGAGAATATATATAGAAGTGTCACTATTGAATTAATAATAGTCCAGGAGGGAAAAATATATAAGGAGAAGAGTATTTGAAGAATTAATGACCAATGATTTTTTAAAACTAAAGAAAGCTGTAAGATCTTAGATTAAAATGATTCAGAATGTACAGAAACAAAAAGATACAATGGGGAGGGTAAACTTATGAACATACCATATTACATTCAATAACATAAAAAGCCGAAGGAAAATTCAAAATCTTCCTGAGGAAAAGAGCTTTACAGCCACAAACAAGAAGTACATGTCCAGGGAAAAAAAGAAGACTTTGAACTTAAAATATGTATCTATCAAAATTATTTAAAAACATAAGTATGTTTTTAGAGTTAACTCAGACTCAGAAATGTCATCTGACTAAAGCCCTCTTTGAAAGGCCTTTTTTTCAGAAATCACTACAGTTAAAAAAAACAAAGAAATATGGGGAATATAAAAAATTATTAACTTTTGAAATTGTAATGTTAACCAAAACAATGACAAGGGATTTTCAACAAATCTTGTTTTGGAATGAAGATGGAGAATAGTTAGTGACAAATATGAAGGAACTTATTTTATTTGAGGGAAATAAACAAACTAATAGTAATAAGTATAACTATGCAATTATGACAGCCTGAAATTCAAATTCACATAAAAAATTGACTCTCAAATAATTTCATAAATGAAATTTTAAAAAAATAACACCAAGAGATTCATCGATGGAAAAAATTGTGTATTAGGCCAATATGGAAAATAATGTTAGATTATTGTTCTTACCAGAAAATAATTAAAATTTGTGATATCAAAGTGGACATTATATTTTGATAAATAAAGGTAACATAAAGGAAAAACAATAACAAATCCAGGTCACATATGCAGTTGCTGATTATCCTCAAAATATATGAAGCAGCAAATGATCAACTGAAAAGAACATAGAATTTAAAAAATTGAATATTTTGACAACAGCTCTCTAGGTTTAACTGATTAAACAAACAGATAAAAACTATGCAATACATTTGAATGTTTAGATGAAATGTTTGTATGTCTTGAAAGTATGGCTTAACCAAACTGGCCTAAGGAGAAATGGAAAATGTAAATATTTCTAGATATGTTTATGAAATTTAATGCACATCTAACAGTCTTCCCAGAAATAAAACTGCAAACTCATGTCTTCATTGGAAAAATAATCCAAGTATTTAAAGAAAGAAATAATGCCAATTCTATATAACCCTTACAGCAAAAAAGTAAGAAAGGAACACATCCCAATACATTTTATGAGGCTAGAATAACGCTGATACAAATCTTTGACAAGAACCTTCCAAGAAATAAGAAGAAAAATCCCAATGTCTCATTAATTTAGGTACAAAAAAATCCTAAATGAAATATAAACAAGAAAAATCTATCAATGTATAAAAATGATAATAAAACATGAATTTATGCTAGGATTCAAGATTGGTTTTACACTAAAAAATCAGAAAATGTAATTCACTGCATTAACAGTATAAAAGAGAAACATATATGAATACGGGACATTTTTATTTACTTGTTTTTTAGAGACTTTTAAAATATTTTATTTTCAGTTTTAATTGTGGAAGAAAACAGAAAATGTACCATCTTAACTATTTGTTCAGTGTATAAATTAATAGTGTTGTATATATTCACTTTGTAAAACAGAGGTCTACAACTTTTCATCTTATGAAACTAAAACTCCATATCCATTAGAATTCCCTTAAAAAAAGCTTTTTAAAGAACAGTGCTAAATTTAAAGAAAAATTGTGAAGATACTATAGAGAATTCCCATATACCCCACACCCAGTTTCCTCAATCATTAGCATCTAACATTAATATGGTATATTTGCTACAATTAATAATATCAACATGCTATTGTTTAGTAAAGTCCATACTTTACTCTGATTTTCTTAGTTTTATACCTAAGTTCTTTCTTCTGTGCCAAGATCCATTCAGGGTTCAACATTACATTTAGTTGACATGTCTTTTCAGGTTCTTCTTGGCTGACAGTGTTTCAGATGCCTTGATTTTGATGGCCTTTACCATTTTCAGAAGTACTGGTCAGGTGTTTTGTAGAATGTCATCATCTTGGGATTCACCTGATATTTTCTCATGTTTGGACTTGAGTTAGAATACATGTTATCAATATGGCATTATTATTGATGATGACCTTGTTTACCTGGCTAAGTTAGTGTTTATCATGTTTCTCCATTGTGAAGCTACCAATGGTTTTTTCTTTGTTGTTGTTGTTTGTTTTGTTTTGTTTTGTTTCTTGTTTGTTTGTTTTGAGACAGAGTTTCCCTCTTGTTGCCCAGGCTGAAGTGCAATGGTGGGATCTCGGCTCACTGTAATCTCCGCCTCCTGGGTTCAAGCGATTCTCCTACCTAATCCTCCCGAGTAGCTGGGATTACAGGCGTACGCCACCATGCCCAGCTAATTTTTTTGTATTTTCAGTGGAGATGGGGTTTTGCCATGTTGGCCGGACTGGTCTCGAACTCCTTACCTCAGGTGATCCACCTACCTCAGCCTCCCAAAGTGCTGGGATTACAGGCGTGAGCCATGGCACCTGGCCAAAGCTACAAATGTTTTAATTTGCAATTTCCTAATAAAATGATGGTGAGAGTCTTCATTTGCTTACCTGCCTTCTATATACTTTCATTGGTGAGATGTCTGTTCAGATCTTTTGCCCCTTTTTAAAAATTGATTGCTTGTTTCCTTATTGTTGAATTGTAGGATTTCTTTATATATTTTGCATAGAATCCCTTATCAGATACATACTTTACATATATTTTCTTCCAGTCTGTAGCTTGTCTATTCATTCTCTTAACATTATCTTATAGAGAGAAGAAGCTTTTACTTTTAATAAAATGCAACACATCAATTTGTTACAGATTATGCTTTTAGTATTGTATCTAAAATATCACCACCAAACACAAATTTACATAGATTTTCTGCTTCACACTTTTCTAGGAATTTTTTTGGTTTTGCATTTTACATGTAGCCTGTAGGTATACAATTTATTTTGAATTGCTGTCTAGGTGTTTTGTGTTATGTTTTTGTTTCGGTTTTTGCATATGGACATTCAAGTTCTCCAACACCATTTGTTGAAGAGACTAGCCTTTTCTCCAATACAATATCCTTGCTCCTTTTTCAAAGACCAGTTGATTATATTTGTGTGGATCTTATTTCTGAGCTGTTTTGTTCCAGCAACTTATGTCTATTCTTGGGGACATTTTAAAATTCACCTAAGTAACTGCAAAAACTCCTGATTATGAAACTGGATAAGAATGTTAAAAAAAAATCAAGTCTAACCAAAAAAAATCCTGTAGCTGTTAAACTTCCTTCAACCTCAATATTTATTTTGTAGTGCTGTTTTGAGGACTTAAAAAGATAGTGTATGTAAAATGCCTAAAGTAAAAACCCTAGTGCTCATTTAGTGATAGTCATTATTATGTTATGTGGTTCCTAAAGAAAATCTTTAACACTGCCCTAAGGCTCAAGAAAGCTTCCTTTAATAAAACAAATGATGCCTGGTTAAAAGTATGATGACCATATATTTTCAATGTTTGGATAAGAAAAAATATCATTTACAAAACTTATTAAGGAAAGGAATGCCTAAAATGTAGAGGATGGACAACAAATAATTGATTTAAAGAAATGAAAGGTGGATGTTTAACAAACAACTGCATGAATCAAATTCACCAGTATCAGAGAAAAGACACGCTTATGAAATGAAAGTACCATTTTTCTCTTGTAAAATTAGACAAGTTATCCAAAGCTGGTAAAGGTTGAAATGGATTTGGAATCTATATACACTACTGTTGTAATAATGGATCGTATTATTAATAGTGTAGGGTCGATAAATGTGAAATATGTCTATAAATTACAGTATTTGCAACATCAACGTAATACTTTCTTTAAATGTACATACCCAAGGAAAGAAAATTGTCAATCTTGGTTCCGTAATATGTTTAATGCACAGATTCAAAGTATTCTACTCTTGAAAAACTATTACACATAAAGAAATTGAAATTTAAAAACTTATCCTAAGCTATTTAACATAGAATTATATTATGATAGCAAAAAAGATAAAAAAACCGTGCTAACTAAATTACCACATACTAACACAATGAGATATTGTGCAGCCATAACATCTTATGTTGAAAATGGGGTAATAACCACCAAGAAAATGCTTTTGCTATAAACTTTTATGTAACTGCTGTAAGGAAGTTGTACATATATCATAGTCTCAACAATTTTTAAAAACAATGAAAAGAAATATGTTAGCATCTTAATGATGGTTTTCTTTAGAGTGATGGCTGATTTTTAAAATAATTTTATAACTTCTGTATTTTCTATAACATTTGTGACCTAAATTATAATCAGAAATACAGTATACCCAAAGGATTATAAATCACTTTATTATAAAGACACAATGCACATGTATGTTTATTGTGGCACTATTCACAATACCAAAGACTTGGCACCAACCCAAATGACCATCAATGATAGACTAGATAAAGAAAATGTGGCACATGACCGGGCATGGTGGCTTATGCCTGTAATCCCAGCACTTTGGGAGGCCAAGGTGGGTGGAGCATGAGGTCAGGAGTTCAAGACCAGCCTGGCCAATATGGTGAAACCCCATCTCTACTAAAAATATAAAAATTAGCTGGGTGTGTTGGCACATGCCTGTAATCCCAGCACTTTGGGAGGCCGAGGTGGGTGGAGCATGAGGTCAGGAGTTCAAGACCAGCCTGGCCAATATGGTGAAACCCCATCTCTACTAAAAATATAAAAATTAGCTGGGTGTGTTGGCACATCCCTGTAATCCCAGCTACTCAGGGGGCTGAGGCAGGAGAATTGCTTGAACCTGGGAGACAGAAGGTCGTAGTGAGCTGAGATAGTGCCATTGCACTCCAGCCTGGGTGACAGAGTGAGATTGCATCTCAAAAAAAAAAAAAAAAAAAAAAGGCACATGGAATACTATGCAGACACAAAAACGGATGAGTTCATGTCCTTTGCGGGGACATGGTTGAAGCTGGAAACCATCATTCTCAGCAAAGTAACACAAGAACAGAAAACCAAACACCGCATGTTCTTATCCATAAGTGGGAGCTGAACAATGAGAACACATGGACACAGGGAGGGGAACATCACACACCATGGCCTGTTAGGGTGTGGAGGGTTAGAGGAGGGATAGCATTAGGAGAAATATCTAATGTAGGTGACGGGTTGATGGGTGCAGCAAACCACCATGGCATGTGTATACTTATGTAAGAAACCTGCACATTCTGCACATCTACTCCACAATTTAAAGTATAATAAAAAAAAGAAAAACAGTTCATTTTTACAAAGAGTGAAAGACAATAATTATTTCACTCTAACTCAGTTATTTTCCTACTTTTTAGAAAACATGACTTACTATGGTGTTTCTAAGTAACTGCTCATAAAAACTTTGTTCTTTAGCATATATAATTTGTGTTACACTGAGCAAGGTTTAATGGTCACCAATATATTTATAGTAAAAGGCAATCATAAGAGCAGTGGATGTTGAAGTTGCCTGAGGGGCAAGCCAATTAATGTAGGAACATTTGCAGATAATAATGCATATAGGAACAGATCTTAGAGTAGCTGCACCACAGATACTGACTACCGAAACAACAATTTTGAAAACAAATTGGCTAATCTATGTAATCAAAAGACAGATTTGAATTATTCTTCCTGGCCATAATGTTTCAACCATCCTCCCCATGTGGAATGAACCAACTGAATTGGTCAAAATATTTAATGATGAGCTAGAGATACTATATATACATATACATATATGTAATTTTATTTTAATATATAATTTTATTTTAATATACATAATTTTATTTTAATATGTATATAATTTTATTTTATTATTATTATTTTTTTGAGACAGAGTCTCACCCTGTCACCCAGGCTGGAGCGCAGTGGCGAGATCTCGGCTCCCTGCAAGCTCTGCCTCCCGGGTTCATGCCATTCTCCTGCCTCAGCCTCCTGAGTAGCTGGGACTACAGGTGCACGCCACCATGCCTGGCTAAGTTTTTGTATTTTTAGTAGAGATGGTCAGGGTTTCACAGTGTTAGCCAGGATGGTCTCGATCTCCTGACCTTGTGATCCGCCTGCCTTGGCCTCCCAAAGTGCTGGGATTACAGGTGTGAGACACTGCGCCCAGCCAAGATATCATAATTTTTGAACTGACAAAATGTTCACAACAGAGGTCATATTAGCTAAATTTATCACAGTCTCCATATTGATTTGCTGTTTTTCCCAAAGCCTGTCTGAATACATATTTCTGAAATTTTACCACATCCTTATGTTTCTCAGCACCCCTATAGAGATCATCACAGGTGTGACAGAATGAATGCAAACCTCATAACAGCAACTAAGAATGTGCCTTTTCGATTGCTTGTCAACACTAAGTCTATTACCTGGTATAGATGGGAAGTGAACGGCAGCTAATTGTTTTCTGCTAAGAGTATATTTTCATGACATTGAATTAATCTCAACAATTTAACATCTGTTGCAATACAGCAACTTTCAGGATCACTGAACTATATTATTCCTACATAAAAAATTTAAAATGAACTGGAGATCATTAAATCCTCCAGATACTTTAAATAATATTATTATGCTTATTAGTAATGTATCCCCGATAGTGTAATATCTAGAAAATAATCTTTCACTTAACTTGTAATATCCAAGGAATAACTAATTTCCTGGGAACATCTGGCTCATTTATGGAATAAAGAGTGATTGTTCATGGAGAAGCTCCTCTGGGTAGCTGTTTGATCTTTAGATTTTAGAACTGAATGGTATCTAATTGAGAAGAAGAAAACAGGAACGGAGTCCCTAAATGAAATCCAAGCCTTTCAGCAAATACCCTGGGGGTGAACATTTGACAACAAGATTGGTACCTAAGACACATGTCCCTCAGAGATTTGAACAGTGTCTATGTATTATTTTGATGCCATGGACATCACAGGCATCATTACATGTTTAAACCAAACAATTTAAAATTTACTTAAGAAAAAAGAACAAATTATTTGGATTCTCATTTAGCACTTTTACAATTAAACCTTTCTCAAGTGGTCGATAAAACAAGTTCTAAGAAAAAAGTATTCGGTAATGTGATTTAGCATTGAGAGTGTGTGGCCTTGCCTGGGTATTACAGCTAGATTGTTGAGCTGACAATAGTCCCATTGTAAAATACAAGCAATGGTCACATGAATAAGGATATAAGAGTCTAGGGAATGTAATTAGTGACTTAGGAGATATAGTTAAGAAAAAATTACAGCTTTTAATCTTTTTAAGAGGCCAGAGACTAGAATACACAGGCAGGATAAAATGTGTGCAGCACAGGAGTAAACACAAGTCATAGTAATGCGCAATTCTGTTAACATAATGGCTTTGCTGTCTCGGCAGTTCAGTTTATCATTTAATGCTATATTATCAAAGCCTGACGTTTTAATTTCTTTTCTACCTAATTGATATTCTCTCAACACAAGGTAAAGACAAAGTTTCATATCTTGATCTGGGGTTTGCTATGCTGTGTGTTGGCTGAACCAATGCAAACCTGCAAGAATCTTATTAAAACACCGGTTTTTTTCTTTTCTGAGTGGTCTCTGATGTAGATTCTGTTATTCAGATGTAAACTGATTGTCACAACACTAACTACTCTAGCTCCAGAAATTTTTATTTCAGGCCAGTCTGTTTTTAGAAATCTGCTGCTGTCAAATCTTGTGTCTTTCTTTCTCTCTGATCCCTAGAGCAGATGCACTCTGTTTGCTCTTATAATAAAACATGTGTCTGGCCTCCAACTGATTACTGTAGCAATTGGAACATAACAAGACACTCAGACCATCCAAAGGGTTGTGTGTCAAAGAGCAGTGTAAGCTTCCTGGTGTAATAGAGCACTTTCTGAGAGTTTCACAGTGTTACGGTTATAGGCTTGACCCAGAAAGGAAAAAATTCGATTGTGCATTAACTTTTGATTATCAATTCTTTTGAAAGGAGGGCAGTTCAGAAATAATTGTTACACACACGTTATGCATGTTTACCCAACTGCTAGGGCTTAAAATGCAAACTTAAAGAAGTTGGCAGACTACATAAACAAGGTAGATAAGCACACATTACAAGAGACTGTGAGAGAGTCTTTTACAATGGATAGCAATTAGATTATTATAGGCCTGTATTTCATGATCCACTGTAGACTAATATGGTTCAACATGTGCAATAAATGTGTTCTAGAAAATTTTGTTATGGGTGATATTTTCTACATAAGATATACAAACTGAAATCAAATATTTCTTTCAATAAAACATTTGATATGAGCCACAGTTATAAATAAAAATATTTTGTAAAACCACAGCCACCCTCTAAGCAGACAGGGTAAGAAATGAATGAAATCACAGAAATTATCCAAAGACATGTGAACACTAGTTCCATGGTGTTTATATAACATGAATGGACAAAAGTGAAGTACGTTTTCTTAAAATTAAGAGGAGAATTTGAGTTAGATTAAATATTTGTGATATCAATTAAAATTGATAGATTTTAACTATATCTTGGGTTTTTCTTTCATTATCTTTAAGTCATATCTTAAGTTTGACTCAATATTGCTTAAATTGATTATAAAAGTGAAAGTAGGTGGGTTTTGTGCATCCTAATAATCATATCTATTAAGGTAGTTACAATAATTTAAACAATGTGAAACAGGTGTCAGGATAGACAGGTCAATAAAGCAAGATACATAATGGAGGAAAAAGTAATTTTAAAAATTTAGTATGTCAAAAAGGCAGTATGCAACTTAGTAAAATAATTGAAATTATTTTGTAAATACCACTGAGAGAAATGAATATTTCTAGAAATGAACAAAAGGATGCCTAACCCCCGCCCCTTTCAACACCTGCTCTTCCTCCTCCTCCTCAGCCCACTCAACTTGAAGATGATGGGGATGAAGATCTTTATGATGTTCCCCTTCCACTTAATAAGTAGTAAGAATATTTTCTCCTTCTTATAACTTTCTTGATAATATTTTCTCTTCTCTAGCTTTTTTGTAAGAATGTAGTATATAAAGTAGATGTTTATCCACTGCAATACATTCTAGAATAATTAAAAGCACACACATATGCACTTCTGTATACACACTCACATGTATGGAAAAATATATGTATGAAGTGACAGGAAAGTTAGAAAGTAAATGAATTAGTAAATATCTGAATGTGGATTAGGAAAAGTAAATATAATATCAAAAGTTAGAACTCTCTCCCCAAGGACTAATAACTTTGATTGAAGTTTAAAAAGTAACAAAAGATGTAAAAGTGGGAGGATGATGATCAGAGCAAAAAGGGGATAAGAAACTCACCATTACTTACTAGGTAAGGATTTCCTACAAATTAACGAGGCAAAAAGTCTCCTCTGACCAAAAAAAAAAAAGGGGGGGGGCGACAAAGTATAAATGGGCAGTTTGCAAAAGGAAGAATTAGACTAATGCCTAAGAAAAAATGTCACTTCTTAGTTATACAAATTAAATAAATTAAGTACAACTCCTTCACTTGGAAAATTAGCCAATTAAAACATATTTGTAATAAATTGTGTTCATTACAGCAATGAAAAAAGATCTCTCCATGAATTTTTGCTAAGCTACTACTATATTTCTGAAGAGAAAATAAAAATTGTTTGATCATCTATTAACTCAGTAATCCTCTTCTGGTTACTTGAGAAAGAATCATATGTTTGATTATATTTTTCTTCAATAATGCTGGAAAATGACCAGTGACATATACAAAACACTATGTATGAATATTTATGTTGGCATTAATTATAATGGAAAAACCTACAGAAATGGGTTTTAGCTAAGCAATTTCTTATACCCATTTAATAATGGACATTCTTTAACATCATATTTTAGAAAAAAAAACATGTAAAATACATATTCTGTATTAATATAAAGAGGTATGTTAAAATAGTACATAAATATAAAACCAATTTTGTTACAAACAGACAGTTAGGAGATGTATGTATAATGTGTGGATAAAATGGTTAAGATGAAATAGATCACAGTGCTCATGGGGAATGACGACTTAATGAGTAACTTTTTTTACTTTCCTATACTTTTCAGTGTTTTCCAATTTCTCTAAAAATGTATATATGTTACTTATAAGAAATGAATTGGCAGTTGGTGAGTATTCTTTTAATTTAAAGGTTCTCCCACATCTTCTATGGAGGAAATATACATGAACAGACTTTGTACTAAACTTCCTGTTTTCACTGACTGTTCAACAATCTTGCTCATAAGTTACACTATGCAGTGGTTCTTAACTTAGTTGCCCATTCGGAATATAGGGGGCTTTTAGAAAATATGCCAGAGGACTCCCATCCAAGTACTAGCCAGGCTCGACCTTGCTTAGCTTCCAAGATGAGAGGAGACTGGGCACATTCAGGGTGGTATGGCCATAAAAGGTGAACCAGCCCAGATCTTCCTGGAGTCAGGTTGCTTGGGAATGCAGCCTAAAGCTGGTGGTAAACTCCAATTAAGGCTAAAGACTGGCACAAGACCAATAGTCAACCAGTACCACAAGGGAAAGTTGGAAAGAACTTTTGAAGGAAGAGTTCAAGAAGGCATGAAACCTTAAGGGTAAACAGGTGGGGTCTGTGCAGTCCATCCAGAGGATTGAACTGGGCAGCCAGTCTGGCCCTGGTGGCAGTCCTGCAGATCTTTCCCGCTCCTCCACATCCCCCACTTTCTGAACCCAGAAATAAAGCTGAATACTTACAGGCAACTGATTTTCAACAAAGCAAACAAAACAAAGTGTGGAAAGAACACCATATTCAATAAATGGTGCTGAGATCATTGGCAAGCCACAGGTTGGAGAATGAACCTGGATCCTCATCTCTCACCTTACAGAAAAGTCAACTCAAGATGGATCAGACTTAAATCTAAGACCTGAAACCATAAAGATCTTAGAGGATAACATCAGAAAACTCTTCTAGACAGTGGCTTAGGCAGACTTCATGACCAGGAACCCAAAGCAAATGCAACAAAACTAAAGATAAATAAAGGGAACTTAATTAAACTAAAAAGCTTCTGCACAGCAAAATAAATAATCAGTAGAGTTAACAGACAACCCACAGAGTGGGAAAAAATTCTTCACAATCTATACATCCAACAAAGGACTAATATCTAGAATCTACAAAGAACTCAAACAAATCAGCAAGAAGAAAACCAAACAATCCCATCAAAGAGTAGGCTAAGGACATGAATAGACAATTCTTTAAAGAAGATATACAAATGGTCAAGAAGCATATGTAAAAATGCTCAGTATCACTAATGATCAGGAAAATGCAAATCAAAACCACAATGCGATAACGCCTCACTCCCGCGAGAATGGCCATAATCAAAAAATCAAAAAATAATAGATGTTGGCATTGATGCAGTAAAAAGTGAATACCTTTACACTGTTGATGGGAATGTAAATAGTAAAACCACTGTGAAAAACAGTGTGGAAATTCCTTAAAGAAATAAAAGTAGATCCACAGTTGGATCCAGCAACCCCATGTCTAAGTTTCTACCCAGAGGAAGGAGGTCGTTATATTAAAAAGATACTTGCACGTGCATGTTTATAGCAACACAATTTGCAATTCTAAAAATGTGGAACCAGCCCAAATGCCCATCAGTCACATCAGTCAACTAGTAGATAAAAAAGTATGTGTGTGTGTGTGTGTGTGTATGTGTGTATGTATATATATATACACACATATATATACACATACACACATACACACACACACAATGGAACACTACTTAGCCATAAAAAGGAACAAAATAATGGCATTCGCAGCAACCTGGATGGAATTGGAGACTACTATTCTAAGTGAAGTAACTCAGGAATGGAAAATCAAACATTATACATTCTCACTCTTAAAGTGGGAGCTAAGCTATGAGGATGCAAAGGCGTAAAAATGATACAATGGACTTTGGGGACTTGGGGAAAGGGTGGGAAGTGGTGAGTTATAAAAGACTACATGTTGGGTACAGAATACACTGCTCGGGTGATGGGTGCACCAAAATTTCACAAATCACCACTAAAGAATTTATTCATGTAACCAAACACCACCTGTTCCCCAAAAACCTATTGAAATAAAAAATAAATTAAAACAAATAAATAAATAAATGCCATGGAAAGATATGAAAAAAAAGAAAACAATATGCCAGGAGAACCTCACTTTTAGAGATTTTGAGTTAATTTTCTAGGATATTGATTTTTTAAAAAACACTTTCAGTTTTTTAGTTTAACATGCAGCCAGAAGGTTCCCAAACTTGCTTCTTCATAAGATTCTCTGGAGGCTCTTGTTTAAAAGATAGATCCCCAGGCCATGTTATCTCAAAATTCTGAGATTACCCGGAAATTCTGAGATAGTTGGTCTTGGGTTGGGACTGAACACACACACACACTTAAGCAAATAACCGAAAGGATTATTTCTGATCAAGACTGCATTTGGGAATGACTGAATTAGCCTATTTTTTTAAAAGCCAGCCACCAAATGGCACTCATAGTGCCTATGAGGAAATGATTCAACTTTAAATGACACTACCATGGAAACACAATTTTATGAAGGGACAGCAAATATTATCCATAATTATGATAGATTAAAATTGCAAAGGGACAGTACTACTTACACATAGCATGGCTCAATACAGATTCAATACTGAATGTGTACATTGAAATGCCTAATGGGCACATTAGGTCCTACAGAAAATTAGAAAGAAAGATTGCTGACTTTGGACTAAAGTGGAGGTAAGAGGCTTCAGTAAAAATGAGGGTTGAAATGATCCTTATAGAATGGATAAGGGTGAATGGGGCTTACAGGCATTTTGTTTTTAACAGAAGGGAAAGGATGATGAAGGGGCAAGTATCTCATAGATCAAGATCGCAGGGAGAGGTTAGAGTAGAAGACCGGGTTGTAATTAAATGTAGAGGAATGACAATGGGAAGCAGTGGGGTTGTCCTGACAGGGGAATGAATGGCATGGCTACATTATTATAATTTAAAATCTCTATCAGTTAAGTACCTGGAGTAGATTTACCTCATTCATGAGTGAATCTCTAAAACACAGTGATTGGCGTTCATTGAAGGTTCAGTAAATATCCTTTCCACAAATGAGAAAATGTGATTATCATGATGATGTAATAATTTGCCAATTATTTAGGACTGATTAAAAACACATTTAAATATTATTTTATAAGGACTCGGAGAAAAGATATTTGCGATACAAAAATGAATGCCATGATACTACTTTCTATTCTAGCCTAGCCCCATTATTTCACTTACCACCTCCCCTCAACCCTGTGGTTCCTAGCCTCTGATACAGAAGGTCCTCCATGATCACCTCCTATATGCCATCTAGTATATGTGGCATAATCCAGCATCAGTCTTGGTTCCTGGAGAGCGGGTTGCCCTTAGTCTAAACCAAATTAATACACACACACACACACACACACAGAGTTGACCTGTGAATGACACAGATTTCAACTACAGGGGTCCACTTATTTACAGATTTTACTCTGCCTCTGTCATCCCTGAGACAGCAAGGCCAACCCTTCCTCTCCTCCTCCTCCTCAGCCCACTCAACATGAAGATGATGAGGATGAAGACCTTTATGATGTTTCACTTCCACTTAATGTGTAGTAAGAATATTTTCTATTTCTTATAATTTTCTTAGTAATATTTTCTTTTCTCTTCTCTCTAGCTTACTTTTTTTGTAAGCATATAGTATACAATAAGTGTAACCCACAATATACATGCCAATCAACCTTTATGCTATTGGTAAGGCTTCCAGTCAATAGTAGGCTATTAGTAGTTAAGTTTTTGGAGAGTCAAAAGTTATACTTGGATTTTTACCACAGACATGGGCCCGAACTTCACATTTTTAACCCTTTCTTTGTTCAAGGGTCAACTGAAGAATAAATAAGAAAAGTCACTGATTTATTTCTTTGTAGTGGACTCAAGGAAGACCCAGTATACTACAAGAGGTTTCACAGCTATTACCACATCCCTACATCTTAATGGTGAATTTGAAAAAATAGTAGCATTCGTAGGCAGAATGTCTCAGTTTTCTGTTTCAGAATAATAGCAGCTTGTTCAAAATAGAAGGAAAGTGAGAGCAGTTCAGTGTTACATTTCCTTCCTTCCTCTAGGTCAGCAATTTTCAATATGTGTTCAGGGACTAACGACACCAGCATGACCTGAGAATTATTGAGGTGAAAATTCTTAGGACCCTCTCTGGATCTGCTGAATCAGAAATTCTGTGGGTAGGGCCCAACAACCTTCCTAAACAGTCCCCAAGGCAATTCTGATGGATGACCAAGTATGAGAACTTCTCTTCCAAATGTTTGGCTATTCTTCTGGCTATTTTTATCATAAAGCTCTCACCCTTTGATACTTTTTATTGTTGCTGATGCTTTTGTGCTTTCACATTTCTCTTTCTTCTACTCTTGCAAATTTAGCCAACCCACCGCAATAGTTGGTTATATATCATGTGCTTTCAGAGGACCAGTGGTGAGTGTTAAGCCCTGTTTGACTTTTTTTTTGCCTACTGAAATATTTTGAATTTTACATTCAGCTTCTCATGCAGTTTAGAATCTCAGGCTCTTCCACTAAACACTGACTAGGACAGTTCTACTCTTTACCCTGTTTATGAACTGGTGATGGCCCATATAGCTGCTGAGGTGTTGAAGAGGGTGAGAAAGGATGTTTCAAATTGTGTCATGTATATCTTGGCTGATGCTGCCTCGTTGCAAAAGAGGTACCCAGGCAGCACCAGTGCCTTAAGAAAAGTATGAAGACAAGTGGTCAAAATCCTACTGGATCTATCATTATTCTAATTAATTATTTATGTAATCTCTTTTAATATCTTTCTTCTTTCAATATAAGCTCCCTAAGAGCAAGACCATTTCATTTAATCACTGAATCTCATGTGGCTAACACAGTGCTTTGTTCATAGTATAAGCTTTTTTTTTTTTTTTTTTTTAAAGAGGATGATTAAATGAGAATATGTCTATTACATAGAACTTCAAGACGTAGGTGTGTTGGAGTCAGTAAGATAGTTCATAACTATTCTGCTATTTCTCCCTCTGTGAAGGATGCACTGCTTTTCCCACTTAAAGATAGATAAGGCCACATGAATGATTGGTCTGGGTTAGGTGATGGAAGCTTAAAGAGCCATGTAGTAGGAGTGAGGCATACTTTTTTATTCTTTTAGGCACTGAGATTTGTTTCATTAGTTATTTTTTCTTTTCTCTTTTTGAGGTATAACATATATAAGATGTATTAATCTTAAATGAACACATATATAAATGTATACATCTAAATACACCTGTATAACCATAACCAGGTGAAGATATACAACATTTTCAGCACCTCAGAAGATTCTTCATGTCTCTTTCCAGTCAATAGAGCCATCCACCCCAACCGCAGTTACACTATTCTGATTTCTATTAAAATAGATTAGATTCACCTGATGTGGGAACTGCATGTAAATAAAATCACATAGAACATACATGTCACATACATTTTGTCTCATGTGTTTTACTCAAAATACTGTCTGTAAATTTTCACCCAGATTGTTTCACATATAAGAAATTTGTTCTTTTTAGGGTTGTGCCGTGTTCTAAGTACCAAAATTTATTTATTCTCCTGTTGATGTATATTTGGGTTGTTTCAGCTGTGGGCCATGACATATATAAAGCTGTTATGAAAACTCCATTCATATTTTAGTGAATAACACACTCATTTCTGTTGGTATATACTTAGTCATGAAATTGTTGGGTTAGAGGACAGAAAAACGTTTAGCTTTTGGATGTTCTGCAAATGTGTGCAGTAGTTTTCAAACTTTAATCTATCAGAGTCACCTGGGGGGCTTGTTAAAACAAATTGCCTGGCTCTATACCCATAGTTTCTAATTCACTGGGTCTAAAATTGCATTTCCAATGTTTCTAGGCCATGCAGATGCTGCTTTTCTGGGGACGACACTTAGAGAACCACAAATTGTTCAATAGAATTTGCCAGCGAGATTCTAGAACTAAATATTACTTTGCCTTAAACTAGCCTATCTTGATGAACTCTAAGGTTGTCAGATTGAGTGAAGAGAAAGGCAGTGTCCCTGTTAAATTTGGATCTCAAAAGACAATAAATAAATATTAGTATAATTACGTCCCATGCAACAATTGGAGTGCACTTAGGTGAAAAAATTATTTGTTCTTTATTTGAACTTTAAATTTAACTGGACCTCCAGTATTTTACTGAGCAACCCTAACTGATGCAGCTGTTCCTCCTTTTTACACAGAAGATCCTGACATGCAGCTTAGTTAACTTACTGTCAAAGGACAGGCAGTTAGTAAATGGCAGCAGATTTCTAACACTGGTCTATACACCTACGTCCCCTGATTATTCTACTCCAGTCATACACAATTTCTGCCACCCAGTTACCCAGTGCTATAGTTTGGATGTTTGTCTCCCTAAATCTCATGTTGAAATTTGATCCTGATGTTGCAGGTGGGGCCAAATGGGAGGTGTTTCAGTCATGAGGGAGGATCCCCCATGAATGGCTTGGCCTGGTTTGGTGCGGTCCTCATGGTAATGAGTTCTCACTCTATTAGTGCCCATGAGAACTGTTTGTTAAAAAGAGCAAGGCATGGCCTCACTGTGTCTCTTACTTTCTCTCTCAGCATGTGATCTCTGCACATATTGACTCCCCTTCACTTTCTGCCATGAGTGGAAGCAGCCTGAGGCCCTCCCCAGGTGCAGATACTAGTGCTGTGCTTCTTGTACAATCAGTGGAACAGTGTACCATATTAACCTCCTTTCCTTATAAACTTCCCAGCTTCAGGTATTCCTTTATAACAACACAAGCAAGCAAAGACAGAAAATTGGTACCAAGGAATGAGATGTTGCTATAAAGATACCTAAAAATGTGGAAGTGGTTGTGGAACTGGTTAATGGGCAGAGGCTGTAGGATTTTGGAGGACTCAGAAAACACAAAAAGGCAAGAGAAAGTAGGAAACTTCTTAGAGATTCGTTAAGTGGTTGGTATAGTTTGGAGGTTTCACTTCTTCAAACCTCATGTTGACATTTGGTCCCCATTGTTGGAGGTGGAGCATATTGGCAAGTGTTTGAAATGGGGTAAATCCTTTATGAATGGCTTGGTGCCATTCTTGCGGTAGTTAATACGTTCTCACTGTATTAGTTCCCATGAGGGTCAATTGTGGAAAAGAGCGTGGTATCTCCATGCTTTTATTCTTCCTCTCTCAGCATGTGATCTCTGCACACAACAGCTCCACTTCATCTTCCGCCATGATTGAAGGCAGCCTTAGGCCCTCATCAGAAGCAGATTCCACTGCCATGCTTTTTGTACAGCCTACAGAACTATAAGCTAAAGAAACTTTTAAACATTTATTACCCAGCCTCAGGTATTCCTTTATAGAAACACAAATGAACTAAGACAATGGTTGTGACTAAAATTCTGATAGAAATGTAGACAGTAAAAGTTATGCTGATGGCACCTCAGATGGAAATGATGAACTTATTGGAAAGTAGAGCAAAGGTCATCCTTGTTAGCCTTAGCAAAGAACTGTCCTGCATTGCATTTATGGCCTTGGGATTAGTGAAAGGACAAATTTAAGAATGCTGTCCTAAAGTATCTGAGAGTATAAATTTCTAAGGTGCAAAGTCTTCAAGAAGTGACAGGACTGCTTTCAATTGCTTACAACCTGATATGGTAGCAAGGAAATGGTTTAAAGGTGGAATTTATAATTAAAAAGGAAGCAGAGAGTAAATATTTAGAAAATTTTCAGTCTGGGCCGGGCGCGGTGGCTCAAGCCTGTAATCCCAGCACTTTGGGAGGCCGAGACGGGCGGATCACGAGGTCAGGAGATCGAGACTATCCTGGCTAACACGGTGAAAACCCGTCTCTACTAAAAAACACAAAAAAACTAGCTGGGCGAGGTGGCGGGCGCCTGTTGTCCCAGCTACTCGGGAGGCTGAGGCAGGAGAATGGCGTAAACCCGGGAGGCGGAGCTTGCAGTGAGCTGAGATCCTGCCACTGCACTCCATCCTGGGCGACAGAGCGAGATTCCGTCTCAAAAAAAAAAAAAAAAAAGAAAATTTTCAGTCTGGCTATGTGGTAGAGAAGAACATTTTAAGGAGGGAAGTCCAAGAGTACTGCAGTAAAACCACTTGCTAAGAGATGAACGTGACTACAGGGAGTCAAGTGCTAATAGTCAAAACAATAGAAAAAAAGACCGAAAAGGCTCTTCAGAAATCTTTGAGGCTGCCCCCACATCACAAGCACAGAGGCTTAGGAGGACAGAATAGATTCTGGGGACATGTTTGGGGTGCCAATTTCCTGTGCCTCCCTGGGATACTGCTCCCTGTTCCCTGTGTCCCTGCTGCTCCAGCTCCAGATGTAGCTCAAAGAGCCCCAGGTATGGCTCAAGCTGCCACTCTGGGGTGTGTAAGCAGGAAGCCTTGGAGTCATACACCTGGTGCTATGTCTATAGATGTCCAGAATGCAAGGTGGTGAAAGCTTGGAGGCTTCCACATAGATTTCTGAAGATGGATAGGAATGTGTGGGTGCCCAGACAAAAGCGTGCTGAAGAAGCAGAGCCACCACAGAGAGCCTGTGCTAGGACCATGTCTAGAGTAGCTGCAGGAACAGAACTTTCACCTTCCAGACCCCAGAATAGTAGAGCTACTGGCACCATGTACCCTCAGGCTGGAAAAGCCACAGGCATTCTACTCCAACCCATGACAGCACCCAGCCGGGGGGACTGCACCAAGCAAAGCCATGGGGCAAGGGCGACAGGGCTGCCCTAAGCCTTGGGAGCCCACCTCTTCTTCCAGTGTGTCAAGATGTGCGACATGTAGTCAAAGTAGACTATTCTGGAGATTCCAGATTTAATGTCTGCCCTGCTGATTTTCAGACTTGTGTGGGGCCTGTTAACCCTTTCTTTTGGCTCATCTCTCCCTCTTGGAATGAGAATCTTTACCTAATGCCTGTACAATCATTGTATTTTGAAAGCAAATAACTTATTTTTGATTTTACAGCTCACAGCTCTAAGCAACTTGTCTTGAGTCTCAGGTGCGACTTTGGAATGTGAGCTTTTGAGTTGAAGCTGGAACAAGTTAAGACTTGGGAGGCCTATTGGAGAGGGATGATTTTATCTTGCAATGTGAGAAGGACATGTGTTTTGGAAGGCCAGGGGCAAAATGCTGTAGTTTGGATGTTTGTCTCCCCAAACCTCATAAGTTGGAGGTTGGAGGTGGGGCCTCATGGGAGGTGTTTGGGTCACGGAGGTGGAACCTATGTGAATACATTAATGCCTTCCCTGGCAGGAACAGTTGGTGAAATCTCATTCTTACTAGTTCCCACAAGAGTTGGTTGATAAAAAGAGCCTAGAACCTCCTCCTACTCTCTTTTGCTTCCTCTTGCCTTGTGATCTCTGCACATACTGGCTCCCCTTTGCCTTCTGCCATGAGTAGAAGCAGCCTGAAGCCCTCATCAGCAGCTGAGCAGATGGATACTGGTGTCAAGCTTCTTGTAGAGTCTGCAGAACCATTAGCCAAATAAACCTCTTTTCTTTACAAATTACCCAACTTCAAGTACTCCTTTATAGCAACACGAAATGGACTAAGATACTGTGAAAGGAAAATATCTTGGGCCCTTTCAAGCTAGGAACTGCTCAGGGCAAATCTGCCTTCCATTCTATTCAAAGTCATCCCAGCTGCCCACAGAGATGGATAATGCATATTCTGATTGCCCCCTTTGGAAAGACTTATCAAAAACTCAGAAGAATGCAACCATTTGTGTCTCATCTACCTGTGACATAGAAGTCCCTCAGGGTGGGGAGGGGGCTTGCCTTGAGTTGTCCTCGCCTTTCTGGATGAATTAATGTACTTCTTACATATATTGATTGATGTCTCATGTCTCCCTAAAATGTGAAAAACCAAGCTGTGCCCTGACAACCTCGGACCGATGTCATCGGGACCTCCTGAGGCTGTGTCACCCACACGTCCTCAACCTTGGCCAAAAAGAAATACTTTCTAAACTAACTGAGACCTCCCTCAGATTATCTAGTTTACAATACCTCGTCTTGATTAAGAGACAGCTATGGTTTCCAGGGCTGCTAATCCAGCATGAGATAGAGTGCTGCATCCATGTACTCTCACATTAGCCTGGAATGCTGATTAAAAATGTATCTTCCCCTCAGCTCAAAAGGGAAATCATTTTATGACTTTGTGCCACTTTAAGCTGTCACCTGCCTCTGCAGCTAGATTCAGTTGCCTTTTAGATTTGACCTGACTGTTCAAGGGTTCGCCTGTCTCCTCCAGGGCTGTGATTCCCTATTAAGTTGCTTGCTAGAGGATCCATGCAGGAGAACACATGGACCTTTCTCTCCCAGAGCGGGAAAGTACCTGTCACTTCTACAGATCACTCTTTTGTAGTCTGGCAACACAGCAGGGAGTTAGCATTTTCCTAAGGCTGTCTCCACTATGGAAATTCAGGGCCAGGTCAGGTAAATGAGCTCAGTCCTGGAGGAGGCCTCTTGCTCCAGGGAAGGGCTTTTGTGATCTGATCCAGCTTCTGACAAATGTCAGGAGTCATTCCAGCAATGTGACTTTTAAGGATTGGAACATAGGCACTCTGGCCCCCAAATGATCTGTCTTCCTAGTAGGTGAAACTCTTTATTGTCAATTCATTCTTAGATTTTAAGAATAGCTTACAGTGGTGAATACCTTTGGAAATTCAGGCCTATTATCTGGACCAAGTATCTTATGCCACTATCAATAACACTGGGTGAAGGAGTTTCCTTAAATTCCCTCTTCTTTAAAGAAGAATTCCCTAAATGGTATAAAGGCACTTAGGAGGAAAAAAAAAATGGGCAATAAGTTCAAGCATCACATCTGAGAAGTTATTCCGGAGCTTTCTGCCTCCAGAGGCTGAATTGGACCTCTCTTCAGTCTGTGTATATCTCTATTATACCACACACATTACAATGTTGCAATTGTCTATTTCAATGCCAGCCTTCCCATCAAGTCATGTGGCTTAGAGATCAGAGACTTGTTAATATCTGTACCTGGGGCATGAACACTGTGCTTAGTATGTACTAGACACTCAGGAAAGCTTGTCAGACTGTCTGCTTGAGTAGTTGCCAAGGATAGGCTTCTTTCCTTTTACAGTTTGGCGTAAGACTAGCCTGTGGATGCTTTTAGTGGCACATTGCAGGACAGCCTTCTTCCAAAGAGATACTGAGTATCTGTAACAGGGTCTATAGTCCATATCCCTACACACACACATTCACACACAGCTACAGGGCTCTCAGGGAGAGAATCTCTGGGCTCTCATTCCATCAGCCTGGACCAGAGATGCAATTCCAAGTTGACTGTGTAAGCCTGCCATTTCATAGTTGGTTTAAAACGTTGCATGTTGGATGCTACTAGAACTGTTTTTCTCCGAGATATTGTGAAACTTTTTGGTTCACTTAGGTAATCAAACCCCTACAGAAAGTGCCAGATAAGCAATTCCCAGGCAGCTGCTGAGAAGAAAACAGATCTGACCTTTAAGTCTGAACACATGCAAAAAAGGTCAGTCATCTCGATAAACACAGCCTGATTGAAAAGTGAATGTTTCTCCCCTTCTGAAGGAGGGAATGAACTCTTTGCTCCCTTCTGCCTTCTACAACTTTGATATTTAAAGTTTAAAGTTTGGTTCCTGACCAACAGTAACATCATTACCTGTAGCCTGTTAAAAATGTAGGCTTTTGACGCCCCCATTCCACACCTGCTTGATCACTACCTGACTTTTTTTTTTTCTTTTGAGACAGAGTCTCGCTCTGTCACCTAGGCTGGAGTGCAGTGGTGTGATGTCGGCTCACTGCAATCTCCGCCTCCTGGGTTGAAGTGATTCTCCTGCCTCAGCCTGCCTAGTAGCTGGGATTACAGGCATCCACCACTATGCCCAGATAATTTTTTGTATTTTTAGTAGAGATGGGGTTTCACCATGTTGGCCAGGCTGGTCTCGAACTCCTGACCTCGTGATTAGCCCCCCCCTTGGCCTCCCAAAGTGTTGGGATTACAGGCGTGAGCCACCGCGCCAGGCCAACCTATGTTTTCAACAGGTAATCTGTATACATATAAAAGTACGAAAAGCACTTTTTTGAATCATATGATTACAATTAGTTTTACTCCTGTAAATGCTGTGAGATTTTTTTTTTTCTTTTTTTTTTTTTTGCTATGATTTGTGTTGTTGCCATGAAGGGCTGGAATATCATTTGGGAAATCTATCCCAAGGATAATAAGAAAGAGACCATGCTGGTGTGCCTTCCAACAAACCAGTTTTATTTCCTTTTCCAAAACACACTATACTCCCTATTTTCCCTCAATTTCATCTCAAAAGATGTATTCTTTGCTTGCCAAGACCCTTAGTATTTATGTTCCCCTAAGGCCTTTTTTTTCCTTCTTTCTTTTTTTTGAGACAGATTCTCACTTTGTCCCCCAGGCTGGAGTGCAGTGGTGCAATCTCAGCTCACTGCAAACTCCGCCCCCTGGGTTCAAGCGATTCTCATGCCTCAGCTTCCGGAGTAGCTGGGATTAACGGCACGCACCACCACGACTGGCTAAATTTTGCGTTTTTCGGAGAGATAGGGTTTCACCACGTTGCCCAGCCTGGTCTCAAATCCTCAGCTCAGGCAATCCACCTGCGTTTGGCATCCCAAAGTGCTAGGATTACAGGCGTGAGCAAGACCATTTTACAAAGTAAAAGTGCCCGCAGATCTCAACTGAATAGTAGGAAATGGATTTATGGTGAGCCCACCTCTATTATGAGCTGGTTTTAGGGAAAACACATGGCAGTTCCAGCTAAATGTCTAGAGAAGCCTGTAAAATTTGCATTGTAAGTGAGGGCAGCCACAAAAAGCAAGTTAATCAGCATGGCAATGCTTATATTTATTTTCAACAGTAATTATTAAAAATCAAGCTGGGCCCAGTGGCTCACACCTGTAACCCCAGCTTTGAGAGCCTAAGGCAAGAGGATCGCTTGAGCCAAGGAGTTCAAGACCAGCCAGGGCAATATAACAAAACCCTGCCTTTATAAAAATTTAAAAAAAAAATAGTATTCTTAGATATGACACAAAAATGAGTGATAATTGAAAAAATAGGTAAACTGTATTGCATTCAAATTGTCTAAAATTTTGCTATAGAGTACACCATGAAGAAAGTGAAAAAAGGCCAAGCGCAGTGGCTCACGTCTATAATCCCAGCACTTTGGGAGGCTGAGGTGGGCAGATCATTTGAGGCCAGGAGATCGAGACCAGCCTGGCCAACATGGTGAAACCCCACCTCTACTAAAAATACAAAAATGAGCTGGGCATGTTGGCGCACACCTGTAATCCCAGCTACTGGGGAGGCTGAGGCACGAGAATCACTTGAACCTGGGAGGTGGAGTTTGCAGTGAGCTGAGATTGCACCACTGCACTCCAACCTGGGTGACAAAGTGAGACTCTGTCTAAAAAAAAAAAAAAAAAAGAAAGAAAGAAAAGAAAAGAAAAAAAAGAGTGAAAAGAAAAAAAAGAGTGAAAAAAAAAACACAGAATGGGGAAAAAAATTATAAATCATATATCTGATGACAGACGTGTATCCAAAATATACAAAGAACTCTTATAATTTAATAATAAAAGACAGTCCAATTTTGGGGGCAAAGGATTTGAATTGACATTTCCCCAAAAAAAGGTTTATAAATGGCCATGAAGTCCATAAAAATATACTCATTAGTGATGCCAATTTGAAAAAGAGTTTGTGGTTCCTCATATTGTTAAACATAGAGTTACCATGTAAACCAATAATTCTGCTCCTAGATGTACACCTAAGAAAAATAGAAACATATGTCCTTCTAAAACTTGTACATAAATGCTCAGAGCAACACTAGCCATAGTCGCCAAAACGTAGAAGCAACCCAAAGGCCCGTCAACTGACGAATGGATAAACATAATGCAATAAATCCATACAATGTAATATTGTTCCTCAATGTTAAAAAAAGAATTGTCGATTCATGGTACAACATGAAAAAATATTGAAAGCATTATGCTAAGTGAAAGAGCCAGTCACAAAAGATCAGATACTGTATAGTACCACTTATATAAAATGTCTAGGCCAGGCACAGTGGCTCACACCTGTAATCCAACACTTTGGGAGGCCGAGGCAGGTGGATCACTTGAGGTCAAGAGTTCTAGATCAGTCTGGCCAACATAGTGAAACCCCATCTCTAATAAAAATGCAAATATTAACAAGCATGGCAGCACATGCCTGTAATCCCAGCTACTCAGGAGGCTGAGGCAGGAGAATCGTTTGAACCCAGGAAGCGGAGGTTACAGTGAGCTGAGTTCATGCCATTGGACTCCAGCCTGAGTGGCAGAGTGAAACTGTCTCAAAAATAAATAAATACGATTTCTAGAATAGACAAAGCTATAAAACAGAGATTAGTGGTTGCCTAAACTGAGAGGGAAGTGACTGCTGCTATGAGGTTTCTTTTTCAGGTAATGAAAGCATTCTAAAATTAGATAGGAAAGAGCATTGAACAATTCTGAGAGTATTCTATAAACCACTGAATTTTACATTACATTTTACACTGAAAATTAAAAGGGCTAACTTTGTGGTATGTAAATTATATCTCAATATAACTGTTCTTTAAAAAGTCAAATAGCCAAATAGCATGTAACATATACACTCTTCAGCTGTTATGATTATAGCACTTTGCAAGATAGATGACATAATATTACGATAAAGGCATTCAACCTCAAAAAGTAGTAGAGTAGGTGGCTAGAAAATAATAAAAATTTAAACAAGGAAAAACGCCGCTGTGTTTTATATACCTGCTGCTTTGCTCATGCACTCACTCTTTCATTCATGCTTATATTCAGCTCACTCATTGAATGTCTAGGAATGTGAGACTTTGTGGTAGGCATCTTGGATATAGCCATGATAGACGGATATTATCTTGGCAATAATGTGACCTGCAGTCCAAAGGTGAAGTCAGACTAATAACAAATAATTCAATAAAGCCGGATCAATAGAGCAATAAGAAATAGAGTATGAGTAGCAACTCATTTAGTTTATATAACCCTTAAGAGAAGTTTGATAAAACTACATATTTCCTACACATTTTAATTTGACATCTAAATATTTTCATTATGAGTTTAAATTAATATATCTAATTTATAATACCCAGAAATTATGATGAGATGAAATAATATGAATGTATCTAACTGCAATGAACATTTTATGATGTAATTTGAAAAATGATTTCACCTGTGTATTGAATTAAACACACAATATTTGAAATACATTATGTAAAATTTTTAAGCTATGTGAGTTTACAGCACCCACAAATAGGCCAAAATACCTCTCTAACAGCAAGCTTTGTCCCTCACGAAAATATATATCAAATCAGGAAATCCTGTATATTTATGTTTCTGAAATTAAATATTGAAATGTTTCTTAAGCCAACATTTCCATTTCTTCTTTGTGTGATTCCCTGGTGGATTTTACAACATCACTGTAATATTTAGCATGGGTGAAGAGCTTTGTTTATTTGTTAGTTTATCATTTATTTATTTTTGGTAAATTGAAAGAAAGAATTCATTAATGCTGGTTCATTCTCAAGCAGATAAGTTCGACAAAGAGCATATATGGATGTTAAGGATCTTAAAACTCTTGGTGCAAGTACTCTGATGCGAAGTTTTTCTGTGTCACCATGTTTACCTGTATCACCATCAGTTCCTGTATTACCATGTGTACCCAAACCACAGTTTGAGGATCACTGTTCTTGAGTAGACTGGGGAGATTCTGTGCTCTAGAATTCTCAAAAATAAACAAGTGGAAAAACCATGATTAGCCACAAGTGAAGTCAGAATTGCAAATATGGTAGGGTTTTCATTTCTTGTAAAATGCATATGAGGCATATCAGTAAGTTTTCATTTATGCAACTGGATGTGCACATCTCTGGCTAGAAAAAAATCACAATGTCTTATAGTCTTAAGGGAATTTGAAATCACATTTTCACTCTTATCTCACCAAAGGCTATAGTTATTCACAAGATAGTACGCTTCCTAAAAGATAGAATTCAGTGACCACTCCACTATTTAATTGACTGAAGAGGTCTGAAAGATTAGAATTCCAGAACTAGCTCACAAATCAGTCTTTTGACATTGAAGGTGCTAGCACATACGGAGATGGGAGAGGAAATGACCAAAGTAGGGTGCTGTCAGGTGTGCCAGCCTTAGAGTGCTTTTGAGAAGTATGAGTCACAGCTGGATGAGAGGATCAGACTTACACATTCTTCCTTAGAACATTTGTTGTGGTTATCAGCCCACTATTTATTACATCTGATCAGCACCCCTGACTGGAGGTTGAGATATGAAAAAAATATTGTTTTTCATTCAAATCAGTTGATGATCAGAGGGATGCGGTAGATTGTTTCAAAGATAACTACTGTTAGTCCTTTCCACCCCTCTTGAAGCTAGCCATTCTGCCACTCAGAGATGGAGTTTGTTTCTCAAAACTCCCTGAATGTGGAGTGGCCAACGACTGTTAAACCAGTAAAATATTATAAAATTAATGCTGTGTGACTTACATGATTAGATAAGAGGAGGCATTGCAACTTCTCCAGAGACATCCATATTGCTGCAGAGGACATGACTTCATTCATTTGATGGCTCTGTAGTATTCCATGGTGTATGTATGCTGCATTTTCTTTATGCTGTCTAACAGTGATGGGCATCAAGGTTGATTCCATGTCCCTGCTACTGTGAAAAGTACTGCAATGGATGTATGCATGCAAGGGTCTTTAATGCAGAACAATGTATATTCCTTTGGGTAAGTAACCAGTAATGGGATTGCTGGGTCGAATGGTAGATTGTTTTCATTTCTATGAGAATCTCCAAACTGCTTTCCATGGTGGTTAAAGTAACTTACATCCCCACCAGCAATGTATAAGCGTTTCCTTTTCTCTGCACCCTCACAAATGTTATTTTTTGACTTTTCAATAGTAGCCATTCTGACTGATGTGAGATAGTATTTCATTGTGCTGTTTTGGTTTGCATTTCTCTAATGAGCAGTGATGTTGAACATTTTTTCATCTGCTCGTTGGCCACATGCATGTCATCTTTTGGGAAGTGTCAATTCATGTCCTTTGCCCTTATTTAATGACGTTGTTTGGTTTTTGCTTGTTGACTTAAGTTCTCTATAGACTCTTGATATTAGACCTTTTTGGATGCATAGTTTGATAATATTTTCTCCCATTCTGTAGATTGTTTACTCTGTTAATAGTTTATTTTGCTGTGCAGAAGCTCTTTAGTTTAATTAGATCCCATTTGTCATTTTTTTGTTTTTGTTGCAATTGCTTTGGGGTCTTTGTCATGAAATCTTTACCAAGGTCTATATCTGGAATAGTATTTCCTAGGTTTTCTCCTAGGGCTTTTTGTACTTTTAGGTTTTATGTTTAAGTCCTTAATACATCTTGAGTTGATTTTTGTATGTGGGGAAAGGAAGAGGTCCACTTTCAGTCTTCTCCATGCGGCTAGCCAGTTATACCAGCACCATTATTTAATATGCAGTCCTTTCCCCATTGCTTGTTTTGTCAGCTTTGTGAAAGATCTGATGGTTGTAGGTGCGTGGATTTATTTTGGGTTCTCTGACCTGTTCTATTGGTCTATGCATCTGTTTTTACACAAATACCATGCTATTTTGCTTACTGTAGCCTTGTAGTATAGTTTGAAGTCAGGTGATGCCTCCAGCTTTTTTTGGGTGTGTGTGTGCTGAGGATTGCTTTGGCTATTCAGGCTCCTTTTTTGGTTTCAGTTTTACAATAGCTTTTTTCTAATTCTGTCAAAAATGACATTGATAGTTTGATAGGAATAGCATCGAGTCTGTAAATTGCTGTTGGAAGTATGACAATTTTAACTATATTAACTCCTATCCATGAGCATAGAATGATTTTCCATTTGTTTATATCATCTCTGATTTCTTTCAGGACTGGTTTGTAATTCTTCTTGCAGAGATTTTTTGCTTCCTTGATTAGCTGTGTACCTACATATTTTATTCTTTTGGTGAGTACTGTGAATGGGATTGTGTTCTTAATTTGGCTGTCAGCTTGGACATTATTGGTGTATAGAAATGTTACTGATTTGCATGCATTGATTTTGTATTGTGAAACTTTGCTGAAGTTGTTTATCAGTTCTAGGAACATTTAGGCAGAGACTATGGAGGTTAGTAAGTATAGAATCATATTGTCTGCAAAGACAGGTGGTTTGACTTCGTCTTTTCCTATTTGGATGACTTTTACTTCTTTCTCTTGCCTGATTGTCCTGGCTGGGACTTCCAGTACTATGTTTAATAGAAATGGTCAACGTTGGCATTCTCGTCTTGCTCTGGTTCTCCAGGGGAATGCTTCCAACTTTTGCCCACTCAGTATGATTTTAGCTGTGGGTGTCATAGATGGCTTTTATTATTTTGATGTGTGTATTCCTTCAACACCTAGTTTGTTGAAGGTTTTTATCATGAAGGGATGTGGAAAGTTATCAAAAGCCTTTTCTGAATTTATTGAGATCATCATGGGGTTTTTGTTTTAGGTTTTCTTATTTTTTTATTATTATTACTATACTTTAAGTTCTAGGGTACATGTGCACAATGTGCAGGTTTGTTACATATGTATACATGTGCCATGTTGGTGTGCTGTACCCATTAACTCGTCATTTACATTAGGTATATCTCCTAATGCTATACCTTTCCCCTCCCCCCTCTCCACAATATGACCCGGTGTGTGATGTTCCCCTTCTTGTGTCCAAGTGATCTCATTGTTCAATTCCCACCTATGAGTGAGAACATGCGGTATTTGGTTTTCTGTTCTTGTGACCGTTTGCTGAGAATGATGGTTTCCAGCTGCATCCATGTCCCTATAAAGGACACAAACTCATCCTTTTATATGGCTGCATAGTATTCCATGGTGTATATGTGCCACATTTTCTTAATCCAGTCTGGCACTGATGGACATTTGTGTTGGTTCCAAGTCTTTGCTATTGTGAATAGTGCCACAATAAACATACGTGTGCATGTGTCTTTATAGCAGCATAATTTATAATCCTTTGGGTATATCTCCAGTAATGGGATGGCTGGGTCAAATGGCATTTCTAATTCTAGATCCTTGAGGAATTGCTCCACACTTTCTTCCACAATGGTTGAACTAGTTTACAGTCCCACCAACAGTGTAAAAGTGTTCCTATTTCTCCACATCCTCTCCAGCACCTGTTGTTTCCTGACTTTTTAATGATCGCCATTCTAACTGCTGTAAGATGGTATCTCATTGTGGTTTTGATTTGCATTTCTCTGATGGCTAGTGATGATGAGCATTATTTCATGAATCTGTTGGCTGCATAAATGTCTTCTTTTGAGAAGTGTCTGTTCATACCCTTTGCCCACTTTTTGACGGGATTGTTTTTTTCTTGTAAATTTGTTTGAGTTCTTTGTAGGTTCTGGATATTAGCCCTTTGTCAGATGAGTAGATTGCAAAAATTTTCTCCCATTCTGTAGGTGGCCTGTTCACTCTGATGGTAGTTTCTTTTGCTGTGCAGAAGCTCTTTAGTTTAATCAGATTCCGTTTGTCAATTTTGGCTTTTGTTGCCATTGCTTTTGGTGTTTTAGACATGAAGTCCTTGCCCATGTCTATGTCCTGAATGGTATTGCCTAGGTTTTCTTCTAGGGTTTTTATGGTTTTAGGTCTAACATTTAAGTCTCTAATTCATCTTGAATTAATTTTTGTATAAGGTGTAAGGAAGGGATCCAGTTTCAGCTTTCTACTTATGGCTAGCCAGTTTTCCCACCACCATTTATTAAATAGGGAATCCTTTCCCCATGTCTTGTTTTTGTCAGTTTTGTCAAAGATCAGATGGCTATAGATGTGTGGTATTATTTCTGAGGACTCTGTTCTGTTCCATTGGTCTATATCTCTGTTTTGGTAGCAGTGCCATGCTGTTTTGGTTACTGTAGCCTTGTAGTAGAGTTTGAAGTCAGGTAGCGTGATGCCTCCAGCTTTGTTCTTTTGACTTAGGACTGTCTTGGCAATGCTGGCTCTTTTTTGGTTCCATATGAACATTAAAGTAGTTTTTTCCAATTCTGTGAAGAAAGTCATTGGTAAGTTAATGGGGATGGCATTGAATCTATAAATTACCGTGGGCAGTATGGCCATTTTCACAATATTGATTCTTCCTATCCATGGGCATGGTATGTGATGAATCATGTTTATTTATTTGTATATGTTGAACCAATCTTGTAGCCCAGGAATAAAGCTGACTAGCTTTTTGAGGTGCTGCTGAAATTGATTTTCTTGTATTTTGTTGAGGATTTTTGCTTCTATGTGCATTAGGAATATTGACCTGAAGATGTTGCTGTTGTTGTTGTGTCTGTGTCAGGTTTTGGTATCAAAACAATGTTGGCCTCATAGAATGAGTTAGAGAGTAGTACCTTATCTTTGATTTTTTGAATAGTTTCCACAGATTTGGTACCATATCTTCTATATACATCTGGGAGAATTTGACTGTGAATCCATCTGATCCAGGGCTTTTTCTGGTTAGATTTTTTATTAGTGATTCCATTTTTGAGCTCATTCTTGGTCTGTTTAGGTATTCAATTACTTCTTGGTTCAATCCTAGCATGTTACATGTTTCCAGGAATTTATCCATTTCTTCTAAGTGTTGTAGTTTGTGTGAATAGTGGTGTTCATAAAAGCCTCTAAGGATTTTCTGTGTTTCTGTGGGGTTAGTGGTAATGTCACCTTTGTCATTTCTGATTGCATTTATTTGAATTTTCTCTCTTTTATTCTTTATTAGTGTAGCTAGTGGTCTTTCTTATTTATGCTTTCACAAAATCAACTTTTTAAAAAAATCTTTTTTATGGATTCATGTGTAAGTTTCATTCAATTAAGCTCTGATTTTGGTTATTTCTTCTGCTAGGCTTGGGGTTGGTTTGCTCTTGTTTTTCTAGTTCCTCTAGATGTGATGTTAGGTTGTTAATTTCAGATATTTCTCACTTTTTGATGTAGGCATTTAATGCTATAAACTTTCCTCTTAACACTGCTTTAACCGTGTCCCAGAAATTCTGGTATGCTACCTCTTTGTTTTCATTAGTTTCAAATAATTTCTTAATTCCTGCCTTATTTTCATTGATTCCCCAAAGTCATTCAGGAGCAGGTTGTTTAATTTCCATGTAATTATATGGTTTTGAGAGATCTTCTTGCTATTGATTTTTATTTTTATTGCACTGTGGTCCAATAGTGTTCTTAGTATGATTTCCTTTTTTTGAATTTTTAGATAATACCTTTATAGCCAAGCATATGATTGATTTTAGATTATGTGCCATGTACAGATGAGAATGTATATTATGTTACTGTTGGATGGATTGTTCTGTAGATGTCTGTTAGTTCCATGTTGTGAAGTGTTGCATTGAGGTCTCAAATATCTTTATTCATTTCCTGCTTGATGATGTCTAACACTGTCAGTGGAGTGTTGAAGTCTCCTACTGTTACAGTGTAGTTAACTAAGACTTCAAGAACTTGTTTTATAAATCTGGCCAGAGTTGGGTACCCAAATATTTACAATAGCTAAAACTTCTTGTCAAATTAAACCCTTTATCATTTTGTAATGCTCTTCTTTATCCTTTTTGATCATTTTTGGTTTAAAGTCTGTTTTGTCTGAAATAAGAATAGCAACCTCTTCTCTTTTTGTTTTCCATTTTCTTGATAGATCTTTCTCTATTTATTTGGAGCCAATGGTTGTCACTGCATGAGAGGCAGGTCTCTTGAAGATAGCATACAGTTGGGTCTTGCTTTATTATCCTATTTGCCACTCTGTGCCTTTTAAGTGGAGCAGTTAGCCCATTTGTGTTTAAGGTTAATGTTGATATGTGAGGATTTGATTCTGTCTTTCTGTTGTTAGCTGGTTGTTATGTAGACTTTATTGTATAGTTGCTTTATAGTCTAGTGGGCTATATACTTCTTTTTGTGGTGGCAAGTAATGGTCTTTCATTTCTATGTATAGCATTCCCTTAAGGACTTCTCATAAGGCAGGTGGTGGCAATAAATTCCCTAAATATTTGCTTATCCAAGAAGGATTTTATTTCTCTTTTGATTATGAATCTTAGTTTGGCTGAATAAAAAATTCTCAGTTGGAATTTCTTTTCTTTAGGGATGCTGAATATAGGCATTACTCTTCTAGCTTCTAAAGTCTCTGCTGAAATATCTGCTGTTTGACTGATAGGGTTGCTTTTGTACATGATCTGCCCATTCTCTTTAGCTGCCTTTAATAGATAGATAGATAGATAGATAGATAGATAGATAGATAGATAGATAGATAGATAGATAGATAGATTTTATGTATATATATATATTTTTTTCATTGATCTTGGAGAATCTGATGACTGTGTCTTGGGGATGGTCATATTGTATGGCATCTCATTTAATTTCTCTGAATTTCCTGGATTTGCATGTCAATCTCTTTAGTGAGGTTGGGAAAATTTTTGTGGACAATATCCTCAGATATGTTTTCCAAGTTGCTTGCCTCTCTCTCTCCTTTTGGGATGCCAATGAGTCATAGATTTGGTCTCTTTACATAATTCCATATTTTCCAGAGGTTTTGTTCATTTTAAAATTATTTTTAATTTTTTTGTGCCTAACTGAGTTGATTTGAAGAAGTGGTGTTTGAGCTCTGAGATGCTTTCCTCAGCTTGGTCTATTCTGTTAATACTTCCAATTGCATTGTACAGTTACTGTAGTGAGTTTTCAGCTCTAGAAAATCGGTTCATTTCTTTCTTAAAATAGTTATTTTGTTGTTCAGCTCTTGTGTTGCTTGTGTTATTTCACTGAATTCTCTAGATTCCTTGGATTGGGTTTTATTTCTCTGCTGAATCTCATTAATCTACATTGTCATCCAGATTCTGAATCCTATGTTGATCATTTCAGCCATTTCAGTCTATGTAAGAACCATTGCTGGGGAGCTAGTGTGGTTGTTTGGAGGTTCTCTGGATTTTAGATTTTCCAGAATTCTTGTGTTGGTTCTTCCTCATCTATTTGGGCTGAAGTTTCTTTAATCTTTAAAGTTGCCATCTTTTGGATAGGGCTTTTTGCTTTTGGCTGTGGTATAAGTTGAATTTAGATGACTGGCTTTATTTCTGGATGATTTCAGGGGGTCAAGGCTCAGCTCAGCAATCCTAGGATTTGTGCTCTATCCCTGAAGGACTGGGACCAGGATCGTGGCTTTTTATCTCTGGCATCTCAAGGTTAAGCACTTGCTTTACTGGAGGACTCAAGGTGTTCCCAGTCCACTGGCAACAATACTCTGATGGGGGATGCTGGCAAACGTGCTTCAGTGTGGGGGTGGTGGGTGGTGGCAGGAGTCATGTGCATGTATGCATTTGAAAAGCAGGAGGGGGAGGCTGCAGGTGAGTGCACGCCAAAGGAAGAAGGCTGTGCATAGGTACTAACTGATGATGGCCCACTTACAGAAGCTATCCAACTGTTAGGAGAGGTCTGCTGTGAAAAGAGCTATGGTGGTGGCTGCCAGTAAGCATCTTGGCTTGGCAGGTGAGGCTGCACTGCAATCAGATGCACCCAGCCAGAGACCCTATGATAGGTCTGAAGACAGAAGGGTGCTCAAATCATATTGGCCACATCCCATGGACAAGATAGCACTGCTCTGTCCAGGTTTCGCAGCCAACACAGGCTAAAGCCTCCTAGAGGAACATGGCAAGCCTTGGAGGATGGGACCCTAAGGCTATGTTCCACTGCAGCCTTTACCATGTAAAACCCTTTGGGCTGTGTGCAGGCTATAATTCTGTCTCTGTCAACTCTCTGGGCAGTTCACCCTGCCAGCTCAAATATCCCTGGGGATCATGTAGTCTGCTGCAGCTAAGATGCTGGAGGTCTGTGATGAGAGGGGGCCACTCTATGCCTATTTGGTTTTTTTTTTTGTTTTTTTTTTGTTTGTTTTTATACTGTAAGGTCTAGGGTACATGTGCACAACGTGCAGGTTTGTTACATATGTATACATGTGCCATGTTGGAGTGCTGTACCCATTAACTGGTCATTTACATTAGGTATATCTCCTAATGCTAATCACTCCCCCCTCCCCCCACCCCACAACAGGCCCCAGTGTGTGATGCTCCACTTCCTGTGTCCAAGTGATCTCATTGTTCAATTCCCACCTATGCGTGAGAACATGCGGTATTTGGTTTTCTGTTCTTGTGACCGTTTGCTGAGAATGATGGTTTCCAGCTGCATCCATGTCCCTATAAAGGACACAAACTCATCCTTTTATATGGCTGCATAGTATTCCATGGTGTATATGTGCCACATTTTCTTAATCCAGTCTGGCACTGATGGACATTTGTGTTGGTTCCAAGTCTTTGCTATTGTGAATAGTGCCACAATAAACATACGTGTGCATGTGTCTTTATAGCAGCACAATTTATAATCCTTTGGGTATATCTCCAGTAATGGGATGGCTGGGTCAAATGGCATTTCTAATTCTAGATCCTTGAGGAATTGCTCCACACTTTCTTCCACAATGGTTGAACTAGTTTACAGTCCCACCAACAGTGTAAAAGTGTTCCTATTTCTCCACATCCTCTCCAGCACCTGTTGTTTCCTGACTTTTTAATGATCGCCATTCTAACTGCTGTAAGATGGTATCTCATTGTGGTTTTGATTTGCATTTCTCTGATGGCTAGTGATGATGAGCATTTTTTCATGAATCTGTTGGCTGCATAAATGTCTTCTTTTGAGAAGTGTCTGTTCATACCCTTTGCCCACTTTTTGACGGGATTGTTTTTTTCTTGTAAATTTGTTTGAGTTCTTTGTAGGTTCTGGATATTAGCCCTTTATCAGATGAGTAGATTGCAAACATTTTTCTCCCATTCTGTAGGTGGCCTGTTCACTCTGATGGTAGTTTCTTTTGCTGTGCAGAAGCTCTTTATTTTAATCAGATTCCATTTGTCAATTTTGGCTTTTGTTGCCATTGCTTTTGGTGTTTTAGACATGAAGTCCTTGCCCATGTCTATGTCCTGAATGGTATTGCCTAGGTTTTCTTCTAGGGTTTTTATGGTTTTAGGTCTAACATTTAAGTCTCTAATTCATCTTGAATTAATTTTTGTATAAGGTGTAAGGAAGGGATCCAGTTTCAGCTTTCTACTTATGGCTAGCCAGTTTTCCCACCACCATTTATTAAATAGGGAATCCTTTCCCCATGTCTTGTTTTTGTCAGTTTTGTCAAAGATCAGATGGCTATAGATGTGTGGTATTATTTCTGAGGACTCTGTTCTGTTCCATTGGTTTATATCTCTGTTTTGGTAGCAGTGCCATGCTGTTTTGGTTACTGTAGCCTTGTAGTAGAGTTTGAAGTCAGGTAGCGTGATGCCTCCAGCTTTGTTCTTTTGGCTTAGGACTGTCTTGGCAATGCTGGCTCTTTTTTGGTTCCGTATGAACTTTAAAGTAGTTTTTTTCAATTCTGTGAAAAAAGTCATTGGTAGCTTAATGGGGATGGCATTGAATCTATAAATTACCATGGGCAGTATGGCCATTTTCACGATATTGATTTTTCCTATCCATGAGCATGGAATGTTCTTCCATTTGTTTGTGTCCTCTTTTGTTTCATTGAGCAGTGGTTTGTAGTTCTCCTTGAAGAGGTCCTTTACATCCCTTGTAAGTTGGATTCCTAGGTATTTTATTCTCTTTGAAGCTATTGTGAATGTGAGTTCACTCATGATTTGGCTCTCTGTTTGTCTGTTATTGGTGTATAAGAATGCTAGTGACTTTTGCACATTGATTTTGTATCCTGAGACTTTGCTAAAGTTATTTATCAGCTTAAAGAGATTTGGGGCTGAGACGATGGGGTTTTCTAAATACACAATCATGTCATCTGCAAACAGGGACAATTTGACTTCCTCTTTTCCTAATTGAATACCCTTTATTTCTTTCTCCTGCCTGATTGCCCTGGCCAGAACTTCCAGCATTATGTTGAATAGGAGTGGTGATAGAGGGCATCCCTGTCTTGTGCCAGTTTTCAAGGAGAATGCTTCCAGTTTTTGCCCATTCAGTAAGATATTGGCTGTAGGTTTGTCATAAATAGCTCTTATTATTTTGAGATATGTTCCATCAATACCAAATTTATTGAGAATTTTTATCATGAAGGGCTGTTGAATGTTGTCACATGCCTTTTCTGCATCTATTAAGATAATCATGTGGTTTTTGTCTTTGGTTCTGTTTATATGCTGGATTATGTTTATTGATTTGTGTATGTTGAACCAGCCTTGCATCCCAGGGATGAAGCCTACTTGATCATGATGGATAAGCTTTTTGATGTGCTGCTGGATTTAGTTTGCCAGTATTTTGTTGAGGATTTTTGCGTCGATGTTCATCAGGGACATTGGTCTAAAATTCTCTTTTTCTGTTGTGTCTCTGGCAGTCTTTGGTATCAGGATGATGTTGGCCTCATAAAATAAGTTAGGGAGGATTCCCTCTTTTTCTGTTGATTGGAATAATTTCAGAAGGAATGGTACCAGTTCCCCCTTGTACCTTTGGTAGAATTTGGCTGTGAATCCATCTGGTCCTGGACTTTTTTTTGGTTGGTAGGCTATGAATTATTGCCTCAATTTCAGAGCCTATAGTTGGTTTATTCCGGGAATCAACTTATTCCTGGTTTAGTCTTGGGAGAGTGTATGTGTCCAGGAATTTATCCATTTCTTCTAGATTTTCTACTTTATTTGCACAGAGCTGTTTATAGTGTTCTCTGATGGTAGTTTGTATTTCAGTGGGGTTGGTGGTGGTATCCCCTTTATCATGTTTTATTGCATCTATTTGATTCTTCTTTCTTTTCTTCTTTATTAGTCTTGCTAGTGGTCTATCAATTTTGGTGATCTTTTCAAAAAACTATTCAAACTCACCTTTTCCCTGGGAGCTGCTTGGGGCCAGAATGAGTCCTGGTGCTCAACAACCCATTGCAGGGTTTTCAGCTGCCTCCCGCTTTAGCCTCGCATCTGTATCCTCTTTCTATCCACTCTCAGTGCCTTCTTTTCAAAGATCTGTTTGGAATATTCGATTCTACTTGATGGTCTTGTCTCTCTTGGTGGGAAAAGGTCTTCTTGGCTGCGCCTAATTTGCCATCTTGGCTCCCTTCTCTCAGTGTTAAGTTTTTAACCTCTATACTTAGTAATATTATCATGAATGTAAACATGACGTTTCCCGGGGCACATACAGGTTAGTTATCACTTATTGATAGTAAACTGCACTGAATATTCTTTGCTCTGATTCTTGGAGAGCTAGATGTCATCCTACAAGGCAGGATCTGTATAGTAGATGTGGAATCATGAAAATATGAATCACAGTTGTTGTATAGTAGAGGGAAAGTTGTGCTCACTCCTCCTCTGGAAATGGAGAGAAAATGTTCACTCCTTTAATAAACAAATTCAACTTTTGAAGTCTCCTTGGTTCTTACTCTTTGAAATGTAAATGTATATGCATGTGTGTATGTGTGTGTGTGAGTGCAAATGTATGTATCTAAGATGAGGATAAAATGTGCAGTGGAGGAATATCTCTCTAAATGGCATATCATTATTCAATCCATTGTAATTTAACTTCCAAATCTTGCTCTTTAAGGCCATGTCCGAACTTACAGCAAAATTTACTCAAAAAGCCCTGAATGTGCAGAAACATAAAAATATTTTTCCTGGAACCTCGTCAAAGCCTTCACAATCTCTAACTGAGGCTGCTCTCCCAGCCTCCTAAGTTCTCTCCCTCTCTACCTCTCCTATTCATTCTCTACAGAGCAGCGAGTGTAATTGATGTAAACATTAATCTCACTCACTCATCTGCTTAACAAAACCTCAGTCTTCTCATTGTAATAGTCTACTTCCTATGGCCCCAAAGCTCATTATGATTTATCTTTCTCTCAGTTCCTTGGCCACTAAACTTACTTCCCACATAGTGCTTGTGGCATAATTGTTCCCTCTGCTGGGATTGCTTTCTGCCGAGCTCTGTCTTGACTGGTTTCTTCTCTTCCTTTGTGCCAGATTAATGTCACCGCCCAAGAGAGCCCCCTTCTGAAAATTCTATCCAAAGTAGATACCTCTATTCTCCTATTCTCCATGATGATACCCAGCTTATGAACCTTGCAATGATGAATCAATCATTCTATTTGTTACCCATTTATTGTTCATCTATGATCTTGGAGGATAGAGATCTTCTTTGTCTTTTTAAAATTTTTTATGCTTAGTGTAAAGCACCATGGCTGACAAAGAGTGGACTCTTAATAAATTTCTATGGAAGAATAGAATAATGAGTAAATGGATTCATTAGGGCTGTACAAACAAAGTCATACAAAAGCAGATTGTGTCCTTTCTTGAATGTTAGTACTTGTCAACTTGACACTGTAACAATACTCAAGACACTTAAAAAAGACAAATTGAAGTCAAAAAAAAAATAAGAGAACATTAAAAATCAAAAAATAAAATCAAAGTGAGGATTTTCTATAAACAAGAAGCATTGAGAAGTGTATTGATTTCACATATACCATGTGGCAAGACCGTATTACTCACTTGAAGGAATAAAGAGACCACATTAGATATCTTGCTTCATTTAAGAGCACTTACTATCTACTTAATGAGGTGTACATACAAAAATAAAAAGTGTTTGGCTATAGTTGGGATAAGAGCCACATTTGAATGTTAAAGAACAAGAATAAGCCATATGCTTCTTCAAAGTCTTACTTCCCTCTATAGTGGGAAGAAGTCAAAGAAAATGATTCTTTAGATCATTTTAGAAAATAAAGCTCAAAACAAAATTGAAAAATTGTATTAAAATTTAAACCCTATATTCCAAATAGTGTTGGATTTTTTTTTTTTTTTTTTTTTTTGAGACAGAGTCTCGCTTAGTCGCCCAGGCTGGAGTGCAGTGGCGCGATCTCGGCTCACTGCAAGCTCCGCCTCCCGGGTTCACGCCATTCTCCTGCCTCAGCCTCCCGAGTAGCTGGGACTACAGGCGCCCGCCGCCTCGCCCGGCTAATTTTTTGCATTTTTAGTAGAGACGGGGTTTCACAGTGTTAGCCAGGATGGTCTCGATCTCCTGACCTTGTGATCCGCCCGCCTCGGCCTCCCAAAGTGCTGGGATTACAGGCGTGAGCCACCGCGCCCGGCTAGTGTTGGATTTTTTTGAGCATGAACTATTTGATTTTAAGGGATAGATTTGTGGAGTCCATATTTAAAGATCATTGCTCCAGATTTCTTATGCACAAAACTTTTGGGAATTTTCAAATCACAGGAATTATATGTGTGAATAGCTTTTTCTGTTTTACACCCTCATCCCACATAATACAGTTCTAGGTACAAAATAAGGCCAATGACCACAAACTGTTTAGTAAACAGAAATCAGAATGTAGTAAAAATATTATTAGATTAGAAATGACAAAACGTGTTTTAAAATCTGTTTATTATAATAATTCATTCTTCAGCTGTGTTGAATTTGTTATTCAGCTACTATTAAAATTATAATTTTTATAGTTCAATCTTTTAAAATCTAAACATTCTCTTTGGTTACTTTCTAAACCTGGCTGTCGATACAGTCTTGTTGCTTCCTCCAAGGGCCAAATTATCCATAAGGTACAATGCCTAGGGCTCCTGGCACATTTCCTTAAAATGTTTAAATTATTATAAAGCTAGAAGAAATAAAATAACCTTTGGATTGGAGAAAATGTTTTGATATGCAATATTAATGTATTTGTGTTCATACTAGCACAGTCATAAAATATAAATTATATTTGTGTATACATTTATTTATCTTATTTATTTATGCAAAAAGGCAAAAGTGCCTAAAGCCTACCAAAATTATAATATAGTAGTTTTCTATTCTTCATAAAGTTTTAATTCTATCTATATCTATGTATAAATATATAAATATACACATGTTTATATATAGATATAGAGACATAGATATATAATTCAGTATTGGATGATTCAAGGACCTAGTATATGCAGACCCTACAGACTGAGTCTGTAGTTCATTACGTCTGCTGACTTTTGCTTCTAATGGCTTATTTTTTTAGATGTTTCCTGATGTGTGCATATATTTATGTCCTTTTAAACTTCCTCTGTAAACTCATTCAGGTCAGACTGAAAGTGCTTCCTACAAAGAAGATTTGTGTTTGTTCTTTCCAGATGCCTGGGTACACTGCCAACTCAGAACAACTTTAAACAGATATTGACTTCAGTTGTTGTTTTTTTTTTTTTTTCTAAGGCACAAAAATCTTGTGAATTCTAGTCCCAACTCATTGACTGCTGACTTGTAGTTAAGACTTTTTGGAGAACACTAATTTTTTTCTACTTTACTCAGGATCTAGACTAAGAATGCTATACATCTCCACACACTCCTACTGAATGGCAAGATTTTTCCTAAGATTCTATTGAGAGTATTGCATTTTGGGGAATCTGGATTTTTGTGAAGTCTTATCCTACTGGCTTTAGGCTTTGTAAGCCTAATTTGTAAGCTACTGGAGATTCAGAGGTGCCTCAAGGCCAAAGTTAACTCTGTATTGATGTTTTATACTGTTTGAGGATTTTTCTGCTTTCTCTTCCAGCTAAAGAATTATTTATACATTTTATCTGGAATTTTAAATAATTTGTACATAGGAGTAGTACATATGGAAAATTTGCTATCAGAAATGCAATAGGTACTATTAATTATCCATATGTTAATCATTAGAAAACTGAAGATCAGAGAAGTCAACTGAATTTTCTAATTTCTCATAGCTGATAGGTGGGCGAAACCAGATTCATACCCATGTCTGCCTAACTAGATAATAGATTTTATTGAGAATTAAAACTAACTTAGACTAGATAATAGATTTTATTGAGAAGAAATTTCAAATTTTAAAATTTTGAAATTCATACTTGAAAATTTAGATGGAATGAACATATTCCTAAAAATATATAAATACTGAAACAAGTTCAAGATGGAATAGTAAACTATTAACAACCATTAAATACATTATCTAACTTTTTTTTCCAAAGAAAATTTCAAGCTAAAAATACAACAGCAGTGATTTCTTTCAAACTTAAGAAAAAATCTTTCAGAAATTATAAAAAATAAATTAACTTTAATTTGGCAATGTAGTAAACTCAGTATTAAAATATGATGAGAATCAACTAGTCAAACTCACAAATGTAGATAAAAATTTCTGAGTAAAATATTAATTGACTAATGCCAACAATATTTAAAAATAATAATATTATCAGGATCAATATATATTTATTCCAGAAATGCAAAGTTGATTTAGAAAAAATAATTAAGTAAGGTAATTCATCACATTAACTGAATAAAGAATAAGTTGCATAATTATTTCAATAAATGTAGATAAAGCATTTGGTAAAATGTAATATTCACTCTAGATTTTTAAAAAATAGCAATTTATTGATACGTTTGTCAATCTCTCTCCCTAAAAAAGACTAAGAGAAAACATCATAATTGATGATAAAATATTCAATAGTAGCACAAAAAGAAGAAAGAAGGAATAGAGCTTTACAAGATTAAAATTTATCTAGCTCACTGGAATTAAGATAGTATAAGTCTGATGTTAATTCTCATAAGGTAAGGTATAGATTATAAGCCCTAGGGCATCCACTAAGCAAGTAACTAAAAAATATAGTTAAAATTAATACCAGGAAATGTTTATTAAATGAAAAATGTAGTATGGGGCAACAGAGAAACAAAAAGAGACATGAGACATACAAAACCAAAAGAAAACTAGCAGATGCAAATCTAACAATATCAATAATAACATTAAATGTGAATGGATTGAATAATCCAATCAAGATTGTAAGATCCTTAGACTAGATAAAAAACCATCAAAACAATTATACACTTTGGAAAGGAAATATGCTTTAGATTCAGATACAACTAGCTTGAGTAAAAATATCTAAATACACTAATATCAGAAGCCAAAATTATATAAATAAAAATCTGACAAAAGAGAGAGACAGTTCAACAATGGTAGTTGGAGACTTCAATACTCAATTTCCAATAATGGGTAGAACAACTAGACAGAAGATCAGCAAGGAAATACAAGCTTTGAACGACACTATAAGCCAACTAGACATAGCAGATATGTACAAAACACTTAATCCATTAAAGCAAAAGGCACATTCCTCTCAAGTGCACCTGGAACATTCTGCAGAATAGACCATATGTGGCATCAAAAAACAAGCCTGAAAAAAATTCTTATAAAATTGAGATCATACATGTTTTTGAACCATAATAAAACTAACTTGGAAATCAATAAGAAGGAAATTTTGGATATTTAAAAGTATGAGGGAATATTTAAAAATTATAATGAACACTTCTAAGTAACCAATGCTCAAAGATGGGAAGTTAGAAAATAGTTTCAGATAAATGCAAATAAAGACACAACATACCAAATCCTATGAGATGCAGCAAAAGCAGTGTTTTAATATAAATATATAGTTGTAAATTCTATATTTTAAAAAGGGAAAGATCTCAACTAAATAGCGTTATTTTTCTCACTAAGAGACAGGAAAAAGAGAAACAATCTAACACAAAATAAGCATAAGGAAGGGAATGATAAAAGTTAGAACAGAAATTAATAGAATAGAAAAACAATAGAGAAAGTCAAGAAAATCTAATTTAGTTCTTTGAAAAGATGAATAAATTAAAAACACTATCTACACTGACCAAGAAAAAGATAAAGAAGACTTAAATTGCTAAAATTACTACTGACCTTACAGAAATATTTTTTTAAATATGAAAATGAATACTGTAAAAAACTGTAAGTCAAAATTTAGATAACTTATATGAAATTGAATAATTTCTAGAAACATGCAAACTACCAAGACTGACTCAAGAAAAATTAAAATATCTGAATGGATTGAAACAAATTATAGGGAATAAATTAAAAATCTTAAAACTTCTCACAAATAAAATTCCATGCCCAAATGGCTTCATTAGTAAATTCTACCCAAAATTTGAAGCATAACACCTATCTCTCACAAACTTTCAAAATATAGAAAATGAGGAAATTCTTCCAACCTCCTTCTATGAGGCCTTGATACCAAACAACACAAAAAACACCATAGAAAGCTACAGATAATTGTCTCTTATGCATACAAATAGAAAATCTAAAAAAATACTAGGATGACAAAGCCAGCAACACATAAATAGGATTATATAATATGACCAAGTGGGAATTTATCCTGAGGTTGCAAGGTTGGTTCAACAGCTGAAAATGAATTAATACAATGTATTATATTAATAGGTTAAAGAACAAAAACCTCATGGTCATCTCAACAGACACAGAAAAACCATTAGGAAAATACAAACTTATTTTTATGACAGTTAATACTCAATGAACACAGAAAACTAGAGAACTTAATCAAACTAATAAAAGGTATCTGTGAAAAATGTAAACTAACATCACACTAAAAATGATGAAGGACTATATATTTTCGTGATAAGATGAGAAACAATACAAGAATGTATGTCCATGTTCACTACTTTTCTTTTCTTTCTTTCTTGTTTCTTTTGTTTTTTTTTTTTTTTTTTGAGACAGAATCTCACTCTGTCCTCCAGACTGGAGTGCAGTGGTACGATCTCTGCTCACTGCAACCTCCACCTCCCAGGTTTGAGTGATTCTCATACCTCACCCTCCCTAGTAGCTGGGACTACAGGTGCACACCACCACACTGGGCTAATTTTTTTGTATATATTTTTAGTAGAGATGGGGTTCCACCATTTTGGCCAGGCTGGTCTCGAACTCCTGGTCTCAAGCAATTTGCTTGCATTAGCTTCCCAAAGTGCTGGGATTACAGGCATGAGCTACCGTGCCTGGCTCATGTTCACTACTTCTATTCAACATTGTACTAAACAATCTAACCAGGATAATTAGGCAAGAAAATAAAATAAAAGACATTCAGATAGGTAAGAAAGAAGTAAATTATCTTATGTGCAGATAACATGATCTTATATATACAGAATATCCTAAGAAATACAATGAAAGCTATTATAACTGAAAAAAAAAAAACCTCAACAATGTTGCCGGATGTAAATATCAATATACAAAAATCAATCGTATATCTATACACAGGCTGGGGGTGGCGGCTCAAGCCTGTAATCCCAACACTTTGGGAGATTGAGGCCAACAGGTCACTTGAGGTCAGGAGTTCAAGATCAGCCTGGGCAATATAGTGAGATCCTGTCTCTACAAAAAATACAAAAATAGAATGATTTATATTCCTTTGGGTACCTACCCAGTAACGGAATTGCTAGGTTAAATGATATTTGTTTTTGGAGGGTGCAGGGTGGGAGAAGGGAGAGGATCAGGAAAAATAACTAATGGGTACTAGGCTAAATACCTGGGTGATGAAATAATCTGTATAACAAACCCCCATGACACAAGTTGACCTAGATAACAAATCTGCACATGTACTCCGAATTTAAAATAAAAGTTAAAAATTAAAAATACAATAAAATAATCCAAAAATGTAAATAATTCAATTTAAGAGAGCATCAAAAGAATAAAATACTTAGGAATACATTAATCCAAAGAAGTGAGGATGTCTCACCATAAATGGAAAACATTATTTAAAGAAATTAAAGATCTAAATAAATAGAAAAGCATCTTATATGAACAGATCAAGGTATTCATTATTGTTAAAAATGTAATTACCACCCCCCCAAAATTGTCTACCCAACGCAATCCTACAAAATCTCAGGTAGTTTTTTGCAGAAATTGGCAAGATAATACTAATATATATTAAAATGCAGTGATAAAATATAAAGAAATTATTAGAATTAATAAGAGTTTTGACAAGGTTGCTGGCAAAAGTCAGCAAACACAATTTATATCTAATTCCAGCAATAAACAGAAAATAAAATTTTACCATGTAAATATCATATGTGATAAGACTGAAATATAAAATATCTAGGAATAGAAACCCTTGGCTTTGATGGCTCTGATAAAATCTGCCAGCTGATCCTATTCCTAGGGTCTCATCCCTAAGCTCCTGCCTCTAAAAGCTCATCCCTAAGAACCTGGTGCCAAGGCTCTGCTAGCGAGTTCTGCCCCGAATTATCTAGTTTGTTGCAACCAAGGTAGTGGCCCTGATGATCCCTAAATTAACTTGGGGCCATTTCTCTCTCTTTTTAAAGAATAGAATACATTTGCAGCCAAATTATTCTATCTACTCATCCTGTGAAATTTAATGAGTTTGATGGCCTTTATTCATTTCATCTTATCTTTGTTGCCTTCAGTTCATACTTGCTGTATTTTGTTAGTATAATTTTATGTACACTTTATCAAGGGATAGTCCAGTCACACCATTGCTGTTGTCCTCAGCACATACTTTATAATCAACATTTGCAATATGAATTGGCTGAGAATTTCCAAATCTTCAAGTTCCACTTACTTTTTGTTTAATAATGTCTTCCTCAATTCATCTCCCTCGTCTTTTCTAGAAGCAGTCAGGAAAAACAAAGCTGCTCTTTTGACACTTTGCCGAGAAATTTCCTAAGCTAAGTATCTGATTTCAATCCTTGCAAGTCCTACCTTCTACAAAACACTAGAACACAAACATAATACAGCTAAGTTCTTTGCCACTTTATAACAAGTCTCACGTCATTTCCAATACTATGTTTCTCATTTTCGTTTGACATCTCGCAAGAATAGCCTTTAACATTCATATTTTTTATCAAATTATTTTCACGGCTGTGTATTCTGTAAAAAGATGGAAGACTTCTCTCCAGCTCTCCTCTTTTCTTTCTAATGTCTAACGGAAACCACTCATAATGTCCATATTTTTGACATGCATCTCAAAACTTCTTCAGTCTCTAGCCATTAGCCATTTCCTAAGTCACTCCCACCTTTTTAGGTATTTGTTGTAGCAGTATTTCATTTCTGGTATCAAAATCTGTACTTGTCATTTCAGACCACGATAACAAAATATTATAGACTGAGTCCCTTAAACAACATCAACTTATTCTTCCTGCTCTTAAAGGTGGAAAATTCAAAATAAAGATGCCTGTAAGGCAGGTTTCATTCTGAGACTTTTTCCTTTGGCCTACAGACAGCCACTTTCTTGTTGTGTTCTAACATAGCTGTTCCTTGATGTATGTGCATGGAGAGGTACAGTCTTTCTCCTCTTATAAGGCTATAAATCCTATCTGGTTATGGTACCACCTTTATGATCGCATTTTGTTTTAATAACCTTCCAAAGACACCATCTCCAAATACAGTCATAATGAGGGTTAGGGCTTCAACATATAATTTTGTGGAGAACACAATTCAGTCCAGAGCACATGATAATTGATTAGATAGTTCAATATTACAAAGGTCACAATTCTCCCCAAATTCATCTTGAGATATAATGCAGTCTAATTTAAAATACCAAAAGACACCTCATCAAAGAAGAGATATTGATGGCAAAGAATCTCTTCTCCCCATCATATCTCATCAGGAAAACTCAAATTAAAACAATGATATACCCCTACACATCTATTAGAATGACCAAAATTCAAAGCACTGACAACATCAAATGCTGACAAGGATTTAGAGCAACACGAGCTCTCTCATTCATTGCTGGTGGGAAGGCAAATTAGTACAACTTTGGAAGACAGTTTGGTAATTTTTTACAAGGCTTATACATACATTTACCATGTTATTCATTGCATGCCTTGGTATTAACTCACAGGTTTGTTCACACAAAAACCTGCACAGAAATGTTTATAGCAGTTTAAACTGCACAGAAATGTTTATAGCAGAATAAACAATTATGTTTATTCATAATTGCCAAAACTTGGAAGCAACCAAGATGGCCTTCAGTAGGTAAATGGATAAATCAACTGTGGTACATCAGACAAGAGAATATTATTCTATTGTAAAAAGAAATGAGCTCACAAGCCATAAAAAGGCATGAAGAAAATGTAAATGCATATTACTATGTGAAAGAAGCCAATAAAAAGTCTACATATTGTATGACTCCAAATATGTAACATTCTTGCAAAGGCAAAACTATAGAGATAGTAAAAAGATAAGTGGTTTCTGGGAATGAGGGGGGAGGAAGGGATAACTTGTGGAACACAGATGATTTTTAGACCAGTGAAAATATTCTGTTTAAAACTATAATGATGGATGCATGTCATTATACATTTGTCCAAATCCATAGAGTGTACAACCACCAAGAGTGAACCTTCAGTAAGCAATATATTTGAGGTAGTAATGGTTTGTCAATGTAAGTTTACCAGTTGTAACAAATGTGCCACTCTGGTGGGGAGTGTTTATAACGGGGAGGGTTATATATGTGTGGGAGCAAGTAGTATCAGGGAAGTCTCTGTACTTTCTGCTCAATTTTCTGTAAACCCAAAATTGCACTAAAAAATAAAGTCTATTTGTAAAATACCAGTTTGGTTTTTATTGGGGGATGTAGTAGAACTTAACAAGCTGGTTCTAAAATGCACATAAAAATAACAGGTCAATAATAGCCAAGATTCCTTTGAAAAAAGAACATGAGAGGAGTTTCTTAACTTGACATCAAGGCTTATTTTAAAGCAATAGCAATCAAGAAAATGTGATATTAGTACAAGATTGGAAAACAGACAACTGAACGATCAGAGTCCAGAAATACTGTTGCATTTTTAAATGCTTGATTTATGACAACAGTAGCATTGAAGCGCAGTAGCAAAGAGACAGTTCTTCAATAAATGATGTGGGAAGAATTAGACATCCATTTGAAAAAAATGAAATTTGATACTGATCACATTACATAAATAAATCAGCTTCAATAGCATAGGAAACAAAAAGAATAAGGAAGAGCCAAATGTAGACCAAAAGGTGGATGATAAATTATTTTCCATCAAAAAGTCTCAGAAAATGGCCCTTGTTTGATGAGAGGAATGAACAGAAACATTTCCTGGTGCAGAAGGATTAGCTGGTGAAGCTTTCGTGGGCACTTTTCTGATTAAGTTTTGACTGACTTTCTCAAAGAACTCTCATCATAAGCAGATGTTGTCATTCTTTGGCTCTTCAGAAAGTCGACAAGCAAAATGTCTTGAGCATCCCAAAAAACTGTTGCCATAATCTTTGCCCTTGACTGGTCTGCTTGTGCTTTGACTGGACCACACCACTTATTGGTAGCCATTGCTTTGATTGTGCTTTGTCTTCAGGACAGTACTGGTAAAGCCATGTTTATCTATCATTATTATTTGAAGAAGGTGCTTAAGAATCTTGATCCCACTTCTTTAAAATTTTCACTGAAAGCTCTGCCCTGGTCTGTGGCTGATCTGGGCACAAATGTTTTGCACACTCAATTTTAATTCTTTAGTCAGGATTGTGTAAGCTAAGCCAGTTGAGGTGTCTGTGATGTTAGCTATTGTTTCTGCTGTTAATCTTCAGTCCTCTTCGATTAGGGCATGAACAAAATCAAGTTTATCCTCACGAATTGATGTGAATGATCTGGAACCATGAGCTTCATCTTCAACACCATCTCATCCTTTCTTAAAATAACTTATCCATTTGTGAACTGCTGACTTATTTGGGGCATTTTTCCCGTCGACTTTTTGTAAACCATCAATGATTTCACTATTCGTTCACCATTCATTATAAATTTGATGTTTATTCTTGTTCCAATGTTAGCACAACTCATGTTGTTCTGATAAGGGCTCTTTTAAAACTTTTATCTTACCCTTTTTAGTGCCTCAAACTAGATCCTGTTCAGACATGTTTTCAAAAGTTAGTCTGAAGTTATTTTGGTGCAAAAACTTGAAATACATGCATAGTTTTTTTCATAATATGCATTTTTCCATGAACTTTTTGAAAATACCTCATACACCTAAATTTTAAAGCTATTTAGCTGCAAAGTTTAAAGAAGATTACATAGATAATCTTTTAGGTACCTTTTAACCTTCACATTTGAAAAATATGTCTTAAACAGGTCTCAAAAAGTAATAGCCATAATAGAAAAAGTTGGAAAATTATATTAAAATTTGGGACTTCTGTTAGTAAAATGAAAATGAAACATGAAGAGGATGAAGAAATAAGCTAAAGAATGAAAGAAAAATTACTTACAACATGTAAATAAACAAAATACTGTATGCAGAATGTACATAGCAATTGTACAAGACAAACAACCTAGTCAAAAAAGAGAAAAGACTTGAATAGCTGCTTTGCAAATGAGAAAAATTCAAATTTCTGATAAACATAAATGTGTGTTCAATTTCCTTAGTAATCAGTCAAATGACAGTTAAAACTACAATAGGATAATATACTCACCAGAATGCTCATGCATTGCTAAGGAAGGGGAACCATTGGTTTACTCATAATCTGTTGGTAGGAATATAAATTGTATACTTCTGAGCCAACAATTCTACTTCTAGGCAACATCCAATAGCAGGTGTGCACCTGACCACTAAGACCACCAGGAGACATGTACAAGAATTGTTATTTTGTTTGATTATTTTATCTTGTTTTATTTTGGTAAGAATTCAACATGAAGTCCTACCCTCCTGATAAAAATTTAAGTGTACATTGTTATTGACTATGACAAGAATGTTAATGGCACCATAATTGTAATAGTCCCAAATTAGAAATAACCCAAATGTCCATCAACCGTAAAACAGATATAAAAATTGTGGCATCATCAAGCAGTTGTTCTACAGCCTTGAAAATGCACAAACTACAGCTACATAAATTAACACGAATAAATCTTATAAAGTATTTTTAAGTTAAAAGAAAAATAGAAAAGAATAAAACTGACGATTTCATTACATAAGCTTCAAAAACCCATGAAACTTAAGCTATGGTGTTTAAGGATGCATAGTTAGGTGGTCAAAGTATAATGAAAGCAAGAAATTCATTACCACAAAAGTGAAAAGAGTGGTTTCATCAGGTAGACGGAGGAATTTTAATTGGGAAGGGGCACACGGAGGGCTTCTGAGGTGCTGGCACTGTTGTTAAGTTTCTTGTTATACGTGATAGTTCTACAACAGTTTATTTAGTATCCGACTGTTAATTTTTACATCAATGTTTAATGCACTTTTTTCCTGGTTGTATATTTTATTTCCCAATAAAAAGTTTAAAAAAAACCCCAAAGCTGAAACTTGTTCTTCACTACTGTCTAGCTACCTCTAGAAAATAGATGACAACTAGCTGTAAAATACATGCATGTATAATAGTATATTCATATATATATTCATATGTAGAATTTCTATATTGATTAAGCTAGTGTGACCACCTTCCTTAGGTAGCCATCTGTTCATGATCATTTTGAAAAGAAAATAGATACCTGGGAAGAAAAAAAAAATGTATTCATCTACATAGTTAATATGCATTTCTCCTGTGTCATACCTCTCTCCATGTAATAAATTAGATGGAGATTCCCAACTACTAAAACTGTATTAAGATTCTAGTCTACATCCAGAGTATTGATTTAGGAAAGACTTAGAGAATTAATGACCTGCAGTTGTTGTGCATATTAAATACAAGCTACTCTATTAGAAAAGAAATTGGGAAAATTGGTGAACAGACATCAGGAAGAAAATAAAACCCTGTTCTTTTCTTGAATATATTGATACCACGTATCTGGAGAAAATGGTTAAAAGCAACATGGTATTTCTGAGAACTGCATTCTTGTGAAATCAACTATTGAAAAGTGAAATATTCAGCCAACTAAATAGTTGTTATTATTGTTAAAATATGATTTTACCAATTGTTCTTCCCAATATAGACATTTCAGTACTATGTAATTATTGCTAAGTTACTGTTAAATTTAGATTTAACTGTCCTTTACAGGATTTATACTCTATTCCAAGCCCTGCAACTATACTATTTATTTCCCACAACTTTTATAATAGGAGTTTTATAGCAAAGAAAAGAAAATTCAGAGATTGAATAAATCCCTGGGGTTACATATTTAGTAAACGTGAGAAGTGCAATTTGGACACAAGTGTCCCATTCCTGTTTGAATAATTTTTCATCACTCTTTCAGTTATAGTAGGCTAATTCCTGTGACAAATAAGTTCAAAACTTAAGTGGCTTAAAACAAAAAATGTTCATGACATGTTCAAAACGTGGGATGGCAGGTTGGGAAGTGGAGGCTGTTCACTGCACAATCATTAGAACACCCAGGCTCTCTCTGTGTCTGGGATCTTCCAATGCCAGTGAAATCTCCTTTGGCATCTGCCCAGGATATCAGGAGTGAGAACACACCAAGGATACTGTGGGAGATTTTGACATTTTACATGTGGAAGTGACCCACATATCTCTTGTTCATGTTCCAATGGCCATCACTCAGTCACAGGGACTCACCTAGTTGCAATATAAGACTGAGAAATGAAATCCTACTGTGTGCCCAAGGAAAAGGAAGGGGTTTGATGAGTTTCTAATGATCACCATAGTACTTCAATTCTTAGGACCATTGTCATCCACATTTGTGTAATTCTTCGTAGACTGTGATTTTGCAAACATTTAATACTTTTGTATCCACACTTCGCTTTTTCAAGCAAAATGCAAAATACTCATAGTCGTCATTTTCAGTCCTTTTAGTAACAATAGTAGTCAATACTTAAATGGCTCATACTACATCCTGAACACTTCTTCTACCCTTGCCAATTATGAACTACTTATAACTTCTCAACAACTATATAGGAAGTAGGAACTATTCATATCTCTTTTTATAGATGAGAAAACTAAAACACAGAGTGTAAGTAGTTTGTCTGACTGTCATATTTCTGGTAAGAAAAGCAATGAATAACTGAATTTTTACTCAACTTAATTGGTATCACACTATTTCCTTTACTATATTTAATTTTTTCTTGTCATAAGCTATATCCTTTCCTGTCTTTTACATATTATTTCTTAATCGATTATTTTGTACTTTTACAGTTTTACAGAGGCTAATTCAAGTTTTTAAGAATACTTTGAAATATAATAATGTAGTTATTTTTAAGTTTTCTTCTGGTAAATTATAGGTAGATTTTAGACTTTGTTCATTTATTAAGTAGATTTTGCTTACCTTATAAAATCAGATTATTTAAAAACCTGTGAAATCGTTATTTTAAAAAATTAATTGTGCTTAGTATTACTCTGAAAAGTAACTATTACAGTTCCTTTTCTGCTGCTTTGATACAGTATTCTTCCCAAATATCCTTTAGACAAAGATAAATAAATAAACATTTAATATTCCAATGAATATTGTTAACTCGTGGACTGAGGTTTAGGGAATTCTTAAATTGTTAAGCAGAGTGGCCTATTGAATGAAGGGAATAGGCAAACATTAGATAATCTTTTGTTTTTTCTAGGGCCAAATTTTCATCCTCAACCTCCTTTAAACTTTGTTGTTGTTGTTTTACTTAGATTACTTAGGAAGGTAAACAACCTTGTCACTAGAGGCCCAGAAATAAATTGTTACCAGAGTTAAGAATGCACCTTGTAGTCTGACAGGCATAAATAGGAACTTCTGGTTTGTATTGTGCAAATTACTATTACTTCTTACCTTCATCTCTTGCACAATGGAATTATTAACGTGTATTTCTCAAAAATAAATGTATGCAAGAAAAACTTGCCACATAGCAGCACTCATTACATAAATACCAGCTATTGTCAAATAAACTGCACCAGTTGGACACTCTTCTCTCTTGGGAACTTGTTAAATATGTAGAATAATTGAAAAATGGAGAGATGCATAGATGATAGCAGAGAGAGGTAAGGAAAAACGAAAAGTATCCATGAGGAAGAAAAATGAGGGTGGCAAAGATTCTTAGGTGGTAGGAAGTCTAATTAGTATGTACTCAGAAAATAGGACCACAGTTAATTCTAGCAGAGTTGCACAGAGCAGAAATAAAAGGTAGTGACAAAAAATATCTTTTTTCTGTCTCACAGTTTTAACTGGAGAGTTAACTCTACATTACTCATGAATGCAATATGAAAATATGTTCATCATGAATATGTTAATTGGATGATATGAAAGTCAAGCTTTAGAAGTGTGATTATTTTGCTTATTAACCTGGAGCAGGTAATGGTTATTTCTATGAAGTAAAGATCAAACTTCATTTTGAAATCACTGCTCTCCATATTTGGCCCCAATCAGCCTCTTCTGCCTTGTTATATCTGTTAATCTGTTTGGGTTTCCTATTCTACAGCCAAGAAAAGCTACTTTGTCTTCTTCATGCTGGTTCTCTTCCCCATGGTACACCTGTTCTGCTATTTTCTCATCACAGTATAACTTTCCCCCATCCGCCTCCCAATATTCAAAAGCTGCCGATTTTCAAGACCATACCTAGACGCCATGTTCCTGAAATCACCACCTATATACCTTGGCTAGGAATGAGGTTTCTTTCCTTTGAACCTCTGCGACATTTTATATGCATCTCCGGTAAGGTTAATACAGCTTTCTAGTTTTTTCTTTTAGATTCGTATTGAACTCATAATAGATATACAATATGTTTCACGGTAAATAAAAGCTATTGAAGACTGTTTTCTATGGAACATTAGTGTACTATAAGATTGATGCTTTCTGACAAAGAATTTTGTGATCATTTAAATTTGAGAAATTGTAATTTTCCCCTACTATATGTTTCTTGGAGTCTTGAGACATTTAAGGAAGGATTTAGAATATAAAACATTTGAGAGCTTGCTTAAGCATGGAATTATGAATTTTTAATAATAAAGACACGTTTCACCTTACAGTATACTGGTGTTCCATGGAATATGCTTAAGAAAATATTTGTGTCAAATGAGCATTAGTTTTAGCACTGCCTCAACTAGCAGAAGAGTTTCAGTTGCTTCTGCTAAATCCCACCTTTCTTGGTTGTGGGACTTTTCCCTTCCCATCACTGCCATTTTTTGTGGGGTCCAGGACTCCATCCTGTGTCCTGGGTTTTTGGAAGGCTTGTCCACATAAAAAGGATATGGTGATGGGAGTTGGGAATTTAAAGTGATTAAAAAGCCTCATCAAATGACAAAGAGAAGGAAAGCTGATAGAATTTCTTTTCACAGGCAATGTGCAGGGCTTATCTGCCTGAAGACCTGAGGTTCCGTATGAGAACAGTTCCACTGACTCCCTGGGGCTGGAGACCGACGTGCCTGTGGAGTGGTGCTCAGAGGTCTCTCCTTATCGAGTCCATTTTAGTTAATGTGGACCTCTGCCTCATTCTTTCCCCTGCTCTGTAGATCCTTTGTGTAGTTTCATTTGGAGATAACAAGCTGGATCATAGACCATTTATTTATTTATTTGGATCAAGATCTCCATGGATTCTATCATTAGAACTTAAGAGCAAAGCATTTTATTTTATTGTTTCTTGGTTCTCTATGGAGTGCTTCTCCAAGGAAATTGGCATATGAAATCTAACTGGGTACACAGAGTGGGTGTGGGGACTTAGGAGGAGGGGTAGCAGAGGCAGATGGTTAATACAGAATATCTTACCACAATGATGCACATGGTTTATCTCCCTTAGTAGCTGATAAATTCCTGAAGGTTTATCCTTGTGTGGTGTGTAGTCTGTAGTACTTAACAAAGAGAGTACTTAACAATCTAATGAATGCTTGTTCAGGAGAATTAAGTTTATAGGACATTAATTACAGCAAGAGTCTTCCAACAACTCTGGCCACAATTTTGGTAGGACTATTAATTTTCAGGCCAGAGAGATAGTGGGGTTAAGGATAAGTTTTCTAGTTGTAAAGGAGGTTAAGGATCCTACTTCATGGAGAACCAGTACTAAGTCCAGACAAAAAGGCATGTGCTATTGAATCAGGCAAACAGGCACACAGACAGACAGACAGACATCCTCAGCATGAGGCACAGCCTGCCAAGGAGGACTGGAGTATAAATCATCATTTCAAGTATCATGTGCTATTAGAACATAAGTGCAGATTTCCTTGTCTTGTCTAAATTGTAATTTTGACTTAGTGTCCTTCAATCACTCAAGGGAAAAGGACATTAACTGCCTATTTAATCGTCCATCAGGAGAAAAACACATTTAAAGATGTGGCAAAATGGCTCCTCAGATAGGTCACATGATATTTGCAGTGATTGGAAATTGTTTTGCTTCTGACTGATTATACCCTCTTTTGATGAAGGTACTGCTGGTGGCAATGGCTTTATGCATGGGCACAATTATGAGGAATGTTTTATTCTTGGTTCATTCCCCATAGATCATTCCACAGCTTTGAAGACCACACTTCTGCAAGTCTGCCTACTTGTGGCATTTATCAATGCCGTGAAACTTAATTTTCAATCATAAGCCTTTCCATTTATCTGGTGTTTAACATTGTTAACGTACTTTAACACCTGTATGCCACATCAAACTCGTAAGAGCCTCGAGAGCTAAAGAGAGCCAGAATTCTCTTTCCAATTAGATATTAAGTACACATGGCAAACAGCATTTGTCACAGAATTTGTGAATAGACTTATTCTGTGACCCCACGGTGCCTTCTTCCCTTGAATTTCTACTTGTCCCTGGAATATCTCCCACTTGTGACGCTGGTCTCTTTCTCTGCTCAGCTTGCAATTACACAGTTATATGGATATTTGGCTGCCAACCACATTCTAGATATTCTTCCCACAGAAATGGTTGGGATGAGCATGCTTTCATGCTTTGGAATTTGTCTAAAACTTGTTTTTCTCTCAGTCTCTTTTACCAAAAAAAAAAAACAAAAACAAAAAAATCAGTTTTCATTTTAAATAGTAGCATCTCTCATTAGGATGCAATTTTCCAGAACTGCTGGCAGCTGAAAACCAGTACCACATAAAACTTGGTGTGTTTTCCTGTGTAGAGTGACAGCATTTGGCTATATTGTATCCTGCTACAGTGCTCTAAACATAGACTATTCTCAATAAATAGGATAAATGAAGATACTGTCATTTCTAAGTTATTAGAGCCTCACTTGGCTCTAAGCTTGATTTTATTTGTCATTGGATTGTGTGGAACATAGTAGGCACTCAATACATGCTTCAGGAATGAATGATGCTAATAACTATCCAAATGTTGGCTGCAACAACAAAAAAGTGATGATTTAAATTGGCCTAATTCTAGTCTATTTTTATAAAAATTTGAGAAGTTGGCTTGAGGATATTGGGAGTTGTTCTGCATTCGTGGATCCAATGCAAGTATGTTTTACCTATTGTGTATGTTCTAGTTCAAGCATTTCTCTTTTCAAAGCCCCTGATCTTGACCTTCGTTTATTTATTTTTTGGGGGAAAGGAGATTAGTGGGTGGTAGTTTTATGCTTTATTTCTTATCTCTATCTTCCTTTCAGAATTGCTTCTCATACCTTTCATGTATAAATTGCCTTTTCCCCAGCTATCTCCTATTTCTTGAGCAATATGTTTTCTCTTTGCCTTGTAGCACACAAAAACATTTAGAAAATGTGCTCCTGCCTCAAATTCATTTTACTCTGTGCTAAGGTATCAGTCAACCTGAGATCACTTATTTTCACTTGGTGATCAACACTGGGATATATACAGGTGTCTCTCATAGCACATACTGTGCTAAATAACATTAAACGTGTTTGCCTCTCCATCAGACTAGAAAATCTGTGATGAAGGGAGACATGACTTATTCATCTGCATATCCATACCTAAAATCGGAGCAACTGTTACAAATTTTGACACAGTAATAAGCATTTGTGGAATTGTATTTAGTCTTCTCAGGTGGGCTGTGGGGAACTTGGCCTTTGCAAATCAATGCTGACTTTAAGAACATCTGAACAGATGCATAAAGAGGTATACAGCATGTATTTCTGTTTTGTCAAATGCCTCTCAATTAAAATATTGCTTTAGACTGCAAAACATGAATAAAAAGGGGTTGAATCGTGACAATCATCTGTCAAACTTCTAGATGTCTTAAAGCACTATTGTGAAAATTTTATCCATCATTTTTAATATGCCATTTTAGAGTTAGGGATGCAACTAGAAAACCATTTTTTTCTAATACAGCGATTTTGGGGGACTTCCCATTAAAAACTCAAATATTTTATAGGAGGATAAAAAATAGCCTTATGAAACTACCCCACAAAATTAACTGCTTGCAATATTACATAGAATGTTTAAAAGCATTGTTTGTACATTCAGTCCTAAAAGTTACATTATTAGTAGGAAAAATGACAATGGTAGGCCCAAGTCATAGTTTTGCTAGGTTCAAGTAATAGTTTTACTATTAGCAATATACATATATATCTATATATACATATATGTATATATTTTATACATATATAAGTATACAATTTCAGTATGTATAAGACTTCAAAATTTGTTTAGAGTCACACAAATCTGGATCTGAAGATTACCTTTCAGATATTGAGCAAATTTTGGAATAAGATAATAAAAGACATTTTCCTGAATCCAGTGCTAGAGACATTGTGAAAAAGGATGTATTATTTTGCTAAGGCTGTCATAACAAATGCCGTGACTGCGTGTCTTGAACGACAAGTCCTTGACCAGGTTGTTTTCGGGGATATGGTTCTTCTGCAGCCTTTCTCCTTGGCTTGTAGATGACCATCCTTCTCTGGTGTTTTCACATGATCTCCCCTCTGTGTCTGTGTCCTAATGTCTTCTTATAAAGACACCAGTCATACTGGATTAGAGCCCACCCTAATGTCTTCATTTTATCTCTTTAAAGACCAGATTTTCAAATACAGCCACATTCTCAAGTATTGATGGTTAAGATTTCAACATATGAATTTGGGAGGGGCACAATTCAGTCCATTACAAGATGTATGAGATACTTCCGGGCTGTGCATCCTATGTGTAAATGAAGAGTGCTCAGCCAAGTTATCTGTGCTGTCTCATAGTGGAATGCCCATTGTAAGGAGGAACTGAGAAGAGAAACATGGGGATCCTGTATGATTTTCAACCCAAACTGCGTGAGTTTCTGTCTCTCAGTACGTCATTACAGAATAAAACACTTTAATATAACAAAAGGAAACAGTAACTTTTTAAGTGGGCAGATTGCTGTTCTTTGAGTTCCATCTTTAACCCAAACCTCAATCACTTTCAAAATGAAATTCAAGTTCTATCTATGAACTAATCACAACTTTAAATTCTTTGTGCTAACTGGAAGTGTTTTGATCAGAATTTTTTGCCACTAAATATAATTACCAAACTTAGCTTTCAAAGTAAAATTTTCTTTAATCTTGATCATTATACAGATTTGTGAACATTTTTTGAGAACTGTCATTTTGTATCAATATCACTATTAATTGTACATTCTTCTTCTTTCATCTACTATAGTCTTATGACCTACTTAGTTTGTGTTCCTTAATGATACATTCAAAGTTATAGGAATCAATCAATCAACACATTCGGTGCGTTCTACTCCGTGCTGGAAAACTATGCACAAAAAGAGAATGTGGATGCCACTGATCTGCTGAGCACGGGCATTGATGTCTTCTGATACAATGCTATTATGATACTCATTTTCTTTTTCTTTCTTTCTTTTTTTTTTTTTTTAGACGGAGTCTCAGTCTGTTGCCCAGGCTGGAGCACAGCAGCGCGACCTTGGGTTATGTCATTCTCCTGCCTCAGCCTCCCGAGTAGCTGGGAGTACAGGCGCCCACCACCACGGCCTGCTAATATTTTGTATTTTTAGTAGGGACGGGGTTTCACTGTGTCAGCCAGGATGGTCTTGATCTCCCGACCTCATGATCTGCCCGCCTCGGCCTCCCAAAGTGCTGGAATTACAGGCATGAGCCACCGAGCCCGGCCCATGAAACTCATTTTCTAGATGAGAGCCCAGGGTCATATGTTATAAGTGACAAATGTAAGATCAGGCCATTAGTATGTGCCATGAGCTGATATTCAAACCCAGCTTTCACTAACACCAACACCTCTCCTTTCTAATGTACTATGGAATATTTTTCTCCAAATGCTAGTAGCATTTATGGTAGTCCCTGATCTTGCTGCTGTGATCCCTAGATACTAAGATTCTGAAATACACATCATTACCACTGTTTTATAGATGAAGGATTTCCACTTTTGGAAGGTGAGCAACCTGCTCCGTAAGGGAATAAATCTTGAAAGACAGAAGACAAAATCCCAAGACTTTAGGGATGTTTCTCAGTGAGTGTAAGACACTAACCTCACTTTTTTTTTTTTTTTTTAATTGAGACGATGTCTGCTCCGTTGCCCAGGCTGGAGTGGAGTGGCGCGATCTCGGCTCACCCCTCAGCCTCCTGAGTAGCTGGGACTACAGGCACCCACCACCAAGCCCGGCTAATTTTTTTGTATTTTTAGAAGAAGCTGAGTTTCACCATGTTAGCACGGATGGTCTTGATCTCCTGACCTCATGATCCACCCGCCTCGGCCTCCCAAAGTGCTGGGATTACAGGTGTGAGCCACTGCACCCGGCCACTAACCTCACTTTTAAGGAGTTGTAAATTAACTGAATAGTTGTAAAACTATAAAACTAGAATTATCTATATTTGCAGCCAAAGAGTGTTTTGGGAATAATGAACATATTCAAAGAGGACATAATCCTTGGGCAAAATTTTATGAATAGTTTTGCAGTTTTTTGTCTTGAGCTTATCTTAAGTAATCTTTAATTTTAGTCTTCTCTAAATCACTAATCCAGTCACTTTACTACATCATTTCTTTGTAATTCATACCATGAATCCTCTTTAACCTAAAATCCCAATATCCAAAGTGTTCAGAGGCATCAGTCATTATTGAGATTTAAAAATTAAAGGAAACATACTAAATGTTCTAGCAAAATAAGGGAGAGCCTAGGGAATCTGTGCCTTGGGAGAGATTTGAGAAAAGAATAGAAATAATGAAGGCGGAATGGATGAAATTAAGATAGAGAGAGTTTAAAAAGACTAGAGTTGATGGCAATTAAAGCAAAATATAACAAATAATTCACACTAATGGAGAGAACATGAGACAGAATTAATGCAACCTGAGAATGTCAGACTAGGGGATCGACTGGGAAGGCAGGTGGCAGGAGGAGAAAAGAAAGCTAATGAGAAAGCATTTATTGACACAACTCAGTATTACATGCAACTGAATGACCTTTCCATGTAGCCACTGTGAGTACAGCCAGAGCAAGGCCTCGACTACATGACTGCAGAATAGGCATTGCCCAAGAAAAAAGAGAAAAGTATTGTAAGACTCTTCAGGGAGGAGAGTTGACACACAGAGGCAAATATATCCATAATAGACTTTTGATAATTTATGTAAACAAAATATTTTAAAAATTAATGAAACAGCATATGCTAACACAGATTAATAAATCTCTATAGTTTTAATAGGCAGATTATTTTATAATTACTGCCAGACAAAGGTATTTCAACCTTTCAGCCCCCAAATACTATAGATCATGGTACTTTTCAGAATATTAACTACAGCATAGATAAATTCTATTAAAAGTGAATCTATCTTGTAGGCACTATTATGGGGTTTTAAAATATCATCATATTAATAAAAATATGAGATGTTCAATGGCAACATGAGATTCAAATATTTGTATGATAGAGTATCTAATAGAGCTTAGTAATAGGGGTTGCTGCTGCCAGTGTTGTGTTTGACATAAAGGATGCATTGGATGACTTGTTTTCTACTTGAAATATAAGAGTTAAAACTGAAGGTTGAAGAGGAGTTCATACTTCAAAAGAGCATCAGAGACATATTTATCTAGTTATTCAGAATTATGTTTTCTGCATATTTTCATAAAAATGCAGTTCTAAAAATAAAAGTGTACATTCTTCTAGCAATGTCCTTTCATCTCTCCTCAGTGTTGTTTTAAATTTGTCCAAAAGTAGGATCAGTTGATTAAACTCATAGATCTAAAGACCTGTAAGTTTATAATGGAAATAACATTCTCTTAAACAACATTAATGATAACAGCTCCACCTCACTGAATGCTGAGTTTACATTAAGAACTCTTTGCACATTATATTTTAAAATTCTTACATCAATATTTGGAGGTTGAAATTATCATCCCTATTATTCAAATTAGAAATGTGATGCTTAAGAATGTTAAGATAATTTGCTTGTGGTGACACAAATAGCAAGTGGAGGAACTTGGATTGCAACTAGGAAGTCAATTCTATATTCCATGTGCTAAATCACAATATTCTACAGTCTTCATTGAGTAGCATGAATGTATTTCCTGAATAGGTTTTTATACCACCTCCACCTTTTAAAAATAAAGAATTTTTTAAAATAGAGAATTTTTTTAAAAAAAGAATTTAGGTGCCTAGAATCATCTAGGATATTAGTAATGAACATTCTCAGTTTATGAGCAATGAAAAAAGAACAAGGACAGCAAACTTAAGTTCAAAGGTCATGTTACACTGAGTGTATGTAATAAATCTCTCATATTTTAGTAAAGATAAACATTTTCTAATAGAAAATAAGTTTCTTCCCATTCTCATTAAGTGTTAAACAGTTAGAAAATGTGAGACGGAAGGGTGATATAGTTTGCATATTTGTTCCCGCCCAAATCTCATGTTGAATTGTAATCCCAGTATTGAAGGTGGAACCTGGTGGGAGGTGATTTGATCATGGGAGTGGATTTCTCATAAATGGTTTAGCACCATCCCCTTGGTGCTGTCTTCATGATAATGAGTAAGTTCTTGCAGGCTCTGGTCATTTAAAAGTTTGTGACATCTGTGCCTCCACTCTCTCTCTCTCCCACATTCTCATCATGTGACATGATTGCTCCCCCTTTGGCTTTTGCCAGGATTGTAAGGTTTCTGAGGCCTCCCCAGAAGCCTAGTAGACGCCAGCAGCATGCTTGCTCTACAACCTGTGGGTCCGTGAGCCAATTAAACCTCTTTTCTTTATGAATTACCCGGTCTCAAGTATTTCTTTAGAGCAGTGTG